>NC_136540.1:18445806-19078306 GCF_910591455.1 Pholis gunnellus
TTACTAAAATGGAAATTATTTTCAGCATAAGGAAACATTAACTTTGCATTTATTTTGTTCTTCGCTAACAGATGACAGCGTGTGCTTCTGTGTACCAAGAGAGATAAGGGGGAGACCTTTTTGTATTACTTAAAATGTTTAAAATGTGCAGCCTATTCATATGAGATTTCTGTACAAATATGTAGATTGTCTAATGTCCTGGGTGTTAGCAGCCAGAAAGGGGCCCAGTGTGCTGAGGTTGGGCGTGGGCATGCATAGCACAAAAAGACAAACATATGTTAAAGGTCAGGAAAACATCAAGACATGAGCAAGAATCAGTGGCAGAAAACTGCTTGTTTTCACTGTGCAGCCTCACATGTAAATTAGATAAATGTGTAATGACCTTTGTGCATATACAGTAGTGACAACAACAATTGGCCCTCAAGCATTGAGAATGTTTCCTACATTTGAACCCACAAGAAAGGACACTGTAGTGTCCAGTGAGGAAAGTAGTGTGGATTATGGATAGCACGAGGATTGTTCTGTGGTATTTACCGTCTAATCCTAAACTACACTGGCTCAACACAGTTATCTGGATAATCAGGTGTCAGCTGTTTATCCTGACAAAGGCATTTCATGTAGCACTGCTGACTTCTTCTGCTTCAGATCGTGCATCAAGATCATGTGATCAAGTCCAGGAGGAGGATGTTTGACAAAGAATTCACGAGACACGCTACTTATTACATTTATGACAACAGCCTGCATCATATACAGTATTATATATATATAGTATTATCTAAACCTTTCGTATAATATTTGGATGATTGACAGTCCCAGAGTTGGCTAAATAAGTAACAGGCATAAACTACACGGTATGCTAGCAATGGGAACTATTTTCAAGTGCGGATGAATATTGCTAGATGACGTGTCTCCCGTATAAAAACTCCTGTTCCCCCTGGCAACTGCACAGACAGAGGGAGGTGTTACGAGGACAGCAGGACAAAATACTGAAACAAACTGTAAGTACAGTCGGTCGTATTAAAAAAATGTAACGTTTTAGGTTATGTGCTGTAGTTCTTCCATCAATGTAGAGCTTCCGTAAACTATTCATAATCCATAATTGTGTTAGCTTTGCCTTTAGTGGCTAACGTTAGCTAACTGCTTTGTAAACAACGATGACGCAACGTCAATAGCGCGTCTTAAACGAAAAATGTAGCTAGCTAACGTTAATTTAGATGACAGTCATTGCGAATAACGTGCTAGGTTTATTACTTTATTTATCACTCGTCTAGTTGAACAATAACGCGACACACGTTAACCAACGTTAGTAACAATGGTGCAACGTTTCTAGGTGGATCGTCCGTCAGCGGGTGACGTTAGCTCAACAAAAAGAAGGCACACAATGGCTACCTTATTTTAAAATGGCGCTGGTGCTCGAATCAACGGCCTCCTACCTGTATGTTCGTGTGATGCTGAAGATAAAGTAATAAGTAACGAGGACCCGAATAATGGCAGCTGTATACTGTATGCAAAAAATATGTATGAAGCGATTTAACACTCCATGTATACCTCTGACAGGCCTTATAATAATAACTAGATGTAAGATGATTTAAAATGAGAACGCCATCATTTAATTGCAATGTAAACTGGTCAAATGAATTTGATACTCACTAGAATACCAGGTCATTTTAGCTATAGTCCCTTTTTTAATGAATGGGCATAAGTAACGTTGAATTTTATTCTTTCACAGGAGCAAACATGCAGATCTTCGTCAAGACCCTCACCGGCAAGACCATCACCCTTGAGGTCGAGCCCAGCGACACCATCGAGAATGTGAAAGCTAAGATCCAGGACAAGGAAGGCATTCCCCCAGACCAGCAGAGGCTGATCTTTGCTGGCAAACAGCTGGAAGATGGCCGCACCCTCTCCGACTACAACATCCAGAAGGAGTCCACCCTCCATCTTGTCCTGCGTCTCCGTGGAGGCATGCAGATCTTCGTGAAGACCCTCACCGGCAAGACCATCACCCTTGAGGTCGAGCCAAGCGACACCATCGAGAATGTGAAGGCCAAGATCCAGGACAAGGAAGGCATTCCCCCAGACCAGCAGAGGCTGATCTTCGCTGGCAAACAGCTGGAAGATGGCCGCACCCTCTCTGACTACAACATCCAGAAGGAGTCCACCCTCCATCTTGTCCTCCGTCTGAGGGGAGGCATGCAGATCTTCGTCAAGACCCTCACCGGCAAGACCATCACCCTGGAGGTCGAGCCCAGCGACACCATCGAGAACGTGAAGGCCAAGATCCAAGACAAGGAAGGCATTCCCCCAGACCAGCAGAGGCTGATCTTCGCCGGCAAGCAGCTGGAAGATGGTCGCACCCTCTCCGACTACAACATCCAGAAGGAGTCCACCCTCCATCTTGTCCTGCGTCTGAGGGGAGGGCAGTAAATGATTCCATCTTTTAACTTGCTTTACATGACAACCTAATCTAATAAAAGATGAGATTACATTATATGGTGTTTCCCCTGCTTTTTTTGCACATTTGTCTCAAATGTAAACATTAGAAGAGTCAAAGGGTTTTCAAAATGTCCCCTGTTTAAATCCCATTACCACTATACATTCAGGATGATTATCTTATTATTTCTGTGGGTAAATACAAAGCAACACTGGAAAGTTGGGGTTTTGGTATATTTACTTTTTTTTTTTTTTTAGGGGATTCATTCAAATTAGAGTTCAATTAACTAGAATTACAAATATGTTTTGATAATGCATAGATCGGGGTAAAAATACAATCAATCCAAGGTGGCTGCTCTAATGCTCTTTATTTCCTTAACAATCTACAAAGTCTTAACAATCTACATAGGTTAGGTGCGCTCCACTTAAGTTTTTTTTATATTTGTGATATGGGAATTTATTCCAGGACCATGCAATGATATAAAAGAAATCCTGTAATTGTTTTTGTTTTTTATTCATCAAAAGAATCTAGATAACTCTTTTCAACAACCTTTTGGAAAATGAGCATTCCTGTTGACCAGTACCATCTCATCCCATGTTCAGCCCCAATAACTCAGGTTGTCTGGACTCTGAATCTGGATAAAAAGCTATATAGCAATGAATCAAAGGATCTTGTAGGAATTGTATCTTACTGGATTCTTCGGCTGTTTAATGAAGCCTGCAATATCACATAGAACCACTAAGTGTCACTAGCTTACTGGTAGAACTCCAAACCTTCAAGTTCCATTAAATTGCAGTTACACGTTTCCTCTACCACTATACTATAAATCTGTGGTTAAAAGTAAGAGTCCCTTTAAAACTGGTAGTTTTAATCTGACAGAGGACAAAGGTCAAGGTCCAAAGCAGCTGCTTTGCAGATATCCAGAGCTGGGTTGTGGATGATTTTGCATATAAAATGAAAATGTCTCGTGATATACCGATCATAAAGAATCACACATTTCTATTACTGATTTACAAAAGAATATGGGCTTCACACCAGATGATAACAACCTGTTGCAAACAGGAAGAATAGAGACAGGAATCATTTCACTGCGGCTCTTTTAGTTCTTTATTTATCAGCTCTTTATAAGTCAATTGCTTTTGTTCTCTAATTATTAAAAATAATAAAAAAAATAGAACATGCAAAAAGAACCCCCCTTTTCCTCAGTTGAGTTCCTGCAAACATAAATTATCATTCACATTCAGTATTTGTAATAACATCCATCTGTATTTTCCCATAAGTCCCTTTAATTAAGGGATCCCCCTATCGGTGTCCAGGTGAGTATTCAAGTGATCCAGTGCACTGCAAATACTCAAACTTCACCACAACAACACGAGTTTAAAGGCCACTGCATACTAGAGATAGAATAAACAGTCCTTTAAACCACGGGTTCTCAACCTTTTGTAATGCAAGGATCCTTCTGATTGTTGGGGGAAAAAACTATAGAACCACCGTAATCATCTGAGAAAATAATATGACACAAAATAATTTTAATTTAGAATAAGCCATATTAGGAATTTCACAGCAATATTAGCCAAAGTGGGTTTTAAAGGGCAACTAAAAAGTCAATGTGGATTCACGGGAGTGATTACTGCTCTGGGAAGTTTTGTGAAGCTTTCAAATTGTTGAAAACTGAAATGAAACAATCGTCTCATATTGGACTTCTAGAGGAAACAGTGTTGGTGTTTTACAGCCCCTCTCTCGATGGGTTTGCCCGCCGCATGACCAGCGGCGCACTTGTCATAGGCTGCGTATCCGCTGGCAGCTGCCGCCTCACTCGAGTCCAGCGTGCGGGAGGAATGGCAGGCTGGGGAGTCTTCTTCGTGTCACTCCTCAACTACAAGACAGAGAAATATGTCATCGCCGAAAACCGGAAAATCGGGATATTGTTTAGAATCTACCAGTTGGCCGTGCTGGGATACATAATCGGGTGAGGTGCAATGCATGCCCCCTAAGACCCCTTGTTTAGGCATGGAATAAAGTTAACCTTTTAGAAAGTGATTCACAAAGTTAAAAATAGTTGAGCTCGCCGAAAGCGTTGACTTTTATTTGTAGTGTTAAAGTGACAGTAAAACCGTAGAGTTGCAATGTTTTTACTTTGTTAAACTGTTGCGTCTCAGAAGGAGTTGGTGGTGGATTCATTAATGTGTCAACTCGCTATTAGAGACAGGAAGCTATCTCATCACTGAGTGACGTCACGCCGATGTATAGAGGAATGATGGAAAGTGAGCAGGTGACTGGGGCAGAATGGGGAGAGTTGGTAGTATGTGGTTTGACCTTTAAAACTTAATTGTTAGTGAGTGGCTGCGGGAGGGGGGGGGTTATAAAATCATATTTGGCTCTGTGGCATGAACTGCAGCTCGGGGCGGAGGTTCGTTTTAGTCAGTGGATGCTGCTGTTACCCCCACATTCACACGCAGACGTGCAAAATAGTTCAACGCAGTTTCAGTGGAGATGCGGAAATGATTCCACGATGCAGTCGAGGATAGATTTACACATCAGCGTTACTGCTTTTTATCTGTCTGACAGTGGTGCCGTCAGACTACTGATGCATGGCACCCTTATTCAACACAAGGCTCTGAAACATAATGAATCCAGATGTTTCGATGAATGTCTCAGGTGGGTGTTTGTGGTGAGGAAGGGTTACCAGGAGAGAGAAGAGGCCATCCAGACCTCAGTCATCACCAAGCTAAAAGGTGTGACACTGACCAACAGCTCCGAGAGCGGGCTTCAACTGTGGGGTGCTGAGGATTATGTCATACCCCCGAATGTGAGTGAGTCTGTCTGTCTGTCTGTCTGTCCATCTATCGATACGGCTTGTGTTGCGATGTGGTCACATTTTTGGGTGTGCCACACTTGCAATATTGATGCCAGTGCACTCCCCAATTACTCGCCTGTCGAGAGAGATTACGAGGCTACTGAGTGTCTGCGTTAGCGGATATCATTAGCCTCAGCGTCTGTCTCCCCAGATTCAACAATATTGACTGTAATTTGTTTAACCTTTTGCCTCTCAATCTGACTTTCTGGTCCTAATTTCATTTTGCAGGGTGAGCAGGTGTTCTTTGTCGTTACAAATTACATAGAGACCCCCAATCAGAGGCTGGGGTTCTGCGCTGAGGTGAGTATACGGAGGGCAAGTCTCTTGATTCGCTTTTAATTGTGTGTTGTTGTTTTTTCTCCATCCCCAGATTACAATGTCCACACAAATGTATTTTCACATCCCACAGAGCATCAAGGTGCCAGATGGACGGTGCCAAAGTGACGATGACTGCGTCGAGGGGGAGACTGTGATAGCTGGCAATGGTGATAATAGTTTTTAGGTTTTAGCCTCAATTACAGGTTGAGATCTGTCTTATTGGTCACTGACAATCTTAAAACTATATTTTTTTTCACGTAGAGTCAGTTTTTGATTTAACAATGTTTTCTATGACGTGAATATTATGCATCACACAACAGTACACACAATACCAGCAGTATTCTGAATGTGTCTTACTGTGGCATGAACTCTCTATAAGCTCCACCCAGCCAAGACACTTTGCTCTCTCCATCAGGAATAAAGACCGGGTTGTGTTTAAACAGCACTGGGACCTGTGAGATTCACGCCTGGTGTCCTGTTGAGTACAGCCAGAGACCCACGTGAGACCCCTCCTCCCCTCTTGCAGAACTCTGGAAATGTGCCATTTTGTGCCACTACATTGACACTCAGTCTGATCCCTCACAGGGGCCGAGATATTTCACAGGTTCTATTTATTACTAATGCAGCCTGTCAGCTCCACTGGTTTTGTTTTTATTTCACACAGCTGCCTGTCTCTTCCCCCCCCCCCCCCCCCCCCCCCCCCCACCTCCCCACCTCCCCTCCAGAGAGCCCTTACTGAGCGAAGCGGAAAACTTCACCATCTACATCAAGAACTTCATCAGGTTCCCAAAGTTTGAATTCTCCAAGTGAGTGTCCGTAAGTGGTGCTGATTGCTGGTGGTGCCTGTGGTTTCAGGGCATCGTGTGCATAGATCACTGAGTGAGACCCGGCGGCTGCTCTGAATAGCTTTAGGGTGCAGAGAGCCTTCTATTTATACCGGCCTGTGCATTGCACTCAGTGAGACAGTGAAACAGTCATCTGAGACGTCCTTGACTGCAGGCCTTGCGCTGGACAGGTGTCCCATCAGACGGGGCTGACCCAGGGAGCTGAGCGGCGGACATCTCTCTGCAGTCTGTTCAAGTCCTGCAAGAAAGCAGAGAGATGCCTCCGCTAATGCATCCGTCAGGATCTTATTCTAATCACACAACCGAGGCTTAATGAGAAGTGGCCGCTAATAGAAATCCCTTTTGATGGGTGTTACTCGAAAATGGCTGGCAGCAGTGCGCGTCTCACAGTGTGTCACACCCAGTTTGTGCTTAGAGCCAGAGGGCATAATGGAGTGGGTTGATTGACATATGCATACTGTATATGCTGGTGTGTGTGTGTGTGTGTGTGTGTGTGTGTGTGTGTGTGTGTGTGTGTGTATGTGTAGAGGAAAACTCTACTTTTACAGTTCAGTCAGAAATAATCCAAGTAAGAGATCACAGAAAAAAGTGCAAGAGCTTTCTAAGGTTAAGCAGTAATAGTGTCTAAGAAAAAGATCAGAGGTCAAATGTGCCGATATGAGAAGTTGGGAGAATTCTGGGAGTCTTGAAAACTCCAACTTTGGTGAAATGTTTTATTGTTCAATAGTCAAACTCAACAATACAGACAGCTTTCCATAGTTCCTGAAGATCTGACATATGAAAGCTGTGCCTCACGACGGCTGTATTGACCCTTTTAGGTCCAACGTCCTTGAATCCTGTGACGACAGCTACCTGAAAAGATGCTCCTACGACAGCAAGGACAACCTGTACTGCCCCATCTTCCGCCTCGGAGATCTGGTCAGCTGGACTGGACACGACTTCCAGGACATGGCTGCTAAGGTACAAAGTGTAACAATGTGCTAGTTTAGACTGTGTGTGGGAGGGATTTCAGTTCCTGGCTTCCTCACGGTCATTTCATATAACAGTTGAACTTCCCCTTGAACTAAAAAACAAAATAAAACAATTATTCATGTGACCATTGCTATTATTGACAAGGACGTATTTAAGGGAATCAGAACAAAAGCAGCGTCTATATATATCGTTCTCTCTACTTCCTGTTTGTATCCAACACGTTCCATGAAATCCAGGCCTAATTTACCGCTTGAATATAAAATAAAAAAATGAAATCCAAATTCCACACCGCAGAGCATCGGGGTAAAGTACAGTAGAGTTGTGTGTAAACAAACACTCACAGCCTCTGAACTGAACCGAAGCTCGACTACAGCAGAGGAGTGTCTTATTACTCTAGTCTAAAGTAAAGGGAGAGTCATTACCTAAAATAGATTTCTTTTTTGGACAAATTCATTTTGAAGATGCAAAAGGACAAGCAGCGTTATGAAACCACACGGAGCCCCGGTCGGAGGTTTGAACAGGTGTCTGTGCTGTGGTTGGCTCTAAACACACACTGGAATATTTCTTTGAGGCAAAAGCTGAGCAGACATTTAACTTCTGCATACTGCATTTTATGAATAACAATAAAATGCAGGTTCATCATGGACTTCTGCTTTATTGGAAATCACAGTGGTTGCGCAGAAATAGTAAAATAGTCTTCACGTGTTTTTCTCAGATGACATGGAGATGGTTAGTTATTATCACGTGACCTAACAAGTATGGAGTTTTGGTCTCATAAACAAGAAATACTTGAAAAACTTGAAATGATTTCCATACCGAGGCCACGTGAGAACCTTCTTCATGGAAATTGAGCTCCCTCTGCTGATGGACTGCTCCACTTACAGGGTCCTGGTGTTGTGCATGCTGCCACACCGTCATGGCTTACCGGGACACTTGAATGGAACGGAGCCATCATGTTATTAGAAACCTGTGCAGTGAAAATACTTTTTTTTTTATGTGTGAAAAGGCATTTTGTTAATGATTTTTTTATTTCGGTGACATCATATAATTCTCAGCAGAGCTCCACCCACCTTCGATCTGATTTAAGGTTTAACCAGCCAGACGGATGAAAGTGATAAGACGTGAAGCGGAGTTGAGGACCTAAAGGAAACGAACATGAAGTGTGCCAACACTGTGACGAGCTGCAGTCACGCGTGTGATGTGAGGCTGCTCCGACATTCACAAAGGTCCCTGTTTTTGTCCGTCAGGGTGGGTCTATTGGTATTCTCATTGAGTGGAACTGTGACCTGGATAAGGACTCCTCACTGTGTAATCCAAAGTACAGCTTTTCCCGTTTGGACATGAACTTGAACAACTCGGTCACATCAGGATACAACTTCAGGTATGTCCCTTCACGCGTTCAGCGAGATATAAATCATCCCACTAATAAACCCCTCTTACCTGTTTTATTTCCATATTTTATCAACAGATATGCCAGGTATTACAAGGATCAAAATGGTGAGACCTTTCGCACTTTGTATAAAGTGTATGGGATTCGCTTCGATATATTGATCAATGGCCAGGTACAGCAGTGATCCGATCCGTTTTCATTCTAAGGGAGGTACATGATTCCGGTAATAGACTTGCAGTGAATGCCTGTTATTGTTTTGCAGGCAGGGAAATTCAATATTGTTCCCACAATAATTGCCATAGGCTCGGGTGTTGCCCTGCTGGGTGCAGTGAGTAATTTACTAAATGAATACGTTGTGTCAGTAGATAATTGGTGATGACTGACATTTGGAAAGACATCCTATTAGCGTGAAAGGAGAGGGCGATGAATGATGACCAGCAATAAAATAATGGTTCTCTGCAGGTTGTGAAAATCCAGTTGATATTATTTTTCTTTCAGGGAGCCTTCGCGTGCGATATGATCCTACTGTACATGATGAACACGAGCTCCTTCTACCGAGAGAGGAAGTTTGAGATCATCAACTTCAAGTATGACTAACTGTGTTTACACAAACGTCAATGGCGGGCCTTCTTATTAAATCAGCCATATTCCAAACTTTTCACATAACATTTCTTGGCACATCTCCCTCGTACTGTATGTCACAGGAAAGAAAAGACCAAACACAAGGATGGGAAGACAGGTCAGCGGGAAAGGAGGTCCAAGAAACCAGCTGCGGAGAAAGAGGCCGCCACTAAAAACCCAGAGGACACTGAGGCCACGGCAGAGGGCCAGCTGCAACGGGGTCCCACCGTTCCACGCAACACAGGACAGCGATACGCTGCCATTCACTCTCCCCAAGCTGCAGAGCCAAGGCCTCACATCACCTTCGCTTCACACAATTAAGTTAAGCAGGCAGGCCGAGACCAACCACCTGCAGCGGTCTGCAAGAGGTGGAACCAAGAGACGGACGGATGTCCACTTCTCACTTACTGGCACGACTTGCTGGCACGCCACTAGCTTGAGTGATGCTTGTCCCGACTACAAACATGTTGGTCCAGAGAAATGTAAATGTTCGACACTGTGCAAGTGGGCCAGGAAGGTGGTTTTCAGTGGCCGGGTCAGGGTCCAAAGCTGGGATGTGGGAGATTACAACAGGTTCATTGATAATCATATGCAAAAGTGACAGAAGTGATTCATCTTTAAAGACTTTTAGCCAGTTGCCAAATACTTGCAGATTACTGCTTTACAAGTGCAAATAATTAACTGTCTTGGTTTCATGTCATAAAATGAATGCTTACATCTTATTTGGCTGTTGATCAGACTAATTAAGCATCATTTACAGTTTGGGTCATATATGATTATTATTGTTTTATTTTGCCATTTATGGAATAAGTTATAAAAACAAGTGAACTACTAGCCGTGATAGATTCATGAACCTCAACTGCGGGGTTGGATTAAGTAAAATAGACATTGTAGACTAATAAATAAACTGTAAAGTGATTTCTGCTAAATCAGTTCACAAAACACCTTCTTAATGATTTTATAAGCACGGATCCAAAATGAAAATCTTTAAAAACATCTGCACTAGGAAGCAATATGTAAGAAAATGAGTGAACGGTCTTAATTGTTGGTATTTCAGTTGAATGCATCGTGTACCTCTGTTGTGACAGGAATTTGTGTGTACTGTTAAAGACACTGCGGATGTGTCTCCTGCTGTATGTTGACGTCGATCTAAGCCAAGCAATGGCTACAACAATCTTATTCACATGTGAAGCTGTGGAACGTCGTTGTGATGTGCACTGGCTGATTGGTAACGAATGGTGCAAGACATTGAAGTGCATGGACTCCTTTTCGTTTGTTCTTCCCGTTACTATTTATTAAATGGTCTTTATTGTTGGAAACAAATGTATTTGTCGTGTTTATTTCATGATGTCAACAAACGAAACCACCTGATCACAAACTGATAAATAATGTATAAAAACAAGTTGTACAGAGGCATTTATTTCAATCAATAATCAGATTTGTTATAATTTAACTATATCGTACATGAAACGTAATTAAAAGTGCTTACATCTAGGATGTAATCTGGGTTGATCTATGTTACATGATACAGTTACAGTCTACATTATCGTAACTTTGGCTCGTATCCTGGTATGGATGATACTGAGCACAGATCAGGAGTTACAGGTTGAATAAAGCCAGAATCACTGCGGAGTGCAAGTGTGGAGCAGGAAATATAAGAAGGGTTTATTCTGCATACTATAATTATTGACACATCCTCTGTTTAATATACAGTTAAAAATGGAAGAAGTCTTTTACTAATGGCTCATCTACAAACAGCAGGGCAGACAATAGTGTGAGGGCTAAGTCAAGGTTATTCGTCATAGCTCATTCTAGTACACATGCACCATTCCGTAGAGGAAAGTCCAGAACAGGACGTAAGTGAAAAGACCTCCGACGAGGCCCCCGGTGAAGAGCAGCCGTCGAGATTTAAAGCATTTGTTCCACCGCCGTCCGGCCTTGAGAATGAGCAGCAGGGAGAGGAGGAAAGCGGAGAGGAAATAAAAAATGAAGCCATAGAGTCCAGTCAGCCCGAGGATGCCAGCTGTTGCTCCGGACAGAGCGGACACAGAGGTGCGGCAGTAGTCCAGCACGGCGGCGTTTCCCCTCACAGCCACTTCACTGATGAACTGTGGTCCCTCACGCTTGGCTACAATTGCTGCCATCTTGGCTCAGGTCAGCTACCACAGGAAGATTCTCCTGTTTCAGGAGAGATTCACACACAAAAATAGGAACATTTACTCAAATGACCCGAACCTGGACAGAAGAACAGTTTAGAAACACTTTACTCGACTACATTTATATCACAGATATGGAGACTAAAACCTGAGATAATGAAATGTGGTGGATTGTTGCAGATTTGAAACCTCAACATCAAATACTGTAAAAATCAACCAGCTTCTTCTGAATAAATTCTGCTCATTATCGTGTCAGCAATAATAATAATACTGGCTCCACTCTGCTACATACGGGACAACTTTAGCTTATAATATTAACATTTACTGTGACATGTCAGTATTATGCTTGAAAAAACTAAAACATTTGAGTGCCGGACTTTTACCTGGAATACTCCTACACGGTACTGTAACCTTTACTTTAAAGGATCATAATGCTTATTCCACTAGTGAAAAGCAAGACCATTACTTTATCAGAAACGCTCATTTGTACAGGCACTACAGATGTCAATAAATTGACGTAACATATTTAACCACCAGGATAAAATGACAAATATCGACAGGTCTCGATACATTGAAAGCCCCCTAATGTGTGTGGCAAAGACAAAAAGATAAACTGTCAGTCAGCCGTGGTTGATGTTAGCTTAGCCAGGTACTGACCACAATAAATCAAAGTAGATCACGTCAGCTAACACCAACAACATAAAGCGCTGTGTTGACGAAACCACACAAAACACCAGTAAGAAACAAAAACGGATGAGACTCCAGTCTGAAGAGCCTGATGTCTCTTGCAGTCTGGGTAACCTATGGAGCTAATAGGCTAGCATTAGCCTTTAGCTAGTCATCTGGCAGCTCCGACGGTATCAGTTGACAGATTCTCACCGGAAATAAACGCAGGGACTCGTTGGCTCCTCACAGCGCGATTACAAAAACATAATCTGCAACAGGCTTGGATAGTAGATAGTTTTTACGGAATGTCAGGTGATATGGCACGGAAACAGCACATTCATTCTCGTTTGGATAACACACTTAACCAAGATTCAGCCATGTTCCTTCGCAGTGCATTGTGGGACAGGTCCAAACCGGATCAAACCAAACAGGCGGCGAGGGTGTGGTGCGTTCTAAGTGCATTAAAGTGTAGGAAACATTTATATTGCGTTTAAATACCTTCGAGCATAATTACTCGTCTTGGGTGAGCATGCACATACAGCTACATTCTCAAACGTCATTCAAACAGAATGTTTCACAACCCCACCAAACAGACGAAAGCAAGCAAAAAAACAAAACTCAAGATAACAATGTAAATTGCTGTTATAATTGCAATTACTATGTCTGACTGAATGAAACGCAGGCTTTATTCTGCCTGAAAAATTTGAAATATTTTCTTCCTCTTCAAGTTGATGGCACGAACAGAAATAAATGGGATATTTGAGATTTTTGCTGATATTTTTCTGCAGTATTTTAGAGATGCAACTAATCGGTTAGGCGTAATTACTAATGTGTACATTTCTGATTTCCTACATCATTGAATGCAGCATAGTAGACTTTGCCTTGTCGTGATGATGCCGTACAGCTGAATGCCAAAACACCGAGTTTCATCAGCAGCAATGTCTACCTATATCCTCGGTGTAGACGTGGGCACAACGTCAGTAAAATCTGTTTTATTTGAAACTGGCTACAGGTCGGTGGTTGCCAGTCACGCTTTGCCAACTTCGTCTGATATAATAGACCACAGCGGGATACAGGTGAGTGCGTTCCGTGGTGCGTTACGTCATTACCAAACAACTTTACCTCGCAGCTCATTAATATTAACGCTGTTGTGTGCTTGTCTCGGGTGTAACCTGACTACGTGCCCGATGCCACATAGGCGAAAGAGCAGGAGACCGGCCGGATCATAGACACTTTGAACCGGTGCATCGGCCTGCTGCCCAGAGACAAACTGCAGCATGTCATCAGCATCGGGCTGTCCGGACAGATGCACGGGGTCTTACTCTGGAAAGCAAGGAGCGGTAAGACAAGTCTGCCACCTGCATGCACGCACGCACGCACGCACGCACGGCGTTGTTTTGCAGTTTGTGAAATGATCAGAGAGGAAATGTCTCTCTGTGAAACTGATTGTAAAGAGAGATAATTTTTTAGACCAACTTAGTTTGATGGTCCTGGCCCCCAGAATGTAGATACATGTCCAAAACACTTAATAATGGGTGGAGTTCTACTAATAATTATGATAATATATATATATAAGGGTCCTAAATCACACTCTTGTAGTTCTTGAAACGTTTCTATTCAACATTTGAAATTAAGTGGTTCTGCTATTGGATGTATTGTTCAGAAGGTGTTACATTCCAACTGAACTGTTACTGTAGTTAAAGTTCAGTTGTTTTCCTTACAGCATGTGCTCCTGACAACCCCATCTGTCTTTAGAGACCAAAGATAATGCACAGTTTAATTTGGACAACAGTTCCCATAATTGTTTAACCAGACCACAGGCTTTAGAAAAACATTGACTGGTGAAGGCCACAGGGATTTAGAGAAGAGAGCGATGTTTACACACTGCTGAATTACACCGATTAGCCAGTCTGTAATGTTAGTGACATTTGTAAGATGCTTTTTGAAAATGGATGGAGGAGCTGGGCAATTAGAGGAAGTGAAATCTTCTTATAACGCCTCCTTTTTAACAGAAACTTGGTTGGTCCGTTGTCGCTCTTTTGCAACTCTGCCCTCTGCTGGTTGAATCCAAAACTTGATATGAAAATAGGTTAGTTATAGTAAATCTGTTCCACTGGAATGTTTTTGCAACCAAACAAAACCATGAAGTCGGATGCAACTTATTTTGTCTGCTGTATTTGTTTCACATGTCTCTTGCAGGTTGTGTTTGGTCCAAGAGGGATTTCTTCACAAGCGGAGACACCAGTCAGCTGATCACCTGGCAGGATGGGCGCTGCAACAGCAACTTCCTGTCCTCTCTTCCAGAACCAGACTCGCATCTCAGCGTAGCCACGGGGTTTGGCTGTGCAACAATCCTCTGGCATGCAAAGCACAGGTCAGCACACAGCATTTTTTAGAAATTCCACATAGAGCCTGTCGCGCCTCTTGATCTGTGATTCAATTCAATTTATTTTATTTTGTATAGCCCAAAATCACAAATTTGCCTCAGAGGGTTTCACAATCTGTACACATGCGACATCCTCTGTCCCGGGACCCTCACATCCGAACAGGACAAACTCCCCCCAAAAAACCTATAACGGGGAGAAAAAAAGGAAGAAACCTTAGAGAGCAACAGAGGAGGGATCCCTCTATCAGGATAGACAGAAGTGTGATAGATGTCACGTGTACAGAATGAACAACATAACAGATACGAGAGTGAACTAAAAGATGTGCGCTTTCTCTGCAGGCCTGAGTTCCTTGAGGACTTCACCGTTGCAGGTACCATCCAGGACTATGTGGCCTCCATGCTGTGTGGTTTGGACGGGTGTGTGATGACGCCCCAGAACGCAGCCAGCTGGGGCTTCTTCAACACCTCCTCCAACCAGTGGAATACAGACATGTATGTAAAGGGAAGAACTTCCTGTTCAGTTGAAGTACTAAACGCATGAAACATATTTTACAGTTTGTGCACGATCAGTTGTTAATCTGAAATCAGTTTGGCATTGTAAGCTTGTGATGAACTGTACAGAGTTTTTATGCGTCACAGGCTACTGTGTGTGTGTTTTTGTGTGTGTGTGTGTGTGTGTGCATGCTCTAGCCTGAAGGGTGCCGGCTTCCCTTTGCACCTGCTTCCTCAGTGTGTGCCATCTGGTGGCTTGGCGGGACAAATGTGCTCTGACTGGCACGGTATCCCTGCTGGTACGCCAGTGGGCGCCGCCCTGGGAGACTTCCAGTGCTCTGTCTACTCCTGCATGAGTGCTCAAACAGATGCAGGTGAAACAGGAAGTCTGGGCATTCCTCTCAGGGCCGGGCTCTATGCAGTACTTTCCATGCACTTCAGATTAAAGACCCCATTACGGCTGTACCATGAGGTTTTGCATCCATTCGATTTGTTCTAATGCACTACCGATAATGCTTCAATACACTGTAGTTAAAAGCCGCAAAGAGAACAATAGCAGAGCATAAGAACGGTTTAACATAACAATAAAGAAAGTACACAGCAGTAAATACCCATGTCTTAGTCTGGACTCATTATGTTTGAGCACGCATAGGAAAACAAATCCATTATGGATCAAGTGTAATCCTGCCATCAGTGCCTCTTGCATGAGCTGTTAGTTCATATGCCGGAGATGACAGTTTGCATCTGTCTCCTAATTTCGCAGTTCTTAACATAAGCACCTCAGCCCAGCTGACCTTCGCCATGCCAGCCGACTTCAGACCTCCAGGTTCTCCTCAGCCGGCCTCCTCCATCTCCTACTTCCCCTACTTTGGCGACTCGTACTTGGCGGTGGCGGCTTCACTCAACGGCGGGAATGTAATGGCCACTTTTGTGGGGATGCTCGCTTCCTGGATGAAAGAGCTCGGTATGTATTTTTTTTAGCCGCGCTAGCAGCGTGGTTCTAGGGGGCGGCGGTGTCTGTCCACTACTTTGGTCCGGACTAAAATATCCCAACTATTGCAAAGTTATTTAGTATAGGCATTCATGGTCCCCAAAGGATAGATCCTGATGACTTCGGTGATCCTGACTTTTCCTCCAGCATCACCATGAGATTGACACATGTGGCGTTGCGTGAAATGTCTCATCAACTATTGGATTGATTGCTATGAAGTGTTGCACACACATTCATGTTCACCCTCAGGATAAGCTATAGTCACTTCGGCGATCTTTTGTCTTTTGCTCTAGCGCCATCATCAGGTTAGTGAGAGCCCAGAGAGGGCAGTGTCCAGTTGACCCTTGATAGATTATTGCCATTTAAAGTGTTGAATCGCTACTCTCATCCCTCACAGGTACGGAGATGAGTGACTCGGGCTTGTATGAGAAGCTGATTCACTGCGCTCTGAATCAGGAAACGAGCGACCTGAGGGTGAGCCCTACGATCCTGGGGGAGAGGCACGACCCGCTCTGCCTGGGTCAGGTCGCCAACATCTCCACCACCAATCTCTCCCTGGGTCATTTGACCAGGGCGCTGTGCCGCGGAGTCCTGGACAACATCACCTCCATGATGCCTGCTGAGCGTCTACAGCAGGCAGGGGTCAGCAGGATTGTGGGTAGTGGGAGCGCCATCGCCCGCAATGAGGTGCTAAGGCAGGAGGTGGAGAGGGCGTTTCCTCAGCCGGTGGTGTACGGGCAAAACGCAGACTCTGCTGTGGGCGTGGCCATGGTCCTCTGTGACCTACTCTGAATGAGAGATGTAATCCACAAGGGAATCCAAGGGAAAATTGAATATGTGATATGCAATATAAATAAGATGCAGTTCATATGTATCTATAATCACAATTCATTAGACTGTTGCAGTGTAGTGTAGTTGGAAGCCTTGCTTCAATACCAGAGTTAATATGGCCTCTTTATCACCCGTACATTTATTGTAAACGATGATTACTGCTCTTTTCTTTGCCGCCTCTTAATTTGAAGTCTTAATCTTCCATCTTGAACTGTGAGCTCCTCACAGAGTGGGGAAATGTCCTTGATTGTCATTTTTTTTTATGTTAATTTTGCTTGTAGCACTTGTCAACTTTATTTTCAAGAAAATGATCTTAATTTATCAACCGCTGTTGAATACGTCGTGCCGCTGCTGGTGCTTTTTGATACGTGGATATTTCTAACAGCAATGTTGTCGTTTTCTATAATAATAAAAATAATGAGTAAATACAGTTGGGACTGTGAGAAACACACAACATCGGTGTTGTCATTCGGGGCACAGTTATATGCAGGTTTTCTTTCTCTCATAGGGTAAAGCAGTATTAATAAAGCAGTATTAATAAAGCAGTATTAATAAAGCAGTATTAATAATTTTGTCATTTTGTCTCAGATCTTAAATATTTTGAATACAGTTTGATGTTGATATCTTATTATACTTGAACTAGGATTATATTCTGGTGCATTTGGTGCAATTTTTAAAAGGAAATCACTGCGTGCAAAGCCAGATAAACACTGGTTGTGACGCATCCGGCGGCACAACCGCCTGATCGGATGTAAAGTCTCCGTTGCCTATTTGGGTAACATCTTAATAACTTGAACCATCCTGTGCTAACGTTAACCACGTCAATATGTGAAGCGCACCGTGAAGTGCAACGCGTGAAAAAGGGGAAGTTATCTTCAGAAAGGAAATTGTCAGATGATCTCTTGAATGCAGATCTACAGCGTGGCAGGCAAAAGCTCTGCAACCACACAGTCACAGGAACACAGCAGCGCTGAAAAACAAACACACCCACATGTAAGTGAAACTAGAGGAGGCACATAGGACACACAGCAGGCAACGTTATGGAGTAAAAAAAAAAGAGAGCCGCTTCAGAAATATCATACACAAACCCGAGAAAGAAAAGTAGCAATTCAGAAGGGTAAGTTCATTTATTTTTAAGTTTAAGTATCTAAGTTAAATAAAACGACTTATGACAAAGTAAACTGCTCTGATTTGTCGATCAGGAAACGTGTTCAGTGTCGGATAACATACTGGTACTTTGTATTTCTTCTGCTGTCCTAGCATGAGCAGAGGTGGTCAATACATCCTTTTAAAGCACTCAGGCCTCCAGTAATGTGCTCTGATATTCTCTTGGGTGTGTCACTTTATCTCCCATCTTGCTTCTTCCTACTGTCTCTCTACTGTCCAGTACATGAGCATCTGAGGACAGAAAGCCTCTTCTCTGAAGGACTCTCCATTGTGTGTTTTGATCACATTTTTAATCAAGAAGACAATCTGGAGCAGGAAGACTTACTTGTGGTGAGTCAACTGATGTGTTATGGTTTTGTTTACCCGTTTTGAATCATTAGATTGCTTCTGGTCCTGAAGGACATTGACAAACATGTCGAGCATCAGAGGAATCCTCTTAGTCTGAACATATTTTTGTTCACTCTCATAGCAAGCTATTGTGACTAGTTTTCATGTATTTTGTACATTTTGAACAAACCGCCACGCTTACATTAAAAAATAATTAAAATGCAGTGCACTGCTTTGTTTTTCCTGGTTGTTTTATGAGATTTAATAAGGATATGGGAAATGATGTTAGTGGTTTCATCGATTGTGTGTATTCATATTTGTTAATGATTGTATGTCTGTAGCATGGCGTGGAAGAAGCTGCTTCGGCACACACAACTGAACAACAAAGAGGTTATAAAATACAGTCTGGTCAATGACAACAAATGTTTAATTCATTCAGATGTGCTACTAAATAATTGTTAAAAAATACATTTGTGTTTCATTGGATATTGGACATGCAGTACATACTTCTGCATTTTTCCATCCTTTGTGTCTTGCTGCGCTACACATCCCTCTGAATCTTATGATCACAGTGTCTTACGGGGGTTTGTACTGCGTCACTAATTCCCCATTTCGTGACTGGAAAGGGGAACAAGACACCACCAAAGATTAGGTTCCCATTGTCCTCAACGTGATTCTTTAGATCAAAATAGCATTTTTTTATTGTGGTCAGCTGAACTCTGAAGCAATCTTTTCATGTCATTCACATTCTGTGTCTGTATAAACCTTACTGCTTGTGATTTGATTATTCGGCAAAGAAGTGGCTACCAGATCAAGTTCTGCGTGCACTGCTGCCATGGAAATCTGTTTCTAAATACACTCCTTTGTTAGTCACTGGGGCTGACACATCACATGTCTGGAAATATGTCTGTGAGGTGATCCCTTGTGGCAAAGATGTCTCAGACCCGGCTGATACAAACACATAGTAACTCATGTTAAAGCACCAACGCAACACATTTGTGGCCCACTAGAACAAAGCAAAGAGTATGTGTGACCCATTGACACAGTTGTGTGCCGTTCAGTCAAAGTGAAAAACACGTTGTAGAAATTTGTATTTTTTTGCCTTACCTCGCTTGGATGGCTCCTAACCCTCAAATTGGAACCCACTGGTCTACAGGAAGTAACGTTTCATACTTCTTCACATGTGTACCTCTAGTAATCAAATTCACTTCACTGGATCTGTTGGTTGTTGTCTGAATGACGCGCACTTGTTTCTGTGCGTCTATGCAGACCACTGGAGCAAGAGGCCAAGATGGAGAAGTCAGAGATGTTTGGCTTCTCTCTGGAGGCAGACGACCGGACGGAGGAGGAGAAAGCGCAGCAGAAAGCGGCAAAGAAGGGCGGTGTGGCTTCTGCCCCGGGTCTGGGCAAGCAGTCGCCCAAGGCCCCCATGGACACTGATTACCTTGAGGAAATGGAGACGACCAGGCCTCAAATCAGATTCAATCTCAACTTTGACAAGTGAGCCTCACCATGCAAACATAATGTGATCTCAGCCTTTCTTTAATGCTCATTATGAGTGCTGTGCATTATCAAGCCCCATGGTGTGGATTAATGTGGCGTGTGAGGCGGCTTGACCTCTTGACCCGCGTGAATCCTTTTGCAACCGTGTTGTCTGTGAAATTAATTTTGTCTATAGAGGGATTCGAGGCACGGACCAGAACAAGAGAGACAGCAAGACGTTGACCATCGAAAGGTTGTTTGAAGCGGTGGCCAGCGGGGATGTCAGAAAGCTGGAAAACCTCCATCAGTACCTGCGGCAGAACATGAAGAAGCTCTCCGACACCCTGTGTGAGTGCGAGACCCCGTAATGCAACAGATGCGCCAAACAGTGAGCTGTAGACTTGTGTGTCATCTCCCAGAATGTGTGGTTACACCTGCAGATCAGTCCCATGGTAAAACCGCCCTGATGAAGGCTCTGCTGCACCTCAAGGACGGCAAGAACGAGATGGTGGAGCTCTTAATTGACATTTCAGAGGAGACGGGCGACCTTAAGGAGTTTGTGAATGCAGCCTACACCAACAACTACTACAAAGGTAAACTGTGTACGAAGCAGAATTACTGAGAGAATAAACTTTTGCGACATTATCACATTTGTTTTTAATATGGACTGTGGTTGATGTGTGATTCTGGCAGGCCAGACAGCTCTCCACATTGCCATTGAGAGGAGAAGTATTTCCTATGTGAAGCTGCTGGTCAGTAAAGGAGCAGATGTCTATGCCAAAGCCTGCGGGGTATTCTTCCAGCCACACGATGGCCCCAACTTCTACTTTGGTGAGTCCATGCTGCTGCAGGGAGGAGCGCCCTTCTTTGGGAGCCTCACACAAAGATCATCAAGATTCACATTTCACCGCTTCTGTTTTGTTTTTTTGTATTTTCACAGCATCTCGTGACAATGAGAAACATACAGCAATACATTTTGTATTATTTCTAAGTTGGTAATGTTCTTAATTTCCTTTAAATTATTACATTTTACTTTAAAGGTGCTCAATACGGAATTCAGAGCATATCTGTTGGCCCCACACGGGTCTCAACATAGCAGTGAAAAGCTAACGGTGCTAACGGTGCTAACGGCACTGACAACAGCAACAGTACTGAAATAGCTCACAGTTGGCATTACGCTCCACTATATCTTTGCATGCAACTTGCTCTTTGTTGCTATAATAATGCTCCTTTAATTAGCACCTTTAATGTTAATTCAAAACAAAGAAGGACGACAGTACAGCAGTATTGAATTAGCATTGTCAGGGTCACATTTAGCATTTTAACTTTTAGCGTGTGTCTTGTTGAAATAGAAATTTCAACAAGATATGAAATGTTTAAATTGGGGTGAATCTTAATTACGTCTGGAATACTTAATGCTTTAACTCTTTTAGTTATTTATTGTTAAAGGAAGTTTACCACCTCAGTAATCTTATTCATTATTGAAGTTATTTGTTGGAGGGTTTTGGAGTTTTTATCCCCTTAAGTCTAGGGGGATATTAAAAACCTAGGGGAGGGTCTTGCTTTTTTAAAACGTGAAAAATAAGATTCAGCCGCCCTACCCGCCATAATCATTTTTGTACATTCCCTAAGTTGAATACTGGACCATGATTGGCTTCAGAATTAGTCACAAAATCATGCATGAACATGTCAAAAACATAAACTTTCCCCCTTCAACTGATGAATGTAGTCTTTAGTGTGAAACTCACATACATCATTTTGCACTGTGTCCGAGTGGAGTAACAATAAGCAAAACAAATGAGTGGAGGGAGGACGGTCTGGCATCAGTCTGATGTACTTTGATGGATTAGATGTAGACACAAGTTACACATTCAGACAGAGATACATTTAAATCAGTATATTTTTAAAAAGCTGTTGCTTAATTGAGTCTCTCTGTGTTGTCCTCAGGTGAGCTGCCTCTGTCTCTGGCAGCCTGCACCAACCAGCCCACCGTGGTGGACTTCCTCATGGAGAACGAGTACCAACGAGCGGACGCTAAGGTGACGGACTCTCACGGCAACACGGTGCTGCACGCCCTGGTGATGGTGGCTGCCAACTCCAAGGATAACGACAAGGATAACACAGAGTTCATTACCCAAATGTACGACCGCATTCTCAAGACCACCGCCCAACTGCACCCAAAGCTGAAGCTGGAGCACATCGAGAACCACAATGGGCTGACGCCTCTCAAAATGGCTGCCAAGACTGGCAAGATCGGGGTAAACACTATAGGGCAGTCACTTCAGACACAGTAGAATAGGAATGTACTATAGGCCCCCAGCTCCTGTGACAACCCAATTAGTACTGTTTTTGCTGGGAGCTTCTGGATTGGGGTCACAGACAAGTCTACAATTCCAGTCTCACTGTTGTACTACTTGGATTAATGTGATTGAACAGTCTCAGACATGATTGTGCTCTAAATTTCCTTTCGTTTGTCTGCAGCTTTTTGCACACATCCTGAAACGGGAATTCCACGAGTGTCACACTAAGCATCTATCCCGTAAGTTCACCGAGTGGGTTTACGGCCCCGTCCACAGCTCCCTTTACGACCTGGCCACGGTGGACTCGTTGGAGGACAACTCAGTCATGGAGATACTGGTCTACGGCAGTGACATTCCCGTGAGTCCCAGCATTATGAGCCCGGTCGGGGCAGCTGCTGTCGTTATTCTGTGCTCAAACATCTGTCTCCCTTCAGAACCGCCACGAGATGCTCCAGATGGAGCCTCTGAGCCACCTGCTGGAGGAGAAGTGGAAGAGGTTTGCAGGTCGGATGTTTTTTCTCAACTTCCTGGTCTACCTCCTGTACCTGATCATCTTCACTCTTGTCGCCTACAATAAGAAATCTGAAGAGGTGAGCTGGCTGCAAACTGTGTGATTGATCTGTGTAGCCATCCCAGACCGACCTCTGCTGAAGTTGCTTTTTGTTTCTTCTGTGTCCCACAGCTGCCGTATCGCCTCAAACACACCATAATGGGTTACCTGTATGTTTCAGGCCAGCTACTGATAGCGGTGGCAAACTGCTATTTCTTTCTCATAGCGGTATGTTTGTGTTTTAAATAAAAATATCCAGTGGCTCATATCACCAGGTTGTGGCAGCTGTGTTCCACTAATGTGATTAATCCCCCAAAAAATTATCTAAATTCCTAGATCTTAGACTTGAAGAGGAAACGGCCGAAGCTGCAGACGTTGCTGATTGATGGATATTATGAGATTCTTTTGTAAGTATATAGTAAAGCTTATCTCCCAGACGTGGTTTGAAATAAAGGTACCGAGTGAAGTTCTTGGAATCATCCTTGACTGGCAGCATCTTCTAGTTGACAGATCGCATCATTTCTACCATAGTGGTTAGTGATAGTAACAGACGCAGCATTTGCATGGGTACATAGTTATTGTTTCTTTAACTATATACCCATGCAATGTCTGTTGTGGTGCTTGTCACTCACTTTTAGCTTTGTCTTAATGATGTGGGTTTTGCCACAATACTGACACACCAACAGTGTCCTTCCAGATACTAATTATTCTACAATCAACTGAAACCCCTTGACTACACACATTTGATTACCATTTAATTAACTATGTGGCTTCTAAAACCACCTGGCTGCACCAGTGACCATTTAAAGGAGGAGTCAGCGATTCTGGAGAAAGACTGTTAGACACATGAACTCAACACTCAGACAAATATCCCCCTCCCCTTCTCTTTATACATCCATGGCCTGTCCCCTGTCGCTGATTGGCTGCAATAGTGTCGTGCCCTGTTGTTCCCATTTACAGAGCAGGGGCTGTGCATGAACACCAGATTTTTTAATGTACAAATAGCGTACCGCAAGCAAGTGTATTGGATTAGAATTACTGACTGCACCTTTTAAGTGTGTCCTATTAAAGGGGGTGGATATTTCTAAGAAAAACAATGTAAAAATAAAACATTAAACATCCTGAATACTTTTTTACAGGCACTGTATAATGTAAAAGTACTCCATGCGTAATCACCAAATAAGTCGTGGGATTTCTTGCATGGCACAGACTGGTGACATGTAACAGTTTTGGATGATCTGGGATGGATTATACAGGACACATTTGCATTGTTAGGATGTATAATCACAGAGCTGCAGGTTCACAGTGGCTTCTCTGCTGTTGATAGTTTTGTGCAGGGCGTCCTCTTCCTGGTCACGGCCGGGCTGTATCTGTTCGGGAAGAAGGAGTACCTCGCGTTCCTGGTGCTGTGTCTTGCTCTCAGCTGGGTGAACGTGCTCTACTTCTCCAGGGGCGACAGACACATGGGCATCTACAGCATCATGATCCAGAAGGTAGTCCACACAGGTCACACTGCAGCAAGGTGAACATCGCATTGAACGATTCCCTGAAGCCCTTTGTCTCTTTTCGTCTTTGTAGATGATCCTCAGTGACATCCTGCGCTTCCTTCTCGTCTACATCGTCTTCCTCTTTGGATTCTCAGCAGGTAGTGTTTAGGCAGTGACCTCATTTAGGATCCAACATGCCATGAATGGAGGATGCACTGTATGTAATCTGTTTCCTATGTCCCGACACAGCGGTGGTCACCCTGCTCATAGAGCCTGTTGTGAAAAACACCACTGTAATTCCGCCGAAGGGGCGTCTCTATGGTCCCATTGATCCTGGTGAGGAGTGTGTCAAACCCACCTTCACAAGCATCTCCTACACCACGCTGCAGCTCTTCAAGTTCACCATCGGCATGGGCGACATGGAGTTCACCCAGAACCACGAGAACACAGAGGTCTTTTACATGCTCCTCATCGGCTACATCATCCTTACCTACATCCTGCTGCTGAACATGCTCATCGCCCTCATGAACCGCACTGTGGAGAAGACCACAGAGGAGAGCAGCAGCATCTGGAAGCTACAGGTGAGGCGTCCAGCGGGGGCTCCGTTGTGGTCGAGGGGAATGTGCCTGTTCACAGCAGATGTGGTCTGATGGCGTGCTGTGACCGTTTTCAGAGGGCTATCACGATCTTGGAAATGGAGAGAAGGCTGTTTTGCTGTCTGAGGAAGAGGTTCCGCTGCGGAGTGGAGATGAACCTTCGCACCGCTCTTGGAGATGACCTTCGCCGGTGTTTCAGGTTGGCTTCTTTCAGTTCAGCGACAGTACAATCGGTGACTGGTGCGTTTGCGAGGGGCTTCATCAGAAGCTGCATGTGAACCACCTGGATGACATGACACGCACAGACCTCCTTGCCCAATCACAGACTAGGAACCAAAGTTGCTATCGCTGTGTTGAAATAATTTTGTGGTAATGTGATTATATTTTGGGAACATACACCGCTAAAACACTGGATGAATTGTAATAACTCGATCCATCACTTTGGTTTATGACATAATACCTGCAAAACTAATGGCATTCCCATCAGCCTCAGCTGCACTTTGTTTTCACTGCCAATTAGCCAATGTTAACATGCTAAGCTAAGATGCTGAAAACTGTAAATATTGCACAATATGGACAGGTGTTGTAAATTAGCATTTTGCTACAAACACTTAACACAGTGCATCTGGGCTTTGTGCATAAATGTATGTTACAATTCTAATGCTACTGTGATGTCCATATCAAATAAAGAGAAATTGAATCTACATATTCACAGTGACAATGTGAGCATGCTAAATGCTAACTTCAAGCATATAGAGGAACTAGTTGGTTTCTGTGGGCAAATATAAAGTGAAGCCAGCATGTGCCATCTGCTGTGTGCCATGTGCACCGTGTTAGCTGACAGGTAATTAAAGGCCACAGGATACACACATAATAATACAGGTTTAGGCTTGAAGATACAACAATAGATGCAGCTGTGTGAGGGGGGATCGATTGACGCGGAGCACACTGTGTTCTTCACTAATTTGCCTTCTCTGGCAGCTGATTGATGCATCAGCCCGCAGACAGTAATTGGAGCATGTGTCCTCTTGTCGTCTCAGAGTGGAGGAAGTCAACTGGAACAAATGGAACATCAACCTGGGCAAAATCAATGAGGATCCCGGGTGCTGGGATCGCGCCCAACACCCTGCCTCAGACAACCCGCCGATCAGAGTGAACAGAGGTGCGGCATCATGAACCCAAACGTTCTTCGATTGAATCATGTTTTTGGTGCTTTTTTTTTTGTTCTCTGTGAGAGCAAAGTAGTCCACACACCGTGTAAACATTTCCTCCTTCGTCCACAGGGAGGAGCTGGAGAAGCTGGCGGACGCCGACAACTCAGTCCACAGAGATGCGTCCTCTGTACACCTCACCGGTCTGAAGAGACGACGCGGAGCTTCACTCTGTCCGCTCGGCCTGGCTGACCCGAGCATCGGGGCATTCAAACCTAAAGACATTATTCAGTTTCCCAATAAATGTAACAGTCAAATGTTTGACCTGCCTTTGTGACTGGCGGATACTCCCAAGTCGGCTTTATTTTACATTTTTCTTCCTCTGACTGGCAAAACCTAATCAAAATCTGCATCAAGAGCAGCTTAATTGCTAAATGTCGAACATTTGCAACACATTAAACGTGTAATCCAAACGGCTTCTCTGCACATGCCGCTTCTCCCACCGCATGAACAGGATGCACGTCCTCTCCGCACAAAGGCCAGAACCTGCCTGGCACCTCTGACATCTCTCAAAATCCTTCATGGAGTAATACTGATTACGAAGGTGCTGATCCTGCCCTCCCGCCGCGTGCCCTTTATACAAGTCCCATTTTCATCACAGCCAGACAAGCTAAATCTACTGCAGCCAGATAGTCCTGTGGATTGCACAGCTTGCTTTGTCTACCCTACTTCCCTTTTCCATTTGGCAGAGTCAGGCTCTGATAAATGGCATGAAAGCACCGCAATTGGTGCAACAATCGCCACCTTCAGCTCTAGCTGTCTCGGTTACAAATTACATGTGGTTTAAAAGGCGGGCCTTTTGGACCCGCTGTAAGGCTGATTATGCAAGACACAAATCTGTGACTAGTAACCTAGCCGAACTGTCAGACAGCATGAGCTCATGCAGAATGAAGGGGGCAGGAGAAAAAAAGAGCACACCTGTTGTCGGCGTCAGTTTAAATCAGTGTTGCAGATAATCCACACAAACGGGTCAGACTCATTTCAAAGCATAAATTAGAACTTTATTTTATTATTACAATATTACAAAAAGAGTAGCACAACTCTCACGCTCTTGCCTCTTATCTGTCGTACAGAATGACACAAAAGAAAGGCTTGTGGACCTTCTTCCATTTCACAGCAATAGTACAAGAAACAAAGGAAATGAAAATTAAATAACAAGCAAATCAAGTATTATAAATAGTCACAACTGCAAACTGAAGCTTTGAAACTGGGAGGGGGGGGAAAGAAGTTAAAGCTCAGTAACTACACATTGCTAAAATATATAATTACAAAATATTACTCCTTTTCTTGCTTTCCATTATAAAGAATCCCTAAGGAATTGCTCTGTCTATTCAACAAAACCTCAATAAAATAAAAAATAAAATAAAGAGAAACCAAAATAATAATAATTGCTGTTTCTGTCTACTCACCATCCGCTTTCTCCTTATTTGGGGTTTTCATTAAAACCATGCTCTTTTTCAAGGGAAGTCCAAGGACCAAACACTTAAGGCTTTTTAAGGGCTGTTAGGGAGTTAGGTGAACAAAACATGAGCGCCATTGTGTTTATACACATGCGCACTATCTCTCTCTCTCTCTCTCTCTCATATACACACACACACACACACACACACACACACACACACACACACACATACACACCGTTAAATCTACCCACTTCAGCAGGCAACACTCACACACAATCGTGAACGTTTAAAGTTACGAGTAGGTAAGCCAGTGTACAATAAAATAAACAATGCATTTGCTGTTTCACTTTAAACTTAAAAGTCAGTTTTGTTTACCTCCAAGTGATCTTGCAAGTGATCAATTTGGTCTTTTCAAGCAGACTTCACATCAGAATCAGTAGCAACTACACATAACTTAAATTCACTTAGGTTCCTGCTGTCGGGATCAAAACTCTGTCGAGGCTCGTTGTTCCATTCGTCATCATTTCTTCGACCCCGGAGTTTTGTCCTCGTAACCCACCTTTCCCCCTCAATAACTGCAAAACAAATCATCTCAACATTCAAGTAATACATTTGTCATGGTTACAAAAAAAACGATCGGAAAAAGGAAACAAACACAAAATGGCACATCTTCATAACAGTGTGTCCTCGTTAACATGACTTTGGCCATTTTAAAGTCAGAGTTGATCTTTCGTGACTTTTTCTGCGCAAATCATTTCACAAGCTTTTTGCCAAACCTTCCTGGCATTGACAAAAAGGTTTGTTTGTTTTTTTAAAACACCTGAATTCATTGCAGCATTTTCAGCAGGACAGAGCATCGCCTTTACAACATACTTGCTCCCTGCTGGATCATGACTATGTACAAAACAACCTGATTACATGCTTCCTTGACTGACAGAGAGGAATCACTCTTGAATAAGTCCTATGATACAAATAAATAATTACATTTCAAAAGAATAAAACCATGTGCACACCGCAAGCTTTTCTAACAGTACTCTGTAGTCTCCAGTGTCTGGTGGCTTTGCACTGAGATAGGATTATTACTCTCTTCTGTCCCCAAATGACTGTTTAATCTTGAAGTTACTATGAGGTTGGAGAGTTAACACCAAAATGAAAATCCAAAAACTAGTCTGAGCCAAAAATTCCTGACATGACCCTGTAAAAAAAAAAAGAAAAACCCCATCCATCAGTAGATGTTGTTGGGATCTATCTGCTTTTTCTCTTTCTTACATGCATAAGAAAAGGTTACGGATAGATCTGAAGTAGGAATAACACAGGATCTGTTTGGATCCAGGCACACAGATAGAGGAAGGAGGGAATGACACACACAGTACAGATGTGTATACACACGCACATGAAAAAGTTCCCTAAAGTGCTCGGTAAAAGCACTCATTAACAAAATAAAAGTAGCAATTGATCACTTGCAAGATTTAAAAAAAGAACCAAAAAAAAAAACATCCTACTGCTCTTCATTAAATATATTAATTTACCCTCTTTAACATAAGGTGTTTTGAAGTTATCAATGTAGTTGTATTCATGTGTTTCCTTTCTTAAGACTAAACAAAGGGGTTTTGATAACTCTTGTGTAGACAAGGCCATAGCTTATCTGTACCCTGGGTGCTGGATGAGAGCGGTTCTGCCATCCCCGACCTCTGGACCAACCCTGCTCAGAGGAGGCCTGTGCATCTTGCCCATCAACGCTAGATTCTGATCGCGGAAGTAGGGACTCTGGAAGTCCCCACCCAAGTAATCTGCCGCTTGCATCAGATTAGTCTGGGCTGAGGAAGAGGAGGTGCAGGAGCTCGTTCCTAGCCTGTAATGGGGGGCCCCGGGGGGCCCACAGTCTAGTGTGGTGCACCCCCCTGGGCCCGCACCGTGGAATGGCATGGCTATGTCCTGAGACCCGGAGCTGTCACTGTTGGGCGTGGGTAGGATGCTGCTGTTCCAAATGTGGGACTGGAAGTAGTGACCATTGGTGTAGTGGGCCATGGGGCCGGACATGCCGTTGTTGACAGGGGGGGAGGGCGTGGGCCTCTCTACGGGAGGTTTCAGTGTGTAAGGCTGACCCACACACACCTCTGCAGGGTAGCCCATGCCCTTAAAATGGAAGGCGGGGTCCCTGGAAGGCTGCTTGCAGAGGTGGGTCCCACCGTTCTGAATGTGGGGCAAGTGATCCAACTGGTGCTGATTCCAAGAGCGCATGTTCTGCTGCTGTTGGTTATGTTGTAGCTGTTGCTGCTGCTGATTCTGCTGTTGATGCAGATGCTGCTGCTGCAGGTGGTGGTGGTGGTGCTGCTGCTGCTGCTGCTGCTGCTTGAGATCGGTGTGGTTGGAAGGCAAGTGGTTCATAATAGCCCCGCTGTGTGGCGGGTGAGCTCCCACCGGGGCGGTGGCTGTCTCTTGAGCACCGATAATGCAGTTGGGCGGGGGAAAGCCAGGGGTGGCGGGGTTGCTGTGCATGGACACCCTGGAGCAGGCGCTGATGAGCAGGTTGCGACTGATTGGGCTGGGGTTGGCGATCTGGCCCTCGCACATGGAGGTGACTCCCGCGCCGTGGGCCCGAGCTTGGCAGAACTGGTTGATCTGATGCACGATGGTGCTCAGGTCAGCCTGGCGGCCCTGGTGCAGCCCGGCGACCATGGAGAGTGGAATGGTTGAGGTAGAGACGGTAACATTAGGCGGTGGGTCGCCATCTGGCAGCTTCCTGCTCCCCTGCAGGCCAGGTGGTGGCTGCTGCTGCTGGAGGTGCTGCTGCTGAAGCATGACGGTAGGGAGCCCCTGCGGGTGGCCAAGGGCCGGGTGCTGAGACAGAGTCTGGAGTCTGGGTGGGCCCTGAGGGTGCTGGGCCATGTGGGGAGGGTGTCTGAGGCTCTGGGTGTGACCCTGCTGTTGCTGGAGGGGCATCTGTAGAGTCTGAGGTGGGTCCTGTGGTTGAAGGGGTACACTCTGCTGGAGCCGGGGTAGGTTCTGCAGAGGTGGGTGGTGGTTTAAAGTGCTGGTCGAGGCCACTTGGTAGGGTCCGCTGGGGGCATTCATGTTGACTTCGGGGTGCAGGCAAGCCCGGCTGCCGTCGAAATCTTTTAGGACGCCTTTGACTGTGGGCACCTTGATGATGGCGAGAAGGCCCGTCTTGGCAATGGCCTGAGAGGAAGGGTAAGGGCTGTAGCGCTGGCCCGACGTATCCAGCCCGTTGACTGTACGGCGCACGTGGTTCCGCTGGGGTACCTTGACGCTGTTGGGGAAGATCTTGATGGTGAGGGGGTTGTTGGCAACCTTCTTAGCAAAAGCATCCAATTCTGCAGGGGTCGGAAACGGAGCGGATCTCATCCTTTGCGTGGTGTCCCCTGGGGTGTAGGACAGGACAGGTCAGAGCAGAGACAGAGACAGAAAGCAAGAAGAGGAGAATTGGGGGGGGGGGGGGGGGGGGGTGAAGAGAGTGGGGAGGGAGGCACAGAAAGAGACAACTTAATCCAGGTGGAAGTGTACATGGCACAAAAGAGCACGTCGGTTGTAATCTGAGCAGCTGAGAGGACAGCGCTCTCATATTCCATACCTCGCTGTTTTTCTCCTAAATCCCTCACAGCTCCCGTCTCATGAGGCCAAAGAGAGATTTCCAATCTCATTCTCAGCTGAATTATTGCGGCCGACACACTTCCCAGTCTAAAATCCAATTTCGTGGTGGTGTGTACGACTTTGAGGTCAGGGGCTTTTAGTGGCCTTAATTGACGCAGCATCCGGGCAAACAATAAGTAGGCATCTGAGGGGGGGGGGGGGGGGGGGGGGGCTGCGTTGCTTGCTCCTGAATCACAAACTAAACAAAGAATAAAAGAGGCAGCGACGGTCCCCTGTGTCTGCTTTGGAGAGAAGGAAAGAAAGAGATCGACGCAGAGAGCGGAGCTCCATGACAGCAGACAAGTAATCAGACACAGCAGCAGCGTCTCTGATCTGCAGGAACACCTCCCAGGCCTCAGCTCGCAGACATTCGTTACACCTGCTAAGCACCGTGGCTAAATTTAACAATGTCGATGTGACAATGTGAACACGATTATGTGCCGGTGCATGTGTGAGAGCGAGGGTGCGGTTTCCACTTATGAGCCTGTTTAAAAATGTGCGACAGGATGGTGCAGGTGTCGGCTAACGGGCGTGATTGCATGTTTCCAATTAACGCAGTGTGCTCACCGCCACTCGCTTTACTAAGACAAGAAAAGTCAGTGATAATAAGGAATGACAGGCTCCTCTCCCTGCTTACTTCGGTCTCCATCACCTCGGCCCCGCCAGACTGACCTACTTACACCACAGCTTTCGGACTGATGGACATGAGCTGGGCTGATCTATGAGAAGGATCACTGGTCTGTCGTTACGGTCCTTCATTTAATTTACTGTCATTATTTCTGAGGAGGGGACTTCTGTTCAGGTAAAAATAGACGTCACCGGTACAGCATACAGGCTACTTCTTCTCTCTGTTGAAATGTCTCAATTGCTGGCAGAGGTCCGCGGTTTCATGGTGCCCGTGGCCGTTATGCTCAGTCTCACAGCAGGCAGGCTGGGCTTGAGGGACGAGGCACAGAGCTGAACTGCGAGCTCTGACGCGGCGGCACCGGGAGCCGTGCCAACTGGCTAATTAATTCCCGCTTCATTTGTGAACAGGAAACAATGGGAGGCGATGTGCGGGGGCCGGATCGGGGCGGCACACAGGGGGCCGCTGTGACCAAGTGCTCAGCCTGCTGATGGCGGCCTCATTAATGCAGGGGTCCGGGCCAAGGAGCTGGCGCTCGACACCCGCCATCGCCGAGGCCTAATGTCTGAATAAACGCCAGGGTAAGCAAACACAGATAAATGAACACTCGGACACAAAGCTGGCTGAGGATGGACATCGCCAGTCAAACACAGGTATTGATGGTTGGAAATTGGAAAAAGCAGACTGAATAAATACAAAGGCGGTTCATCAACGGGTTACATTTAGTACACAATAAATACCATTTAAACACTTTGATGAATGTAACTTGTTTGCTATCAGTACTCAAGACATATCTAGAGATTGTGAGATTCTGGCACAGCCTCCTTTGTTTGCAACTGTTGTCAAAAGCTCATGTCAATGTAGCTGCTGAAAGGGTTTTAAGTAGGTGGGAAGAGAGAACCATCAGCTGTTGCAATGAATAAAACATCTTTTATCATCATTTCCTGGGAATAAGACTCTTCTGGATCAAACCAGGGTTGTGGACAGCGTGAACGAATGTGAAAAGACCACGGCAACTTCAAGTGCAACATCATCTCTCAGGGTTCGCTCTGTGTTCGGAGAGGAGCAAGACAAGCGGCGCGGGGATACAAGGGCGCATACTGAGCCAGCGTGGAAAAGTTGGAAGTCGGGGTAAATAATGCAAAGACTGATCCAAACAGTCAGACTTAAAACTGACAGACAGCAACTTTTAGCTTCTCTAAAAGGTTTCTAATCGGGGTCAGACGATTAAGTCCTGTTCACATGATCTAAATAATTCATTCTAAATAATGTAATATAACAACCTGAAATTAATTATACATAAATGTAAATATTTGTGCAGTTTCATATTCATATTTAGGAGACAATGTTGGAAATATAGCGTTGAGTGGCGTTTAGGTTAAGAGAAACATCTGCAGCGAGCATGTCACTGTGTACGGTTTGCCACCGGCACTTGTGTAATGAGTTTTATACTTAAGTTGTAAGACTCAGGCAAGTGGCAAAGAAAGCAATGTCAATGTCTGGAAACTGACCAATCCATTAAATTGGAAAAGGGATTATACATTGTTAACAAAGCTTAGGCAGGCATTTTGAGATAAAAAAAAAAAAAAAGCAAATCAGAATGAAGGGTTTAGCAGAACTGCTGTAAAAATGTGTAGTGAAATCGGTAAATTGCTGTTTAGAGTCGTTTTCCCCAAACAGTGGATAAAATCGACCTCTTGCTGTTTACGACTGTTTAAGGGTCCTGGCAGCTGTTGATTGTGTGTTCTAGTAAGCAAGCGTAGCTTATTAGCATCTCAACCTTAACCTGAAACCTGGATTAGCTGAACAGCTTAAAAGTATCAAGGGAGGGTTAATGAGGATATGAGTGAAGTTTGTAGGCGGCTGCGAGCATATCGTCTCTCAGATCTCCAACTAAGCACGTTCCCAAGGAGCGAACAGGGGGAAAAGAGGCCAGTCTGGCCGTGCGTTAATTACCCCGCTGCAAGCTAGCTGGCTGGAACACAAGTGCACAGTCAGCAGGCACTAATTAGGGTTTCTTTTATTCAAACTACTGTTTTTATTGAACAAGGTTTAAGCAGCAGGCGGGCAGGGGTTCGTGCTGCTGCAAATTGCGATTTTCACACAAGAGCAGGAAATTAGGTCTGAAGCTTCGGCATCAAAATTAGACATGCGAGTTTGGCTTCCCGCATGAAGCATGAAGCCCCCCCTCCTTACAATTCTTACAGACATTTGAGCAAAGCCTCCCATGCTGATAGATCACGAACGCAGAGCCTTTGAAAAAAAAAACGAAAAATGTGATAAGGAGAGGAAGAAAAAATGGCTGCTTTTGATCTCAGTGGGGATGGAGATGTGAAAAATCCGCCAAGTGGCCCAGCTGTACTCACTGTTTGTTCTGCCCGTAAGAAGCGAAGGGCCACTTTGTGGCGCTTGAGTCATCCGGCCTGGAGTACGAGCCGTTTTCTTTGTGACCCACAACTCTCTCTTTGCGTACCTAATCTACTCCTCCGACAGCCTTTACGTTTCACAGCCATCGTCTGTTCACAGCCATTCCCTGATGATAAATAGAGCAGCTGCTGTGGCCCTCGCCTCTGACAGCGACCCCAGCAAAGCCCGTAACTTTAAATGACTCTCCGTGTGCACAGATTCACCTGCAGGAGAGGAGGCAGCCCGACGATCTGGGGCTCTTGGTGAACAGAGGGAGGGGAAAGTGTCACGGACGAGATTCTGTAACATACGAGTCAGCATCCGAGTAGCTAAAGTATACAGTAGACGAATGGGAACACAAATTGGAGTTAATTATGTGAACCTTTCATCCAAGCCTCTTTTTTTTTTTCCTGCGGGAACTTGTCAGAGTATTGAATAGAGATTTCAAGCGACAACTAGTCTATGAATTTTGCCTAAAAGCAGCCGAGCACACTTCTCATGGAGTTAAGCTGCCAAATTATCCGCCATGCTGGGTAAACGATGGGGCTCTGCAGAGACGAGGAGAGGGAGACGGCCGAGTGTCACCTGAAGGTTGAGGCCTGATTCTGGCTGCGCGTGGCAGCAAACGGGGAACTCAAAGCACAAACCGTTGGGACATCCAGAAGGTGTTCTGGGGCTGGATCGTAGGCAGCATGAGAGGCGACTTCAGAGTGTACAGATTTTTTTTTTTTCTAAGGCACTTTGATAATAAATGACTTAGCCTAAAATGAAAAACAGCTCCACTGCTTTTGATGTAACACCGTGTCTGTTAATGATACTTTGAAGAGCGGATGAAAAGGGAAAGAGAATGACGAGGAGGAGGGGGAAAAAAATAGATTGAAATTACACTTCTAGGACCGTTCGTGGTGTGGGAAGCGCGCTCCATCACCAAAATGGATTACAGCGTTGGGCAGGAAAACAAATTGAACTCTGGTTGCGCCTCGTGCTCCGATGTGTCACACAAAGGGAGAGCAGAGACTCGGTGTAGCTGATGGCTGCACTATGTCACAAGCCTGCTTGAGTGAGGCAACAGACGCTGGCACTTAGTAGACTCCCTCACACTTGCTGATCTCCTGGGGGTTGGCTGATTACTGTGATTCTGAAATTACAGTCTTGATGAGCTGGAGCATTTTACAACAACAACAACGGAAAAAACAAAAAAAAGCTGCTGCAGAAATGGGGTCAAGCCTGAGCCGAGTTTCCTACTCTTAGATAAACAGGCAGGAAAGGAGATGTAGATGTTTTATGATGGAATAAATAAAGCCGACCAGCTGGACACAAACGCATTATTACACAATGTGAATGTGCATTTGAATGCTTTCAAAATGTCAGTTCAAAATGTGTTGAGGGTGAAATGACAAGGAACTACGGACAACACTGACTAAAATGTTTTTCCATTCATCAGTGTGTCACACGTGAATCTCTGGAGCCGGTTAGCGGCCGCCCCTCGCACTGTAAAGAGTCCCAATTTGTCAGCAGCCGAGTTGTGAAAATTCAAAACACATTGAATGAACTGGGCCAGCTCCGACTCGTCTGCCGTTAAACCGGAGCAGCAGATTGCTTCTTAAATTCACTCTCATTACAAGATCATCAGGGCAGAACCACTCAGCCGCAATCTGTCTGCCAGTCTGACAGAGACTGACTCTTCCTGATGGCGTGAAAGCATCCGAGACGGTCGAGTCCGAACGCGCGAACGTGGCGATTGGAGCGCACACAGGATCTTCGGGGGGCGACGAGGACTCTCTCTGTTCATCAGCAAATTAACGGCGCAGCTCATCCTAATTTCCCCTTGAAGACAGATCTATGGTGCTAAAATGTCCCCTCTCTCTCTTCCTGGTTTTAACACTGAGCTGCGGAAGAGAAGCAGGCCAGGGTTTGGCATGGGCATCTGACGCTGGGCGGGCAGGAGGATTGTAACAGCTTGGTTTGTTGTGTGGGATGGTGGTGGTAGTTAATAGTGTGTCTCTGTGTGCGTGTGTGTGTGCGTGTGTGTGTGTGTGTTCCCCGAGATACTTACATTTCTGATGTCCAGTGTTCATCTGCGTGTGGGGGAGAAGCTGGAGGGGGAGGTCACCTGGCCCTGGCAGACAGGCCAGCATTTCACAGAGACACTAATGCAACATGGGACACACACTTCTCCTCACACTGCAGAGAGAGAGAGAGGGAGAGAGAGGGGGAGAGAGGGAGAGGTCAGCAGTCAGACATAACTGCAAGGCAGCACATGGTGCGTGGTGATACAGAGGCTGGGTCCAGACTAATAGAACTCTGTGGCCGATCCCCCAGAGGCCAAGGGCTGAGGGAGACGTGGTTACCTTTCAATTAGAAACTGATTCACACCTGGAGCATCAGGTAAGGTGACATTTGATGCCAATAACAACTTCAATTAAACATCAAACAGCTGAAGTGAAACGGGCAGACTGGGCCTGAGGGGCAGGCAGCTTTAAATCAACTCAGTCCCTCCTCGTCCTCCATGTTACTCAGCCAGTTGGACCCTTCTACCTGCGCTTTACCTCTCTGCCTCCACCAGACCATGGTGGAGGAAATTAATGACTCCTGTACACTGGAAAAGGACACACTTGAGAGGCCCGGCGCTGACAAGTTAGTGAGTCTCTGATCGATTCTGAAGTCCTCTGGACCTCAAAGAGGCCTTTTATTTTGGGGACATTAAACAATGGAGCCGCCGCCGAAAAAATGTCTGCCACTTTGTGCAATAACCTAATAGAGAGGGAGAAAACGTTAGCCGCGCTCCACTTGGCTGACTGCTGTATTCCAAACAGCGCAGATGCTTGCTTAATCAGCACTGAAGAACAGTCGGGGAGCAAATTAAGTCTACAGGGTCCGCGCCCTCCCCTTTCGCTGCGTGGCATCAGAGGAGGGCGGCGAGTGTGCACAGACAAACAGCGTCTCTGAGAGCGGCAATTACCCACAAAACAACCTTGGCGTGCCCGTCTGCCGCGGGGTGATGGCTTAAAAGTGTCTCCCCCCCCCTGCGGGGAGAAGAGACAAGTGGAGGAAAGAGTGACAAAGCGAGAGAGAAAGGTGGAGAGGGAGAAAGACGGGTGCTGGGGTGGTGGCGGGGGGGCTGAACTTGCTTTAAAAAGCAGGAGCTCAAAAAGGTCAGGATGACAGCTCATTTAAATCCTCCCAGCGAGAGGAGGGAAGAAAAAAGAAAAAAAAGCCTTAATGAAGCTGCCAGTTCTACACAGATACCTGTGAGCGTTGCACCTAGGGGTGCTGCTGGGCGGCAGGGGAGGGGGGGGGGGGGGGCGGAAGGGAGAAAAGGGTAGAGAGAGAGGGGGAGGGGGGGATTGGTAGGGTGGCGATATGAGGGATTTGGGGGTGTTTCGTGGCACTGATGCTGCATCACCCTTCCTGTTGCCCAGCCCCCCCCCCCCCCCCCCCCGCTTTCTGATTTACAGCCTGGACCACCATATGGCAGCAATCCCTGCCCTCGATTCAGCGCGTCACCATGCATTAACTTTAATTGGCCTGATATGTTATTCTTTTCCCTCGGCCTTGGAAGGATTTTTAGTTACACGGCGCCTTGATGTGAGCAGGCAGGATTTCCAGCGCTCTCTCATTTATCAGGGTGCCAAGATTTCACCCAAGGATAACAGCAATCTCTTTGACAACAGGCAGGTTTGGGGTGGAGAGAAACTAAATATCAAACGGTGGCAAGAGACTGAAATGATGTGGGGGGGGGTGAAAAAAACAAAACAGACACACACACACACACACACCAGCATAAGCTGTCAGTGCATTTGTTATAAGAACACACACATCAACGCACTACGGGCATAAAAAAACCAGCCAACAGGCCATCAGCCCATCAGCCCGCCCCCTTCCTGCCTCCCCCACAGCGCCCCTGAATGTCAGAAAGCTGTGCAGTGGGGAGTGCAGCGGCAAAGGTCAGCCTATGGTAATACCCCAGCTGACAATCTGCTCCACGGAGGAGAGCAGGGGGAGATGAAACCCAGCAGACAGAGGCCTGACGACTACTGACTCGCCTATCAGCACCGCTGCCACAGCAACTTCAAATATACATCACACGCCAAACGCTGGCACTTCCTACAAAGGCACCTGCCCCCACAGAGGCTTTTTTCCTCCAACAAACAGACTCTCTGTATCAGCAGCGGGACTGACTACACCTGATACACCGTCAAAGTCCAGACGGAGACTGAGGCTGTAGTCGGCACGTGACCGGCTCGGCCGGTGGCTACTGTTGGGTCCTGACGCCCCTCTGACGACCATGCGACACCCACACATCCAGGCAAATAAGCGTCTACCCCCCGATGACTTAACCCGCCACTGTCATGTAGAGACTCCTGTCCTGAGTGGAAACAGGGTTGCGTCTGGGGAGGCCGAGCCGAGCCAGCTTTGGCAGGCCTGTGGAGCGGGGATTGGGCTTGGTGGAGTTTAGCCAGGCGTCTCACACTATCAGCCCCGTGCAGACAGACACCACGGGGATCGAAGAGTATTAGTGTGTGTGTGTGTGTGTGTGTGGGGGGGACTCGACAAGTCTACATCAGCTACTTATAGAAGCGTAATAAAAGTGTGTGAATAACAGCGTGGCTTTCATTATAGACACATAAAGACGAGCAGACAAAAGCAGGACTTGAGCAAGTGATGCGCATGGCTTGTGTCATGTGTCAAATTGCTCCCATAAAAGATGACCTATATTTCCTTTTCATTCCTCGGTGGGGAAGGAGAAAGAGAAAGCCATCAGAAAGTTAAAAAAAAAGAAGAAGAAATTGTGCAAAGAGGAGAAGAAGGAGCAAGATAGACGGAAGCCCGTTTAGGAAATTAGACCAGCTGACTGCATGTATGTCGAATCTTTTGATCAATATCCTCATCATCAACTAGGATCTGCATTTGGAGGAAATCTGGGAATTGCATCAGGCTAATTATGTAGGAAATCATCTATTAAAATACCCACCAGCAGTAACGGGTGAGAAGAAAAGTGAGGATTGTGCACCAAAAACAAGCTCATTAGAAGGACACACGAACAATATTAGGAGAGAAAAACAATAAAGAAAAAAAATGTAATAAACGGTGAGAAAAAGGTGAGAAAGTACATTCTGTTACTGGTTGAATATTAACAGCATTTTTTATACCAATTAAAAGCAAAAGCAATTAGGAGAGCCAAGTCACCGTGTTGTACATTGCTTGTGCTAACGGCTGAAGGAGAGGAGAGCGGAGGAGAAAGCAGGCTGCTGTTATTCTAATTGCATGTTTACCCCCAGGTTATGGGTCTGAAATAGAGCCAAGAAAGAAATGTTGCAGTAGAAAAATTCAATGCAACTTCACTGTGCCGCTTCTCTCAGGGACAGAGAGAGTGAAATTACTTTTCTTTGCAAGCCGAGTCTCTGAATGGGAGGTAAAGAAAGAAAAAAGGAGCCGGAAACAGAGAATAGCTTTTTGCCCCTGAATACCAAGCCGGAGCGTTCTGTCAAAAGCAGAGGAGGGGGAAAAGCTTTGGCTTTCGAGCACGTTAGGAAGAAATTATACATCAGTTTGGCCTTCATTAGCCCGTCAGGCTCACAAACAACAGAGATAGAAAAAGGATTTCTGTTGCTAGCAGAGGGCCGCGGGCATGTTGGGATACACGGCCTCTCACAATGGATCCTGATGACTCCAGCACATCCCGAGGCGTTTGGGATGGCCCGTTTGCTGCCCCCCACCCCCCCACCCCCCCATCATAGCTGTTATCTCACACCAATGGAGAAAGGGCAAAAGAGTGGGAGACGGACACGTTAGTGAGGGGAGGGGGTGGAAACGGAGAGAGGACGACCAAACCCAAACTCAACTCGCACACAAATTGAGAGTCTGTAAAATAGTGGTTTCCAAGTTGCTAGACACGGGGTGTCAGGCATAAAACTGTCAACCAAGGAAGCTGCTGCAGCAGTGTGGGAGAGGGGAGAGGAAGACAGCTACTTGAAACTACTCTTCTTTGGGGATTGGAGGGGGGGGGGCTGTTGCGAAAAACACTGGGAGGCTGTATGAATGCTCAATAACTAACTGATGAAAAAGTGACAGTTCCCCGAGGTGAGACGGCGGATACGGAGCGGAGAGAGACAGCATGCCCCTGGAATAATGCAGAGGTCCACAGCTGGATCGGCTAAGTCGTTGCGTAGACGTGTCAGATACGGAAAAGTTGGTTTCACAATGAGAACGCCGGCTCTTAAGAGTAGCTGTGCGCTGTGAGACCAAGAAAAAAAAGGAAACAAGCGTCCAAACTATGAGGCCTCTTCTTATCAGCGTGACCTCATTCCCCGGCCTCTTGGATGATGTCCATTGTCCGCTGCGAGTGGAGCGGAGAAGACCGGCAGTGATGGCGGCCGTGTCAAGGCCACATTACCCGTCCACCACGTCAGCGCTGAGGGGACAGCCAGCCAGCCAGCCAAAGGCCCCCATTCTTCAACTTAGGGTCAGTTTCACTAACAGCCACTTAAACCCACTTGTCTTCCAGAAGAGCCCTCCAAATGCAGAAGGTAGCGTTAAGTGTGCTCAGTCATGTCAAGACCGGCCAAGGTCAGACGGGCAGACAGAAAGCACTGGCAGCGCCGCATGCGTGCCGTGGGGCCCCTGGCTGTGCCGCTTGACAGACATGTTTACACCTGATCGAGAATGCAGTGTGGATGGCCTGCCAAAACAGAGGAGATCCAAAGTGAGGGGTGCCAGCCTAGTTATTTATTTATCTGCTGCATATCCATCCAGAGTGCAGCCAGAAGCTGGGCACGCCTCAGTGAGGAATAAGCCAGCCTACTCTCAGACATGACATGTCTTAAACCACTCGAGGGAGAGAAAAAAAGACCTGACATGTAGTAAAAGAAAAAGAAAGATCTTAAGAAGCAGTTCCCGAGATTGGATTGGATTTACTCACACTCTAAATACATCACAGTAATTAAAGATCAACTCAAGGCTGTTCTAAAATCCTCCATGACGATGTTCAGAGGCTGGGCCTGTTCTTACTCAGCGTCGACATTAAAAACACTTTGACCAGGGAAATGTCAACATAGTGAGGCTTCAGCTGAACTAAACGCCGACATCAGATGTTGAAATACAAAGACTTTTACCTGCTTGTGGGCGCTAGATGAAAAGGCGAGAGATCACCAAAGAGTATGAAGTCCACGAGCGTCCGTTCAAAATTGCTCGGCAACTGGTTGTTGGGATATTTAGAGCACAGCGGTGGACTGACCGACGGACCGAAGGCCCGACGTCGCCGCCATCCCTCGAGCCCGCACGGCGCTGGCTCGGATATGCCGGATGAGAACAGTAGAGAAACACTGAGAGGCACAAGGAATGCAAGTAAACACCGTGGAAGAGACTCTTTTATCCTCTGGAGAAACTTCAGCCTCCTGGTAACCAGCAGATCACACAACTCCGACACACCGCTCATACATACGAGAGCAACACTGCTCCGTTTCATCTCCTGCGCGTTGCCACCGCATCCGTGTTATCTTCACATATCCCCCGTATCACCCCAGACAACAATGTGCTGAGTCACATGCTGCCGTGTCAGATGCCAGACTGCGGGGTTTGGACTAGGATGGCATGGTTAAAACAACACAGACATACAGATACTAGACTACCGTTGATCTACCATCTGTGTGTGCGTGTGGGTGCGTGTGTGTGTGTGCGTGTGCGTGTGTGCGTGTTAGGCTATGTGCAGTGATAGAAATCGTCAGACTTGAGGCAGCAGGTTTTTCAAGTTGCTTGGGTGTATAAATCACTTAGTTGTGGAACAGACAGGCTGAAGAAACCTAAACAAGCCTGTGTTTAACTGATCTCCTGCTTTTTCAATGCACAAAGATATTTGTATCCAATATGAGCTACCTGTCCTGCTCTGTCCATAAAAATGACAATAGCCTCGTAATTCTGACAAAAAAAAAATACGACTGAACAAAATTAATTAGTTCTGAAAACACACTGAGGCTAAAAGGAAATTATGCAATTAGCCTTTTACATTAAAGCTGGAGTAGGCAACCTTGGGGAAACCAGTAAGAGGAAGCTGTCCCGGAGTGCATCCCGGCCACTCCCCCAAAACACATGGCAGCCCACAGCCTGACCACTGCTGGAGGACCAGTCCACCTGAGAGCTGCCTCATGTCTCACTCGCACCTTGCGTTCAAATAATGAGGTTAAACAACCAACATGGCTTGTCAGCACTCGCAGCTATCACTAGCATGTTAGCGTTGGGACCATTTTGTCTGCCCGGCCTGGTGGAAGACACCCGGCGACGGTGGTTCGGAAGGTGGACGGGCCATCCGATCGTTTCATGCAGACCGAATGAAATGATTCAAAGAATTGGAAGAAATGTAACAAAAAATGCTTCTGAAATAAACCGCATATACCCTATCTTTTAATTCCCGTCAGGTCTGAAATAGATATGAGCCCCGGTGGCCCATCAGCGGTTTTCAAAGAAAGACTTCCGAGCATGTCCCAACTATGTGACTGTAAGTCGGCCAGGCCGTCTCCCTAGTTAGCGGGGAATAACTCAATGTGCCGAGAGCTAAAGCACGGCAGCATTGTTCCAGCTGGCGGGGAAAAAAAGAAGGGGGAAAATGAAGATGGAGTGGTTTGATTTCATTTGTTAGCAGGTGCATCCATTTTGTGTTCCTCTCCACACCCACCTCGCCTCGCTCAGTCAAAGCGCTTATCAGAAATTGGACACCCCAGTGACAAATTGAGCCTGCGATTAAAGGGAGAAAGAGGAAAGCTTTGTTAAGTGCTGCTGATTGGGATCCCAGGCCGCCCTCACACATCAGAGGTGCACACGTGTGTGTGTGTGTGTGTGTGTGTGCATGCATACTTGGCACAGAGCCAGTAGCAGAGCTGACACCACCACCACCTCCTCTTCTCCCATGTTCCCCTCTCTCCAGGTGTTCCCACGGCTTACATTTCTGCTCCGAGTACTCAGCAAACAAAAACCAAATCAATGCAGCTGTTCCCCGATCTCTCCCTTTCTCACACACATTCACACATACATATATGTATATATATACATATACTGTACATATATATATATATATATATATATATATATATATAGTGCATGCACAGGATATTACACAGGCAAACCTACATATACACCAGTAACTTTCCCCTGCAGGAATAAAGACCTCCTCTAGTATTTCAATGTCTCCTTATTGACATGTACACTGTGTTTAACGGAGAGAAAAGTTAAGCCTCTGTGTGTTTGTCCCACCCGGACCCATATTATTGACCCGGCATTAACCAGCCCCGGCCTGTTTGTGAGCGCAGCTCGGCTGATTTAAGAGCGGGGTCAGAGCAGCTCAGCTAGGCATAACTGTGCGAGCGCCGACTCTCACAAATCATCCTAAAGGGGCTTAACGCACAAAAACAGCTTCCAGTGTTACACAGGCCTGCTGTGAGAGATTTATCCACTTTGCCATTATACTAACTGGCCTCTCTCCCATATGAGCTGCGTATATACCAATCCACACACACACACACACACACACACACACACACACAGAAAGAAAACACCCTAATTAGACTCATGCCTGGTCCAGCACTGCAGGAGGACTCCTCCAAACAATTCAACCTTTTATTATGCCGCATTAAAAGCATAATCTTGTTTACCATTAGTCTTCTTATTTATTGCCGACACCATGCTCCCATGCTGTTGGTTTAAACACATTAATGTCGTAAGTGTAACTTGTGACATTAATGAAAGTGCGAGCGGTGTGTACATCTGTAAAATTACCATCAATTTTAAGAGTTTAAGATGCTGTAATGTATAATAATGATGCTGCCATGAATACTCACGTATTCTTAACTGTGTCTAATTCATTTGTAATTACTAGCAATGCTTCTGTGGCAGTATTTTCCAAACTTCGTGCAGATCTTCTTAATGCACGCCATAGAAAAAGAGAGATGCAGGTCTGGTGCGACGCACAAAACTGGTGAAAATATACTGCTGCAGCCACACGAGTCAAAAGCGAATGGCTACATGTCGATTCCAAACCCTGCTGTGTACATGACAGATAAAAGCCGATGTGTCTGCATCCTGTGTCTGTGTAAGGTTGGTAAGGTCAGCCGCCTCCATGGCAGCTCTGACATTCAGTCTGGCCTGCAGTGAGACCAAACGAGTCCCCCTCGCACCTACAGACCAGCCGAGGAATGAAAGACGTCTTTTTTTCCCCCCTCACCAGAGACAGGGCTGTGCGAGACGGGCTCCTTTCGCCCTTTGTGACACACAAGACATTTGTGGTCTCTCCTTCCGTCTCCTGCGTATATATGCGAGAGCCTCTCTGCCCCCAGTTCTTCCCCCAGCAGACACTGGCTCGGGGGCACTGGGCAGCCAGCTAGTGAGCCAGGCAAACATCTCACCTCTGTGTCTGCGAGGGAACATCTGGCCCGCCGGACCCTCCGTCCGTCCGTCCGTCCGTCCGCCTGTCTGTCTGCCTGTCAGTCTGTCTGTCTGACTGTGAGCCTGCACGTACAGTCGTGTGTGTTACTGGTGTTGTCATGGCACCAGGATTTTTTTTGTTTTACTCCTACACAGGTTCTGGGTTTAATATCCAAAAAACAATCACTACAATCCCAAAGCAAACAAACCAAATGTCACGCAACAACCGTGGCACTATATCCGATGATTCAATTACTGATTTCTGATGTTTGGGATGTCAAAGTGACCAAACATATGAGCTAAATAGTTCTACATTTTGTCTAAGTTTTGCCCAAATCTCTGTCTAGATTTCCCTCTGGCCTGTCCCAGTGAGATAGAGTGGTATGAGTCATAGAGTTAGCCCAGATGATAAAACTCCTTTTCCCCATCGCTCACTCTCTCTTGCTTTCTTGCATCATGCCCGCTCATCTCAGATCTCCTGCGGCCGTCCAATGATTCAAGACTGATGAGGCATGCTCAAAGGTCTACGCCATTGAGCTCAGCATTAATGCACCCAGCAGCAAATTTTTTGCCATCGACCCTCGTTCCCCCGCAATAAGGACAGAGCCATCAATCAGGCCCGAGATAGCAGACACCAGACACGGGCTGATGAAGTAGGGGACTTTGGAGCTAATGACAAATGGATCTCTCAGATATGGTCACAGAATACTACGACGGTCCGCCGAGAACACTTGACCTTTAGCAAAAAAAAAAATGTAGAGACACTTTTTGCCAAAATCGTGCGATGCAAAATGGAGAATATGCAAACTGCCGTTGAGAAAGTGTTGGTTATTGTGTCGAGAGCTCCAGGGTCCAGCTGAGAAGTCTCAGCCCCGTCACTCTCAGAGCTGCTCCGGACCCGTCCAGCCCTCCTCTGTTCTCACACCAAAGCTCTGGGGGTGACCTTCAGGAGGCCTGATAGTCCTGCTAATTGGGGTCTCTACAGAGTACAGCAATCACACTGCACTGGAGAGGGGATTGGGGCCGAGGGGGGGGGGGGCGAGATAGCAGGGCCTCTGTTATCTGCTTGGTGGGAAACCGGAAAAAAAAGTGGAACCTGGGTTACTGAACTTTGAAATACAGAATTAAACTAGAGCTGCACTGTCAGGAAAAGTGTAAGATAAGAAGAGCCCTTTGTAAGATGGATGCTGAATATTTAGGGCTGGTAAATATATATTTTTAAGTGTAAAATTGACCAAATACTTGAGTCAGTCACAACTGTCGACCAACAGTCCAAAAACTCGAGAAAAAAAGCAGCTAATCCTCACAGTTAAGGAGCTGCAACCAGCTTTTTATGAGAAAATCTACAAAAACTTCTACAAATAATCAATTATTCCATTTGTTGCTGGTTATTTTTCAGTCAAACAACTAATCGATTAAATCTGCAGTTGGCAGGTTTTATAAAAAATAACTTTTTTTTAAAATCACATTTGCTCAAACTGTCCCTGTATCCTACACGAGGTATAGAGCTCGTTACCCAGCCGCCATGCTGAAAACAGGCAAGCCATAAGCTCCGCCCACCGGCTGGAGCAAACAAACCTTCTCGTTTTACAGCTAAACTCTTCACTAAAATATGTTTCTGGACACATTGGAGATAGTTTGAGCAGTTTGAGCAAATATGATAAAAAAAGTTATTTTTATAACTTACCAACAGCAGCTCTATCCGACTAATGGCTCCAGCTCTAGTTGCATCATACGAGCAGTATGTGTGGCAGAGGTGCTGTGAATGTGACATTTGTATTCAAAGATAGCATCGCCAGACACAACAAGGTGCTATGGGTTAAAAAAACAGTGATAGAACAAAGTAAGTAAATAACAGAACAAATAAATGCAATACTTCACAGTAGCTGCTGCAAAACCAAATCATATAAGTGAGTGAACGCCGAATGAAAACAACGCAATTAAACTGATTAAAAAAAAAATGACGATGGTATTTGAAAATAAATAAAAGGCAGCACAACGCAAGGGAGCGCGAGTCAGGCAGGTCAGCGCTGTGCTCTGGGGAACACGGAGGAGACAATGACACAGGTAATGTAGAGCAGGCTCGGCCGGGCTGCAGCCGGGCCCCCCGAGCTTGCCAACACATCATCATAGCAGGGGCCACTTCCTATCAGTGTGATCAGCACTCAGAATGAAAGAGCAAGAAAATGTGCAGGAAGTCATCCCTGTAAAAACAAGATACTGAGAGCCCTTATGTTGGGAAAGTTGAAGGGGAGCAGCTTTTTAAGAATGCATTTAAGGGCAAAAGACACTCTTTCTGAAGGAATTTAAGGACACAGTGGACCTGGTCACCGGGTTAAAGTAGGTTTGCGATAGATCCAGTGAATGAGACTTTGAGAGCAAGGGTGGCCATGAATAGAAAGGTCTGCATTTAATTTGCTAATCCATCATTCCAATTGTACTCCGTAACAAAAGGGAGAGTAGAGTGGTGGGGCATTCAGAGGCAATGGAGCATGCTGAGGGGTGCGTGTGTGGTTCTCCATGGAGCCAGTGAGGCCGTGGCCCTTGGCCCTAAAAGCCCGGCCGGCGCTGGGGAGAATGGGCTCTGATGAGCTCAGCGTGGGCAAGACTAATCCCCTCATGTCCAAAGAATTGTTTCACTATGTTTGACTGATTAACCCAAACCCCCCAAATTGCACTTTGCGATCTATTTGTTCAATCAAGTCTCCCGCACTCATCACGCTGCAGCGCTGTGTGGGTGGTGATGGTGAGGGAGAGAAAGAAAGAAAGAGAGAAAGAACCAGAGAGGGAGAGAAACAAAAGGGGGGCTGCGAAACAATCCATTCGGAGGAAGCATACAGAAGTCAAAGGACAGCTTTTTTTTTTTTGTTCTACTTGCAATTCTCCAAATGCATAAAGCACGTGAGTCCCTGCAAAGCAGCTGTTGGTAACATTCAAAGGTCAGAGAACTATTGCCTTGAGAGATTTCAAGTAGAAAGTCAGCCTTTGTGTGCTAGCATACCGCACTGGCGACGTGTAGGGTTTTTACCAGCTCCACGGGAAAAGGGAAATTTAAAGGCACTCTTCCCCTGTGTGGAAAAGAGGTTGCAGGGAAGATTAACCCAGCTTCCGTTTATAGCCTCCGACAAAAGGTTAAATCACACATTACGCCGCCTGAAATGTCTCCTAGTAATTAGATCAAGAATATTACTCTCTCTCTCCTTCCACTTGCAGACTGCAGCTGATCAAAGCCTAATGATGGTGTCAGTGCCATTGGCGGTGCTGGCTGGGTAAATCTCCCCATCGGGATGGCAATCTGTCAGGGCCCGCTAGGCCTGTTAAACAGCACAGGACACGAGCACAATGGCGCTCGAACACACTGTGGACGAAATGAACCGCATATTTTGCCCCACGATCAGTCATCGGCGCACCGCTAAAAATACACCGTCGTGATAAAGCGTCTTTGTTTCTTTGGGTTGGGAGAGTGAGTTTTGTCCCGATAACAGTGAAACCCACCACCGGCGGATCTGCGTATCTGTCTTTCCATGCCAGAGCAGATCCAAACACAGCACCTGGTCCCTTGATGGGGGTCGAGAGAGGGGGGGGGGGGGGGGGGGGGCTACTGGCTATTAATTACAGAAAGCCGACACGCAGCTCAGGCAGACCCTCGCAATGAGACCCTGGGACGTCAGATACGCTGCAAGACGAATGCTTCCCTGTCACACAGCAACATGACCGGCCTCAGGAGTCTTTACACACTTTTAAGTACGCCTTTCAAACCGCGGCCCGCCCCTTCTTCCTCTGCCCCTACCCCGTCTCTCCATCTCTAGCTCCATCACCTTCTGCGGATGTTGGACTACTTCTGGGGATATTTTCTGACTGGTGCAAAACGGTTGCGCTATAGCACGATCAAAGTTGACATATTTCCTTTTCTGATCCAACGCTTCCTTTGTAAACAACCTCGCCACACATTATGGTCAATTTCACCATTTGCTGTCGTGCTCAACGGCGGCAAAACAAAAGAAGGGGGAAATAGCAGGAGATGTGCCAATCATTTATCGTTGAAAGATGTCCGACAAAAGAGTCCCTTTAAAAACCTGACAGCTTTTCCTTTTTCACGTCAGTCCCCAGCTCAACCGGCTGAAAAAAGCGGCCCTCAGACAACAGAGTCCTGCAAAAAGGTCTGACCCCAATCTTAACCCCATACAGGTGGCACAGCGCGAACACAGGAAGCAGGAGTGCTATTCACGGGTCGCAGGGAGAAAACTTTGTTCTCACTCAAAGACGGCTCAATGCCAGTAAAGTGCATTCTAACGCGCTGAAAAGCAAATCCCCTTGAACACATTAATGGTTAAAGACTTCTTGTCAGTGTAGACAAAGAGCATCTGGTTCAGGGGGTTTTGAGAGTCACGGTGTTGGATAAAAACCCTCTAGAACTGGGTAGCTACACTGTATTATGCCGTGAAGGCTGTTAATCTGTAAGTGGCGGCAGAAATGTAACAGTTGTTGGTCAAAGCTTTAATAGCAACTTTTAAACCTCTTCATGTTGGAGGGGAAAAATAAAAAAAGATATGCTCCTATTGTGTGACCCAATCTTCATAACAACAATCCTGTTAAGATAACCTCAATGCTCACAAACAGTCAGGTGTGGTCCTCTAGCTCAGGGGAATAACGTGACTGCTGTCCGATTGATTCCAACAGTTGAACTATGAACTGTGATTACCCCCCCCACCCCCCCGCCCCCCCAAGCAACAACTGCATCTCTGCACATTCCAGGAAACGCTAGCCAGCTGAAGACAGCAAACACACCAGAGAGGAGGAGACATAAACAACGCGAGCTAGTTGGAGGGCCGCGCCGATGTTTACTGTCTCGGTAAGTGCATTTCATCCCCGCTGCCTTCACAGCACCGGCGGTATTTCAGCATGCAGCACTGCTGATGCCACAGGTCTGTGTACAGAGGGCTCACTCACAGGCTGGAGAGACTGTTTGGACAATGTAGGTGTCAGACACACGGCCCGTCTGGAATAACGATTCAGTTCAGCCGCTGCAAAAACACCCCCTGGTTCCTTAATACTGGAGGCTCCATTAAAAAAGAAAAGAAAGCAACTTGACTGTTTTTTGGCGTGTAACGGTTATATATAAATCTAATAGGAATTTCTGCCGTGTTTGACTTGGTACATTGCTATCAGGGAGAAAGGTCTGCATTTGCCTCAAACAGGCACTGAATGACATGCCAGAGATTAGCCTCTGAAGGTCAGTCTTCGCCTATCCTTTCAGCCGCCTTTCACAACACAACCCTGGGCCCTTTTGAACAACAGGAAGAATGTCATCTGGTTACTTTTCAAGGCACGGAGATACCATTCAGCGCGGCCAACAATGGCTGCAAACAGGACCGGAGGGTTAAGAGGTTATGAAGGGCCCCATTCTGAGCGAGGCTAGATCTCCAGTGCGAACCGCACGCACGCACGCGGAAGAGAAAACGCGCCCACGCACTGGAGGCCTGGAGGAGCGGCGCAGGCCACGATAAACCGAGGAGGGTCACGGCAAAGTGCCGCGCGTTGACCGCTCGCCCTCAGTCTCTCTCTCCACAGCAACGCGCTCCACAAAGCAAGCCTCAGGGCTTCAGATACACTCGCTGCTTCGTCATTCTGGGGAATATAACCGTATGATACCCCAAAGTCCGCCCTTCAGGTTATTGTGTCCCGCCAAAGGTTACAAAGAGCAAAAATAATGTTGGGAATTGTTTTTAAAACTGGGATTTTTAAATACCTCAAATACGTGACTTGCATCGTATTCTTGTTGAAGAGAGGGAATGTGAGGTAACTAGGCTCACAATTAGGCAAGAATTATGAAATACAACTATGTAACGTGATTAAAATCCTGGTAATTAAAAGTAGCATTCCTCTAAACGCACTATACCCCGTGTTCAATGGCACGGCATTAACAAAAACAAGGATACTGCCATCATTCAGGTGGTAAAGCCTGTTCCAAAAAGACCCTCAAAAACTACAGCCGGAGCTGAAATCCGTCACCAATTCAGATCATAATGAACCCCCTGAAATATTAAAAATAAAGCCCAATTAGCCAACAGCATTTTACATCTCCTCCCTCTATAATCCTCTGGTAGCTTAGCCTTATCTAATGTCTGCGCTAACTATGACACTTTGAGCTCACTCTCCCTCAATGCCTCCACTTGCTATTCCCTGCAGCTTCGCTGGCGCTTTGTTGTGGCATTCTCTCTGACCCCGCACGCCGGGTCACACTCTGAGCCTCTCTAGCGGTGGCTAATGATGCCCCGATATGTACAGTTGGCATGGACGTTGGAAAACCGCGTCAACAAACCGCGGGCATGCTAATGGCACCTATTAGGATTACTCAGGGGTGATATGGGACTCGCCTGGCAACCTCTTCTTACACAGGGTTGGTATTGAGGGCGGAGAGTGTCAGCGGAGGGTCAGTGATCCGATTGAGGCGGCCTTATCTCGTGCCGTAAACAGATAGCAGGCTCTGCCCTGTTCCTCTGCTGTTCCTGCGAGATGGGAGTCGGATAAACAACCCTGTCGTCTCAGACAGACGCTGTCCTAGACCAAGCCTCGCTCCTCCTGCTGCCACGGCCGCTGCTTTTGCCTTCAATGTCCCCGCGAGGCTCAGATTCTTCCCCGATTGCCCTCAGGCTGAAGACACAACAATCTCAGAAAGCCCTTTGGTCTTTTGGTGTTTGGAACGCGAGGTTGCAGCACTCCCTGGCCTAAAGCCTTGGGTTTCGCTGTGACACAACCTACCCAGCAGGAAACGGCTAACATGCAAATCCATGCTAAAAGAAACACACACACACACACGAAGAACATAACAGTACAAGAACATAACAAACAATCAGGTCGATCGCCTGTAGTCACTTGGCACAACATAAATCAATCCCATGTGAACTAAACTAAATACCAAGCAGGTCAGTCCCTCGGTCTCAGACGTATCCACAAGTTGCCCGTGATGTCCCAAATACCTGATCGGGATGCATCATGTGCCCGCAGTTCTTTACTCCCAGCGCGACCCGCGTTTCACCCTCGCACAGAGTCGCCTGACTTTCACACAAACGGCTACCAAACATCTGGCCTCTGTCTGGAAGCGGACTCATACAGCTGGGAAGACATCGGGTGACCTCACAGAGCGCCTCTCCAAGTTTGTGGGTGGCTGAGTGGGTGGCTGAGCACGGGCTGACAGCTGGAGGACTGAAAGTTGGAGCCGGCTGGCAGATTATTGCTACCTGGGAAATCTCTGCCCTGCTGGCTGGGACAGAGGGGGTCAGCCTCATTTAGCAAATGGTTGATATTCAACAAATGCGGCTCATCTGAAGCTACCGGGGTGAGGAGAATAAAAATCGGCTGTGCACATCAAATTCACAGGCAACACCTGCAAGAGATTTAACATACACAGGCCCCCGCTGGAAAATGAAAAGGACGAGAGTACCGTCACACATTTCCAATTCAAGTAGCGTCTCTAAAATGCAACATTCAAATGATTGGCTTTGAATAAACCAAGTGGCTCATTCCAGCGCAGGAAACCGTTGCATCAAAGAACACGCTGGTTAGTCGAAGCCTTCCACAGTCAACAATCCCAGAAACGGGGCCGTCACTAATCAATGTGTTTTAATGAGCTCCCTGCGAACCCCAACAACAGCTGAAACATTAAAAAAAATCTGCTCAAGTTCTTGTACCTTGTGATCTGTTATTCATAGTCGTGCTCGGGAAATCTCAGAGAAATGAAGCAGCGCTTTGATGTTATCCTCTTATTACCGCTGTCTGTCTGTCTGTCTGGCCTGATGTTGGGAATCAGATGGTTTTGGCTGCCGCGTGGAGAACCTTCCAAACCGCAGAACATCTGGGACGTAAGGTGCTCGGAACGATTGCTTTTGCTCCGTGAAAAACCAATCATCACTCACGAATATCTGCTTTGCTTTTTGCTTACACGAAGAAAGTTGCAGAGTGAGATTAGTATCTAGAGGACTGCGTGGGTGTGCGTATTACATTCACACTGAACTCTACTCACTACTCTACTTTAAAGCGTCCACCCAAGTACGCTTAAACACGTAGGTGTGTGTGTACTTTATTTTTTCTGCAATGGTTTAACCTCGTCCACAGGCATCTGTAGACCGAGAAGCTATAGCAGCCAAGATGCTACGTAAGTATTTTAGAGGAAATTACCCCTCCCTCTGCCCACAGTGTAATCAATACGTCCCAATATATTTGTCAAGGAGTTGGCTGACAAAAAACAAAGCGTCTTGCTTTTCCCGTCAGCGGGCCCTCAGCGAAGACTGAGGGTTTGTGGTGACAGGTGAAAGAGTCAGCACAAGCCTGGCGGGCAGAGGGAGGAGAGACACTTTGAAAAGCCACGCAGAGATCTAATTAGCACATGCATTCAAGTGGTATTTCAATTTGACGGAACGCTGTAATTTTCTACAACGCTGACCAGCGTGACACGAACAAAGGAGACCAGGTGCTCCTGACATTCAGGCTCGTCTGCTGCTTTTAATAAGCAAGAGCCAAAACACATAAATCAGACAGAAAGACAAAAAAAGAAAAAGCATGTTCATGAGCACACACAGAAATCCAAGTCAAACTTCCACTTCTACGCTGGAAACGGCTGCCAAATCTATATATGTGCTGTCGTAAGCCGAGCCTTATATCTCACAGGAACTTTGAGGCGGTTCACTGTCATGCTTCCAGGTATGTGTCATCGCCGTCGTTAGAGGCGACCTGCATTTTTACAGATGGGGAGAGGCCTTGCAGTCATTTGTTTTTAAGACCTAATTAATCTTCATTGGGCTGGGAAACATAGCACCCCGATGCAAAAAGGGTTCCTTCTACACGATAATTGCAGGGAGTCTAGGGGCCCGAGTTTCCCAGACAACAAGGTCTGAAATTTAATTATCTACTCTTTGGGAAAACGTTGGGGAAGAGAGCTACATTGCAAAAGTAAAGTCAGGCTCTTGTTTGGGTAAGCACAGGACACCACAGAGCACATCCTCCCTGCTGTCATTAAGGAAACATTTAAAGGGCAACATAATAACCACGGATGTATTCAACTTTTAAAAAAATCGTCATGCAAATGCTAACTTAACAGTTTTTTTTATCTCTTGACATTTGACAGTTGTATCCTCTTACCATGTGCAGAGTAAACCCGGTCACTTCCATAGTCCAGTCAGTCGCAGGAGTGTTGCTTTGCTGCGTTTAAGAAAAGAATCTTATCCGTCAAGCTCCATGACATTACGGACCGACTACAAACAATAAAGCCAGACTCGGGAGCAGCCCAAAGACAACACGGACAGGCTGTGGCAACATTAACATTCCGCCGTGTGCAGATCAGGCTCGGAGGGGGAGAAACATCGATAGGATCCCATTAGTTAAGTGTGCCCTTAGGTTACCAGAAATTTGATCAGAGATAGACCTTTTCCTTCCAGACACGAACCATTAGACGTTATGGCAACTGGGGGGGGGGGGGGGAGAAGCTGCTCTCCTCCTCTGAAACTACTCCTCCACCTCTCCTCAGTGGTCGAGGTTGTGCGGCAGGATCAGGATGAGCCCGGTGACGTCAACCTTTTGTTATCACCTTTAACACTTGCCTTCGCAAGGTGGGAAACACTTCCCTGCCCCGTCGTTGCTGCTGTTCAAATGCGCTATTTGCAGACGAGCCGCGAGCAAGGAGCGTGCACAACATCTGGATCACGAGGGAGGACGACACTAGGGTATACATGCATGCGTGTCCTAATGAGACTGTGGCAGACTAGCAGTGGGAGACAACTTAGAGAGACGGCTATACCATAGTTTTAAAAAGCACAAGATAACCACACTTCAAACTTCATCCCAGCTTCTCCCAGGAAAGGAACTTATTTGTGGCACAAAACTAATCATGTTCATGAAAATCACAGTGATACAAATATAATCATGGTGATGGTTTGGCAGGCAAATTGAGGTCTGCTTAATCCTCACTGGTTGTTATCGAATGCAAAAAAGAAAAACACAACAACTAGCTAGACAGTTCAACTACACAAGCCCAGTTTCATTCAGTGAACACCAGCTTTGACCAATAATGTAAGCTCCTTTAGTGCCTGAATAAAATGTGTTTGGCTCATAAAAGACAGCTGATACAGTAGATATACGGACAGTACAGGGGAGCAGTTCAGCAGCTCTAAACCTGCATGATGCCAGTCAGTGTGCCAGCTGACTGGCTCCTGGCTCCTGGCTAGCTAACCTAGCCAGTCAGAAACACACACAGTCCCATTGTTGCCTACTCTAGCTTTCCTAATATTTATGCCACAATCCAAGAGGATGTCACACAGTGTCAGGCAGCCGCCGTGTTATCAAGATACAACTACTTACTCTCCGTTTACCTCTGCGAAAGGCATCGTTTAGTACGTCGCCATGGTTTAAAACGGACAGATTTTCTCCCGTTCCCCTGCGCTGCCGAATCACTGCTGCTGCTGCTGTCTGCGGCAGCAACTTCCGGCGCATGCGCAGCAACAGGGACCGTTCCAGACTGCGCCGTGCGCTGCGCAGGACGGCCGAGAGGTTTAAAGGGACAGTCAGCGGGAAGTTTAATTGGACGCCTGAGTATTTGTAGGACGTTTGCCAAGCAGAAGGTGAAAATATCATGTTAAATCATTGTGCCGACTGTAAGATATAAAAGTACATGTAAATCGTTGAAAGCATTCATATTTCAATATTTAAAATTATAGTAATAGTGATCATTTCATGGGCTGTTATGGTGCTAAATTAGCTTTACATATATGACCAGTGGTGGAAAGTAACTTAACATCTTTAGTCAAAAGCACAACTTAAAAGAAAATCACGCAAAATCTCTGATATATTCTACAATTGTTTTTTTTAACAATCGTCTTCTTGTTGCACTTTGTTTCCATGATAAATGTTAGAAAGGTTTTTATTCTCAAGATCAATTACTGTCAGACAGTGTTCCCCTCATCCTTCACACACGGTGCACAGAAGAGGAAACTCAATTATCCCAACCTTTGACGTTGGCGTGCATGCAGATTTGGGTTGTAATACAATAATGATGCATTGAGTAAGCAATAATTGTCTGAGATGTTTCAGGAAAAAGATAACTAAACATTTCTTAGTAAGGTATTGGGCATCACAAGCCTCATCTTCAATGCAGGATTGGCATTGATTAATTAAGTGGATTGATTTGAGTTGTGATGGTGGTGGTGATCTGACATTTTGCCCTGGAATCAGTTCAGTTGAGATGATCAGGTGACTGTGAAGGCAATTCATATCATTTTCATACTCATCAAACCATTCAGTGAGCCTTGATGCTCCAAAAGCAATACTGATAAAAGGTCACCTGTCTTACTACTTTTTGAGCAATAAGCATAACATGAAAACTAAATCAGTTAAAATAAGAAGACATCCTTTAGGGGAACAGACCTTTTAAGTTCCGTGATGAGCCACCATATGGACGTCACGCATCTCTAACGCAGTCAGTCATTTAATAACGATAATCATTCTTTCTTGCATTAAAACATACATCTTGTTCGTGTTCGTTTCACTGGCCCAAATGTAACACTCATCATGGCACGCCGGCACAAGATCTGCCTTGAGCATGTATCAACCTTGCATTTTTGCATCGGTGCGCTCTGCAGATATTGTGTTATGAATCGTGTGAGGGGAAGATACAAAAAAAACAACAACAGAGAGAAGACTCCGCGGTCAATAGTGTCACATGCTTTGTGATTTGATGAAAGGTTCTATTTGTGCAGCCTGATGTGTATGGCTCCCTAATCAAACACTTATATTTCTGTGACAACCAAAATAAATTACTCCATTACAACCACCCACCTGCCCTCTCCACAGTATTGATGCCATTTTATTACAAGAGAGAGAGACAGATGGACGACAGTGAACATTGTGGCAAGTCATGGGATTGCTTGGAGAACGTGTGCCCTCGACCGAGTCGTGTCATGTCAGGCTGGAACTGGCACAAAAGTAATCAAATACCATGATTAGAGGGAAAATTACACACGCTCAACTCCTGCAAACATGTCCGATAGAAAGCATTGTGGAGGCCCGGGTTCCAGTACGGACCGGGCTTATTACAATACTCCAGCCAATTTCGGCATGCAAGCTTCACTTCCCCCATCAGCAAGTGAAAGAGGGAGAGAATTTGGTGTGAAAGCCCAATCACACGCGGCGCTCCGAGTTCAGCAGGTGGGGAAGTAGCAGCAGCAGGCTCCATCCCGCAATAATACAAAGTTAATGATGCAGAATGGTGTCTTTCTCCATACCAAAGAAGACGTCAATACAGGATGTTTAGGACGCTGTTCCTAATTACGCTTTTTAAATTCGCCACTGACGTGATTGATGATTTCAAAGAGAGGCGCTATTGATCCACTTCACAGACAAGTCCCATCGATTGCAAGTCTAGAATGAATAAAAGTTTTTTTTGCACCCCCCCACACCCCCTTTATCTCCCCCACCGAGCGAGAGATTGTACAATCAGAGCATCAGCGTGACCTATATGGGTAGTTTGGGAGCTAAATCACCTCTTTCTAAAACGCAGACGAATAGAGCAGTGATTGCCGAATCGAGGGACCTTAGGGGGACCTTCGGAGCACCGCGTAAGAAGTAACAGTGCAAATCTCAGCGCTTTCTCATTCATCGAGTGTTGGAGATTCATCCATCCGCTCATTAATCTGCGGGGAGCCTTTGCAAATAGCCCCATATCTGCGTTGGACTCCTCGGCATGAAAGAAGTTCAGGAGCTGCTGTTTCACAGACAGCCAGCTGTGCAGCATCACGTCTCTCACTGCAATCAGCGGTGATGGAGCGATGGATGCTCCGACGCAACCGGCAGATTTTTTTATTTTTTGTTGTTGCTTCCTTTGAACATGCCCCATGGCACGCACGTATTATTCTATGAACTTTGTTATTCCACGCGAGCAGCCAGATCGTCCTATTAGTGCGGAAGCTGCCAGGTATATGGCATGTCTAATCCCAGCACGTGTTCTTAGCAAGTCAACAAGAGGCTGATGTGGCAGAAAGTCAGACATCACCTGCAGGCGGAAATTCTGCATATTCAGGGCGATTTGACCTATCCCCCATCAATACAGAGTGTTCTGTTCGAATTACAGAAAAACAAGATTGATTAGGAATCAACGGCCCACTGAATTGGAGCAGCAGAGGGAAGCTTTCCATCACATCATACTGAATCTCATTGGCAAGTGCACTTCAGATGGCAAAGTGCGCTACAGTTTATGATTAAATGGTCTGCAGGCGAAGCCTTTTTGTCTTTTTTTTTTTGGTGTGTGTATAGAGAGAGAGAGAGAGAGAGAGAGAGCTCTTTCTGAAGGCCAAAGTTAATGCAGTCATAGAAAGAACTCTGATACACTCCCACGTGAAATGGCCATGTGAGGAAAGCCCGGAGGGAGAAAAGGGCCTTGAATGAATTTGAGAGGGAGAGAGAGTGGGAGGGAGGCAGATAGAGAGAAAGTTCAAACATTACTGATCCTCAAATATCCTTTTTGGTTTCTGGTTCAATTGGAATTCGGCAGTAAGTGTCTGCTAAAAGCTCCATTTTTTTGTTGCCCTTCTATTGCTGCCGAGCTTTTAGAGTTAGATGATGACAGATTGTGAGCTACCTGATATCCTTCATCATCCTCCCCAGTGGAGGTGTTTGTTCCGCCCTGAGCAAGTCCTCGAGGACTAACAGCCGGCGCTGTTTGATGGACTGCGGGGAGACATCTGCTCTGCCTGGCTTTGCCACACAGAATGAAAACAACATGTTACAGTAATCAATCAATATGCAAAACGGTGTCCTTTTAGTGTGATGATTAACCTTACAGACTTCATGGTTATCAAGTCATTATATCAGCTTGTCATCGTGAATTAGCGCCGAGGAGCCGCAGGGTGCGAGAGCCTGCTGTGTTGTTCTCTTCAGGTTCATGGCACACTGCTCTGAGCGTGCATGTTCGATATATATCCTCAACAACACTGTCACCACTGCGCTTCAAGCACCCTTTGGGGATGAGCTCTGCTCTGTGTACTCAAGGGACAAGAAGGGACAGGGGGAGAAAAAGGTCTGCACGGTGCAATCTGATGTGTGGTCATAGGCGCACCATCCCTCACGAAGTTCATCCAGAAAATAGCACCCCAGTCGAGAGATCCTTTTGAGCACGCTCTTCGATTTTTAAACTCTTGCGTTGCTCATGTCGGCAGATGTGTTTGTGCACCGCGATGAGCTGATTTGGAGTTGCCACACTGATATACCTGCTGTAGACAGGTGTTTCCCAAACTGGGGCCCCAGGTGTATTCTGGGAGTTACAGAGGGTTTGCTGGAACAAAAACCGAACAAACATATTAATGTACATGTACAAGTACAAATGAGGGTGTAATTATTTTGCATGTCAAAACGGCTCTAAGACCTTCAGCAGTTAGTTATTTTAAATGTAATGGTCTATCTTTGTCCTCATTTCTATTGCATGGGAGTTAAATAAATATCAACATGTAGGCTACATGTAGCATACGTAGCGTCCGTCAAGTCGCATCAAACATTTCAATGACAAAACTAAGAGTAGTTCGTGGTCTAATTGATATTCTACCTCAATAGTTTTGAGGAGCAACATTTAACAGACAGCACGCAGGAGGAAGAGCATCGTGTAGTTCACATATCGGTCGCCAGGGGGCGGTGTAGCTTCCACCCAAACCTCCGCGAGGACGCTCTTCATAGCGGAAGTTGTTTCCTCTTTGGTCAAAGCAACATGGTTCCTCCCGGTAGGCAACGTGAACGTAAACAAGCGGCTCACCTCTGAGACGACGGGACCTGTCACATCCTCTGAAACAGAAGCTGCTTGTCGAAGCCCAAATGGCTCTCAGAGTGTGCGCTCGGCTCCTCCGAGACTCGACCGTCTCCTCCAGACTGGTCCCCGGCGCGTGTGCTCGACAGGAAAGTGCGTCATGGTTCCTCGCGGCGGGTCAGTCCCAACACAAGCGTCTCTGCTGCTCATTGAATGACATTCACTTAGCAAAGGAATGTGTAGGGCTGCTTGTCGAGAGATGGGGCATGGGATGAATGTTTAAACAAAATGTGACCTTCAACTCAGCGTTCACTGGCGTTTAAAGGGAGCAGAGCGACATGCAGAGTGCAGTGTATACAGTCTATGGTACAAGCACAGTACAGCAATGACAACAGGGGAGGTGAACAAGTTGTGGTTTTTAATTTTGCAGGGACATCCTACAGCACATCCCTCCATTTGTTGCAGGGATGTGTTGAAGACATTTTTTCCACAATAAACACTTGAATTGATGAAGGCACGTGCTAAAACTCTCCATCACAAGAAGGTGGTGTCCTCAAATAGCTTGAAGACGGACCAAACCGTAGTGACATTTAACTTTTATGTAATTTAAACAATAATATGAAATAGAGAAAAGTAGCAAATCCTCACATTTATATATCAAACCAGCACATTTTTGACATTTCTTCTTGATAAATTACTTAATCAGTTATTAATTGACTGATCATTTCAGCCGTAGTTTGAACTATCGTTACTGATGACAATAAAATAATGCTTTATGGCTTTAGCAACAAGTTTACTTTTTGTGTAAAACATTTAACAGTTACATTTCAGCAAAACCATCTGCACGATCTTTCGGAGGCTTCTGTAATAAATTTAATGAACGACTTTACGAGGAGCACCATCTGAATGCATTACTTTGCATCCGAGTGATGCGAGGCGCAATGAATCAGGCCTCCCTGCAGCGAAGTGATGGTGATGTTGATGTCTTTACAGGAAACGCTGCCTGCAAGCGAGGAGGGAGGGCCGGATTTATCTTCACTCCCGCCTGTTTTATTACATCGGAGGCATTTCTCAACAGACTGATGAAAGGCAAAGCAGCCGAGGCAGACGGGAGCCTTTATCGCCTTCCAGCCTCGGTTCCGCCGGACAGCGGTAATCAGACCGCTGCCTCCCAGATTTACATCCCCAGACGCGTCTGATCAAATTCTGCCGACGTCACCCTGCCACCAATCTGATGTTGTATTTACTCTTATTGTCTCTCTAATGATTCATTGTGTTCGTGTGTTTTCAGCTGAACAAATATCTTTGTTGCTGAGACATCCAGATCAGCCGGACAACTCAAAGGTTTTGAAAGTGGCCATAATTGGAGCCCCAAATGCCGGGAAGTCCACGTTGTCCAATCAGCTCCTTGGCAGAAAGGTGTTTGTCTCAAGTTGTCGATCTCTTGAACCTGCACACCTTTTAATGTATCCGTCTCACTGAGGGGGGGCGAGAAAGGAGGCGGAGGTCACTTTGTAAAGCCAACGGTTATTTCTTAAAGGTGTTTGCTGTGTCCAAGAAAGTGCACACGACGCGGTCACGAGCCCTGGGCGTCCTCACGGAGGATGATACGCAGATAGTAAGAGCCTTCTCATGTCTCTTCTGCTATGATGCCGTCTAAAAATCCAAATGTTGACACATATAAGTGCTTTTTTTTGTGTCTAGATTTTACTGGACACTCCTGGTCTCACCACTGTATCCAAGGTCAAAAGGTGCCTGTCTTTGTTTTTTGTTTTTTTGGCATATGTCAAAGTCTGCAGTCTATACACTGTTATTATACGGTGTAATATATGAATACCTCTGTTTCCACAGACACCAGCTGGAGAAGACTTTGCTCGTGGATCCCTGGAACACGGTCAAAGAAGCCGACATAAGTATGTTATAAATTCGCTCTGAGCTTGGACCTGAGCCGCAGTTTTCCTTTTGATGCTTTCGTGTGACCGATTTAACGTGAAGAGTGAAATCTGGCGCTGAGTTTCGATGGCTTATGAATGAAACTGTGTCCATTCCCAGTGGTGGTGTTGGTGGATGTGGCGGACAGATGGATGTGCAGCCGGCTGGACTTCGAGGTGCTCAAATGCCTGGCCCAGCACCCTGACATCCCAGCGATCCTGGTGCTCAATAAGGTATTCTTCCCCGGAATGATACGGGCCCATTCAATGCTGCTGAAGACGTACATCTTAATAAAAGGGTCATGGATGTATTGTTTTCTTCTTTCAGAAGGCTACATAATTTCATAGAACAGCTGTTCGCTGTAGCTTTCAGTAAACTTTACTAAACAGCAGAGAATAGTGGATTCATTGGAGACTATTTTCAGGTGCAGATGAATCAATTTGGTGCTCTAGTGAGTATTTACTAGTGAAATCAAGTCGAAATAAACTACTGTGCCCATGTTAGTTTATTTATTTATTGTTGCTTTTGGCCTTTCTGTCGGATCTCTTGACAATAAGAAAATATAGATGATCACCAGACTTGGAACGTTTCCCAAAACATTGAGAGAAACGTTCCCCTGACTGCTGACAGGTGTCTTCACCGATGCTCCTCTGTTTCTCAGGTGGACCAGGTCAAGGCCAAGGACCGGCTGCTGGACATCACGGCCGTGCTGACATGCGGAGTGGTGAACGGCCGCCGAATGCAGGTCAGGCCGGTGATCAGGCCTCCGTGGGCTGAAAAGAGGCCGGAGATGGATTCGGAGTCGCCGCTTGGCGACGAGGACGGCGGCGGCGGCGCAGGGCCCGACGGCAGCGGCGAGCCGATCTCTGTGCTGAGCAGAGAGCAGCTGAAGGCGCTGAAGAGCCAGCAGGGCTGGCCTCACTTCAAGGACATCTTCATGCTCTCCGCTGTGGACAGAGAGGACGTGGAGACGCTGAAGGTACACGTTATGGTCACAGCAGGGAAAACTGTTTGTTGGTTTCCCTGGATATATTTATTCCAGTCTCATTTTCATTTAGTACCGGTTGGTTTTCATTTCTATTGGATGCCAATAACCATGCTTTTTATCTCACCGCCATAGAAATACTTTATGGTCGGGGCCAAACCGGGGCCGTGGCAGTACCACAGCGAGGTCCTGACCGACCAGAGTCCAGAGGAGGTCTGCACCAACATCGTCAGAGAGAAGCTGCTGGAGTGTCTGCCCCAGGAAGTTCCCTATTCAATGACACAGGTGAACCAGTTTATTTTCGTTGCGAGGACACTCTGTAAGTCAGGCGTGATGATAAGCTGACAGCTCACTGACGACACCCATCACATCTCACTGACTCCGCGGCTTATTTAATGCCCTTCATACTCACTTTCACTCGACATGCTCTTTGATGCAGCTTTTGGCATCAGCCTCCACCTGCTACACTTTTTATTTTTGTATTTTTATTGCTCTCTGCATGTTAATGGTCATGTTTTTATTTCCTGTATTTCCTGCTCCTGCAGATTCCCTACATCTAAAGGTGCCGAATCACACCATCAAGTCAAACCGTAGCACAGTCTTGATTAGTTCTGTGACAAACTCAACGTGTATAGAAATGCGAAACACTTGACACTTGGACATCCCAGTCAGACATCTTTTAATACACATGCAAAGAACTCTGGGATATGTAGTGGTGGGAAAACAGCTGCTGTTCCGCATTGACCAACACGTTATTGACCTTTTTGTGGAAGTTTTAATATTTAAGTGTTTCCGTTTCAGTCGATTGAACTCTGGCAAGATGGAGAAAACGGCGAGCTGGATATTTCTGTGAAACTTTATGCCAAGAAGGACACTCACATGGTAAGAGCTCGCCACACATTTGTGGGTTTTTGAGATATGCATGTCTTGTAAAGTTATCACGATCGGGACACTCGAATGAATGTTTTCCTCCTGTTCGTAAATCAGGTGTAACATGAATGCAGTACAAACAAAACTACTCCGTAAGAATTCCCACTGTTTGAAATGTCCCTGTTTGATTTGAGGCAGGCTCGGGACTAGAGGAAGTGAAATCTTTCCCTCCACCTGTAGCCTCTGATGCTTTCTAATATTTATTTGCCGTTTCTCCACATTCCTTTTTTTACCTTGTGTTTTTTACCTTGTAAATATTTGAGCAGACTTTCTAAACCATACATATTTGATGGCGGAGAATATTCAACGCTACATCTGTGGTGCTGAAATGTTTGAGTCTCGGACCATTCTTAGAATGGTAGAATCTGTTTTATAGATATTTAAATAACTTATCAATATTAGAAAAATGCACAAATGGGCCAAGCATCTTTCATCAAAAATGGTACTAACGCCTATGGTCCCATCTATTCACTGGTGCCTGATGTATTTTGTCGTGTCCACAGAGGATGGTGATCGGCACAGCCGGCCAGATCGTAGCGCGCATCGCCCGGGAGGCGGCTGAGGACCTGAGCCGCGTCTTCCTGAGGGAAGTAACGCTGAAGCTCACAGTCAAGCTGAGGAAGTGAAGAGAAGGACTTTAAACGGTGAAGAGGTGATTTGAGACGACTCTTCTCGTATTTCTTTTCTCTGCAAAGGACAGACCCAAAGAGTCGAACCAAGGATAAGATCTCCCACTGAGATGGACCTGTTTAGAAGAACTCTAAATGTTGACTTCTGCATCCTCTGTCTTCATTCATGCAGTCTCAGAAGACGTTATTAAAGGTTTTTATGTTGAGAGATTACCTGTAAGTTGCTGCTATTATAATAGTGTATTATTATAAACTGAGGAGTGCCCTGACTACAATTAAATTTGACACATCTAAATCTGTAAAGTGGTGAAAATATTCCTATTAAAAGCGGCTCAGACGAGCTGCAGAACCGAACTATTGGCATGTATTTAGCAAAGATATATTTTAGGCAACAAACATGACACGGACTCCCACCAAATGGATGTTATGACACAAGTTCGATGGTGTGCTCACGGATGAGCAGGTCTGGCGAGCTGTGAAAAGGCCGGTGGTTTATCTTTGGCTCTCAGAGCTTTTTTTTTTTTTTTTTTACTTGGCGAGCGCTTCGCGCCAAGCGGGACCTGCACAGTCATGTTCACTCAAATGTCCCCGATGTACCATCCACCCCTGTTCCTCCCACACACACACACACACACACACACACACACACACACACACACACACTCCCGCACCACTTTAGCCCTCTCCACTGCCTTTGAAGTGTGGCCATCCATCCCCGTGACTATCACTTTTTGTTCTGCTGCTTTCGTCTCCCCTTTTCCCTCTCTTCCTCCTCCTCCCTCTTGCTTTCTTGGCTCTTATGAAGCCCCGGCTCTGCCCCCGAGGGCGGACTCGTCTCCCTAATGGATGGCAAAATAGAGCACTAACCTGATGCTAAAATGGGTCAGATAATGGTGATTGGATTCGTTCCCGCTTGCCTGTGAGTTAACTCGGCGCGTTACTCTATCCGGGGCATCTTGATGAATAACCAGCTAGTGGCCTAAAGCGAGGGGCGACAGGAGGGAGGGAGAGGCCTCGGATGTCTCACAGAAGCTGTGTCAGCCCCTCGAGCTCTCCCTGCTCTCTGCAGCGGCTGCTTCCCAGTGATTAGATAAAGTCGGCCGCGCAGCAGAGATCACCACTTAGACAAGCCAACTGCTGCGGGAAAATATTACAGCTGATGTGCGCCAGCCAGCACATTAAAGTAATCCTTATAGATATTTAGAGTGCTGAAACCCTGATTTAGATGATTTGTTTTACCCAAAAATAACGAGGTACTCGTTTGTTTGGGAGCCAGAGGATTTATTTCACATGCCGACGGTTCACAGAGGTTCACATACATCACATCAATCACCGACTTTCTTCGTCCTCCCGGCCCCAGATGACATTGAGCGAGGGCCGTATAACCCTTACCATAACTGAAACTCAGTAATGGTAACGGTTTGACGGCCTCTCCTCCTGCGGCGCGTGCAGCCTGCCACAGTCGGTGAGGCGAGAGCGTGCGCCGATGGTGCCCGGCGGGGGGAATGAGACCCTGGATAGTACATCATCTATACTGTAGTGTCTCTTTAATAAACTTACAGTATAAGATGATATCCTGTCCGGGGCACAAGACATAACCACTTGGCAGCCAGTTCTGGCCGCCTTTGTGATCTGCAGGGCAAAAGGTAGACGGCTCATTAGTGATGCACAACAGTGAAGGTCAGCCGGTGAAAATGGTAATCGTATGGCAAAGATGCTGTTTTGGGGGAAAAAAACATTGCGTTCAAATGCCAGTCAGAAGAAAATTATTTTACAAAACTGCACTGTAAAACTGCACTGTATCCTGCACCCACAGCTCTGTGACCTGCTGCAGAGCCACAAAGCGCCCTCCTCTCTGTAGCACTCACTCACCTTCTTGCATGCAGTGTGGCGTCTCTCACGGGCCGACACGTTCCTCCACGCGTTCCCGTTCTGTGGCCGCCATGTGTCCCCGTCTCTGGAGCTCCTAACTGGTCTGCTTGCTGGGCTCCGGCACTTAAAGGCCCCCCGGCTCATTAGCATACTGTGATGACATCTGGGGTGGACCAGACAGAACAGGGTGAACCTTTTCTTATCTGGTCCTGACCTGATTGCCTCTGGCCCGATGTTTGCCCACGCCCTTATTACACCCGAAGAATTACACATGATTCCCATTCTGTGTTTTCTTTACTGCATGTTATGTTATTTAAAAATTAAAACTGTGAGCAGAAGCAACTCACTTTTTTTGAGTACACGTCTTTCATCTCATTCGTTAATATTTCAGGAAAAAAGTTCATTCATTTACCATTTTGAATCATTTCAAATGTCGTCTTGTGCTTTTTTTTTGTATATGAATCAGTTTGATGTAACAGCAGCAATAAATATTGCTTCCCTAGAAGCACTCAATATTTCTCATATTTCCCCAAATATTCTTCACGTCCGAACCACTTCACAGAAACTACTTTGTGAGTTTTGACCTTTCTTGGTCAAACACGTCTAATTAAAAGCTCCCAGCAGTAAGCCATAACACCCATTAAAACGCATAATGTGGCAATGCATCTCGAGTCCCCTGAATCTCATAGCCCTTGGATTTATGCGTTTTTCATGGATCGGAATTTAATGCTGCAATACGTCAGCTGATGTCATGGCATCTGATTTATTAAACTGTTTTTCATGCACTCGGCTAGATTCCAGGATGTGGAGAGCAGCTGAGATCTGTGTATAAAAACATTGTTTTATTTTTTATGAGACATGTTCCCGGCATCATCAAATGATGCCTGGACGGTGATAACGGTCTCTTTTGTCCCCGACATAATAGACTGTCTTTGTCTTTGCGGGGGACTTTGCTCTCTTAACTTCTGCTCGAGACTCGCTGCTCACTGAATGAGATCAGAGTCGCGTGTAGTGCAGGATGCAGGATGCACACACAGGAATATTGCCACCTCATTTATGTATCGAGTCCAGTGACTTCTCGAGCAACGCTGATGAATGTACCTGCTGCGACACCAAGTCATTAGCATGGAAGTATTCACAGTATACTCACGTCTCCAGCCACCATCACACCACTACTTTAAGGTCAAGTTCATTTATCACAGTTTAGTGTAAACCTGCGGGGGGGGGGGGGGGGAAAAATGACGCAATACTTCAATTGAGTAACTGCTCCGTTCATGGACGCTGTTGTATGAACATGTGGCATAACGCTCTTCAGCGAGGTCCGAGTTAGGCGGGACATGGCGGTTACCATGGTAGCACACTCCCCAGTCAGGGTGTGGGGTCCTCCTGTGGACACAGATAAAGATGGAGGTGGGACTATCTGTCTCTCCGCGCTCCTTATCTGCTGCAGAAATGCAACACTTTTTTCCATTTGCATTCATAGATAAAAACATTTTATTCTTCACCTCACGTGTCGAGACAGAGAGGCAGGAAGCTCTCGTTTTGATCAAACTGTTTGCAGTTCGGTGAAATTCAAGCTTTCTCTTGAATTGTTCTTAAAGGACAAGTAAAGGAAGTGTTAATGCCGTGACATCATGTAGTGTCTACCACATGTTTCGAGCTTTGTTTAGCCTCTCTCTCTCCCTCCCTCCCTCCCTCCTCACCCCCATTGCTGGCTCAGATCACAGCTAAATATAACACTGTGGAAATACGTTTTTATGCAAGCAGACTAATTAAGAGTCTGGAGAAAGACAAAAAGTGAGAGAGACATTATTAAAGAGTTTGATTTTGATCATCCTCCGGGGCAACATAAGTTTCTGGAGTATAAAAAAAAGAAAACTTTTGAGTGATCATTTTATTCTTTCTTGCCTATTTGAACTTTTTTTTTTATATCATCTGTCATTTTCTGAGGGTAGTTCATGTTTCCACTTCAGAGGCGTGAAACATCTGGCCTGGAGTAATGTGAGCCACATCATTTTATTTTTGAGATTAGAGGAGATTGTGTCTGAAGCTGTACACGAGTTAAAGTCTGGCAGGTTAATGCATTTAGCATGCAGTGTGGATCAGGTCTACACTTTGATCCATTAGTGCATTTTAAGCTTGATTGACCAAAGAGAAAATCCCTTTTAATATCACGAGGAACACCAGGTATATAATTAAGAAGGGACGTGCGATCAGATGTTTTGAGACACTAGAGATGTTTCCAGTGACATGAAATGCAAAGTTAAATCATTATTCACATTCTAGGCAGAGACATTTTAAGGAGGGGCAACTGGCTTATTATATTATTAAAATGAAGTGAAATGATAGTGAGTCAAAGATTAAAGCTTTATTTATTTAGCAGTTCCTAACTCAAATAAGTTCTCAGGTTACTCAAGTTTGATTTTCCTTCAGTACAGAAAATCATTGAAATGAACTTGCAAGCTCACTCTTCAAAACTCCAAAACAGTAAATTATCTTAAACATGCAAAAGAACACATTAAAATAACTGCCTCCACGCCCACTGTGATTTGCTTGTGTGGATACATGAGTTTTTAATCATTGTAGTCTGTTGCTGCAGTGTCTGTGTCGTCGGTGTGTGAGGTGACTGCCCTCTTCAGGTGGAATGTGAACCATCTGAGTCAGGCTGTACAGTCACGTACATGACCCTTAATGTTAAGACATATTGTCTTTATCTTTATTTATATGCACTATTCACATTAATCAGCATTTCTGCAAATGTGCCAGTGTTAGTCAGCCCGATCATCTTCTTTGGAATAAGGCCCCACAACTAATGAAGTGACGCATTAAGGAATTCCGTGTTTTCTCTAAGAAGTCGGGCTTTCTCAGTTGAATTATTCTGGAACAGACGGACAGCGGGGCCAACAGGAAGTGGTATAATGTTTATTATAGGGCGGCACACAACACAGAACAACATGAAGACGTGCTTGAAAAATGCCATGCTCGACCAGTTTTCCAAAGGCCAGTGTAACATGAGAAGCCACAAGATAAGTCCACAGTATAACTTTCATAGAGATTACAGAATATTTCATTGACAGACGACAGACAATGTTTCAGGTGAAGACGAGAGTTAAGGCGTAGGTCTGTATAGTGTTTGGTCTTTAATCACGTTCTCCAACATTTCACTTTGAGCAGCACAAAGTTGCCTCTATTCTTATTAGACAAATCAAGAAATTTTATTTTTGGCACAAAATATAAAACGGCCAAATAAATGAAACACCAGATTTTAAAAGGTGAAGCTATTAAATGCTACATTTATACATCTATCATTTAACTATATCTATTCGTGGGTGTTGCTTTGTACATTTGCATCACAGAATGTAAAGTTAATAAAACAGAAAAAGCAGGAAGAAAAAAACCAGCAACGTACAGATGAACACCGTGTCCGTATAACGTTCAGATGTTCTATAAGCCAGTCTTTGTTTTACAGTAAATTCACGATAGAACGACCTCTTTATTATCTAACAAAGGCACTGTGTACAAAAACAAAATCTACTTTTCTCAATAAAAAGGAGCATTACAAAGTGTTTAACCATACTATTTAGATGATTTAACCTCAGGCCAGTCTGGAAACAAACACTCACAGTTGATTATTCTCAGATATGTAAAAAAAAACAAAAAAAGAAAATATCATGGGAGTGGCCACTTTTTAAACTGTCAGACGATTCTGCAACTGCTCCACTTCTCATCTTAAGTGTACTCAGAAACTACAGTGAGTGGGTAGTTTTACATTTCCAGATCAGCCACTGTGTGTTTCTAGCCGGATGATGATGATGAGAACTGTCAACCATCCGTCGTGCAGCAGATTGAAAAATGACATTTGTCTCGATCTCTGAAAGACAACACTGAAGTGTGGACTGCATGCTGCTGCTGTGACTTCTCACAGTTTGAAAAACGAGGCGGCGGTGATCTTGGCTGATGACTGATATTAGAGGTTGCCAATCGCTGGTTATAAAAATACTGGCCCATTTCAAATAATGAAGAATATTACACGTCTACATGTTAATAGGATTATGGAATCTGCGCAAAACAAGGCAGCGATTTCACCGACATTAACAGCCGGTAAAAGAGAAACACGTTGGAACTTGGCGGGAATTGTAACATTTTTTTGTCAAAAACAGAAACCAGGTGAAATTTGAGCCACGAGCCTCATGTTTATTCACAGAAGGTAAAGAAAACGGTGAGACTGTAATAACTTCGTAACGTCAGTGGCAAGATTAAAACACATTTAAAAAAAAAAAGAAGGTCACAGATTCTGTAAAGTGGTTAATGATGATTCACGATTAACCCAGAAGGCAAAACACAACATGGAACAAAAGAGAGAAGGGCAGCCCTGCTTCACTGCAAGCAGGTTGGATGATGCGGCAAAAAAAAAGTGTGACATGAAAATGTTTGAATTTCTAAAACACAAAAGGCTCATTCATGTTGAAGAGTAACTAAATACGGGTTCAAATGCTGTGGCGATCGTGCCATCTAGAGGGGGAAAGTGGTTGCACACTGTGTCACAATGATTGTGATGATTGTAACAGACTACGTGTAGTCATTTGATTGACCTGCAGGCAAGAAAATATAGAGTTTAAGCTTCACTTAGGTTTACATGCTGCAGCAGGAAAAAGTAAAACGGTCCAACGGCTCGACGTTACCTTTACCAAACTGAAGCCCTCCCGAGCACAAACACCACGCACGTGTTTACAACCTGATCACATGCTTATCTTCCAACTCAACGAGGTGCGGACCGACCGAACGTCACATCTAATTCCTGCTTTGTCATCACAGATCGGGTGTGGTCAGATAAGAGACACACTGGCAACTTTCGGACACGCGAGGGACGCTTAAAAGGTTACAAAATACGCACTGTCTGCAAAAGTGAACATTTTAAAAACGACTTCGGAGAAAAACACGTTACCACATCCGAGTCGGAGGGTTACAAAATGAATTAAAGCTCAGCCCCTGAACGTCTACCATGTGCTACCTTGAGTTATAAAGAAACGTTCAGTAGGCCTGGCAGGCGTCCGGGGTTATCTTTTAAGGCTAATCTTCTCTAAGTATGGCTTCGTCTTATGCGTTTGCTTAGCGTTTGTATCTGCCTATGTGTCTAAACACGGGACAAAAGTGAAGAGTAAACACGGTTGTTAGTGTTAGCAGATGTCATGAAAACAGGGAGCAATATTAAAACATCATCCATCTATAAACACAGTGACATACTCGGGACATAAATCCAACTAAAACCAAACCACTGTCCTAAGGTTTGGGCACTTGAGTGGTGAACAGGCACTGCACATCAGAACGAGAAGACAACATGACGGTGCACCGCGAGGTAAGAACGATCATACGGGTGATTCATATGTTACCGATATTGTAATACGCTGCAAAATTCTACAATCACAGTGGGGGGGCATTAAGTGTAACAGGGTTAGAGTTAACTAATTAAAAGCAAAGGGGAAACGAAAGCTGCACTATTCCACACCGGGCTCAGTCTACTGCAAGGTACTTCACTAACTGACTGCTGTTTGAGGGCGACGGGGCCGGAGCCGGGACACTCTGCTCCCGAGGTGAACATTCGCCCGAACACCGGAGTCCAAACTTCAGGCACAAACCGAAGCAGGTCTGGAGAAGACAACAATATTCTGATTTGGTCTTCATGTTTTGGACTGTTTCCAGTGGTTTTTTTCCTCCTAAAAATAATGTTTCACACCACCACATTCAAAGTGGGCCAACAAAATCACCCGAGTCTGTTTTGGATGACTGAACTGGATTGCAGCATAAAATCCTGGATAACTAGTGCAGTGTGATAAGGATCGATGAGTCTAGAACTAAAAACAACAGAAGGTACATATAGTCTGGTCCTTTGGAAGTTAAGGCCCCAGATTTATTCTCCTTTAGAAAATAAAAACAAAAACCTCTTAAAAATATATATTTTTTAAAACTTCTTGGTGGATGTCAAGTGTTTCTGGTCAAAGGCAGTTGCATAAGGGGTCAGAGGGTGACTCCTCAAAAAAAAAAAAAATTCATGCTTGAGGCAGATAAAATGTCGAAGGATTCAGAGTGACGAGTCTCTGGCCTGATTCCTCACATGGCTGTTTGGCACTGTGGGCTCATCATCTTCTGGAGCAGAGGGATCTGTGGGATCAGAGGACAAGAGGATTAGCTCACAACAGGGAGGAACACATCTCTCACTCACTCACACACACACACACACACACACACACACACACACACACACACACACACACACACACACACACACACACACACACACACACACACACACACACACACACACACACACACACACACACACACACACACACACACACACGCGCACTAAGTCAGGATGTACGCATGTTAAATTGAAATCGCACGATGCATTAAAACAGTACTATCAATCATAGCCTCACTGGTGCATCAAACTCAACCAAATATGTTACGTGCAAAATTCAGTCAAGATTGGACAGAAGTAGTTTGGAAAAATAAATGGTGAAACATCTCGGTAACAGCAATAAATGCTCATTCTTAGCCAGCTGAACAAGCGGAAAATACCACACTGCATTATCATATCATTTGATCACCTCATAAAGGTGTTATGGTGACTGTGTTGCATAATTACATGATACTAATTTCATTTTTCTTGCCAGAACTATTAAACTTTGTTCATATGTGGGTGGTCAAATTGTCCACGTGGCTTCCCATGCTGCTCCCAAACTGCACCACATTCTTGTGCAATTTAGTCGGAAAGCCCCCGCAGACGCGAATGATGAGCGAACAACACGGAGGCTGCCGCTCGGCAAGATGGAGAATTGTTGAGCGTTGTGGTCGGTGTTTGTGCTCCATTAAATGCCCTCTGGTTAGCTGTTGTAGTAATGTTTTATTCCATTGCAAATGGATCAACATTAGTATTATTATGAGCATCATGAGGCTGCTTTGTATTCTGCTTTTTCTTGAAGTGGTTCAAACACTCAAGACACCCAAGCTTATAATTTCCAGCGATCATAAGCCAGGCATACAGATGGCCCTGAACACAACATGAAGGGGTGTGGTGAAATATGTGAACTCCTGTGGAGAACAGTGCCACCCTCACCTTAGTCAGATCCACTCCAGTGAGGGCGTTGACGGACACGGGGAGCTCAGCTAACAGACGGTTCACCTCTCCGGTCACGCGGCTGCCATCTCCGCTCAGGATGACAATCTCACTGGTCCTGGACAGCGGTGCAGCCACCTTACTGGCAATCTGAGGAAACACAAGGGAGCACCCGGCTGTTATTTCACTGACTAAACACTCCTCGTACCATCTATTTATGACAGGAATCGACATGAACATAATCCATTCATTCCGTCTCATCAGGGAGAAAAAGAATACGCCCCTTGTGTGTGTCAATGTGACTCAAATATTGATACCAAAGTCATCTGTCTGATTGATAACTGACCAGTGCAACGCTTTAACAAACACCAGGTTGGGAATATGTAAGGGTGTAGCATTAGTTCATTTTTAATGATCCACATAAACCCGCTAGGCGTGTTAACCTGCACTGTGTTTCAATGCAGCTGATTTATAATGGACTAGTTTGCTGCTGTTTGAGAATAAAAACATATATTCCAACTCTTTTAATTCTTGTTCTGTAAAATCTATTCAAAGAACACTCAGATGACTTTGGTGCCATACCTCCAGTATAAACCAAACATCTTCAATGTAGGTGAATTCTTTTCAAACCAGCGGCGTATAAATAAATACCACAGACCAAGGGCAGAGCCTCCAGGACCAGAGCCGTCTTGGCCGCCTCGCCGTACTGCTGGTAGGCTTCCGCTTTCAGCCTCATCTTCTCGGCCTCTGCCTTGCCCACGGCTTCAATAGAGGAGGCCTCGGCCTCGCCGATGAGGCGGATCTTGTCGGCCTCTGCCTGCGCCGTCAGCACCGTCTTTATCCTGAGGTCGGGGTGAGGTAAACACGTTAGCGGTCAGTCATGTACTGTTCTTAGACAACATATGAATGTCTAAGCTGGATTTGCAGGTTTATTGTCCTGATGTAAACAAACTTTAAAACCATCAAAAAACATCAACTTAAAAAATCTATCTGCAGTCTTAGCATTAGAAAGACTTGTTTTTCAAGTTAGAGAGCACATAAATCATGTGTTTGGATCAAAGGAACCGTGTGTAGCATTATGGGGGATCTATTAGTATTTATGTCTGTTTTCTTTGGTGCGTACATTGTGTTTTCACTACCTTGAATGAGACGTTCATCTCTACATTTTTTCAACTTGTTTCCTTCCTAATTTTAACAGGTTTCAACAGAGTAAAGTAAAATGTCCCAACATCATTAGCAGCTACGGAGACTTTAAGACTTAAATGATGAAGAGAGAATGTTTGCAGTGTGCGGTGAAGGTCTGTGTGGGACCAACTCACTTCTGTCCCTCAGCCAGCTGCTGCATCTTGTAGGCTTCCGCCTCGGCGGGTCTCTTCACGGTGGCCACGAGCTCCATTTCAGTGCGGACGACCTCCTTCTCCTCGATGGTGATCTGCTTCTTCCTCTGCACCACCTCGATTTCAATCTCCTCCAGACGGATCTTCTGCTGCTCTTTGGCCGCCTGCAGCTCGTACGCCAGCTGAGCCTCTGCTTTCTGGAGAGGTCGGAGGTTTTCATTCATAATTTACTCTCATGTCGGACTGTTGACAATAGTCGGCTCAAAATCAAGTCCAAAATCATCCAAGTCATACCTTTGTGTTCACTTCCTGATTAAAGGAAGCTTTCTGCATTTCCAGCTCTCGTTTGGAGTCGGCCATTTTTGTGTCAGCTAAGAACTTGACGTCCATCATTTCCCTCTTACACTCAGCTTCCTGTAAAAGACATTGTGCAGGACATAATGACATAATAATCCACGGGAGATGGATTAGGAGCCACTTGTTGGTTTCCTAATGTGATGGCTATTAGCTAACAGCTATTCAACAATCAGAGAACGGATGTTTTTTTTAATTGCGCTTGTCTGAAGTTTTAATATCCTCTTACCCTGATACCAGCGTCCCTCTCTGCCTCCGCCACTCCGATGTCTGCATCCCTCTGGACTGCGGCTGTCTGAGTTTTGCCCAGTGAGCTCAGGTAATCCACTTTATCATACACATCCTGTCAGGGGGACGAATAAATGTGGCGGAACATAAGTTATTCAACTGTTCAAATTCAAATTAGATACAGATGTTCTAAAGATAAATGCAGAGTGAAGTCCACTTGATGTCCTTTCACCTTGATGGTGAAGCTGAGGATCTCGATGCCCATGCGGCCCACATCGGGTGAGGCCACCTCTCGCACTAGAATGGCGAATTTGTCTCGATCTTGGTAAATCTGCTCGACGGTGAGGGTGCCTGAGAGGATCAACACAGGGGGTTAGTGCTTTCCCGTCAATACGACTGTAAAATTGAGCCCGCTGACAAAGATGGGCATTATGTCGAGAGAGCAACAACGGCCAAATGATCCGTTTTAAAACAACTTCTCCGCCGACACTGAGGAAGTTGCAAGAGCAATTTATTTGAATAAACAGAAGCAGCACCTGCCATTTAATTCAGTGTGCTTTGATCAAACTGGCCTTGATCAAGGCCTTTCCTTGTTCTAGTTTGCCACTGGATCATTGTGTTGGTGTGCATGAGGACATCTGCGCACACATTATGTGTTCAAGTCAACCACATTTAAACAGCACGTAAATTAAACGGGGAAGAGCTGAGTCAGCAACCAACGTGCCTCTTGGCTGCTGGCACATTTCCCTCAACAACCAAAAAAGATCTGATGGAGCTAACGTGTCTGTTTTCACCCTCAATCCCTCTCCTCTCTCTTTCCTAGAATATGAGCAATCACATTTGTTGGAAAAACAAAAACAATGCCGTTTGGAGCGACTACCCACCCAGGATGGCGCGCAGGTGACCCTCGAGGGTCTGCAGGATGACGCTCTTGATCTCAAGGACCGACTTCCCCAGGAACTGTTCGCAGGCGTAACCCAGCAGCTCATTTTCTGTCATCACCTTCACCTGGTGCCAACGTGGACAAAGAGCGTCAGCTGAGCACACAAACACGAGCACAAATACAGGCAGCTCATGGGTGTGGCACACATGTAAACATGACCCCATACTAGCTTTAGTGGTATCATCTAACATCCTTCTCTCCGATCAGTTACCTCTTCTCACTTTAACGCCATCAGTAACATAAAGGAGTAAGAGGGCATAACATGAAGAATGGGAAATCAACAGAAGTCTGCAATGCATAAAGGCTGGGTTGTTTTTGAGTTGTGCATCCTTGCTATTGATTGCTGGGCAGTGATGAGCTGCTTTAAGTACTTATACAGAAAAGAGAGGGCTGAGGCTGCATAACCCTCAGGGCTGATCACTGTAACTGTAAGCCTGATTAAACAAGGCTTTAGAAAATACTGGCCAATTATATATATGGCCAGATAATTACTAATTCATTATCATTTCATGTTTAAGTTTCTTAGTTTACATTTCTCAAAAACCCCAAACTACATGTGCAAAAGTATGTCTCAATGCGGCTTCATTGTTACATTTCTAAACACAACATCAGAGCTATGCATGTAGAGAGCTGGTATCTGGTATAAATGATCATAACAGTGACTGTAGTCACAAAGTATGTGTGCTGACAGATCAGTATTAAGCCATTTAGTGCTTTACAATCAATAGCAGACAGTTTGAATTCAAACCGGTTCCCTTTGGCCTTATGATGACAAGCAAAGCGTGGATTTATAATGAAAACGCTTCTCTAAACCTTCACAATGCAAAAAGACATATTCCCTGTTAACAAAGTTCTAATTTCACATGATAATTATACTGAAGGAAATCCCAACATCTAAGCTAGATTCAGGGTAATGCAGTGAGAATCCCAATTCAGCAGTCTACTGTATGTTCATGTTACAAGGTCAAAAAAACAAAAAAAACAAGAGAATATAAAGATGAGGGGATTAAATGCCGAAACAAAAATCATCAGTGGGAGAATTAACAGGAAAAAATGGCAATGACCTGAGGTTTACGAGAGAACATTCAGTGACAGTAAGAGAGGTCGCTTCTACAGTCAGCAAATCAAAAACAAATGGTGTAAGACGAGGTTTTGGGGGAGATTGTGCTCCACCGGCGCTGTAAGGAAAGAGAGAGTGAGCTGGGTCCTTAGGCGAGAGGTCTGCACATGGTTTGGTTTTGCGACATGCACTCATACCAGGAATGAGGGCAACACAAAGTCAGGGGAAGATGGACGTCATTCCAAGGAAAGGCACGTCTGGAAGCAGAGAAGGCTGCAAGCCAGCCACACAACCACACTTGCACAGACGGACAGCAGGGGGAGCCGCGACTGACACCAGAACAAAGTACTCTACGCACTTAAACCTTAACCTCCTCCTCCAACCCCCGCCCTCCCCACCCCCACTGCCCTCCCCACCCCCACTGCTCTCACGACACCACGCTTCCTCCTGCCTCCTCCGGGCACACGCAGCTCCGTCGAGATACACAACTAAAGAAGCACAAGCACAGGAAACGTGAAGGATCAAGAGTGGCATCTAAGCTCACGTTGTTCCATTTTTGTAAGATAACAGATGTGCAAGGTCCTTCAATGGATGGTTTTACTGCCAACTGACCAGAAGGTTGTCAAAGTAAATAAATATACTCCTACTGAAAGTCATGTGGTATAACATGAACGCTGGTTTAAAACAATATCCTAGATCATTTTCTGCTCTGGTTTCCTTTACATTCTATCTGCTGGAGGCCTCCCTCTTACTCTAAACACGTGCGTCTCTTTAAATTACCGGAGGACACACACTACTCGTGTTGCCATGGGACACTCGCTCCACAATGGTTAAAGTTGGCCCAATCAAACGGTGGCACGATGAGCCTCTCTGAGAGCGAGGGGCTCAAACAGTGGGCTCATTGTCAGTATGCATGTAGGAAAACACAGAGGAGAGGAACGTCGGCATGACTGTGGTTAAAATGCAGAACTGATCATCTTCGTTCAAACACAAAAAAGAAATACTGGCATGCAGACAATAAGAAAATAAAAAATAAACAGAATGGGAAATGAATATGAGCAGAATATCATTTACTAACAGAAATGCAGAAAATATTAGGAAACAAGTTTCTACAAGAGAAAATCCACCGTAAAAAGATTTATAATATTAATAATTTATAATTGACTAGAGTCCCGTCATAGATACTTACACTGACTGAACCACACTGCAACACAGGGTTAGATGTATTGCACATGATCGGGCCGCATCATGTGCATGTTTTATTATATCGCGTTTACTTTGTGAGGATGGAAAAGTTCTCATTACTGAATCGGGAGACTATCCCCAAGAAATCAGTGTTTATCTTCCTTTATTCACCGTGACAGAGAGCGGTAATCGTGGAGAGCTGAAACGTTTACTGAGGAGGTCGCTTTGCCTTCAACTTGCCCAATGTTCTTTTCACTGCCATCAATCTCCGCCGGCATCAGAGAGAGGAGGAAAACACAAGCTGACCAATCACATTCAGCCTCCTCCACCATGTGGTACCCCTGTGGCCACAGTCATGCGGACATGTAGTTCCATATTTTCAGGGACACGTGACAGTTGTGGTGAAGCCTACGGCGTTGCTGTGGCTGAACCTAGCTCAGAACAAACCCTGGTCTTTTTACATTCAGCCAGCACTTGCTCTCTTTTCCTCCATTTTATTGCTTTAACGTGCATTATTCTGGTGTTAGCAGGAGAAATATGAACTGACAGACTTGTAGTTTTTTCATATGTTTGCGTGTACTCATCTGGTACTGTAATCTGTGTTTGAATCTCTCTTGTAACACTGATTGCTATAAATAACGAACATCATTATTAGGTGTGCTGATAACTATATATTTTGTATGCGTGGAGTAGATCTGGAAGCAGAGGTTTCATGTATGTATCAATGCTTGAGACGATAAGAAATGAAGTTCAAGTTAAGATTATTTTAAAGGTGGATTTTCTCTTTAACATCTCAAGTCGTCGACCTATAAAAAAAAAAAAATAAAAAGTTCACTTTGGCACTGAACAGGATCAAACAACCAAAGAGCAGAGACAATGAAAAGAAAAGTTTAAAATTGACACTAAAATGCACATCAGGCTCTACACAGACCCTCTCCTGTCACACTGGGACCAGGTTCAGACTGAAAATAACACGGTCAACAAAATGCGAGGGGCTACACATATAAAGGTGTGCTGCTACAGGGAATACGAATTAGGAAGTGGGGTTTGAAGGTTTATCAGACTCCAAATGCCAACTGAATTATGCAGATTCAGCGGTCTCATTGAAACGAATGAGACGTCTTGTTTTTGTTTTGACGCAGTGCTACTGTCAGTCTGAAAGCAGGCTTACCTCCGATATGAAGGTACATCATGCAGACAACAGTTTGACCCAACATTTCTGTGTGTACATCTGACGGAGTGTGCATCTTAACTTGAGCCCTCTGTATGAAACACCACCTGTGCTGTGATTATGGGGTGATGCCAGGGAAAAGGAGGGGAGGGGAGAGGGGGGGGGGGGGGGGGGGGGGGGGGGTTAGTGGAGTCTGAACTGGCATTCCCAGAAAAGTGTAGTGATTTACCTGAGCCACCCCAGTGACAGTAAGAGCTACACCCTCCGCTGTCTCTACATCCTCACACTTCGGCTGCAGGGTCATAATCTCAAGCGTTATCCTGTTGAAGAACGTGGAAAAAAATAAAAAATAAAAAATTGACATGTTCGGAAGGGGAAAGCAAAATGAAGGGAAGGACCAGAACACAAGGAAAGAAACAGGACAAAGTGAAACCATTCACCCAAGGACTCCAGATCACTAACAACGGAGCAAAATGAGACGCCACCCACAATTCAAACTGTGTGGGATTTGGATTTTTGCCGTAACTATTTTCAAATGCATCGGTATTCAAATAACTCAATTTGCATTGAACATTGGGTTCCTCAAATCCCTTTTTTTAGCCATTTCTATAGCCTTCATTTATTGACCCCGTTGCCAGAGGTGACTCAGAGTTGAGCTTTAGTTGTGAAGAGCCGGGTTAGTGACAGCTGACTGTCTCCTCGCCACTGCAGAAGGAAAAAAGCCATGAAGATGAGAAAAAGCAAACGACATAGACAACGTTAGCTTGTTAGTTGAACCTTGTTCCTGAGTCGTCCTTTGGTCTCCAGCCACTGCTTGTTTTTTGGGGGGTTTTGTTTGTTTTCGTCTTTTGAAGTGCATTACCTGAGCCACCCCTGTCACATCCAGGGGAACACCCTCCGACGTTTCGATATTCTCGCAGCGACAGAGGATGGTCATAACCTCCAGAGACATTCTACGCAGGCGGGCGGGCAGGCAGGCGGGAATAGTAGAGGCAAAACAGTAAGTTGGACAACAGCTGTTAGGAATGTCAGTAACCAAGGTCAAGAGAAAAAGGGAAGGGGAGGGGGAGGGGGAGGGGGCGGGGGAGGGGGAGCGAAAGACACAACCGGGCCTCCTGTCTTTCAGGTTTAGAGCCCGGAGGTTGTTTCATGTATGATGTCGTGCTGCTGACACCTCTTACAAAAACCAGGATGGTCACAGCTACAGCACGGCTCCTCTCGCCTCGCGCTGAAATGTTTTCAACAATCTTGGACAAAGAGCGAGACTTATAGATAAAAAGTCAAGTCACCGTCGGAAGGATTCTCGAGCCACGCTCCTTTTTTTTAGGATTACATTTGTACCGAGATTACACAACCCTAACCATCGTTATCCTGCAGCGCTAGTCCGGCTGGATTGTTTATATGAGATTTTGTTTCAGAGCTGATTAAAAACAGCCAGAGCTGCTCTTTTAACAATAAATACGGACTCAGAGCCGTTGTTGTCCCGAGTCGAAGACACGGGAGGCCGATCGCAGCGACGAGCAGAGAGGAGACTCTCTGGTTAACGGCTCCATTGCTGCTGGAACTGGATCAATGAGTCACAGGCCTGGACATTAACATGATTACTGCATCACGAGCGGGAAGCCACACCGTGGCCCCCCCCCCCCCCCTTTCTATAACGCCGCCCTCATGCACACGAGGCTTTTAGCTGAAGTGGCCACTACTCTCTCCGTTTTTTTTACGGTCCAAGAAAGCATCTGAAATGTTGACCGAACTGAGAGGATTCCTGGGACGGGGGACGGGGGACGGGGGACGGGGGTTATGAATCCAGCCGTGCGTCGACTGTCATTTATTGTCATGGCCTACCATTACGTTTCCCAGCAACTAAAAGACAAAGAGCAGCACCTAATAGAAAATGGGTAACCTGAAGGAGACACACTGGGGCTCAGACAAGGGTGAGATAAACACCAGACAAAGCAAAAGCAGGTTAGCAAAGTAGAAACAAAGAGGCATGCAGACCCTGAATGATACATCGTTTAACACCAGGAGATCCAGAGTATTTCCACAAGTTAGTTCATGTTCATTAGGATTACTGTACGCTTTACTCTTTTACAGATGGTACAGTCTAAATGTGTCATCACTGAAAAGTGACAAAGTCTCACTGAGAATGGCCACATGACGGCGCAGACAGCTTGTTGCCAACAAACTGTCGTTAACCAGCGAACTTTGAACCCAGCGCCACAACAGGGACGTCTGGGCCCGTTTCAGAACAGACCGCTTTAAGCGTTACAACAAGTTAAACGAGTCCGTCTCATTTAGAGAGTCAGTGTTTCAGCTGCAGGTTTTGTCTCTCGATGAGGACTCGACTCGTTTTAGATTTTGCTTTCAGCTTTTAAGCTCTGGCAGAGAAACAAAACACGAATTCCATTTGTTTATCATCAAATTAATATCAAATGCAAATGATGTTCTGTTTCCTGTAACTCCTTTGCTTTAGTCTCGAGTGTGGGAGTTTAACACATTACATGGACAACAGGTCGTTTTTTTTTGTATAGTTTAGTAAACATAACTTTCGCTGACCTTGTCATTATGTACCATCTGTTTCTCTTGTTAGTGTTTTCTCAGAAGCTGATTCGTTGGAGCTGCATTAAAAAGCAGCGGACAGAAGTGACCCCCTGTTTACACATTTAGTAAACATTAAGTTTTAATATTGATGCCTCAATTTACCATAAATAACTTGTTTATTCTTCACTGAATACAAGTAGGGAAGTCTTAACGAAAAGTACTTTTTATGGTGTCTGCAGAGATAAACTTCAAATAGCTACATTCTAAATACACACCTAGGAAAATTAGACTATTTCTTAAAAGTACAACTTGGGCATTTTTCATAAATGATCTTACCGTCAACAAATCCCCAACTACGATTTTCAGCCGTGGATTCACGCATTTTGAGTATTTACAGCCCCAGGACAATGAATATGTGATTTAACCTGTAATAAATTAACTTCAGTGCTCACTAAATGTAATGATAAACTTATCAACAGAGTGATGCAGGAAAAACTCGGAAATTTGTTAGCATATTTGCATATTTTTGCAAACTCATTGACTACAAGGTGAATGGTTTTTGGTTAGATGCCTTAAACAAGGTCTGAGGTCAACAAGTGCTTTAACACCATACAGGTCTCAAATACGTCACACCTGCTGTGTGGACCTGCAGATACCGTGTTCTTAAATGCTACCTGACTGAGTCTGTGAGCAACGTGCCATTTAAACGTTATGGCTCAGTAAGGACATTGAACATTTTCTTTGGTTTGGAGCCGGAGCAGAGAGGTCTTACCTCTGGATGTCAGAGATCAGCCACCAGGCCCAGGACCAGCCTCCCACGACATACGTCTTCTGATCTGAGCCACAGCAGCCACCTTTGGAACAAAACAGATGAAAACAACAGTCAGAGAAAAGGAAACCAGCCCACATTAATTATCCCAGAAATTTTGATTTAGATAGTTGAGACCCTTAAAAGTGTCTATAACAGATATTTTGCACTCGTAGTGATGACAATTGTTTGCTAAAAAGTCCACCACAATAATTAAATAACGGTGATGATGCACTTAAATTCATGCAGTTCATTGGAAGACATTTATAATAATACATGCGATACATAAACCTATATGTAACTGGAGCAGCAGATTTGGCTTTAAACCCAAAGTTGCATTGAATGTATTGAGTCGATGACCCAGTTTTCATTGTCTGCGAGTGCTGAGGAGGAGGAAGTCCTAGGAAGATGATCATGTGCTCTTCTGAAAGTCATAAACAAGCACCTTGTGGTCTTCCCACCACAGCGCCCACAATGTTTGCTCCTATTGCACTACTAGGAGCATGCACCCACTCCCTGCTTTCCGGCGCCACTTTAAATCTTTTGATTTGACTCAGAAACCATCGGTAGGTTGTTACCTTGATCTGCTGTGCAACTACAGCGAAACTCTTGTTTGTTCTAGACCATGCGATTACAATTCAAACCATTTATCCATCTCACGCATCCCGATAACGGTAGAAAATAGTTTATAGTAACTGTCGTGTAGCGAATGTGAGGCCTCCTCCAGATGTAAGTTAGGTGGAAGGAAACACACATTGGTCCCAGTCACTGGCCTCAGTCGGATCGCTTAATCTGGAGTGTTTAGTGTGACATTCCCAGCTGCCACACGTTAACTGACAGACAGGGGGGGGGCTGGACTATCTTTACAGACACATACCAAACATTACAACAGGACATACTGACCCACATCACACACACACACACACACACACACACACACACACACACACACACACACACACACACACACACACACACACACACACACACACACACACACGATATGTTTTAACAATTCCATCAACAGCGGTACTGTTAAAAATACTTATTTCTACAAAGACAAATCTCAAATCTGACACAGTGGCCTCTTTGCGTTTCACGTTACGCAAAACAATGACCAACATCCTGCTGTTGAACAATACCCCACAAGAAACGGTGGCTTACAAAAACGGATCCAGAGTACTTGGAAAACTAAGCAACACTCAACTTGAGCTCAAAACTACTGAGTCAGTCCGTCTTGTGTTGTGTTGCCACATGACCCTCGGTCTGCCCTGCCTCAAACTATTCACTATGGAGGAAATTTTGAGAAAATGTGCTCAAATATAGTGCTACTGACTTTCTAAATAAATCTTACTTTACTTTATCGTAAATTCAATTTTTTGAAACTTTGAACCAGTTTATAAACCATGAACAGAGATTTTTGGGACGTTGATCTGCTACTACGACATAATCTACTTCAGACAGATTACAAGTGCTGTTTTAATAGGGGAATGTGGGTGGGGCCGGCTTTTACTATTAAAACCCACCTGATTGCTGCCAAATGCCATCGCCAACTAAAGTAGTAACAGGCTGAGGACCTATAGGAGCAACGCACCACAATAACCCCAGCCGGCCACCGGCATATCTGAGATTCCTGACTGCATTCAATCCACAGTGGAAGGAGGGGGAGGCTTCATGTGAATGAATGAGTATTCAAACAAGCTAAAAATAAAAAAAATCCCGTCATTAACTTTTCCTTGATGCCGGGTTTTGTTCTCAAAAGTGAAATGAAAGCCTTTACTTGTTATTTAGCCTTTGGCCAAAAAGCAGAAAGTGCTTTGGCACCCAATCTTGCACAAAAAAACAATCCCTTCTTTTCACACTTCTGAAATGAATCTGTCTTTGAATCTGGATGTGTAACTCACGCCCACTCACCTCTGCTCCCAATTCCTCTAACTGTGGAGACTGACACGCTCGTAGAACTTTTTCTAACAATGGAAAATCCCAAAGCTGTTTCTCTTTTTGTTTTTTTCTCTTCATCACCAGTGGGTGAAACAGGAAAACTGCCCCGACAGATTCAGTGACCGAAGCCTGCTCGTAATACTTCATGCACTACACTGGCAAAACACATTTATGAATTTAGATTTTCAAATTAGAATAAAGGTCCGTAATTCCTAAAAGTCAGATGTCCATCAGGGATCCATATCAGGTCAATGGAGAATACAGCAACATAACTGACGTATAAAGTAGTGACACACTGTAGAGAATGAGTGCTGTGGACAGTTGTTGTGATTTTACTCTCTGGTTGAATTTTGAATAAAAGAAAATCCAAAGTCTGTGGAACCAAAACATTGACACAAAAGGGGGCCCTGGCCTCTGAGTTGTTATATGGGGGGCCCCTGAGATTAAGAAAGGTCTCGTGTGTGTCCTTTCAGGTCTGAGACACGTCAGTCTCTCCTGTAATTTAATTCATTTAGCTGTATTCCTTCTGCGACAGAGAGCCACCATTGCCCCACCAACACAAGGAAAACAAACATCAGATACATTCACACGCCCAGCTGCCCCACATCCACCCTCATAATAACTGCTTTATCATAACAAAATACCAACGTGAGAGACGATTCATGCGCCAACATTGCGCTTGGAAACAAAAATAAGAACAGATGCGCAACCAGACCCCATCTAATCCCCCTAAACCAATCAAACGAAGAGATGAAAATGAAGAGAGACCACTGGAACACGCATTACAGCAGATAGATCCTACCGTGTGGGAGAAAACGGAGCAGAGAAAACAGCTGAATGTATCATGAAAACGTAACAAAAATAAATCGTAGAAACGCATTAGCGAAGGTACGACGTAGCGGGTATCAAGGCGCCAAAAGACAACAGATTTTTGCTAGATACATGACGTTAAACACTACTGAAGTACATGAAATGGCCAAATGTTGGCATGTTAGCACGTGACTAGTGTGTACCGTTTAATACATGCGAGTTACACGTCGAGTAAAGGTTAGGAGAGTGCTTTAATTATTTTTCCAGGGTTTTTCTTTACAAGCGTTACGCACTCCATCGAGCATAAGGAGCCAGGAAGGAGCCTAAGGAACCACAGCTAGTAGCCACACAACGTTACCTGAAACCACCAGGGCCTCGTTCGGTCCGACAGTGTGACAGTTACCCATGTTTCCGATAGAAAAAAGCTCGTATCCAAACCTACTCGACGCTTACTAAACTAATTTCACTTATAAACTATGTTTTTTTCTCGTTTTTTTCCCACCAACTGTCAATTGTCGATCGGTTTTTTTTTCAACTGGAGAGTCGAGCAATGGCTGCGTCACGTTGCACGTAATGCGACATAGTGCTTCCGCTTATGACTTTCAAAATGAAAGTCACGTTGATGAACATGGGGTTAGAGTACTCGATTATATTTTATTTTGAAGGCAACACCGCCACGCTTCTGTTCTTGTTTCGCTGCCGCTTGACTCAGCTGATCAGATACCCCTCCCCTCTAATGGGCCCCTCCTCCACCGTGGAGGGATACGATGCCATAATAATAAAAAGGCGTGGTTGTTTAAATTTCCTCTCACGAAAGTAACCTGAACAAGACTCATCGGTAATTTTCCTCTGACTTACGCGTGTATGCGACAGCCTACTCAGCCATTAGTGACCTAGTGTTTATTTCATTTGGTGTAATGTTCAGATTGTTGTCATAAAGCTTCCCTGTATCGCCTAATGCAGATAGAACGTGTGTTACTTTCGAGTTGTGCTTTTATGTGGGCATAAAATACACACAGTGTTGTGAAATATGAAATATGAAAACTCTCATTACATCAAGCTGCGTAGAAAGGCCATTCTTTCGTATGGCTCAGTAAGAGCATGGATATTCAGCAATATAAAGCAATATTTGCACAGATTTGCTCCTTATCAAATCAGTGCCCAATCACAATCTTTCACAATCTGACCTTCGTTACCAAACAATTTGATGGGCTGTCCTGCAGAAAAGGCATGGCACATTGTATCCTCCTAAATTCATGTTGTCAACACTATAATCAGAGGAGACCTGCACCACTCCTTTCCAGGGAATTCCAAAACTTGAGAGAACGCCACTAATTGCCTGTTAGCAGTTGCTTCTGTATACATGATGCACTTGCTGATAAATACTGTGGGGTGGCAGATTAACAGAAATCCCAAACCTGGTTCACATTTAGACTCCTGACCTTGGCAGAGTCAAAGCACTGGATTGGCTTCCATCGGTCAGACGATGCTATACGACAGCATATTTGTGGCTGTTGGCAAATATCTTCCCACTAGAACCCGAACAACGCTCTCTCAGCGACACACGGTACATTTTTTTCTTCAATGTTTCATCGTCACCAGCATGATATGATTACATGTTATTTTCTAGTTCTCTCATCTTCACTGAGCTCATGCTACCCTTTATTAGTGCATGCAATGTTATCATCTACTCCAAATCTGAGCCCTCGTGATGTTGTCATGTCTTCCTTGTCGCGGCAGATTGATGTGTGAGCGCTTCTGTTGAAATACAAAAGGATAAGACATGCTCCAGGGCAGGAACAAACTGGGGCCAGACCTGGGACCACAACCTGTACTGGCCCTTTACAACCAGCATGTAAAGATCCAACACACAGCAAAGTTGTCGCAATACCTTAAAAGCTGCATTCACAAACATTCCCGGGGGGGAAATAGTATCAAATCCGTCTGCACTCTACAGGGCGGCCTGTGTGCTGTTGGAGCCCCGATCTCTCATAAGGACAGGAGCTTTGGGCTAACATAAGGGCCCAGATAAGGGTGGTGTTGAGGGTCCTCAAGAACAACTATGTTGACACTTGCTCAGAGGGCAACATTACTAAGTCATCGGCAGTATCTACACTTCTTAATTCAACATCCTCTCTTCAAAAACAAAGTTGACTCTTGCACTGGAGTTACAGCATTACGGTATGACAATTGCTAAACGAGTGCACTGATTCTCATTCAACCCCCACATTCCCAGGGGCCAAGCATTAGTCCGATGAGCCCACTCTATCCAACGGGTGGGCCCACAAACACAAACCACCTAAGTGCCATGATGACCAGCAATTTTAGAGTTTTCTACTTTTCCTCATATTGTCCAAATGTGAAAATCAGGGTTTTCTTTTGGTATTATGATTTTACTTTTTACGGCACATGTCTGAATGGGCTAGACCTGCGGCTGTTGGACGAACGACAAACAAACATCTAGGACTTCCAAAGGGCCAGTTCATCCAGTTCGAGGTTTGCAGATTGTTCAGTCTGAGAATGGATATGAGCCGGTCATGAACTTGTCGCAACAGGAGGTGGATTACAGAATTTCCCACCCTATCTGACGTCCCACAGCCCCTCTGCTTTTCCTTTCCATCCCCTCATCTGTCCTCCAGATTTTGTTTTTGCTGCGCCACCTTCCTCCTTTTCAGCATAGTTGGCTTTGGCAGTGGCACAAAGACTGGGGGGGGGGGCATGTTTGTCGACCTGTGACGTCCACCGCTGCATCTCTCTGCTGCAACCTTTGCTGTTCTTTGTTGGCTGCGTTTCCTCTTTAACCTAACTCCCTCTGTGATGGTTCATTTGGGTGTCTTTCCAGCTTACTCCCCCAAAAAAATCTCTGTATATATTGAATCTGTTGTCAGCAGAACATAATATCCAACCAGTTGACTTCCTTTTGAAAGGCGACATCTTATTAGGCATTCACCTAATAATGTTTATTACCCCATGTGCCTGATAGTGTGAATGTTTTCTCTAGCTCAATCTCTGATAAAATTATATGGGGCAATACGGGAAATCCATAAAGACTAATTGGAACATGAGCCTAATTGCAAAGTGCAAACAGATAAGGCTCATTGATAAAAAACTCTCTGGAAAGCTGCCATGTGGTGTTGATTGTTATTTTTTCTCTATGGTTACATATTTAATGAGCCACTGGCCATATCTCTGCTTATCGTGGAGGTTTTCAGGGCTACAGGCATGTGGTTTGCTTGACAGCGATGACCTCGCCTGAAATCTGTGTTACAGCACGTGTCGCACATGTGTAACATACTAGTCATAAAAGACGTGCAAGATATCTCTATCTACTTTTCTCTTAACCAGGGAGCTTCAGATTTCTCATTGCTGTTAGTGTTAGTGTTACAAAGGTAAAGCTTGTTAAAAGTAATACATGTAAGATTAAATAAATGATTCAATAGTTGAGTTCTGTCTGTTCTTTTGGACAGAAGCTCTGTCCAAAAGAACAGACAGCAAACATGAGCCTCAGGGCTGCTGCAGTGTTTCTGCTCAGCTAATCATTAAGGATAATAAAAGGGAAGGTTATATCACCCCGAGTCATTTAAATCCCAGCCAACCTGTCCTTGGAGCTTGGGCCCAGACGAGCGACAGCAGCAACACGGGGAGCAGACATGGAGAAACAGCTCAACAGACCAACGTGGAGCAGGCAGATAGAGTTCACCCTGGCTGGCATCGGCTGTGCTGTGGGTCTGGGCAATGTTTGGAGGTTTCCTTATCTCTGCTACAGGAGTGGAGGAGGTGAGACATGTATCTGATGACCTCAAACTGAACTATGACACCAGACCACCATCCGTGCTTATACACTGTACATATCAACTCGGTCTCAAAACGGGCTGCAAACGTTAACAAACTGTGCTGTTACTGAGCTCTACTTCAGTCACGTTGTCCTGTTGTGATGCTGATTGTGTTGAAAAAATGCTCAAGTTGTTTGGAACTTACTGTGAATTTCGTGTGAGAATATATGTGAAAAGTTCTCTCTGTTCTCTGAAACCGTGCATGTACAGTTGGAAGGAGAAATGATTTTACATGATAAAAACAGATATAATATGTTGTGGAGGGATACCTCACCTGATCCAGGATGTTCGGAGGAAAACGCCAGAGCAGGATGTCTTTCACAAAAGTTAAATAATTAGAGGATAACAAAAAACAGGGACAGTGGAAACCCTTTGCCAGCAAGATGTGTGTGAAGGTTGACCTGCCATCCCTTCCCCTCAGGGGCCTTTCTGGTGCCGTACCTGCTCATGCTGGTGGTGTTGGGGGTCCCCCTGCTCTACATGGAGCTGACTGTGGGTCAGTACACGAGGAGAGGGCCCGTCCACGCTCTGGCCACTGTCTGCCCACTCTTAAAAGGTGCTCTGTGGCATGAATTCCTTTCCCCCACTCACTGAAAGAGATACAAACTGAAAAATGGACTTTATTTTTAACAATATCTTTTGCTTGTCCTCAGGAGTGGGCATAGCATCGGTGGCCATCTCCTTCATCATGTGCATCTACTACAATGTGGTCATCACCTGGGCCCTGTATTATCTCTTCAGCTCCTTCCAGGCGCCGCTACCCTGGCAGAACTGCAACAACACCTGGAACACACCGAACTGTACCAACCACGCCACCAACAGCAGCTTATCCTCCACAGCCAGCCAGGAGTTCTTCGAGTATGCTTTCACTGCGTAGGAGAAACTGGCGCTGGTTTCTCAGAATTGTGAAACCAGACTAGATAATGATTATATTGTTGCAGGATTACAAAACCCCTGTAGCTTGACAAGAGGCTGGACTGCTTACACAGCTCTTACTCTGGGGATTGTGTCCGAGGTGAACACATTATTTTGATACATAAGAATGGATTAGTCATGTGAGGTGGAGGTTAGCGATAAGAGGTAAACAGATGCTATCTCAAAGGAAGCTTTGCGTCACTTTTAAACTTGAACTTCATCACTCGTCTAATATCAAATCTTTATTCTTCTGCAGCAGTGGTTTACTCATTAAGTTGTTTAGTGGATACATGTAGGAATGGAATGTAAGTTTTGCGCCAAGCAATTAATGCCACAAGAAGTCACAGACAGTGTTGGGTGATTAGAGATGTGAAAGCGGGGCTACAGAGATACTGCCTTCTTATCTGAACGTGTGGGCATGAACTGTTTATAATATGTATGGTAGCTGTTTGTTTTTTTATCAATGCAAAGTACAATTTGGACTCACTGACCACTGAACATTTGCTCCTTTAAAATGCAAATCTATATTGAAATGTTTGCTTGTTTAATCTGTGAAATCAGAATTTCCCACTTCAGGTCGCAATAACTCAACATCTGATCATACAACTATTTGCATCCTCGTGCAATAGAGAGGTTGCTGTTCACCAAATATAAACTGGCATATCGTGGTAGATAAACACTTACAGGGAACAAAGATAGTAAAGTATAGTAAGTATCTAGTGTGTTCAGTTTTGAGGCATGATGTCAGAATTATTTAATCGTCTTTTTCTCTTTTTTTGTGACTTCTTTGAAGATATAAGATGCTGGAGCAGACGAGTGGAGTAGATGAAGCTGGAGTGGTCCGGTGGGAGCTTTTGCTCATTCTCATTCTGGCTTGGGTCCTCATATACTTTTGCATCTTTAAGGGGGTGAAATCGACGGGCAAGGTGAGTGAAAAGAGAGAGGAATTAGGACAGAGACAAGGAGGCAGTCAGTGAATAACAACCACTGTTTGCAGGTGGTGTACTTCACGGCTCTATTCCCATACGTTATCCTGATCGCCCTGCTGATCAATAATGCACAGCTTCCTGGGGCATTAGATGGAATATCTTTCTTCATCCTGCCAAAGTGGGACAAGCTGCTGTCAGTGGAGGTAAGAAGGAAGAATCCGAGGAGACGAGGAACTGGAAAATCTGCTGGTTCTGTCTGAAACAGGAGAGCAGTTAACTGGTGGATTGGTAGCGGGTATTAACTGGCAGCGATGGTGGTTTTGGACGGTCATCCCTCTGTGTTTTAGGTGTGGGTGAATGCTGCAGCTCAGATTTTCAACTCCATCGGGATTGGTTTCGGCTCCCTCATGGCCATGTCCAGCTACAACTCCTTCAACAACAACGTGCTGAAGTACGTAGACGAAATCCTCATACGCTCAGACAACAATGATCACTGGGCAGCAAGAAAGTGTGATAAAAAAACATCTGCTTTCCCCACAGGGACACCATGACTATATCCATCATCAACTCCGTCACCAGCATCCTGGCAGGTTTTGTCATTTTCTCGGCTTTTGGATACATGTCCCATCTGCAGGGCATCCCTGTCAGCGATCTGGCCGTAGATGGTAAGAAATAAAAACTAGTGATAGAAAAAAAAATCTTCAGCTCCAAGGGGATTGGAGAATTCAGGTTTAGAGATTGTCTTCTTTCCCTAATAATATTGTGAGTGTGGCTGGGTAATTACTCATATACATGTTTTTTAAAAAGCAAAGAGAGAAACAAAGAGGGTTTGCAGTGTTATAATTCAGTATCCTTGCAAAGCAGTGTTTCATGGTATATTGTTCCCGGTCATTTTATTTTTAATGGGAAAGGTAAAACAGCTGTAATCCAGTGAAATATGAGTCATAATAGCTAATTAAAGACATAATGATACGATGAAGGAAAAAGGCCAACAGAAATGAATGCATCCTTGCCAACAACAACAAAAATACGCTTTATCACAAACCTAAAAACAATAAGAGGCTACAAGCTTAAAAAAAACAATATGTGGAATTGACAATAAATTCATGAATACAAATTTATAAATATATATATTTTTGAAAAGCAAGTGGTGCATTACATTACACAAACCATCAGTACGCTTCTTTCCAATGCATGCAGTCACAGAGTGGTTGCGCTAGAGATGTTGATGAATTCTCCATATATTGCTCTTGCCATTGCAATTTTCATAATTTACTTTTTCAATCAGCAATGCCACACTGTCATCTTGTGCGTTTGTTGCATTCAGGTCCAGGACTGGTTTTTATTGTTTACCCACAAGCCTTTGCCAACATGCCACTGTCTCAGCTGTGGGCCGTGATGTTCTTCTTCATGCTGCTTTGCCTCGGACTGGACAGTGAGGTAGTTAATGGAGGAAACGGCACCACTTCAGTAATAGTAAGAAATATATGCAGCAATGCTGCAGAGGTGCAATGTGACTTTCTTTTCTCTTCGTCTTTTTTTTGTCAGTTTGCAATGGTTGAAGTGATGGTGACCAGTCTCATGGACGAGTTCCAACAGCACCTGATTACATTTTTCAAGCGGAAGGAGCTGTTTGTTCTTGCTATTTGTGGCGCAGCGGGCCTTCTGGGGATCCCTTGTGTCATGCAGGTATACAGACATGTGATTTACTGGATGAGCTTTAATTGAAGTGTAACACTTACCCGCAAGTCCTAAAGAGCATGTCTCTTTTTCAGGTGGGCATCTATGTGTTCCAGCTCATGGACCATTACACCGCCATAGTGTCCATCTTGTTTCTTGCGTTCTTTGAGGTCATAGCCATCTGTTGGAGTTATGGTAAGCAAATGTTTTGTGTTTCTGTTTTTCAGTGGCCTGTTATCGTCACATGCTCCAAAAGTAGACATCTCTTTTTTTTTTTTGAGGCTATATGTAGACTATCCTTCTCAATGCCAAATGTTGTAAAAGGTCTGACACCATGCAAACACAATGTGCACGGCTGTTAACTGAAGCAGCTCTCCATGCGCAGGTGTGAATCGACTTTCAGACAACCTAGAGGAGATGACTGGGAAAAGACCAAACATCTTCTTCAGACTCTGTTGGCTGATAGTTGCTCCTGTGCTGGTCACTGTAAGTCCACATGATTTTGATTTTTTTTTCTCCCCCTGAACCAAAACTGAGATCCATCTAAACGTGTCACATTACTTGTTTCTTCTTGGGGCAGGTCATCCTGATTTTCTCCATCATCCAGTTTAAACCAGCCCGCTACGGGGACTACGTCTTCCCTCCCTGGGCTCAGGGGGTCGGCTGGGTCATCGCCATGGGCTCCATCATCTGGATTCCTTTGGGTGCTGTTCACACATTGTGGGTGCTACCTGGCTCGTTCATGCAGGTGACACACATTTGCTTTTTTTTCATTTTCTCTCCAGTCAAAACATTGAAGGTGCAGCAGCGCCCACGTGCGTGTGTTGCAAGCTATGCGATAATACTATTGGTGCAATTCTCCTACAGAAACTGAAGCTGTCCCTCACACCGTACGCCCTGAATGAAAAGCCAAAAATGCCGTACTATGAGAGGGGAGGAGGAGAAACACATCCAGGCATCGCTGTCATCAGCTCCAACATCCAGCTGCCTGAAAAACCTCCCATTCAGACAAACCTGTGACGGCTCTGTGCTTTGACAAGAGTGGCAAGTTAATCACAAAGTATCGTTTGCCATTAGTTTTAAAACTTCAACAAAACGTTGAGCAAGCATACTACAAAAATGACCTACATGATGTTGAAAATGTGTTGCTGCATATCTGCCATGCAGATGTATTGAAATAGCCATTTTTTGTGAGCCTTTTAATCTGTTTTTGTACATTTGAGATTTGGTTGAACTTCTAACCGTTTTGCTGATTTTTTAAATGTGAAAAGATGTTTAGAAGCGTTTAGAATGACTTATTGTTGTGTACATCTTGAATATTCAGCCAACACTTCCTGTTGCCACAGAGCTCCAAATGACAAATGAGTGCTCGTCAGGGCTTCACACACATTCCCCGGCCCTCATTGATACGGACTCAACTTTGCTAAGGGTGCCATCTCTTGGCCATGTCGGCTGATGCAAGTACGAGTGTTGTTAAATCTGAGGTCAGGTACTGTGCTTAGATTTAGTACATCTATATTAGCCAATGAAATGATAAAGTAATGCTACCATTTAACATTCACAGTTCATCCAGCTGAATCACTTCTGTTAAAACCATAAACCACTGTGGACCAGTTCATTGTGCCCGACTCTTTTATTAGGTCAAATGCAACAACTGCTGATAAAGATGATTTATACGTCAGTGGTAAATAAGGGAGTACACGGCTCATGCAATTCTATGTCATGTAAGGTGTAATAAAAAGTCAAAGTCCACAGCTTGTGAGTTCTACAATGACAGGTGGGCTCTAACGTCCGGTGAACATAACAGACCATAATTCACTTTCCGGGCAATTGTCTTTATTTATTCATTTAAGGAGAAATTTCCACTGTGAGGTACACATTTCTAGGGTATACATTTACAGAGTTAGTTCTTTTTCCCTACATAAGTTGCCAGTGTTTCCTTCTTGTAATTCCTCATAAATGAATCCAAAGTGCAGAACGACTGAAATTACAGGTGGATAGTAGAAACCCATGTGCTGAACAGACGATGGCACCTGTGCTTTTTCCTGGTTCCTTATGAGTGGGTGAATGCCTTTGTGAAAACATACGGTGAGTAAAGGTGGCAGCATGGACAGACTGATGTTAGTTACAGTGGGTAAGACATAGTACTGTCTGTGGTTAGTGTATATGAGATCACATCTATCTATGATCAAAAGTTAAAACATTTATAAAAAGAAAAGATTAAAACAAAAAAAATGTCATTCTTATAAACAGCAATTAATCTTTCCATTTAATTTCAAAACGATATGTCATGTGACCTACAAAAATCATGTGCAATCAATGGCATACTCTTCCCTCTGAAGTGATGGTCGTGCGGATGACCACACAGCACAGCAGCAACTCTCTCCTTTGTTATTTGTTGGAGTCGGCTCAGTCCGGGGACTGGGCTCAACGATTCACAAATACCAGGTTGCTGCATTCAGTAGTATTTTCGCAGTGGTTTACAAAGTCCGCACCCTTAAATTTCCTCGCACAGCCTTCTTAAGGCTCATGCCCTCTTTGACCATGGCCCTGCAGATCCAACACAGCTGTAGTTGATTTGTTTTACCCCCCCACCCCACCCCACCCTTGCCCAGCAGAGGTCGCTATGGAGTCACCATGGCTGCCGTCTGGTCTGCTCCTCCTACAGCTTCCTGTTCCACTGCTATGACACCTGCTCTACTGGCCTCATCTGCACATCTCCAATCTGGTGACACAAACAAAAGACATCAGTACAGAAACCAGCCGCCGCACAACGCTGATCCATTTGATGGTGTAAAAGCTAGAGAGACACAGAGATGTATACATGTACGTACCTGGACATGAGGCGGGGCACTGAGGACAAATGTGACTGCACTGGCTACGTCTTCTGCTTTCAAACACTTAAAAAGTGGAGAAAGGAGGTGTTATTGATGCAAAAGCACTCTGGTATTTTCACTTTGTGTAATGCATCTTGTGACTCCGAAGTCAAACGAGCGCTCTTACTTTCATACTCTCGTACACCGCGGCTGCTTTCTCTGGATCACTGTTGTGGTGCCGGAAGGCAAACTCGGTCTCAACTATTCCAGGAGATATACACTGCAGGGAAGGCAAACGCATCGGGGGTAAAACGTTCATATTTACCGCTTACTGCACTGACAGTTTGGGAAAGCTGAAGGACAAACTAGAGTAGAGTTGTTTATGTGACCCAATATGCGAGCAACAGCACAGGCCCAAAGCAAAAACCTGCAAACTCTGAGGACAACCGCTAAACTTACGGTGGCTCTGATGTGGGTGTTTGCTTCTCGCAGCTCTTGCCGTATCCCCTCGGTCAAAGCAGTCACCGCGTATTTAGTGGCACAATAGAAATGCTCGTCGCCACTCGGGACCACTCGGTGCCCACCCATACTGTAACAGGTAGAAGGGGAGAGAGACGCGTTAGTGACCACATTATTGTAAATAACTCTACTTGCTTCCTTCTAGAGCAAGACGTCACATTTATTTGTATGGTTGAATATCATAGACAGTCTCAATGGGCTTTGCAGGCCCAGAGCAGTTCCCACAAATAGACAGTTGAATCAATTAATAGATCTATAAAATTCAACAACAGGATTATGATAGATCTTCACATTGTTCCATGTACAGGCTCACAATGGGCTTTACTTAACACCTGCCGGATTTAAACCACCTTGAACAAACCGGCTGAGGTATTTCCAGATCAATCTATACATTTGTTCTTGGATTTAAAAAAGGTATAGCTTACCTGTTAATATTGATGATGTGGCCATCGTCCACATTCCTCTCCTTCATTGATTTGTATGCCTCTCGGGTGCAGATGGACAAGGCCAAGACATTCACCTGCAGGGTGAAGTGAAGACATCCACTTAATTCATGTCTCAGTTTCTATCAATCTCTATATGCACGACATGACACGTAGCTAAACTCCGGTTCACATCACAGTGGAATGGGATTTTGCAAAATCTCAGAATACCCTGTGATGAAAGTGCATCAGCTGACTGAGGTTCACGGCACCGCTGCGTTAGACCAGCTGAACCTGCTGTTCCTGTCCAGCTTGTGGCCTCTAAGCTGCTCCCGCGGTGACATTGATAGACGGCAGGTTAAAGCCAACGTGGTGGCAAGATAGGGGGGAAGTGACCAAACAAGGTCAGCGTACAGATTAAACACGGGCTAAAAATACACTGCTGTACACATTCATGTGGGCTGCCATGACAACAGATGGACGAGCGTTACGAATGCAGGACTCTGGGAGGCAGGGACTTTGGAGCAGGGGGGAGGGGGGGGGGGGGGGGGGGTCTTCAGTGGTCAAGAGCTCAATGAATCACAATGTAAGGTTTGAACAAGAGAAATAGTGCCGGCTTTCATTAGTGGGCCTCTGCTGTGCTTCTCCTCAGAGCCAATGAAGCAGCCTCTGTGAGGGGAGGGGCTCTGTGTGTGCGTGTGCGTGCGTTCGTGCGTGTGCGCGTGCTGGCCCATGTGTCCGCACACTTCTGCTTTAACTCTTACTCCAACGGACGACAACGCTCTACAAACACAACACTTCCACTCACACCGGGCAACCGTTTCAGCTCCTCCTGCTTTTTTTTCTGGTTGAGTAGAGCACCAATAAAAAAATCAATATAACATAAACGGAAGAGGATCATTCTAACCAACCCTACAACAAAAAAATACAAAGCTCGTTTCAGCTGAAGCATTTTATATTTGTGTGTGCGTGTGATGATCCACCCACGTCGATCATGTTCCTCCAGCCCTCCGTCTTCCCGCTGAGCAAGGGCTCATTGTGGGCCAGCCCGGCGTTGTTGATGCACACGTCCACGCCCTTGTGTAGCGTCTTGATGGCTGAAAACATGGACAGGATCTCCTCCTCGTTGGACAGGTCACACTTGTAAGGGATCAGCGTGCCGCTGTAGCCCGCACTCTGACATTCTGCTGCCAGCTTCTGAAAAACACAAATCAGACCCAATTTAACAATTTGACATTTGTTAGAGGATAATAAACACAAAAATGTAAGCACTACAAGTCGCCACAAATTGATAATCAGGACTGAGGCACTGTTGGGCGAGAGCTAGAAATGATTAACCCACCGCATCATAATTAAGATAGAGTCAGCGCCATCATAAAACACCCTACCCGCTCAGACATGAGGAAAACCGAGAGAGCGTGCAGCCGTAAAATCAACACATCAGATGAGGGCAAGAGGTAACCTGACAGCGTCAGTGAAGCCGGAACCACTCAAGTCTGAGTACGTCTTTGCCCTGATAACAAAACGCACATTAACTGAAATTCCATTTTCTCCAAAAAAAATCCAAATCATGACCCTGGACGAGAAGAAGCAAGCATTTGCACACATGTGACGCCTCTTCCTTTGGGTTTACAGCTGGGCTGAGCCGGCTGAAGGCTCCACTCCAACCAGGTCAGCTGGCTGCGTCCACTGCTGTGGGGTTTGATACAAACTGACAAACCCCCCCCCCCCCCCCCTGCCAGGCACAGCTGCACCAGTCACCTGATGTCTGGCTCTGGGTGCCAGTCAGAGAAAGGGAGGGGGCGTGAGGGATAAGGGCGGTGCTGGTGGTGGACCGAGATGATGGAGCAGTGTGTGTGTGTGTGTGTGGACTAAATGTTTAGAAAGTCCATTATGTGGATGTAATAGAAGGAGAAAACAAACCTCTAAAATGTCAACAAAAGCTTCAGTGCGCTGCAATAATCAAGAGAATATTCAGATGACATATTTTGGTGTTTGTCTTATTTGAAGAACATGAAGTTGGCAGAAACTGGACATGATGACCATTTATCTATTATTCTTAGTTAACCATTTCAACAGTATATTCGTTACTTTTAGTTAACTATTTAGAGTTCAGTTTCCTTAATTAAATGAATGAGCTTTCCATGACTCCTCTGGTTCCCTGGTTGGGAATCACTGACAATAACAATCAACAATGCTGGTTTTGTTCTCAATCCCACATCAGGAAACAGCAAGAGCTTATTTCCAGATTCATCCATCAAAGAACTGGCGTACACACCAAGTAACGTGTGATAAATTCAGAGCGGCCATGTGACTTATTGAGAGCGTGATCGTGACTAAATATATATATATATATATTAAATGTTAAATGTTTTAATGTTAAAAAAACACCGAAATACTCAAGGGAGCTAAATATAAAAAAAGGTCAGGATTTATGTACTTCTGCCTCTTTCCAAAATGCCTCGTCAGTATCGTGGGCACTTTCCAACCTTTTCTTTAAGACCCACAACACTTTAAACGTTCCTTATGTGCACGGACGTTGAGCACTGAATCCTGCTTTATGGTCAGAGCGAAGCTCGTTGTAAAGTAAGTATATAATCATAGCTCACAATGTTGAGCTCTTTTTTTTTGTGGTGCAACTAATCCGAGAGAAGAGGCGGCATGATCTGATGCCTCCTGAGTCCTGAGTACCTGAAATGTGGCGACAGTTTAGACAGCACAGAATGTAAAATGAAGAAATCCGCAAAGCATGCAGAAGAGAAAGACAATCGCTCATCACATGGAGGAGTGTGGATCAGTGGGACTAATGTTGTGGGACTTTCTGTTAAATGTCTGACATCTGAACACGAGTGCAGCATATCTGCAGATTGTGGTCGCTGCTGCAGCCGATCCTTAAGGAAACCAAGGATGTGTGAAGCCTGCTTTTTTGTAATCAGGATGAAATTGGATTTAGGCTTCTTTTTTTTTTAAAACAAAACATGTAATAGAGCGAATGCATCCTATCTCACACTTGGAGTCTGCAGATTCCCCCTGCTCTTCCTCTAAGCTGTTTAACTGGGATTATCCAGAGTGAAGGCATTACCCGAATAAAGCTGTCAAAATGCTAAAACACTGAAAACACTGTAAAGACTTAAAACCAGCCCCCCCCCCCCCCCTGCCTATCACCTCGACTGTGAGGCAGTGATCACTGGTCTGTTCAGACATTAAAGTCAAGTATCTGAACTGCCTTAAGACCAAAGATCTCCACTAGAGGGGGAAGCCATGCCGGCCTTTTGTTAGAGGGGGAGAACTGGTTGTGTTGCTGAGGTTTAAGTGGGAGCAGCAGAGCAAACAGGCTGTGATCTTGGTCCAACGACAGGAAGTCTCAGGCTGTGAATCTCTGCGTGTGTGCTTGTGTGCTTGTGTGTGTGTGTGTGTGTGTGTGTGTGTGTGTGTGTGTGTGTGTGTGTGTGTGTGTGTGTGCGAGTTCTGGCACCAGCTCCACTGCCTACAGCAACGGCACTACAGATAAGCAACAGCAACATAGCTGGCAAATGCACTCCACACGCGATCCATTTATCACAAAATGTATTATAAACCGGAGATCTGCAGGTGAAGTATGTTTGGTGCCACTCCTTTTAAACACAGTGAGAGAGAACATACCATAATGACAGACAGCAGAGCTGCTGAATGAGCCTTGGGGAAACACATAAAACTGAAGATAAGTATGTTTGAGGGAAAGTTGTACTGGAGACACCCAAATCAATCAAAAGCTGCATCGGAATCCAACATTTCCCCCACTCAATGCAGCCTTCACTACTTGGTTTACTAATCTTGCAGTTCTTTTGACAATATTTAAAAAATGTTGCATTCAAAACCCATTTCCATATCACCTGTGTTATCAGTTACTCTCACATGGTTTTGTTCGTGGGCAGTTATAAAAGGCTGCACATGCGCACAAAGAACTCAAACTACATTCACTGCTGCTATTAGCCACACAGTCTTGATAAGACCGACACTGAAAAGATAAAAATGACTTACAATTCAAAAGACAAATGATGTTACAACAGGTCATAAAGGCTTTACATGTCACAGTAATGTGTGTGCATACACCCACGCAGCACTCTCCCAACACATGTTTACATGCCTACATGGTGCTGCTGCTGCTGGGGGGGGGGGGGTTATATAAGCTCCACAATGCATGGAACATCATTGTCCTGTTCATCAATCATTCACCCGCTCACGTGGAGCTGGTGTAAATCGACCGGGGGAAAACGACTCGCTATAGAGGAGTGGGAGGGGATGAAAATAAATAAATAAATAAATAAAGCTGCCAAAACGCTAAAGGCAGACAAGATCTAAGTGGTGAGCCAGATCAATAGCACGAGGCGGCAGCCATGAGCGGAGAGCGCTGAGAAATTGGATTCGTCTCAGGTTGACTCGGGAGGTCTCGCAGACAAGAGATGGATTGTGTTATAGGCCACTGTGCCCCCTCTTAGTGTCTGAAAAGACTGGTAGGTGGTTACAAAAAAAATACAAATGTGTAATGCAGCCCCCCCCCCCCTTAATCCTACGTGTCCCAACTCTTAAGAACCTGCGACACACAAAACTGTTTTGCCTGTCAAAATGCATTCTCGTCCTCATTACTGAGACTGTTGCCCACTGATCACAAATAAAAAAAGAAGTTTTTGCGGAAGGAGGGAGGAGTAGAGAGCGGGTTGGCAGCCAGAAAGAGAAACAGGAGGAGAGGGAGAAGACAAAACCTGAGGCCCGCTGCATTAAAAACACATTCACATCTCAGTATGAGTTGCTCTGTGAGGAGAACAGCACAGGATGGGGTCCTGCAGGCAACGAGAAATCCACCCAATAGATGAATTCACAGTAAGACTCATTTAGAGCTACCATGGCATTTCACCAGGAGCCAAATTAAATAAGTGAAGGGGATCTCATTCTTTGTTTATCGGTTCCTTTTCTGAAAACACACTAACAAGAAGGTCTCTGAGAAACACATCCAGTTGAGACACTTTATTCTTTACTCCCTCTCCATCGCTCACTGCTCAGCTGAACTACGGTGTGACATAAAAATAGACTCTTTCATGTCTCTTGTTGGCACTATTCTGCTGTAATCCTGTACATTTCCCCGCTGCGGGACCAATAAAGGATTATTTGATCTTATCTTTAGCCTGAGCACAATCATACTGACTGTGGGGGTCAAAGGTGATAGCAGGTCTTAGGGGAGACTAGTTGATTTAATCAACAGGTCTGTAAAACTGAGTTCCTCCACAAAGAATCACACACAAAAGCACCACTTTAAACCAGAGATGTGCTCATAAGTTTGATGGAAACAATTCATTAATCATGAAATAAAAAGCATAAAAAAACGACGAAAGTCGACAAAAGAAATCTTAGCCGACTTCGACCAAAAAGACAGATTAGTCGACTAATCGACTGTAAGGGGGGGGGGGGCCCTAGCAGGCTGTATAAAAGCATTGCAGCGGAGAATAAAGGTCCAAAGGACAGCTTTTACAGCACATCCTTCGAGAGGTCTCATCAATACAAAGAGATAAGAAACATAATTACGCTCTTTGTTGGTAACTAGACTCATTGACAGACTTCTGGGGACTTCCAATCATGCAATACGTTTCAACACTTAACCTAAATGACCGTTGAACCTAAAACATGGCGCCTGAGTAAATTTAAAAAAAACATCGTCTGTAAAAACAAGTCCATGCCGCCTTAAGTCACACATTCACATGAGAAACATATGATGAAAAAAAACCATCTCTCCAGTTCTCTTGTTTGTAGTTGATACACGCTGAAGCGTCCTGCTAGTGAACCAGCATCCATCACGTGTCTCATGTGATGAGTGCTTCCTGCACCTGACGCCGCTCATCTGTTCAACAGCTTTGCTCTCGTCGCGGGGCCGTAGCTGGTTGGAGCCACGAGCCATAGCGCTATGCGTGCTTACTTTTAGATAACTAGGCTACAGCCCAGAGCAACAGAAACCAGACGAAAAGGAGCGTCTCGTGGAGACGGTGTGGACCGCGTTTCCAAAAATCAAACAAACACCCAGCAACGAATCTAATTTGGCCACAGTCGGAGCAACAACAATCCAATTTGCATTCTTTCTCGTCGAGCCCTCCCCCCCTCCTTTATGGAAAAACTGAGCTCGGCGAACTCAACTTGTCTCCGTGTTTGTGTTGTAGACTCATGAAATGCTTTCACCACAGAGAGAGCTTTCCTTTGCACTCTGCTGCAAATAAACATTCAACAACAAGCGCTGGCCTGCTTCTGCCGCTGCACTTAGCGTCTGTACGGCCTTCCTCCCGCCGCACAGCTTGAGGCCTCTGCTCGCGCACGCAGACGCACTCTCGCAGACCGCGCACGCAGAGAGGAGATTTCCAGAAAGTCTTCGACAGGACAGGACAGGAAGCGCCCCACCTATCATAGCCCCACATATGATAGCAGGAGGCCCGGAGGGGGGGGGGGGCGGCGGCGGCGGCGGCATGTCAATGCCGGTAAACCGTACACCCTGAAAGGTGTTGAGCACAGAGCGGACTGAAGTGTACAAATCAAACTCACTGCACGTACACCTGTGAACTTGGAATAGGTGAAGGAGAGGTTGAAACTAATGTCAAGGTGAAAATATGCCGAGGTCAGTGTGTTACGGTGAGACTGATTTCTTATCAGCAGCATCTTCCTTTCTATCATACATCTGTGTCTAGACACTTGTGAGTCACCGGTATCCTCTGGCCCGTTGCTTTGGGAGGATTCATATATGAGGAATTGGTGCCATTTGTTGTGTCGGTGACAACGTTGCTTCTCCCTGGGGGGGGCAGGATCCACGTAAACGTGACGGATTATTAGTTAGGTATAAGTCTTTGTCAGCTCACAGCTCAAGTGGAAAAGCGTGCAGTCAGTGGAAAAGCTTTCTGCTTGGGTAAGACAAAAGCTTGTGAGCATGACGAAGAAGCCTCGAGGTAACTTGAAAATTGACACGGAAAATAAAAAAAAACAGCAACTGTGCAGGTGAAGGTAGCGGCTGTGATTGTTTTCTGACAGCCGATGACAAGTGACACGGGAAAAAAAAGCCTGTAATGATCATAATGTACATAGGCTAAAAGGGGTTTTATAATAAAGAACAATAATTCAACAACTAGCTAAATCTACATTTTGCACATCACACGGATCACTAAAAAAAAAACTAAAAACAGAAAAGTATATAAAGAAGCACAGACACAGACTAAAACGAGAGTGAGGCAGAGGTTTGAGACAAAGAGAGTAAATCTGTCTGACCCACTTCAAACCCGTTCTGCTGTGATATCTGTCCACTGTGAAATCACAGGCTGTCCAGACACAACTCACAGGAGGTGGTTGGGACAGCATCAGGTTTGCACACAAGTGAGACACGGATTGTCTTTTATTGTGTCACCTCAGCTTTTGAAGCATGACTGAGCGCCTTTTACCTCCCGCAACAACGGGCACCAAATCGAAGTCGGTCAGCCAAGGTCTTAAATTAACCTTCTGGCTTCAAGTTTTAATTCAGAATTTACTCACTTGCATAAACGTTGCTGTGGCTAGTCACAACAAAAAAGAAGCGTAGAGGCTACTGCTTTGTGCAGAGCTACATTAACAGGCAGCCAATTGGGAACTTTGACAAAACTTTCAAAACAGGCAAAGACCTGAAATTGAATACAACCAATGTATTCAAATGCTATTTTCTCAAAAAAGGCCATCAGCTATCTTCCCAGTCTCTTGCTAAGCCGAAACCCCACCACAAATCTGTTCAGCACTGAAAACCCACAAATGATGTTTGCTAAATTTATCTGATCTAAAACTGCGGCAGCCAAAGCTTTGCATTTTTGACAGATGCGGCTATTGTGGGGTAGCCTCAAAGCACCCAAACGTCTGTTTCACTTCAGCCGTTTTAATTGGACTTAAAAAAAGATGCGTTTGTTCCACAGAGGCGGATGTTCTGTCTGGGACAAACAAATGGGACTACTTGACAATGAATGACCTTGTAACCTTGATAGAAAAGTAATTATTGCCCTATTACAAATAATGCCTGATTAGAACGCTGGATCATTCAAACACATGCTGTATAGAGATTGTAGAAGTACGATTTTATTGACCAGTGAAGAAGGAACAACTATGTTTCGATGTTTCTTGTCGGCAACGACACAAACTACATTTTCCAGGAATCATTGAACAAATGGTGACAAATTCATTTGATTGATTATGTGACAAAAACCACCCCACCCCACGCCTCTCCTCTCCCGGAGCAACAGCAGCCCTGACCTGCAGATAATAATAATCCTGATAATACAAAAACATAAAAGTAACACTTATGGTCTTGTATTGGAAAGGGGCAGGCACACTCATAATAGCAACTATGATTAAAAACCAGGTTGTGGTAGATTCAGATGGAAAACAGTGTGCTAGATTATATTACAACAACCAAATTTGGCAAACATATTAAATTACTTTCATCTAAATTCATAACAGCGTAATAGAATTGCCCCGCCAAATGTGGGAAAAGAAAACAAATGAATCGTAGTCTTAAATCTAATATTTGCGTTTTAAATGGGGGATTATTTGAGTTGTTGCGATCGGCAACTGGCGTCCATCCTCCCATAGCTGTGTATGTACTCCTGCATCCCCTTGTGCTAGGTAAGCAGATATAACAAACCCAACATATGGGCTATGTGGGCCACACTGCAATCAACCAGTAGCTGCAGTGGACGTCCTCTTCGTCTGAGTCAAAAGAAAAAAAGCATATGCATATACATGAAGTCCAGAGAGGATCCTTCCACTGTTTGGATGGTGATCTCACTGCTAAAACTTAAATTGTGCTGTGCGTACATGCACAATGGCACACTTTTCTTTGGACTGCACTGTCCTATGAGGCCGCTTCTAAAGCTTTTACGTCCCCAAACAATACATTGTGTGTGCCGTGAGATAAACACTGAGTTAATGAGAAGCTGTGTTGCTGCTACTTGGACGCGTCCCCGTCGTCTCCATTCCTGCACAGGGCCCATGGTGACCACACGTCTCCCTTCGGCCCGTTGCTCCCCTGCTGCCAACTCTACAGTCTCACAGACAGGCCAAACAATGCCGCAGCCGGGACTCTCCACTCCGCTGTCCCCGTGTTTTATTTACGCCGCAATCTACGACATTTGAATACATTCATCCTTTCATTGTCGGTTTAGTTTTTTTTATCTGGTCTACTACGAGTGTGAATGTTGCTGATGGACGATACGGACATCAAAAGCAAAAGTAGAAGAATGACACACCAAAAGGGAAGTCATAAACAGTGACTTAGTGATGGACACTTGCACTCTCCACTAGCAGCATGCCAGGTTTGGCACAACTACAGCAAGAACCCAGTTTACGTTGCAACGGGTACAATACTGGCTTTGTCCCTCCACTCACACAGACAACTCTCTGAGGTCTTGTACAAGTGATGAAATCCGTCAGAATGGGAGAGATGGAAACGTGTCACTCTACACAACCTGGTATCAATAGTTCTACCAAATATTGAGTTAGTTTAATCTTTTCTTTCATGTATCATGATAAGAAGAGTTGAGATTGTTCTGGCTGTGATGTGGTCAGCTCTTAAATGCCGAATGATTGTATTATGTAAAAAAGTACTATAAAAAGGTTGAAAATGCTGTGACCTTGTTTTGTCACATGGGGGCTGAAACGAGCTGCTGCAGTTAACTATTGACAGCCGGGACCATGTGACCAGAGTATGAATGGAGGGAGGCTATTTATTGCGCAATTCACACTCACTGTATGCATGTATGGGCGTGGGCGCGCGCGTGTGTGTGTGTGTGTGTGTGTGTGTGTGTGTGTGTGTGTGTGTGTGTGTGGGGGGGTGTGTGGGGGTGTGTGTGTGTGTGTAGTTAAGTTGGGAGAAAATGCTTGCATGTAATAGAAACAAGACCTAACTGGAATATGTAAGAATTCCTTTTTTTAACACTAGGAAGAACAACAACAACAAAGATCGATGTAAGAAAAAGTAAGAATGTATATGACAACTACGACAAAATGTAACTTGTGATGTATTATTCACACAAGTGGATGTACTGAGATGACATTCTACGGTACAACACCTAAACATTGAAATGTGACAGTGCTGTTAAAACAACCACAGTCCTGCTAAGCTGCAGTACTCTGCTTCAAAGAATAACACATTAGCTGTCTAAAAGGTGTCTGAACGTAGGCCTTTCAGCAGCCCAGTGGAGGCTTAATTATTGGCTGACAAGATAAGCAAGGTGCACGGCCCTGGGGCTTATGGTTAGGAAAGAGTTAGTGGGGTGGGGCCACTGACTGCAATAGCCCTGGCTTCTGCCTTCCAGTCTGTATCCCCCCTTTGGATTGAATTATTTTTTTAAATTACAGCCATAAATTCACTGGTTCGATAGGCGGACGACAAATTCACATGCAGTTCGAACATAACCACCACTGTTACTTGTCTTTTATTATCGTAGTGGTTGTGAGTTACGCTCTATTGTTGTACAGCTAATGAAGCAATGAGCTCAAACATATGAACATGTGATGTATATACTGGATAGTGATCGGAAAAGCCCTTCATGTACACTAGACAGTACTTAATATATATTTGGTGTCCCACCAGACGGGGGGGACACCAAACTATGGAGAGGTAATTTGCCTCTACCTGAACAGACCGTGCATTACTGGTGGATGAAGGGTGACAGGGTGAGCCACTCGCTCCTGTCCCACATGATGGCCAGTTGTTTGCAGATATCGCCCTCTCTGACCTGTCACCAGGAGAGACATGCTGCATCCTCTGCTGCTGCTGCTGACCCTAACCTCTAACCTCACTGGAGAAGGTCAATCAAAAGAGAGTGATTTTTCCAAGAAAGGATTAATAATACAGAGATTATTACAGATTAGGGGGTTGAGGGATATGCAGAGTGATGCTGGTTGGTGAGTGGTACCGTGAGCCAATCCGGGGTACAATAAAAAATCCTGTAATATTCATATGGAAAATCTGAACAGATCGGGATTTAGCTAACGTCATGGTTTGTAGCGCTTATGATGTCACAGTTACTCTGGTATACAACGTTAATTATTTTGGATTTAACATCCTTGTTACGGTAAAACTATTAGGATGAATGCGGTACTTTTTATTTCATAAAATCGGCTAACGTTACGTTAACGCACCATCATAGTTACCCGACTTGTTCATTTCAACAGCGTACATGGGGCTAAAGGTTTCTACCTGAAGTTGTGACGCTAACGTTAGCTAACAGTTAACGTGTGTTAGCTAACGTTAGTTTGTTGTTGCTCCAACAGAGCTAGCTTATCCGTTGAGTATAGCCCGACTATTTCACAGGTGTTATAATTGGTATTAAATGAAATGCCCACCTCTATTTTGTCCACATTCCTGGCACAGCCGACCACCCTCATGCCTTGCTGGACCAGTGCCCGAGCTACAGCCGCTCCAATGCCCACCGAGGCTCCGGTCACCAGGGCCACTCTGCCTTTCCACCGCTCCATCTCCACCGCACTGTCTCCACCGGTACTGTACGCGAAACAACGGCTCCCGTGCGGCTCCTCTATCTGCTCAGTTCAAGCTGTCACAGTTATCAGTAGTAAGGTATGTTCAAAATGAGGGATGCAGCAGCTACAGCCTCCCGTCTCAGACCGCCCAGCACCCAGGACAGACAGCGGCGGACAGTGTGCCTGAGCCCGGATCCATGCGCTTCTCCGGATGAAATATGAAGAGCCCTGGCGTGAGTAAATGTTTGGTTCATACCACCTCCCACTTGCTTTTTGAGCCCCGGTGCCGAGCTGCATTGAGAGCTCTGTGTGGTGTCATCTACCGCCGCCTGCTGGAGAAAAACTAAAGACAAGTGTTTCGCATGACACCGTTGAGTATTCCCCGTAATCACAAGGTTCTGGTCCGGAGATGTTCTACAACAGCAGTAAATAAAGTAGTTTTGATAGTTATGTTATTTTAGAAATCAATACTGAGATACTCCGTTATGCGCTCCAATACCACCGATGTTTTAAGAGATGTCTTCAAAACAAAACAACTTAAATTAAATCAGAAACACGACATTTACACACATATTTCACTGTAGCAGACTTGTATGTATATATATATATATACATATATATATATACATACATACATACATACATATATATACACTTATATAAACATATATTTTTTTAATATAATATATATATATAAATAAATACAAATGATATATGTACTGTACCTGATGAAACGGAAATAAATTATCCATGGTGATGAAAATATATTCCTCATATAACTTGAACCAGTTTGATAACAAAGCCTACATTTTAAGCATTCAGAAATTACAAAGCTCCAGCCTATTTAGTTTACCATCATTACATTACAGACGGGGCGTTTCCTTTGCAAGGACACAAACTGGTCCCGTGTGTTCAACGGTAAGACCAGGACATTACATTACAGTCATTTAGCTGACGCTTTTATCCAAAGCGACTTACAATTCAGATACCGTAGGCACAGCTACGGGAGCAATTTTTTTTTTTTATTCTGTGAGAAGTGGCTCACAGAATAAGAACACTACTCTTTATCCATCTTCTAAAATCAAAATGTACATAAGCGTAAAAGGTCAATAAAAACAATAACAAAATGATAATGCATATTAATAAATATTTTTTATTTAGTAAATTTTGCACATTGCGCTCTTAACATCACACCCAAATCATTATTACAAATGGATGTTTATTCTCTGTAAAATCTTTATATTTAGAATTTCTGTACACATTTAATGGTACAACCTTTACCACTGCACTGAAGTGTCACCAAAGAGAGAGAGAGAAAAAAAAGAAAATAAGACTCCTAAAATGTATCCCTAATGTCACAGCTTGCAAAGCTTTGCCGATTGTGAAATCCACTGTGCTCTTACCCGACAACCCGTTACCCTACAGAGGACCAACAACAAATAGCTAGGCTTGGTCGAAGAGAACAATTACATGTGAGAAAGTGGCCAAGAAATGAGATGGAGAAGTGTGTTGGTGTACAAGTGAAAAAGAGAGATGATCAACAGAAAGTAAGAATCACATTTACTTTGAAGGAGAAATGTCCGAACAAGACATCAAATGTATTTCATCATTATTTATTTTCTAAAGATGTTGCAGCAGTGGTCACGAGTGTTTTACCCAGGAGAAGATGCCATGAGTGCAGTTAGTTGACACTGGTGGTGGTAAACCACTTTCCACAGACTGGCTTACTCCGCTCAGCGGCACGGCAGTAGTTGGTGAACTTCTCCTTCAGGAGTTGTCTGTACCGGTGGCGGTTGTTGTAGAAGGACCGGTTTCTTTCCAAAAACGCCTGAATTTCATCCTGTGTCAGACAGTTCTCTTCATCTGAAGTCACTTCTGAATCGTCCTGTATTAGGAACACAGCCGCAGTGCCGGAGGTTACATAAGAGCCAGAATCAAACCAGCGTATTCATTCACTCTCATTAGGAAAAAGTGACATGCAGTTAAATATAAAGAATACAATACGGCAGATATTTTTGTTGTCATCGTGCATAAAGGCTCAGTAGCATGGCAGAGCTGTAACCGCTCAAATGATGTCCTGTGAGAAAAGTCTATTTCTGAGTATCTTAAAGGACATTTCTCACTGACCAGAAGTTCCATGAGACTTGCGTTTCCCTCTGGAGGCCTCGCATCAAGGCTGAGGTTAGTTTGAGTTGCTTTCAATGGCAATCGCAGTGCAATGCTGGCGAATGCGTCGCCACATAAGGAGGAAAGTATTTCTTTGGTTCGGCACGTGTGCGAGGATGGAGGACCGTGGCCGGTCGTGTTCCCATCTGACACACAACCATCACCTTTTTGTCCCTGTGGAAATATGCATACTTTCGTTGATGCACAGCGTTAAATATTCTGCTTAGAGGATATGAAGTCTACAGTTTGTTCTCTCACCTGATCACCGCATAAACCCTTGCCCTTCCTTTTCTTCTTTTTACTCTTGCATTGAGGGTTTTCCACAGAGTGTGGCCAGCAGTCCACACAACTGTCTATTCCATCCTCCTTGTCTTTAGCACAGTGATGGGCATTTGAGTCATCTACTGCAGAAGGTAGACAAAGACATGATTGTAAGTAAAGCACGGTGTGTTTGAAAAGGACCCTGAAATGGTTTCTCAGTATCTTAGAGCGGCTTAAACCAGACCTGCATCATCGTGGTTGCACATTCCCTCGGAACAGGCGATATAAGAACCTTCTCGCGATCCCATCTCACTGCCCTCCATGCTGGAGGAGTAGCCGCAGTCACTGCCATTGCTGTGGGGGGGCAAATCTGTAGAAACACGTATGAACACAGGTTTAAGGGTCACTATTCAAACGTGGGGGGGACGGGGGGGGGGACGACAAAAAAGTAAATATACAAAAAGTTCCTGACTTTTTCAAATAGTCTGTAAGTGCAACAAAGTAGTTTGCCTCGGGGTCCTGCAGCGGCGTGCTTGAAATGCACTACTTCCCTATCATTTCAGTAAACTGATGAATAAAAATGGGACACTGGCGAGTAAAGCTGTGCTGATCGGATAGTCAGCCACCAAAAGGATCTTTGAAGCAGTGTGTCTATTTGGGGTTCCAACAAAGACAAGGCTGTTTGATGCACCAGAAACGAGTGGAGCAACATCAACTGCACAACCTCGTCTGATTGCTACTTTTCACCACCCTCAGCAGAAAAATAAGCTAATAAAATAGCTGCATTGTTTCATTAAAGGAATTTCAGGAAAATGACAGAATTGGAAATAAAAAAAGTTGAAAAGTTAGTACTAAGATTCCAAGCTGCACCACACAGTCAAGTGTCAAAGTGCAGTTGTATTAAACCGCATGAGAAGATATGTAGACGATGGTAAACTGGGGGGCAGAGCTTATGGTATATAGGTTGAGTTTGAATGAATTTCAACAAATTACGTGTTAGTTCAAATTCGTTTGAACTCGACTGCTTAATAAAAACGTGACAGCCTTGGCGGGCTGTGTGCATTCTTACCCTGTTTGATGTTGTCTGGGCAGCTACAGGAAGGGCTTCCATTGGCAGCGATGCTCTGATCACATCTGGCCGCCTCCTCTTCCTCATCAGGGCTACCACAGACCTTGCAAGTGCCTTCGACAGACTCAAGAGAACTCTGCAACACACCAAATGGGACCTAAATAAATACAGGCAAACAGATGTGCAGCTGCAGATTAAAACAGTTGCGTGCAAAGAGAGCTTCATGTCCCACACGTACCTCAACCAGATTTGTCTCCTTGTCCTCTCCCTCCTGTTCAGATACGTCAAAGCCACACTTGTTTTTGCGACGATTTTTTCGCTTTTGCCTCTTTTTCTCCTGCTTCAGCTCTTTGGCCCTCTCCTCCTCAGACAGCTCCTCAACAAACTGCTCTAGCCGACTGATCCCCTGCATCTTCTCCACGGCCATCTAGGAGCATGTTATAAATACATTATCACGCAGCCATAACACATTTATCATCTGATGAATCCGTCTCAAATGATACCATACAGACTCAGGCTTAGAAGTACCTCAAAACTTTTGCGTAGTGCGTCAATTCCCAAGTGAAACAGTATCTGCCACGTCTGCTCCTCTGCTCGTAGTTTCTGCCAGATCCTGTGCAGCCGCTCGTACAGGTGAATACCGAGACAGGTCAGGACTTCTTCTTGTGCAATGTCAATGGTCTTGGCATGCCGCTCTCTGCGTCTGGAAAAAAGCAATTATCAACCGAATGTGTGAATACGTTGAAAGGAACTTGGCATGACAGAAAATGCCTCAAATGAAACAGACTTGCTCAATGGTAAAAGGCAGCGCTGTAGTTTTCCCCCTGTATGAACCTTCACTTACTCATAGCCTCCTGCAAACTCGGGCTCCGCCCGGCCCAGGAGGTGGGCGATGAAGTCGGTCTCACAGCAGACGTGGATGTGGCGTTCGTGGGGGCAACAGCATAGTCCCTCATACAAGGCGGCGCAATACCCCTTCTCCTTACTGCAGTCCAACTCCCCGACCAGGATGTTGTACGCCCTCAGCACTTTATTCTTGCAGTCGGTGCAAAACCTGCAGACAACAAAGTGCTACACAGTTAATGGGGTTCTTCTCAAACCTCTAACGGCATTTTGGAAAGAAAGGCTATGATAGCCACACGTCACCTGTGTTTACGCAAGTATGTCTCCAGGGTCTCTAAGAGACAAGCGCTATCAATGAGGACCACCTCGTCCCTGCACTCCTGAGACATCAGCTCCCACACATCCATCCAGCTTCCCCTGTAAGCAAACATACAACTATTATAGCTATGCCATCAAAATGCACAGTGATCACCTCTTAAACCTGCAACTAATGTTTGTATATATTGACCATGGGGGGGGGGATGCAATGGTACACAGTGATGACTGGCCTAGAACAGAGACGTTCTGGAGGCTGGAGATGCACAAACATGTTGTTTTCTAGTGTAATATGTTAAACCTGTCCTTCTCCTTGTGCACCCGTCACTACGTTTGGCTAGAGACAACTTAAAAACACACAGATCCTGCCTGCTGGGAAGTGTTAGTACTAGAGGCTTTATTTGAGAAGTGGAATACTAACATCCTGAATGTTTGTAGAGAAAGAAACAACTGATAGATAAAACATGGTAATATTACTCACCCCAAGGGTTTAGGTTTGTGTGTGTCTAAGGAGTGCAACTGACAGCGTTTGTTCTTTTTACTTTTTGGAATGGCATCGATCATGTCATTCAACTTTGACCTGTAAAAAAACAAAACCCCAGAATTGTTTTCAACAGTTAATAAAAAAACACGACAGAGAAAGTTAGAATTCCTAGAAAATAAGAATAAAATGACACAGTGCATCAGTACCTAAGATAACTATGTGCATAGTTTGAAGTTTGGATTTTTTGTTCTCTCTGTTTTTACCTAACAATAGCACTTGCTCATATTCAATGAAAAACTGTTAGTTTTGTCTGTTCTCTTTTGATACACGGTGAGATGGATTTGGCAGCATCTTACCCGTGGACGTAGAAGAGGGTGTAGAGCTTCTTTACGTCTGCTAAACAGGCTTTGGTGACAGAGAGCATGCCCGCGGGTTTCACTGTGAGGGGCTCCAAGGCTGGGTTCCCCGATTCCACCAAATGGGAGAAGAGGCGCTCCACACTTCGTCTGCAGCCCACACATGGCACCAGCTGAGATAATGCACCGTACACCTCTCGGGATGTCACCACCATGGCGTCATTCAAGTCCTGTTGCGTCAACTTGGAGTGGTGCTAAAGGCCGAGGAATCCCGCATCTGTTACCACTTTGTTTGACAGGTCACGTGATGATAAAACTACACACGCTCATGTGCACGGAAAAATGTAAACTACTCACCTCGGAAAATTGTTTCCAATGAGACGCGTTTATTTCTTGGCTGTCAACATCCATGACACTGTCAGAAAATTCCATCACCATCTGACGACAATAAATAATATACATCAGTTAATGTACATTATGGGAACTAACGTATTTCAGCCATGATGATAATATTAATGAGGCAAGATCGTCTTCATGGTTGTTAAAATGTGTACTTTAATGGCACAAAAATGTCTTTTTTTACTTGGACACCTTTACACCTGTGGCTTTTAAAGGCATTCTCCTTGTGGTGAAATATGTGGGAAAGCTTACTGACCGTGAGGCTCTCATCGATATACAGGGGGATCTGTCTGGAGAGAAATGGGTAGTCCTCTTCCCCTTCCCTGCATACTGCCACCAGACGTGCCATGACCTCTTCCTGCTCGGCTGTGGTGAAACTAGCCTGCAGGTGACACACAAGAGGAGACCCACTGATCACATTGGACATCAGTATAGGCTACACTAAGCTAATGCTAATCTATTGCAGGTCATTGGGGGCTAACTGCCTTGTCACTACAAGCTATTTTACAGACCAAAAAGGCAATAACACGTGGTACAAAACGCAGGCTATTCACTGATTTAACGTTTCACTGTTTGAAGTACAAACAGGTTTGTCTTGTACCAGATTAGACCAGCTGGCGTTAAATTAGCAAGACAACGACAGCTTGGAGGAGGGAACCTGGAACAACGTTTTAGTTCGTGAGCTCTGTTTGTAGCTGTAGTGGCTAAAATTATTTAAATAAACGACGACAGGATCAATCACGCTAACGCCAAACGATATATGTTGGGCAATATATAAAGCAGTAACCGGCGGCTAACCAGTTAACTAACGTTAGCCTGCTAGCTAATATCATTTGCCAGTACAATTGTATAAATTGAGGCAGCCGGTCAGTGTATTGTATGCACAATGTTTTCAAGCTATTACTTTATACTGACCTCAATACTACAAATAATATACGTACCGCAGTATAGTTTGTCTACGCCCCGTCGATGCCAGCAAACTTGGCTAACTTACTTGTTAGCATCGCTGTCCTACACAGCTAACGTTAGCGAGCTTCAATACGGCTCATATAAAGTTGAACTGGGTGACTAGCTATTTAGCAACTGTCACTTCCATTAGCTTCTCTCACTAACGTTTGAGATATCGACCATAATATGTCGCGTTGACATCGTAAAGGTGCATCTGAATAACATCAATCATTGTGGTTACTCACCCGTTTCTGAAAGTTCCCTATAAAAAGAATAAACAAGTGCGACAGTGAGAGAGGCTGCTACGGTGTCGGAATCTTCATTACTGATTTCACCTTTGACCCCTTTACGTCGTCACTGGTGTTGTAATGCGCGTGGCCTCAAGGCGGCGCTTTATTTATATATTCGTGTAAAGAGAAAAGTGCTACGTTCACACAATTAAAGCTGTTATATACATTGTTTGAAATAAATGAGTGAGCCTTAAGGAATGCCACTTTATTTTTTACTTGCTTGTTTCTTTGTATTAAACACTTTTATATAAATAAATGATGGTGCTGTATTAATTTTAACTTTTATTTAAAATTGTATATATAAATATATATATATAATAAAATACATATACTATATATATATATATATAAATAAAATACAATATATATATATATATACACACACATAAATAATATATATATAAAATATACTGTATATATAATATATATATTGCAGCATTATTTGAAATGCTATTTTACCTTTTATGAAAATCTCAGATCCTGACCTAGTGTTAAAATCACAGTATATCTGATGTCGGTTCTGCAGTAGGCCCATCCCATAGAAGCAGAATGCGTTATTTAGCAGCAACGACAAACTGTTTTAAATACACAAAGACAAATAAAAATAATTTACAATGAGAACACTCCATGTTTGGCTTAACATTTTATTGTAGTCCAAGTTCTCACTTAATTGGAGACACCATTTCATCAAGACATACATTTATTTGCATAAATAAACACAATATTTACAATAGTATCTTCAGCGTTACAGAATTTCAAAGTCTGTAACTCCAGCCCCACAACAATCCTCAAAACACCCAAATGAACCTTGCAGTTTTATGAATGCAAGTTTACCAGAATTTTACTGAAATTCCACAATGATGTAAAACAAATATTACAAAGCAATTCACGAACATGTACGACAGCAGAACACACAGAGAAAATGAGCTGCTGCAAACAAGTGTGTCCACTATTGAGTTTGTCAATCCTGTCATGACATTTGCAAGCAAGAAAAACAACAACTGATTCCTGCTGACAGCTTGAATGAGACAGTGTCTTTCTAGCTCACTGGTCTTTTTGTCAGAGAGAGAGTCTGCTTGTTTCTTATGAGGATTCCACGACGAGGGCACAAGGTGACAGCCTGATGTTCTTTTCAAAAACAATAAAGCCATATCAGCAGCACCAAGACAGGACATAAAAAACAAAGACTGAGCAACACTCCAGAGGCCGAAAGGTAAGTTAGCTAAGCGGCGAGACACTGGCTCCACGAGTGTCTTACATGTGTACAGAGCAGTGTACAGAACAAAACTTCCCAACAAGAGGTTAAAAAGTGTTTTGAGCCACTGTCTAACGTGGGATCTTGGTTGCATCACATACAACCCGACCTGAACTCCTGCCATGTAGATGGCTACATAGCCCGCTACAGAGAATACGCCCTCCTTGTTAGCGTGCAGAAAGCTCCTGTCTCTGTCATTGTTGTGGATAATGAAAGCCTTCAGCCCTGATGTCTCCAGAGTGAACTGATAAAATCCGCTGATCAGAAGGGCCATGACCCAGGACCAACTGGCTGGTAAAAAGGCCAAAAGCACAGAAGCCACAACTCTGACGATGGCTAGTGTGAAGAAAAAATTCCAGTGGACGCCGTATTCTGTCACATGCTCGTGGTAGCCAGACATTTTGAGGCTCACTAGCCTTCCCATACCAAGAACAACCAGGGGCCAGACAGCCAGGAGCTGCTTGGCGATGTGATTCACCTTGGAGCCTGAGATGTTCTTCCCCCGTGCCTCTGGACAGACCAGGGCATTTGCAAAGACATACGCTCCAACGCCAAAGTCCATAACCCCTGTCCCATAGGTTTCAGTTTTAGCATATCGCCTTGGGAAGATACTAAAGTCCACGGCAAGAATGCTGATGGCCGTTTTCACATTCACAAACACTCGAAAGATAGACACGAAGGGAAGCTGGTCGAATTGAACGTGACTCTGAAGGAAGGCGCTGACCGTGTTCTGTGTGTGCCGAGCAAAACGGTGACTGTTGGCACGATAGATATAGCAAAACACACAAGCCGAAACAAAGGCCAGGCTTAGGATGACCTTGTGGAGAACGGTGCTCAGAACGGTGCACGACAGGACGAGGGGAAGGATAAGCACACAGAAGTCGAGAAGCAGGTGTGAAATCAGTGGAAGTGGCAGCGGAAGAGTCCCCCTGGCCTGATGATACAGGGTCAGAATCAGTCCTCTGCTGATGAGGCACAGCGGAGTGAGAAACGAGCCCAGGGCCACCTCCTGCAGACTGGTCCCATTGAGATTACGGACAAACGCTTCCTTCAGGTCCCTCTGAGACATGGCCTGCGAACATTCAAATGCAAATTATTACAACATGAGAGTAACATGACTGTGTTTAGGGACAAGTAAATATGAACAGTTTCATCAGACACTCGGAAACTGAACAATGGCAGCACAATGTTATTTGCACTATTTCTGAGTTAGAGGTAAAGCAAGTTTCCCCTAATTGCTTCAATTATTCAACTCTTGATGGGCTGACTTTCAGCTAAAGCTAAAAACGAAAGCTAAAAGCTAAAAGCTAAAGCTTCGATTGTTGTTGTTTTTACATTGTTTCTCAGACAATTAACTAGCACCGACCACGAGACATGGTCATAGTTCTCTAATCTATTCTGCCACGGTTAATACGTGAGCAAATTATTTCAGTGTAGTAAACAGTACTTACTACGGATGTGTCTGTTCGGCGTCGGAAATGAAGGTTCACAAAATACCTGTTTCACAGCATACCTATTTACAGTTGCTTTACGTGCCCGTCCCTGATGATAACCTGCAGTACGTTGACTACTACAATACTTCCGCATTCGGCCTCATGACGCATTCAGGATCACTCGGATTTCTGGAAACTTCCACCCCAACCAGTACGAGAGTTTCCAGCATAAAACAGGGAAAAATAGTCTCCCCTGAAAAACAGTACTACTGTATTATACAAACCTTAAGATAATATATCATGATTATGACGGCCAAAGAGCTCTGGCTTAGTGTATATATATCCATTAATGATTGCCATCAATGTTAGTCCCGCCTTTAAGATACACTAAAGGAAATCTGCATTGCAATTGAAAAATATAAAGTCCTAATTTTAAGTCATGTTAAGTGACATTAAAAGGTATATCCTAAAGTTATAATATTTAAAAGTGAAGGTAATTTCAAGGAAAACCTTACCCGTGTAATTATGAGCCAACGTTGTACACAGGATGGACAGCTGGGCCCTGAAGTGTCGGGAAGAGGGCGGGAATAAGTGTAAAGTTGGGAGTTTAGGAGGCAGTCGGAAAGACAGACACGGTTGTCCCTCAGGAATTTATGTCAGTAATGGAAAATATTGAGGCTCAATACTGCCGTGTAGAACAACTCAACAACGTATCTTAATTAGAATATAGGCGTAGTTCCTATCAAGGTTTTAGGTTAACTTTTAAGACAGACATCAAAGGTAACCCGTAAAATCAATGAGTTCAGCCGACAACGGACGAATCGTTAGACCAGGGCTCAGCAATGGACGGGGAACGGTAAGGACCCGGGGAAGACCCGTGCACACTCATCAGCTGGTGGTGGAGAGGTCTTCCTTTTCGGTTTAGAACATGTCAAAGTCAACGATAAGTTAACTTGACCTGGAGTAATGTTACCGTTATCAATACGGGACGTTACCGGTTTCCACTTTTGATTGGTTGGTTCGTATTCAAACTATTTGTAAACTTGTTTGTATGGACCTGTGAATAATACCGTAATCTAACGTACAATGCGCCAGATGAAAATGTCCCCATGCATGGAGTAAATGCTAAATGACAAATTGAGTGGCTTAATTTGGCAACGTTTTTCTACCTTGCTTTAGAGAAGGTAACAGTAGCACACACACACACTCAAACACTGAGAAACGTGACTGAAGTAAAATAGTTAGCTAGTTGCTAGTCTGCGAGTATATAAACAACATTCACTAAATTGTCAGATTTTTGACTGGAATTTGGTGAGAGAACAGCAGAACAGGACGAGCGTCACTCAAACAAGTGTATCAAAAGTTAAGAAACCACTCTATGTGTTAGATATGTAAATTGGATGTATTACTCTGATATTACTTGTGTTGCATTAGGTATTGAATGAATTACATTAAGACTATTTACATGGTTTAAAATAGCCCTGCTGTATGATTGGATGTAGGCTACCTTCTATTGGATTAAATCTGTCAGCACAAATGTAGTACCTGATGACGGCTGCAGGTCATGTGACCGTGGCAGGATAAAGCAGACTTACATTTGTCAGTCTGAAGTGATTGTGACTGAATGAATTACACATGACACATTGACCAAAGTGGCTCTGAGCAAATACATGTAGCAGTGTAAGACTATAGTGTAAGACTATGGGCTGTCAATGGAAACATCAGCATGTGATGTGGGACTGCATCTTCTGTATGATTGACAGCTCTCTCACAGTCGAGTGCATAGAGACGGCATATTTTTAAGCACTTCATAGCTCAGGGAAGTTTGTCAGATTGTATGGACCCACAGAATGTTTGTCATTTTGATGCACAAAATGAGATGTATTTTTGCTGTACTGTTAAGTGTGTGGAGCTCAGAAATATATCATGATTTCAACAAAAAACAAAATGCAACCTTCGCAATCAGACTTGACTTCATGATGACATCAGAGGTTTTGGCCACAGCTGTCTGGTTTGTTGTGTTGTGCCCTAGATTGTGGGAATATCAAATGCAATATGCATTAAAAAACACTTTTCCTCTCTCTGGCTTTTGTGTCATCATCTTGCACTTTTCTATCTGTAATGTTAAGAAATTAAAATATATATATTTATGTTTCATAATATAATCATTTGCTATCACCATGGGCATTTACTCTGCATGACTTACAAGGTGTCAGTTCATATTTGAAACATTAATATCACGTTTTGCCTCGTTCACATAGGTGAAAGGATTTGTCCAGAAAGTCCATTCTCCTCCCTCGTCCCTAAATGATTCGCTGGAGGGAGAAATCCAGGCCTTCCTCATTGATGAAGACCAGCTCCACACTTACGACGACCTCACCAAAGTCAACCCGGTGACCCCATCAACAGGTAACCGTCTTTATTTATTGAAACACAGCTAGTGTGACCCGGTGTTTTCCAGCTCATGTCACCTTGGATTGAAGCATTTGCTGTGTATTGTTTAACCAACATCAAGATCAAACCTGCTGGGTCACGATAAAGCAGAATAAGAATGCATGAATCATTGCAGTGTACACAACGAGAGGGATCAGGTTTCACTCAGGAGAGTGAACCAAGGGCATGAATTACTAGCTTCATGCAACCACAAAACACCAATTCTTGCATTCCTTATACTGGTATAATACAGTATGGCTGTATTATACCAGTATAATACAGACATAGATATGAAGCATCATATCTTAAAGTGTCTATGTACAACATGTTTTGATCAGTCATTTTACTCCATCGTTTGCCTTGACATAAAGATGTAGTGTCATTGGCATTATGTAAAAAAAAAAAAAGATATCGGTGTAGATTTTCGTTTATGTTTCGAGGTTGTGTTCGTTTCTGCCCAAAGGAGAAAACACAACAGTGCAGCTTTGTAACAGCAGATGTCAGGGTGTGACAGCATGCAATAGCCGAAGGATCTATATATTTTTAAATGATTATGCTGCATCTGTTCTATGGATCATGTTGTTTTATATAGATGCTGGTTTTTCATGTGGATAAACATATCTTTACCATTTGTAATTCTGCTGTCCACTCTCTTATCCTCTGTACATTTTGGCTCGTCTGTTTTTTCCTGTTAATGTCTAATGATGTTTCATATTCTCCTCCGTTAGTGCTGAAATGCCTGCAGGCCAGGTACAGCGTGAAGGTGTTTTACACCCATGCTGGCTGCACCTTGGTGGCTCTAAACCCCTTTCAGCCAATCCCAGACCTCTACTCTCTGGATGTGATGAAGGAGTATCACGGCGCTCCTCAGCCTCAGGTATTTACGAAGCAACAACTGTAACTTGTGCATGTTTCTAGATAGAGCTTTTTAATGACGGTGGGAGAAGATGGATTGTGGTGGATGCAGGGGTGTGGATGGTGAGTGTGGGTGCATTGTTGGACTTTGGCTTCTTCAGAGGGTTCCCTGGACTTCCAGGAATAAGTCATGCACCAATGCAGACCTTCAAAAATGACCCAACTGGTACGAGTGAGTCAACAAGTCAGCGTCGAGCAATGTTTCATCAGAATGTCTGATTTTTTTACCAACTTTGCAGAGTTTAAAAGAGCAAAAAAACAAAAACCCTGCTGTTTTGTAGTCAAACATAAATCCTCCTGTTCCTCGTCCACTTCCTTTTTGTCAGGAACAACTTCAAAGTCAAACTCTAAAAAATGACCAGTATCTTAATAAGTGTTTTTTTTTTTGCCAACAGGAGTTCAAACCACATATCTTTATTGTGGCAGAAGAAGCCTACAGGAATGTTCAGGGCCAGCTGGAGCCGGTGAACCAATCCCTGGTGGTCAGCGGTGAGAGCGGTGCAGGAAAGGTAAACGCTTAAGGAATGAACGTAACCTTTTGACGGTATATAGACTCGGCTGATTATGCATTTAGAAGTCTTCGACAAACAATTTGAAGTTGGGCTCCGGGAATGGCTCCGCAACGGCTGTAAACTGGGTCACAGGATCAGTAGAAACACGCTTCAGCGGACTTTTGATTTGTTTCCTTGCAGACGTGGACGTCTCGTTGCCTGATGAAATACTACGCCACCGTGGCGGCTTCCTCCTCAGTGGTGAAGAGTCAGGACACAGTGGAGAGGATAGAGAAGAGGGTGCTGGATTCCAACCCCATCATGGAAGCTTTCGGTGAGATAACTGATGATCGCTGGTTTCTCGTTACTGTGAAAACAACCACTGCGGACACTCACTGAGTCAACACTTTACCCTCCATGTAGGCAACGCCTGTACGCTACGGAACAACAACAGCAGTCGCTTCGGAAAGTACATCCAGCTCCAGCTAGACAGGTACTCGCAACGGATCCTGCTGCACGCTCTTCTCCATCACGTGAGATGGTGTCGGTACAAGTTGTTGGTGGGTTTTGACGTGTTGATTTTCCATGAAGGTGTCAGCTGTTAGTGGGGGCATCTGTGCAAACCTATTTGCTGGAGAAGACCAGGGTGGCCTGCCAACTGGCCAATGAGAGGAACTTCCACATCTTCTACCAGGTGAGTTAACGGGGCGGCACGTGTTGTGTTTTGGTTTAGCGTTGACACTTTCACGTGTGCAGATGCTGAGAGCGTTTTTTTGTTTTTCAGATGATGAAAGGGTCCACAGAGGAGCAGAGGAAGGAGTGGAAGATGCCACGCGGGCAACGTTTTGTGTGGCTGCCAAATTCTGAAAAAACTGTTGACGGTCGGTCTTTAAATTTCGTGTGTATAAAGGGATGTTTGTCTTTTAATTCTATACATTTATGTGATTCTCACAACTACCTTCTCTTCACGTGTTTTTATAGAGGATTGTTTTCATGAGACTGTGGAGGCAATGGTTCATCTGGGCATTAATGCAGAAAGGCAGAGACAAATATTCAGGGTAAGGTACTCGTCATCGGTAACATTTAACCTCAACCCCCTCTATTGAGCATTTATAAACGCTATACAAACATTTAATGAATTCAAAAACCCTAATGTAGTTCTGAGTAGGTTAAAGGACCTTTTTAAAGTGTACAATTATAACTTCTCCTATAAAGACATATTTTATATTATTACAACTGTGTTTTACTATTATCGTCATTCATTATGTTTGTGCATCCAGCTGTTTGTGCACACAGGACGAGTTACAGTTGTTTACAAATACATTAAAAACTTATATCTGCTTACAACTACATAGTAGTTATGGCTGGGTGATGTGGCCAAATTCTTCTATCAAGATGTAGGTCATTTCATACCTCTAACGATATACATCATGATGTAGCATGTTTTCTGGTAAGTCAATAAATAGATGAAATAACCATATGGTTTTGTATACCCTTGTGTGAATTACATACATTCTTTAAAAAGGTAGTTCAAATACGAATTAATTTACTGAGTATTTTATTATTGTATTAGGAGCTTTTGTGCCATATAAACATAACAGTTTCACTTGAAATTATAGAGGGAAAAAAGTATTTATTTAATGTTTATATACTGCTTATAAATGCTAAATATCGGGATTAAAGTACATTTTCAGTCCTGTTTTTGTAAAAAAAAATGTCAGCCTCTTTCTTTATCTGGAAGCACAGAATATACTTGTCTTATTCTATTTGTTGCGTTACAGATACTAGCGGGGATTCTGCAATTGGGGAATGTGAATTTCTCCTCTTCAGCGGATGAATCACAACCGTGTCACCTAGATGAACAGTCCAAAGGTATTGGATAAGATTTGGTTTGAGATATTTAATCAACTCTTTTTTTTTTTTTTTAAAGAAACAAAGAATAAATCCCATGACACTCTGCTCCCCGACAATAACTGTGAATAAACGTAGTTACCGGCCTTCCACTCCCGTCTGTGTCTCAGACTTTTCGCAGAGGGCTGCTGAGCTGCTGTGTGTCTCGGCTGAGGAGCTCCAGATGTGTTTGAGAGTGAGGACGCTGAAGGCGGGGAAGCAGAGCGTGCTGAAACCCTGTTCCCAGGCCGAGTGCAGCGTGAGGAGAGACTGCCTGGCCAAGGTCATCTACGCCCAGTAAGACGTGATGGAGTGGAAGAGCCGTGTGATAATATTATGTGAAGCGGGCGGGTCATGCTGGAGCTTGTTTCTGTCCTGTGACCAAGACTTTGTCCCCAAACACTCAAATGTGAAACCATCATGCCCTTTTGTTTACAATAAACAGACGAAGAAATGTCTGTAAATCATTCGTTCTATTTACATTCTGTCTATTTTTTTGGAAAAGGAGTCTTTTTATTCTTTTTCCAACAGATTATTTGAGTGGCTGGTTACATTCATCAACAACAGCATATGTGCAGACGAATCCACGTGGTGCAACTTCATCGGTAAAGACATTATCATCTTTTACTTTGTTGAATATGAATACTTATCTATTTGTAATGTCTTCTCATAAGCTCACACATTGCTCTCCTCTCTGTGATCTCCAGGAGTTCTAGATGTGTACGGGTTTGAATGTTTCCAGATCAATAACCTGGAGCAGCTGTGCATCAACTACGCCAACGAGAAGCTGCAGCAGCACTTTGTGGCTCATTATCTCAGAGCTCAGCAGGTACCTCGTCTGTTCATTTTTCCATGCAGAGATCTCAGGAGAGCCGTAGTCTCTCTGCTTGATGTGTTGATGCGCCGGCCTCGGACGTTCAGGAGGCTTCACGAAAGCTCTATTGATCGTCAACAGAACGCAGCTTGTGTAATGCGCAGAAAATATTTTGTATTTGAATATCTATGTTTATCTCTGCTTCTCCCAGGAGGAATATGTGTCAGAGGGGCTGGAGTGGTCCTTTGTCAAATACCAAGACAACCAGAGGTGTCTGGATCTTCTAGAGGGAAGTCCTGTCTGTGTGTTTTCTCTACTGAATGAGGTATGCTGGTAATTGTCCTTTTTGTTTTAATTATCACATTTTTTATTGATAATGAATTACATAACCCGCGCACCCAAAAGCAAACAAAACGGCACACAATAATAATGGTAAAACAAACAAAAAACTAAACAATACTAATAAATATACTAATTAGTATATATATATATATATATATATATATATATATATATATTATAAATTCAAAAGAGAAAGAAATTGTACATTTTATGGAATTTTTACAAGACATGTAATTGTCCCCTAATGCTGTTAACCCTTACTTTCCATGCATTAGTGTTTCTGGTTTAATCCGAACATTGACTTAACAGTAAATATATGTATCCGTAGTAAGTGCAGGTTGACCACTGTTTACATACCTGTCCTATAGGAGAGTCGTCTTAACCGAGTCTCCGACACAAACACGTTCCGGGTTCGTCTGGAGAAGGAGCTCTGTGGTAATGCCAACATCAGCTGGGACAAGTTCAGCAAGGTGCCACACTTCACTGTGGCCCATTACGCCGGCAAAGTCAACTACCAGATACAGGGGATGGTGGAGAAAAACAAGGTGTGTGTACTGTAGAGAAGAACTCTTTAATTGAGAAAGTTCCCCCCCCCCACATATTCATCCACTCAGCTCCTGCTGGATTCTGTGTTTTAGGACCCGGTGCCACCAGAGCTCACCGAACTGCTTCAGAAGTCTGACGACCCCCTGCTTCACCAGATCTTCGCTGATGATAAGGAAACCGAGAACCCGACTACCAAGGGGCTCAGTAAAGTCACTGTGGTCTCCAAGTTCAAGGTGGGAGTCAACTAAAGCCTTTACCACCAGGGTCACATGAGCTAGATAGGGCTTGTAGATTTCCTCCTGGGTCGGTCTAGTCACGGCTCTGATTACTGTCTGACTGCAGAACTCTCTGGAGAGCCTGATGAAGATCCTCCACACCACAACTCCTCACTACACTCGCTGCATCAAACCCAACCCAGACTGTAAGCCACTGACCTTCAAAAAGGAGGAGGTAGGTGCTGTTGTTGTTTTTTCATTCAATGCTTTCTCTTTTCCCTGAAAGGAACGGTGTTGATGGTTATTTCCTGTCTACTCTCAGGTTATCATGCAGCTGGAGGCCTGTGGGATCGTGGAGACTATTCACATTAGTGCTGCTGGCTTTCCAATCAGGTGAAAACATATTTCTTTGTTAACTTTTAATCTCAAAGAGATAAAGTGGGGTTGTATGAGTTACTTATCCATAGTCTGTGTATTTAACAACCATTCAGTCTGACTATATCATATTTTACGTTTTTTACTTATTTATTATACCTTTACTGTGTGATTACGTATTTATTCTACTTGTTTTGATCTTGTTGTTCTACTTATGTCTCTGGTTTGTTTGGATTATCCACTCTGCTGCTGTAATCCTGCAACTTTCCCGGCTGTGGGACTAATAACGGATTATCTTATCTCTTATCTAACGTACAGTAGATGGCCAGTTTGGAGAAGCAGACAGAAGTAACCGCACAGGAGCAGAGATGTATACTGCTGTGGACAGAGGCAGCAGCAAAACATATTTTAGCCACCTAAAAATAACAATATTAGCTATACTATAACTACAATATCTTTACAGTTATCTTTTCATCAGAAAGCCCTTTCCTTTCTGAAGCCATTATTTTCCTTTATGCTCCTTTTAAAGCCACAAGACTCCATTGACATAAAGAGTCATTCTACCAAGCAGAGCACGTGTGTTGCTGGTCTCAGTGAATCAGAACTAACACTTTAAAACACCAAAGTCACACAATAACACAAACTGACTTCTCGATCGAGCAGCAGTCCTGCGAGGTAAAATTACTGTTTCTGTCAAAGAGTGTTGTGGCCTTGAAGAGAGTATAGATGGATGGAATGAGAGAGTATGGATGGATGGAATGGCTTCAGGTCCTCGTACTCCTGTCTGTTTCTCCATGCTGATCACCATTTAATAAGTTAATACACTGCTCAAGTAACTCCTACGAGCCCACTTTAAAAAATCCCGAACTATCCTTTTAATATGTTGCTTTGTTTTTCTTGGATTTTGGTTGTCTTGTCGTTTCTGTGGTACAGAATTCCTTTCAAAAGCTTCATGCAACGCTACGGGCTGATTGCAAAATATTCGATTTTCCAGTCAGGGAGTGTTGGTAAGTACAGTTTGTTGTCGGGTTCAATTTCAGGTGATTTTTGGCATGTTCACTGTTGATAAAGAGTGATTTTATTTCCTCCTTTTAGGTCTGCTGATTTATTCACCTTTTCCTTCATTAGCCCTCTTAGTGAACGTCCTCCTCTACTCTGCTGGGGACTTTTCCATTTGGTGTATAAAAGACTTTCTAACACAATTTGCAACTTCTTATGAACTTTCCAGGTAAATGCATGAACCTCTGACTATCAGAGCTTGCTTTGCATGTTTCGTGTTTCTTCACTCATTCCTGATCAATGCATGCTTGGACTTAAATTCCTCTTAACACGCTATTTAGCTGCTTTTTAGCCATGCTAGCAGCATCGCTCTATGGATGGCATTGTTGGTCTGTCTGCCAGTCGGTCAGTGTGTCTGCCTATATGTTCCAGACTGGAATATGTCAACTTTTGGATGGATTGCAAATATTTTGTCCAGACATTAATGTTCCACAGAGGACCTATCTGACTGACCCTGATGCTTACATTTGAGAATTTTAGTGAAAAGTCTTTAATGGATCGCCATGAAATTTGGTACACCACGAGATCAAATACTTTGGTTTATGATCTAATACCTGCAAAACTAATTAACACTCCCATCAGCCTCAGCTGTATTCTGTGTTTAATGCAAATTAGCAAACGTGAGCATGCTGAACTAAGAAGGTGAGCATGGTAAACATTATGCCCGCTAAACATCCGCTTGTTAACATTGTTAACTCTCATTTAGCTCAAAGTACTGCCTTGTTGAGCCTCTAGCATGTTTGTACACTCTCAAGTTTCTTTGCATGAATTTTCAAAGAACCCCCCCTCACTAAACCTGAATCGGGTTTGAAGGATTCTTTGAATTCAGACAAGAGTAATCGCATCGGAATCTGTGGAATCTGTGCTGTTGATTCTGATGGATTCCTCTGTGCTCTCTCACGCTTAACCAGTTTTTACCTCACTGACTGAATCCTAAGTGGTGAAAGTGAATCTCTGGACAGTTGGAGTGCTGCTCTGCCCTTAACTTGAATAATGTCTCTAGTGCTTCACCCTAATTCTAATGTCCCTCTCAGATGCGGAGGCTGACGGCGGCGACGTTCTCCGGCAAGAGGTGGGGAAGCTCCTCGGCGTCGTGCTACAGCACAAGGCGTTTGACCCCTCACACAACCGTGACAGTGAAAACCCCAATGTATGGGTGCACTGCGGAAGGACTAAAGTTTTTCTCACCCAGTTGATGGTCAGTCATGTATACACACAGACATCCTCACGTGATTTAAAGTGTATGTGGAACAGAAATGCCTGGGAAGTAATAAGCTAAAGTACTACATATTGCCCAGAATTTATTTTTTTCGATCTGGCCGTATCGTCCTTGTTGGGTGTTTCAGTTACTTAACAGGCCTGTGAAACAAATAAGGGCTCTGGTCTTTTTTCGGAGTACTGACCTGCCTGGCTGTTGTCTCACAGCTAGATTCGCTGGAGGATCAGAGGAAGAAGATCCTGTCTCGGTGTGCCTTCTCCATTCAGTGCTGCTGGCTGAGGTACCAGCGACGCAGACGCCGCGCGCGCCAGCACTCCGCTACGCTGATCCAAGCAGGTACACTCTTAATGCCCTGGCCAGGTACCACTGAGTGGCATCAGTAGGAGCTTTGTGGCCTCACTCGCGCTGAGTCCTGCTGGCTTTGACCTGACTGTCTGGCCAACAGGAACCAGCTGGCAGAGCCCGTACACAATGTTTGCAGGCTGACAGTTTATCCCTTCGAAAGCAGCAGAAGCTGCCGCAGCAGCTCATCTGATTAACTGTTGATGACCGGTGTTCTGAATGGGAGCACATAAACATTTGTCTCCACAATGCAGAGATTACACTTGCAGAATGAATGGCTTGGTCAGAGGTTGAATGTGTTTTATGCCTCCCACAGTGGTGCGGTCGTGGCTGGTCAGGAGGCGGGTCCAGAGATGCAGCAGAGCAGCTGCACTCATCCAGAGCACCTGGAGGAAGTGGAGGGTGAGATTTGTGAAGAATACATATCGCATCTTAGGCTAGCTGCTACATTAGCTGCCGCTGGCTTAACACATCCATATCTCTGACCAGACTGTTGACGGTCGAGTTGCATCATGGGTAATGGCGGCCCGGTCTTTGCTGTCCATCGTGAGTCTTACGATGTTCTAGGAGAGCTATGCTAAATCTCTCCAGGGACAACAAATAGTCTTAAGCAGTAGCAATAGCATTGTTTATCAATGTGCACTGGCCCTGTAAAAAAATAAACGTGGAGTTGTGGATTATGTGTAAAGTAGTTTTGTTTTTGTGGCAGGCCCTATTGAAATCCTTGGCCGACGCAGAACTGGATGACGCAAAGGACCTGGCGGAGGAGGACTTGTCAGCATTGAACTCTGTTATCAGGGAGCGGGGCTCAGTGCAGCTCTCCTCCATCCAGGAGCCCGTCTCCGTGCGAGGGTGGCCCATGGGCCTGGTCCTGGCCTCGGCTCCCTCCATCACCATGTCTCTGACAGCCACAGGCTTCCAGAAGATGGTGTCTGTGATGGCCTCCCTCAACCTGCCCTCTAGGAGAGGGGAGTATAAGGTGAAGCCCAATCAGTACTCGCAGGAGCTAGCCTCCATACGGGCTCAACCCAAGGTGAGGGCACATAGCTCCGTTTAATCTCCCATCAAGTTTCTATCATCTGGAGGATTTTTATGGTCATTTTGTGATTCAATTTTTTTTTCTTTTCTTCTCAGGGATCTGTGAAGCTGCGCTATCAGCGATCTCCACTTCTCTATGCTGACATGCAACCAGACATGAAGAGCGACGTGACGGGGTTCAACGCGATCCTGCTCGAGAAAACTTTGTAAGCTTTCTCCCTTCGCTGAACACTAAAGGTGGATTTCATGGACTTGTGTTATCGCAGTGGAACATCTGCTCTTCCATAACCTGACAGAGGGAACAAACCTGTTTTTTTTTGTTCAATGTGTTTTAAAAGTCGTCATTTACAGTTTTCTTGAAGAATGCCAAATTTGAATGCACAGAATGGCGAAACCTGCACCCTGGCATTATTATAAATTATAATTATTTTAACCACCAAGTTAGGTAAGATAATGTGTCACTGTGCTGTGAACTTCATCATAAATCATCTGTAGTCACCTTCAGGCTTCAGGGATGAAAAGAAATCATCTTGATTCAAAATCACAGACAGTAGACTGTCCAGAAACACTGACCTCTGACCTGCCACGTCTGAGATGAGACGTAGAAATCATTGAACGGGGTTTGGGTTATGATGATGTCACTGCAGGACGGAGCCTTTGTCCCTGTTAGGAAAACAGAAATTCATTCAATCATAGCACCTTTTAAAACAGAGGAATGCAGGTTTCTGTCATTTTTCTTGGAGCATCTGACCATGTTGATCAAAGTATTGGGCCTTTTGATGAGTGCCTTTCTTAAAAATCAACACTCAAATCACAATTTTGCTCTTGGTATATGTATTTATTTTAGGGTGATTATTTTTGTGATTTTATGGATTTATTTTGGGTGCAAAAACGTGTGATAGAATCTGCAATAATATCTGCATCCGACCCAACATCCTACATTTATTTTGAGTGTGATTTGTGCGTGGGGGGGGATTAATTAAGCAAGTATTGCACATGTAAAGCACATATTGCACATTAAAGCCACAGACCTGCTCACATACAGCAACAAGCAGACTGAAACAGGGAAAGGATGATACCAGGTTTATTTAAATTGCTGCTTTTGTTAGAATATAGTTTTTTATATTAACACATCTGTAAAATATTTGCCTAAACGACAGTGTGGATTTTAATCTGCTGCAGTTCAAAGCTTTAATGCAAGTACTGTATTGCATACCAAAGTCTTTTTACACTTTTCATATGTGAGAACTCACGCCATTATAGCCATCAAGTTTTACTATATTTGTAATTTTAATATGCAACAACTTCTGCTTTAAGTAATGTTACTTTATTAATGTACCTTAGCATGTTTATCATCCTAGGTTTTGTTCCTATGCATTACCCACACAGACATTCAGTCATTATGACAGTTTGAAATGTGTATACTATTGTCAGTGGTACCAAGGGATTAATGTATATCTTGAAAAATGTTAATATTTAAATGAACGTTTCCTTGAAATAAATGTCAATAAAAACGTAATGGATACATTTTCCTTTCACCTTAAATTTTGTTTACATGTGATCAGCTGTTCCACAAGTGACTTTTTTTTCATCACAGCACTGTAAAGCCTTTAGTGTTGACTCGGGTAGTGGTATTATTTAAAAATATTTCAGCATTTATTTAAACACTATATACATACATACATACATACATACATACATACATACATACATACATACATACATACATACATACATACTGTAGCACGACAAGGCACAGGAGGATGCATCAACACAAATTACAGGAACTAAACTAAACTAAAAAATAATCACAAATGATCGGATAGACAAACTAATGCCGGCACAATTTTACAAATCATCATCGGATGTTAATGATTTGGGTTCATTTTCGACAATTTTCAAACACCGATCTGAAAATTCAACAAACAGAGGCTCCTGCATGGCGGCCTTCATAGCGTCGTCTTTGCTGTCTGCACCGTCAATGGAGCGCAGCAACTGTCTCAGATGGGGGTTGCAGAGAAGATCTCGTAGCTCTTTTGACTGACCTGTAGAGAAAAACCAAAACATGAATTAATCACGGCTAATATTTTTGAAAACTTAATTTATATGGTTATTAGTGAATACAGGTGTTAGACAAAAGGACGTGTGATGCTGCTGCCAATAGTGTTAAGAACAGACGAAGGGTACTGTTGGATTATTACCCAACAGCTTGAGCCTCTGCAGAGGCGTCTTGTCAATGATGTCCTCTTCGCGCAGAAGATCCTCAACAGTCCACGTCTCTGCAAACACAGGAAGGCAAAAAGGGCTCATCACTCAGGGCAAAAGGTTCGACTGTAGGATTTCGATCACTTAATCTCACAGCCATCTTTGTTATGCCTTAAACTAATAAAGGGACTATTGACACATTTTGGGAGATTCAGCCAAAATGTTCTGTCCCAATAAAGGTCACTATACATCCCAATATAGTATGTTTTCTGGTAATTCAATAAATAGCCGATATGAAATAACCGCACAGTAAAGTCTAATTGTGTATACTCCTGTGTGTATTAAATACTTGACAAATGAAAAGTACTGACAATAATACAATAGATTAATATAATAACATAAGTGCAAAATTAACAGTTTAAAGTGCATTTATAGAGAAAAAATTAATAAATATTTACAGCTGACTGTTTAAATGCATGCACTCAAATATAGAGTAATCAGATTAAGACAATAGTTTGATTACACTGGGGTATGTGTTACTATGTGCTTGTTATTATCAATTTAGATGACTTAATGATGATCATGATACCTCCATATGATTTCATCACAATACGAGTCCATGATTTTGTTATAATCTAATTTGTTTTGTGCTCTTGCTGGCTGGCTAAGGAAAAAAACTATACAAAGAAATAGGATCAGAGAAATAACTCCACACCAGTGTTGAAAGAATCCGTAGCTTCGGGGTCAATAGGTGCAGGCTCCTCAACAGGTAAGCAAGTGTCTGTGGACAAACAAAGAATTTCAATGGTGCATCAGTGGATGATGAGCAGAGCAATATGTCCGCCAAGTATGATCGCAGCTTGTCTAATCAGCACAAAACTACACCACTAAAATACTGAGATCAAGCTCATTTACCTTTATGCCTCTTATAACAGCCAAGTGAACAACTGAAAGAGAAAGAAAAACAATAAGAGTAATTAAAAACAGAAACTTAACAGATCCTTATGACTCCATAACAATAATACTGAATCAAGGTAATACACAGTGACATCAGTACATACTGTGTACAGCTACTGTATAATGTTAACGTGTAACAATCATTGTAAATAGGGGATAACAGTAGGTGTTTACTAACTTAAACTCAGAATGAATAATGAGCGAATGGATCAATTCATTTATCGATCAAAACAATACGTGCTATCATTCGTTCAACAGCGGGAATAATGGCCTGTGACGTCAAAACGCATATCGTTTTGAGCTACGTAGGCTGCCGTCCCATGTGGTGTTGATGTCCGAATTGTTTTTCACGTGTCATTACAGAGGCATGGTCTGGAAATAGGCGCATATTTTTCTGGATTCTTAATTATTTTTAGTTACAGCCGTTCCCATGTTTTAAAGCGACATGTGTCGTCCATGATTATTAACATACGTGAAGTTACTGCGCTACGACGTTAACTGAATCGTAATTTAGCTTTAACGTTAGCTCATGGTAGATACTGCTGCTATTTGTATATGTTTTAGACTCCTAAGTTAGGTCCAACAAGCCAGGAGAACAGAAAATATATTGGCTTCTGTATTCTCCAATCTCAAATAACTTTGTTTTTTTACTTTAGCCAAACAACTCGGTCGCTAATTGAAGGCTAGCTAACGTCTAGCTTATAGAAAGTTATTTAAAGTTACTTACTATCTTATTTTGCAGGCTGGACATTTGTATTTTGGTGTATGTTCGCTGCAAACACTGCATATCTGCATCCTGGCGAGTAGAAGAAATAAGTGACTAACAACTTGGTTATTATGCTAGCAGGGCAGCTCCTTCGTGCATGTGTTGAGACCCGGAAACGAATGATATCGATTCCGGTTGGGAAGTCCTTCCTTTCAAAATAAAAGTATTTGATTTAACCCACGGTTAATTTAGTAGTCAAACACAAGCTAAACCCAAACGCTGGTATGCATTGGCGAACCTCTCGTTCAGCTGAGGAACACTTAACGTTTTCGTTCATCATTTATTTAGGTACATTTTCAATGACTGCAGTGTATTTTCCACAATCCGCGACTGCATATATTTTGAATTCCCAGTCCTCATCATCCAGTGAAATACAACATTCATTTAGGAGCCTTGTTGTGTAGGGCGAGGTTGTTCTACAGCCAGTGTCCAAAATTAAGTCATCTGACCAAAAAGGACCATACCATTTGAAATGCACAAACAAATCTCTTTCTTGGCTATGGGCCCTTGACCTTGGTGTCTGGATGTGCATGACACTCTGGGATACAACAAGTAAATAGAGCAGGCCCTCATTCCCCCTGAGAAAACACTGGACACAGGCTAGGGAGACATTTATAGACAAATGTGAGTGACGAGGAATAAATTCTGCTTTTAGAGAAACTAAAAACACAAAAGAGTAACGGCATTCCTACTAAACGAGCTTTATTAAAAACATGTTTTATATTCGTATTCCCTTATGAGCAATTTGGATAAAACAATCCAAGCTGGATTAGTTAACATCAGTTTTTATTGAATCAAAATACAGTATAATATATTGTGCACCTAAATGACATCTACCTCTATATATTTATCAAGCACACACCACTGACCTAGATAGCTCAACACAAACTATGCTTGCACAGCTTTAACTTGAGTAGCAGGTCTTGCTACAGAGAATGGAATGGAGAGCCGTCCTGTGACTGATTACTGGGCATGTTCCCGGTGTCACAGTGCTCCATTCACTGGGTCAGGGAAGGTAAGGAACCTCGGCCATAGTCAACATCAGAAATCCAATTTTGTGTCCGGATCTGTGGGAAGATAAGAATTAAATCGTGATCATAAATCATATCCTGCAACCATTTTCATTATCTATTCAACTGCAAATTGTTTCCTCAATTAATAATTTGGTCTAAAATGTCGACATATTCAGTAATTTATTAAGCCAAAGTATTATAAATTACCTAATTGATCGCAGATTATTTTGTTTACTATGTTGTTATGTTGAAAACTAATCGCAACGAATCCGATTTTAAGGTATCAAAGGAAGCAATTGTTCCACCTGTGCTGTAAACGGAGCATGGTTAGATTTCATTATGATACAAACAGAATAGGGCACTAAAAACTTGCAAAAATGTAAATGCTTGATCCATTGTATATGGCTCTAGTCTACCTATGAGAGTGACCTAATAAATGGAACAAAGCAAACTTCACTTTAGACTGTGACTATAAAAGCAAACGTTGTTCAACTGACATTTATGGGATTAATCAGCTCGCTGCCCTCGTCTGCAGGATGTTTTTAGTTGTGTAAATATACAAGTACATATCCATGGTTGTTTTTTTCTATCACAAAGGCCGATTCTCTAGTAAATAATAGACAAATATTTCAACAAATACAAAAACACAACTTTCAGACATTGTTACCTGCAAACACCGAAAGTCATCAAGACAAGATTTTGGTTCTCCTGCGTTTTATTTCGCTGTTGTGAAATTTTTCTGCTATCTTCCTCTCGTGGCCGGCAGGGCAATGGCGGTTTGTGTTCAGCTCGATTTCTCGCTTGGATCTCCCTTTTCCGCAAGCATGGCACGAGTATTCAAGCAGATTATAATAATCATATTGATCGTAATACGTTTCCTCGAAAGAAACGAATCTTTCCATGTCTGTCGCCATTATGGAGACGGAGTGCAGCGGCTTTGTACCAGACGAGTCTCTGAGCTTGTCAACAGATGAGGTCACTCTTTGTTTATATACAGGTAGTCACGTGATCCCGGCTGTGCCACTTTTTGACTTATGGAAATATGGACGGTATGCTTTAATACATATTTCCTGCTGGTTATTTGGAAATATAGATTTTTTTTATTGTTTGTTCTACATTTATTTTTTTACTTTTATTTCAGCATGGTTGTCTTTATTTACCATGTTGGATTGAATCTTTTTTTGTGTGTTTTTAGTTTAGTTTTTCTGCTTCGTATTTTAAACACATGTTATATGCACGTATGGCAAACTAAACATTCATATCGAATCAATGTTGGAAATCAAAATAGCTGTAATAACAATGTGACAAACGGGCAGGTAAGTACCTTTCGGGACCCTCAAGACTGCAATGTGTTTGTGATATGGCAATAAATAAATATCCAAGGAATAGTTATAGTCATAAATTACACTGCACATAGTGTGGTTATTCTCTCTGGTATATATGTATCGGAGTTAATGCACACACCATGCGGAACACATTCCACTCAACTGTTACTCTTATATGAGAAAATAATTAACACTGTGCTTTGTTAGAAACCTATGCATGAACTAATTTGCATGCATATTAGATGATCGAAATGTGTCCGCATAGATAGAAAGTCGGGCTTATGTATGTTTTTGTTCCTCGGCGCAGCGGCCCGCCCCTCACGGTGTGGCACGTCCTGACGCTTTTCCACGTCGCAGTCCTGTCTCAGGCGAACTCGCTGCGTATGTATGCGTGTCTCCAGCTAGGCCAGAGAGTGATGGCGGCGCCCGTCCTGAGAGTGTCCACCCCTCGGTGGGAAAGAATAGCTAGGCTCCTCGTTTGCCTGTTGGGCATCCTGTTGTCTCTATATGCCTTTCACGTCGAGAGGGAAAAGGCTCGGGATCCGAGTTTTAAGGCCATGTGCGACGTCAGCAGCTCCATCAGCTGTTCGAAAGTGTTCAGCTCAAGGTAATTTGAATTCAGCAAAGAGCGCTCAATGAAGCCGCTATTGTGCCAACCTGGGAAGGGCTGCGCGGTTCAAACTGTCAGATGCTCTCAGCTAGCATTCGCCGGCTGCCCGCTAACGCTCAGGCTAACTGAGGACTGTAACTGCCGGCGTGCCGCGAGCCGGCTGTTAGCTAAATAACCCGAATGGAACAAGTAAACTTTTAGCTTCTCATTTAGTAAAGCACATCATTAGCCATCTAGCTCGATGAAGCTAACTTTGCTAACCGTTAGCAAACGCAACCCATTTGATAACGTTCTACGTTACTTCTTAGCCAGTAACAGCTAGCTGTCAACAGGGAGCCGTCAGCATTGCTGTTCATTCAATCAATCAGTCGATAAGTTGCTGTTGGGCTAGCTAATGCTAAGCGGTCGTAAAGGATGCTCTGTGTTGATGAAAGGGTAACACATCTGTAACACCAACTTTAGCACAAAAGTTGACGATAGCTCGTTCACACCAACGTTGTTGTTACATGTGTGTCTTTGCTGGACGAGTCCATTCATTCCGCGGACCATACTAGCATTGTTGGTGGTTAGCTGGCTTAATTTGGACAATTCGGGGTAACTTTTTAACCTTGTAGCTAGCGCTCCCGTTAGCTGTCACACTGCTGTCATTAGCTGCCATGCTAACGTCAGTCAGTCCAGGGGGTTAAACCCTAACGTTACACCTCAGCAGAGGAACAGTGCACCGATTCGCCGCAGAGGTCAGAGGAAGGGATTGTACCAACGTGGGCTACCTTAGAGTGTCAGTGCTGCCGACCGTCACACAGTGACACCACATAGCTACATTGTGAGAGAAACACAGTTAAACGCGCTGCTAGAGTTGTACTTCAGCTAACTCCATGTGTCCGCCAGACTCATGTCTCAGTTGGTTTACTCACAAAGACTTGAGTTTGCAAGCGATCGATCGTTAAACTCCCCTTTACACTCTTAAGATGACGGTTCTATATATTCTGTTAAGTTGTCGTAGTAGCTTGACTGTGGGAAACAATGAATGACTCAAGTGAACCCCACCTAGTCAGTCCTGTTGAAGGAGACTCTTTGCAGGCCTTGTGAACAAATGCTCATAGCATGGCTGGAATGTCACCTGTCTAGGACCTGTAAGATGAGTGAGCCAAGTCTGAGTATTAGAGACAGTCTCGCCTTGATCAACTTACATAAACTGTGAACAATCAGTTCTTCTGACTGAATGTGTTCACGAATAATGAAGTAATGAAGAATCGTAGTCCAAACAAGCGGAACCATCTAATCTCTACTGTCATCAAGGTCTATGACGTGAATACCCTGTATTTGTGTGATGCAGGTTATTGTACTGTATTTATGTTGTATGTTATTGTGTATGGTAAATTAAATGAGATTGACGAACACATTTCACACTAAGAGATGCATGCTATAAAAAAGAGATTTTAAAATGGTGAAATACTTGCACAGAGACTTTAAAACTTGCATTATCCTCAACTTTTGAATAGCATTCTTGCAAAATATTTTAAAGCCCGGTGTTTAGAAGTGGACTACTGCCCACCTTGGTTCTTTGGGCATGTGTTTGTGCTAAATAAGAAGATTTTAAATGGGGTCTGAGTTATTTAAGCAGCCTCTTATCCCCATGCTCCTGCTGTATAGCCTCAGATGAGACATGAAAAAACACAAGAATATTCATACTGAATTTATTCTGATGTCCACCAAAACATGATATAATAAAGAATAACTGGTATATGATTGAGTGATATACCTATACAGTTGCATGTAAAAGAGATGAGTGTATATGTACCCAAGTCAGCAGGACACTACAGAGCAGACTCAGACTGTGTGAAAAAAGTATATGAAAAATATCTTTACTTGTTGAGTAAGTTGAACATTCCCGTTGAGTGGAACTCGTACTGCTTTAAATAGCCTGAGCATAATGACCGCACTGCTATTTTATCTTTTGTTGTGCTGGATGTTGTGGTTTTCATGGAAATAAATCCATCAGTACATAAAAATAACGACGGCACAAAAGCTTTAGTTTGACTACGGCACGAACGGGAACGAGAGCGAACGTGTTGCACAGGTGTAAAGTTGGTATTGCCAGCGTCTGGCCAGTTCTTATAGAGTTCTTAGAATCGGACAAACTTAGTGATTGTTGCCTTTTTAAGATTTCTCCTTAAATGCACTGAAAAGATGAGTCGGACAACGCCAGCCATGATGGTGGTAGTCATGTCGATATCCATTGTGCTAAAGAAACCTTTTAGCTTTGCAGCATTTTTTTTTCTCCTAAAAAAAAGTCCAGATTGGTTTAGTCAATTCATTGATTAGTTGAACAACAGAAAATGAATCGTCGGCGATCGTTTCGGACTGTTAGTCGGACAAAATGACTTTTTTTCTTTTTGTTTGACTCATTTGGTTTTGACAGACTTCAGCTGTTGAGTTTGTCACATTCTGTACTCCTGAAGTAAAGTTGTAACTGCCTTCTTTGCCGATGTCTTGGTGCGGTTTAGGTGGGGTCGAGGATTTGGACTCCTGGGCTCAATTTTTGGAAATGACAGCGCACTGAACCAACCCAACAGTGTCTACGGGATCGCCTTTTATGCCTCTCAGCTGCTACTAGGTAAGATGTCCCTTTATTCACGTCATCTGTTGGTGTTGCAAATTCAGGTGACAAATCTCCCTAGCCATTGCGTTCGTAACTAGCGCCGACTCAACACTTTGCCTTCCTCTGTCATTGCTGTATTTGCCAAAATTGCCTCACATGACCCTGACACACTGACATCATATTTAGTGGCCATGTGTAAATATAATATAATCTAGTTACAGGCGGCTCATATTTGTTGAAGCTCACCTGATCTGCGATCGATATTTTCCGTTTGTTTGGACTTAATTCTAATTCATTACTGCAGACCGTGGGCTCATTTATTTGTGTTTATCCCAGTGTAATTTGGCACTAAATACTTTTCCTCATGTGTGACTTGTTTTAACTCAGTCATGCTGGTTTGCCCGCCCTTGCCGGGCCACCTGGCGCTGGCATGGAACAAGAGGTCCTTTTAGCCACAGCAGTTACCACTCATTTGACTGACACAATAGCAGCCCAGTTAAGCCAAACCGCCACAGCGGGTCAAGATTTCCATATTAAAGGCGAGACCACGCCGTCTCAGAAGTTTTATTATTCTTATGGCCCTTGGACCGTTCAATATGTGCTAGCAGGGATGACTCAAGAATCTGCATATTCAAAGTTTAACCTCTGATTAATGCCAGTGTGCAGCATCTGAATACTGTCAAAAACAGGACTGTACTGTACACTCGCACGTTGAAACTAATGCTACAGTTGTGCCTTTTCCCATTATGGATAATTTCTTTTGGATAATCAAGTTAATTGAGAAACTATATATGGATAAACAAACGGATTAACCACCAATGATGTTTGATTTGTCTGTTATTTAATTTACCGGATTATCCAAATACAAAGTGCTTCATCCAAATCATGCAGAAATTGTATAAGTGATATGTCCATAACATTGATTTGTGCTCATTGATTTGTGACATACATGTCATGGAAAAATCTCTTGACAACTGGTACATTTATTTCACCTCATGGTATATATAGTCCACCCCAAGAACAGAACATGTTGTACTACCTGCCTCTACAACTTCATTAATGTCTGGTAGTGATTGGTGGTACCACCTGTTTAACATGGTGGAAGTAGCGCTCAGATCTTTTACTTAAGTAAAAGCAATTCCACAGTGTAGAAATACTGTTCAGTAAAAGTACAGAAGTACTGAAAGTAAAAGTACTCATAACGCAGAAATGGCACATTTCAGAATACAATGCAGTACAATGAATTATATGTTACAGCTGATAAAGGTGAGACTCATTTGAACTACTTGATTGACTGCTGGCTAGTTGAATCTAATAATAATAATAATAATATACCATTTATTCGTTGCAAAGTAACGAGGAAGTAAAGCTTTAGAATAAATGAAGTGAAGTAAAAAGTACAGTTCTTGCCTCTGAATCGTCGTGAAGTAGAAATAAAAAGTAGCAGAAAATACAATTACTCAATTAAAGTACAAGTACCTCAAACTTATATTTAGGTTCAGTACTTGAGTTCTTATTTACGTGTTATCACTGGACCTTACAGCATTGTCAGGATTTCATATTCTATGATTAGTAATCGTGTAAAAACCCTGATTGTAGTTAAACACTTGTTATATTAAATCAAACACTTGTTAACGCCTCTCTGTGAGGTCACAACGAGCCCTTCCAGCCCTCACACGTGCAGCGTACTCGTGCTTTTAGAGCCGTCACTCAGCGTGACTCACTGCCAGAAACTGTTCCGGCGTTAGGTGTGGAACAGCCAAATAGTGACGAACCCTAATGAAATATCAAGAGCGCAAACTTAGAAAGCCTTAGAACTGTGACCGCACACCTCATGTGACACCAGAATAATATGACCAGTGTTTAAGCAGCATGTCATCACGAGGAGGCTGCTTACATAAATAGAGAACTGTCTGAGGCTGAACGCTAAAGAGCAGACTCATCAGGTTATTTGTGTGTTCTAAGGTTGCCTTTTTTTTTTTTCTTCTCTTCTACGGTGATTTGCCTAAGCTTTAGTTTGTGTTTCTCGCCGTAGGAATGACTGTGAGTGCAATGGCCGCCCTTATTCTCATGACGACATCCATCTTGTCGGTGGTGGGTTCGCTCTACCTGGGCTACATCCTCTACTTTGTCCTAAAGGACTTCTGCATCATCTGCATCACCACATACGCGCTGAACTTCATTCTCTTTATTCTCAACTACAAGCGACTGGTTTACTTGAACGAGGCCTGGAAGCAGCAGCTTCAGGCCAAGCAGGACTAAGCTGTCGAGAGCCGCAAGACAAGTGCGACAAACAAACAAACAAAAGAAAAAAAGAAATGTGACCTCTGAACATTTGACTTGCCACCAGGAGACCTTGCTTCCAAACAATGTTTATTCTGCTGTGTGTTTAAAAAAAAAAAAAAAAAAAAAGAAAAGAAAAGAAAAGAAAAAACAAAGAAAAAGAAGAAATTTAACTTAAATGTTGGGCCGGACATCTCAATGTTGCAAACACGGAAGGAGTTGTAAGTGAAAGATGATTTCTCTTTTCATTTCTTTTTCCTTGTTTGACATTGTACTCACTTAAGGAAGGGGCTGGCTGTGTGCGCGTGTTTGTGTGTGTGTGTGTGTGTGCGTGTGTGTGCGTGTGAGGGGGGGGGAAACACATCGACCCGAGCAAGCGGAGGCAGAAGGCCACGATGCCGAACGATGGAGGACGGCTCTCTTGTGAACAAAAAGGATCGCAGAACGGAAGAAAACGGGACATTAAAGGGGTTTACTTGAAACGGTTAGAAAAGGTCCGATTGCTGCACAGCGGATCTGCACTAAAAACTCCGAACCGAATAATGTGTCCCAAAATAATAAAAAAAAAACACTCATTAGGTTATCCTACAGTTTGCAGATAAGGTTCTAGCGTGAGGGGAGGGGTGGTGGGAGGTTAGGGGGGGGGGGACAAAAGGATTAACATTTATACAGAATAGTTTGTTTTCATGTTTACACTTTGTAGTACGTTTCTTTTATGAAGAGGACCACTAAAAATCAACACGGGACAATGTGAGAAAAATTGTGTGTAGATCAGTCCGACTGTTTGTTTCGCTATTCTGTAAATAGCTGCTGAGCAATATTCCAGGCTAGATTGTGATTTAGTGTTGACACAAACCTTTACGGACAAAAATGAAGAAAAACACAACAACACACCAACAAAACAGGAGAGAACATCAGTAAATTGGGAACCAAAAAAAAAAAAGCGATAAAGGTCACTTGTCAGGTGGAGGAGTCTGAAGATGAGCTCGGGACGTCCTCCGACCCCAAATCCTGGTCAGGCATGCAGTTCAGTGTTGTGTGGATTTCTTTGTTGCAAGTGGTTGTCGTTTCATCTGAAGCCACCGACACAAGTCTTTTAAACAGAACTTTGGGTTCTTCTCACCATGTTTGCATAAAGGCACCCTCACTTTCTTTTTCTTTCTTTCTCTTTTTGGTTATTATGTGAAAAGCATTCCTGACCTCCACACAAGTGGGATCCATAATGAATGATGTGCCTAAAGGAGTGTTGAGGTGAATTACCTTAATTTCTTTTCTTTCTTTTTTTTTACGTTTCGGTTGGGGGTTAGGGTGGGGGGTGTAATGTTATGTTGTTAACACCAGGTCTGCTCGTTGTTTTTTGTCACAGGTCCAAGGCTTTATTTTTATGATCACAGTTTTGTAAGTTAAGATACCAGTGAAGTGTTTCTCCCTCCCGAATAGTCTCACGAGGTAGCGACGGCTGCTACACTGTGATTGTCTGCTGAAGTGTAGAGTGGCAGAGGCATCTCCTATCTTACTGTTTCAATGTGTTAATGCTCATCTGGCTTTTGTTCACTGTCCAGCCTGTATACATGTGATGTCAATTGAACGGTGACGGTGATCTTGCCAAGCTGAGTTACGGTTCATTTTGCAGGATGTGAACAAAACGCGTAATGCTTGATGTTGGCAGAGGCGTAACGGGGGTGTTAAGATTCCGTACGACAAAAGAAAAGCAGAACGTTAAGCCATATGCAGAGTTTGTGGGATCTTCAGATCCAGTAGGAAAGACATCCGGGTCGCTGACGGGTTTCTAACATGAACCGCTGCCGACACCGAGGCTTTTCATGAAGTGGTTCATCTCTAACATAGCAAGGTTTGTACAGTCCCAGTATGGGGGGGGGGGGGGGAAGCAACCACTGCTGGTAGTGGCGTTGCTGGAGATCCACAGTATTGCCAGTTCAGTCCAGCACTAAGTGACAGAGTCGGACCATCAAGAAATCCACTGATTTGAAGCACCCTACCCGTCGGATGCATGGTACACTATCTCCTCGCTTTAAGCATATGTTGGACGTCGGACAATCTTACACTCACAGATCCAGAACAGTCGTAGTAATAACTGTACCAATGTGATTCATCTGTGGTGTTAAACCGGCTTGTTAATAGTTCCCATTACTGCTAGTCTCCGCGCCCACTGACAGTTTTTTGTGGAGTGAGGGTTGTTGAAGTATTGATGATCGCAACTGCCAGGAAAGTAATCTCAGTGACACATTTCCTGTGAAGTCATCGCTCGTCTATGAAAATGGAAATTGAGGAGGTACCACCTCCCCAGGATATGATCAAGTGAAATTGTTGTCTGTTCATTCATGTTGTAACCCATTTACTTCTAATCATATAGAGGCTGTTACATTATTGTTGCCCATTTTCCAAAGCATAATAGTGTTTTCCTACACACCAGGCAGACTTCACTATGTGATGGGCTACACTTTAAGAGATGCTTCCAGCACTTAATCCTTCACAGTGAAGCTCTATATACTGTTCACCATGTCAATGTTTGTCCTTTGGGTCCCAGTATAACTGATTTAATGTGATGCAGTTTGGCATTGAGTCTACACCTCAGTCATCCTCTGATGGATAACCCAACTTAAAGGAGTACTCCACCATTTTAGCATGCACTCTAATAACATTTATTCAAAATTGATGCAGCAAAACCAAGAAATATCTTTTATTTATTCCATGCCTTCTTCTTCCTCCTTGTCAAAACCCGGGGCCTATATTACCCACGATACAACTCGACCACCAGGTTTGGTATGCTAGTAGCGGCTAACGTAGCAAACCTAACACACTAGGCCTTGAGACTCCCCAACACCCGTGAATGTGTACATTCTGTGGAGTGCCCCTTTAAACACATTTCATTCTCTTTGAAAGTTGATTATTCTCATGCCGTACAGAAAAGAGTGGGAACCAACAGCTGCCTGGAAGAGATAGTCATTCAAACAATAGTTTGCTTTGGAAAATGGTCAACAGTTCTGCTACATTGACACACGATTGGTAGTAAACTGGCCAAAAACATGCACGCACCAATACAGTCCTCCAAAGGATGATTCAAATGTTTGCATCATGTTTCAGCAAGTCATCTTTAAGATCTTCCGTATACAGTATTGCCTTGTCGGGCTTACATCAGGTTCTGTTTCATCTCGACTCAGAAAAAGATTGACAACAGCACTGTTTAGTCTTTTGTCTGTGAAAGCCTGTGCACTCGCATGTAAGACAAGTCTCCTATGGATTCACTTGCACAAGTCAAACTGACATAACTTGCTGGTTTTTGCGGCAACGGCTATGGGTCCCGTGAGTACCAGCGACCATAGAACTGACAAGTGCACAGGAGGTATCATTCCGTTCATGATTCCAGTCATTTGCAGGCCTGTCACACTCGTCGTGTGCAGTTACTTTAAAAGAAATGGGTGAGGAATTTGGATGTCGAGTCAAAAGTTAAAAATCTTTGGCTGGTAAACACATGTTGTGTGACGATTTAATGTCAAAAGAAGGTCAAAACGATCGATACTGCATTCTCAAGAATATTCATTTAGGCCCTGAGGTATAACTGCCATGTTAGTTGCATCACCAATGCCAACAAAAGTGCCTTCTGTTTGATCACTAGGCCTTGAGCCAAAGACGGGCAACAGTAATAGCCTTGTAAAATGAAGAATGGTAACCGTAACGGGCACGAATGCTTGCTTTCCTTAAAATGTAATCTGATAAATTGGTAATTCCCAAAGAGTTGATATCCAGTATCGGTACATTGATCCATTCGGAGATTGCCAGACAAAATGCCCTGTTAAATCAATGGTCATCCCCTTTTTCCTTCCTGAACTCCACTCTATAATTATCTTTATTTTGTCTAACTAGGACATGTTTGTTAGCTAAGAATACACTCTGTTTAAACTACATGATTGTAATGTTCTTTTTTTCATCCCTAATTATGCCCTTTAGCTGTATAGACTGTTAACATTCTGGGTTTTTTTTAGTAATAATTGAAATAAAAAGTTGAGAGGTTGGGGGGGGGGGGGGGGGGGCTAGGAATCCATGTGTCAGCATAAAATGTTTATTAAATTTCTTTGTGGAGGAAAACTTACTGGGTTTGCTTCTGTATTGCCAAATATGTTTTAAAATGCTGTATTTTCTTACATGGAAAAGTGTTACATGAATGGTAGGAGGGTGCAAAAAAAAAAAAGAATCTGTTCAAATCCATCTTACCTTAAGGGAAAACTGTGGTTGACATGAGAACATTTTTAATTGTGTCATTGTCATGTGGAAATGATCTACCATTAAAACATTCCCTCTGAAACGACCGCTTATTTTAAGTCATTTGAATGAATGAGACACTGTTACACGTATAGTAACAGACTGAACAAGAAGCGGGTTCACTAATGAATGTAATCATTTTGTTACTGTGACATTAAAGGATTAGTGCACGATTTATTTATCTCGGAATAATAGTCAGGTTTTGAACATTGAAACCTCCTGTTTATACTGGCCATTAAAGATCCCTTCCTATTGTGCTCCCAATGGAGGAGAGTGTTTGACAAAATCCACAGCTCCTTTGTGTAAAACTATTCCAAAGTTTATCTAATGTTACAAAAATCAAGTGAGTGTTTGTAGTAGTAAATGTCCTCTTTGTGTCACTGTCCCTCTATCACAGCCCAGCCAGGAGAAACAAAGTGAATTCTGTACCCGTAACCTTGGAAGACGATTTTATCAGTGTGTATATATTGCTGAAGCCTCATTAACTTCACATAAACTGTTGAATATATTTTGGCACAGAACGAGGGCTGGGGATGTTGTGAGGGAACAGGAGGCCCCTTTAAGCTCATTCTAAGAAGTCTTATCAAATGTATCTTCTCTGGCAATTGTTAGGTTTTAGCACTTTGAGTATCATGCTTTATGTTTAAAGGTGAAACATTTACTGATGTTACATTTTTCTGAAAGCTAAACCATAAATTAAATAAGGGCCTTCATTTAATTGGATGCAATAAAATGCTATTGAATGCCAACCTTAGGTGACATATGATATTAAATATCAACATCCCTCCTGCTGATGAGAGCTTGTCCAGAAAGCTGCAGCTCGTCTGGTGTTCGATCGCCCCGAGTTCTCCCACACAACTTCCCTTCTCCGTTCTCTACACTGGCTCCCTGTAAGAGCTCGCATCCAGTTCAAGACTCTGGTGCTAGCCTACAGGGCAGTGAAAGGAACAGCTCCTTCCTATCTCCAGGCCATGGTCGAGCCCTACACCCCCGCCCGACCACTTCGCTCTGCTGCCTCGGGGCGATTGGTTCCCCCGTTGCTCAGAGGCCCCCGCAGCCGATCGACCCGGCCACGGCTGTTCTCTGTCCTGGCCCCACAGTGGTGGAATGAACTCCCCACTGACGTCAGGACAGCAGAGTCAGTTAGTTTGTTGCACTTATTGTATTCGTCTTAGTTTGTTTCTGTACTTTTGCTCTGGTTTATGCTCTTAGATCAGGGGTCTCAAACTAATTTTCACTCTGGGCCACATCAGCATCATGGTTGCCCACAAAGGGCCGGTTGTAAATGTAACTACTCCTAACATCTTGGTAAATAACTGTCTCTGCATTTGATTATTGTTTATTCAAGAGTAAAAATATTGTACATGCAGTTATATAAATGTAAAAATAAATTTAAGCACATTTGTTATTATAACTTAAATCCTTTTAATTTAGGGTTAAGAAACCCACATTACTCTATCAAACATTTAAAGAAAATAGCAAAGGCAAATATCAAACAAGTTATTACAGTAACTTTGTTCAATGCTTAAAATCCTTTCAAGGGTGCATTTGCACAATCCTACCTGAAGTATTTCATGTGTTGTAGAGCCACGTTTAGTAGTCTTCAATGTACTCACAATACATTTCCATTTCAAATGTAGGGTAACCTATGAAGTGCTGCTTCTATGACTGTTTACGTATCATAATTTTGACTATGGGGATATTTTTATTATCAAGTCTAACTTAATTTTTATTTTTTAATTTAACTTTTTTTAAACTTTTTTTTTTTTTTAGCTGGCCGATTCGTGGGCCACATAAAATGACGTGGCGGGCCGGATTTGTTTGAGACCCCTGTCTTAGATGCTTGTTTAGCAAAAAGGAGATGTACTTATGACTTCTGGTGACTAGTAGTTCTCTTGAATACACTTATTGTAAGTTGCTTTGGATAAAAGCGTCTGCTAAATGACGAATGTAATAATGTGTCTGAACTGCTGTGTCACCGTGACTAGAAAAAGTCTCTTTATTAATCAGCGCTGATACAGAGTCAGTACAGTAGATTAGTCGTTTCAGGAAAGGTGTTGAAACCACGGTATCTGGTGACGCATTCATCTCCAGTTGTGCAACAGCGATTGTGTAAATGGAAACTATCCAAATCCAAAAAGCATTAAAGGGCTATTTACAAAATCTCTACACCATCTTGTATGCATGTACAGTACTGCTGCTGGTAGCCGCTGTACGTTGGAAATAAACCTAAAGCGGGGCCTTAATATTTGTTCAGCTGTACAAGGAGGTCAGTCATGTGATGAGGGTGCATGCAGAGTCACTGATAGTTCTGAAGCTGTATTGCAGTCATCATGTCACTTAACCCTTTAGCTGTATGTTGTTTTTGAAAGCATTCAGTCACAGTGACTTAGAGAATCAACAGTAACACGGCAAAGTAGACTTCAATGTGTTCTACAAACATACAAAAGTAACATTAGGAAGGCTTTGGGAAACAAACATAATACAGTTTGCATATTGAAGACATGTTTTGTCTTTATTAGCTTGATTCATATCCACATTTCTCTTTTTCATGTATAAAAATAAAACACTTATGATTGGATTCAGCATTGCAATTCACATTAACAATACATGTATTAAGCACTTAGCTGAAACAAGCTCAGAAATGACGGCGGCTTCCAACAAAGTTGTTCTATCAAACTGCCAAAACACTATTTTATGCATTTATTTAAGAAACCCAAACACATGGTGAAAAGGAGAATAGAGGAGAAGCTCCCTTCCTTTACTGTTTGTAATGTGGTGTGCCTTCTCTGAACTCATATCACCTGACTGGAAGAAAGGTCAAAGCTAACCGGGGATGAAGGATTTCGACCGTGACCCTTCTATGATAGCAGTGGAAAGCCCTGACACACATGAATATGTATCAGAAAATCCTGTAACAACTAAATAAAGTGTTACACAGTCAGTCACGAGTATCCTAAGAAAACAATATCACCAACATAATTATCATTAAAGCTGGAAGAAACGTTCTATAAGGTTGGTGGTTTAGTTCAAAACTGCAGACCATAAGAGAAGCGGAGCTGAATGTCATGGTGGTTTGAACGTTAAACCAACTAAACTGCCTCAAGGAACTGACAGCATTTTACCAGCATGTTTTCCATTAAGGCAAAGAGCTGACATGGGATCGGAGCCTGTCCTGGACCGGGTGTCAGAGTGAGCAGGGGTACTTGGTCCAAGGAGGTAGTCGGCCCGTTTCATTGGCCAGTCTCCAGTACCTCTCCTTCAGGATGAATGCTGCTGCTTTGGGCTGCCTCTGCCTGCTGAAAACACCCTTCTTGTTCCCCACGACACGCATGATCCCTGCAGACACGAGACGGATCAACAAGAACCTCGTCATGCTCGTCAGGCCCAACAACAAGAGGAACCTTTAGAAATGTTACGCAACATAAGAAACCTTATTAACCCTGCATGATTCTAACAATATTAGGTTATTGATCATCAGTTCAGTTCATAGTGTTTTTTCGTATTTTCTATAAATCATAGAGGATGTCGGAGTGAATCTGGGGTAGGAAGGTCTGGACAGGATTTAGACAGTCTCTTCAATTTCAGCATTAAACTACTGCTCCGCTCACACATAGGAGCTGACAGGGCTGTTTTTAATAGAGTTATATACAGGAACGAACACCAATCACAAAAAGATCTGATCTAGATCCTGTGGACCAGCTCGAGACTAGGGCTGCAACGAATCAGTTTTATTATTGATTATTTCTTTATTAATCCATATAAAATATCAGAAAATGGTAAAAGAAAGCACAATTTCCCAAAAAACTAAATGATATCTTCAAATCTTTTGTTTTATCTGACCAACATATTAAATCCAAAGGAAATATGTATTTCACTATCATAATTCATATTTGAGAAGCTGGAACGAGACAATGTTTTTCTTAAAAATGACTCAGTAATGAATCTAAAGCTGCAATTAAGTTTCTTTTTTTTTTTAAATCGATGAATCTAACAAATAATTTTTCGATTAATTTATCAATAATTTTCTAAATTGGTTGATTAATCGTTTGTTTAACTTACCAATAAATAATAACCATAACTTCTAACTAATCTTTCATTCTTTTATTCAAGTATAATATTGTACTAATACAAAATGATATATAATATATTACACTGTAGTATAATATATTACTCGAAAATCATACAATAATATTACAGTATTGTATCTTTACAGCGTGACATAATGTAAATCTTTTAGTTGTATAGGTCTCTATGCGCATAAACAAACTATCAATAACTTGCAACGGCGCTGGAAAGTAGAGTTGATAAATCAGATTTTTAGCATTCCGGGAGCCACCGCAATGAACGTGAACGGTGCATTCCATGCAAACCGGCGTATTCACGTAATCAACTATGTGTTGTTCCATGTGTCACGGAGAGAAACAAATATCTGAATAAACTCAGGACACTAACAGGAGCGGAGTATCAGCTGGGAGAAATGACAACCGTTGTGGTTTTACAGGTCGCCGTGTTCTCCGGCTGCCGTACCTTGTGAAGTCATGAAGTCAGCAAAGTTCCAGATGAGTTCACCTATGACGTACTGCTTCCTCTTCTGGTCGAACACGTTGTGGTAGCTCTGCAGGACTACCTTCTGGTACTCTTCAGTAAACATCACGGGTGGATCCTGCAGAGAGAAAAGACAGCCTTCTTACCACAAACATGCTAAGACCGATGTGGGCGGGCTGAGGTTTAGAATACTACAATTTCTGGGGCATTACAGTCAGACAGTTGGATGTGTATGGGTAAGAGTCCTCACACTGTGAAGCCCCGGCACCGTATCTGCTCCATATTCGCTCTGGATGATGGGTTTCTGGTACTTTCCGTACCAGTTCTCAAACTGAGTGTTGAGCTGGATGGGGATGACCTCCAGGTGGCCCGGATCGTGGTACCAGGAGAAGTAACTGTTTACGCAGATGACGTCCACATAGGGAGCCTAGAGACGAGAGGAAAGACTGAATATGACTCGCAGAGAGACTCTTCAACACGCCCACGACATGCCTGTTGTTCAACACAGTTCTCCATGAGCCTAAATTGTAAATGAATGCTGTGATGATTGTAGATCAACGCATCTTTTCATAATGAAGCAACAGATTTTCTACTAGTAGTAATGACCAGTATTCCCATAACACTAAAGTGGATGTTTTTCACTATGGAGTGGGTAGCTTTCTCACTTTTGGCCATGATAGAGTGCAGCAGCAACTGCTCACAGGTTATTGGCCCTGAGGTAAATGAATAGTGTCTGAAGGTGGTCAGAGACTAAGCTACCAAGTACAGCCTGATATTCCTCACAGAAAAGGAATGCGAGGCGGGTCAACAACATAGTTTGACTTCGGGTCAACAAGCTAAGAAGCTCAGCAGGAAAGCTCGACTCGTACTCCCTTTTTTTTGTTAACAGGCCTGAATGTTAAAAGCAACTGAATGGAGTTTTTAAGCGGTTATGAAACAGTCCATGAAACAGAACCATCAGCGACAAGATTGGTCATTTCTATTTAGTTGTTTTATTTCGCCTGAGTAATATGTTAGCCACATAAAAAAGGAAGCAGCTGCAGATTTTCTTCTTTAGAGATTTTTATATTTGACATTATATTTAATGGCTGGTACTGGGGAAGGATCAGCAAATAATTTAGCAACAATTAACATCAGAATCCGACGACAGTTGTAGGGTTATTTGTTTACGCTCCCTGCACTGACAATCAAATCTGATCAAACCCCACCCACACAGTCCCAATTATGTAGATCACTGTATTATAGTTTCCTGATGAATAATATCTGACCTTAAAATGTGAGTTTTTAGTATCACGCACACGTTCTGCTAACAGGTAGTTTTTGTAGTTCAAACGACTGTAAAGCGTAGCGTAGCACCAGACTGTAAAGCAGCGGTTTGCTGCTCTCACTTGGTCGTCAGTTTAAAGTGTGTTTCACCTCTGACCACAGCACGCATCGCTGATGGGAGCGGTTGACATGAGCTACACATCTACATCACTGCAGCAAAGTGAGTGTTTAAGGACCAGTGTGCAGGATTTAGGGGGCTCTATTGGCAGTATAATATTCATATCTATGTTTTCATTCGTGTCAATCTGAGAATCACTGTGTTAGAATGAGCCCTTGATGTCTACATAGGAAACGGGTCCTCTTAACCGGCCTTTTGCATTTTTTACATTACCCGTCTACATTTTTTCTTCAGATATTGACACCACTTGCATCAATACAAATATTTACTGCTAATGTGTTGAATAATAAACATTCTTTGCAGGTCTTCACTGTTGATAAAACTCACCCCTTTATCCCTGGCATAGTTACTGTCTGTGACAAAAGTGACGGGCCGGGTTGGATCCAGATCTTTGGTATGTTTTATCAAGGTCCTGCAGGAAACAAAGGCACCCGTCCGTGTTTACATTCTTTTTTTAAGATTACAGTGTTATATAATCGCAACAACGTCCCTGTGCTAACCTAACTTCAGTGTGACAAAGCACGTCTGTGCGTGTACTCCACATTTCCCCCATACTGCTTTACTTGATGGGAACTGTGGTACCTGGGCAGGTAGAGTAGTACTTCCTGAAGCCTCAGGCTGTTACTGAGCTCCAGCTGTTTGTGTTCAGGGCAGGTTCACGATTACTCTCACTGCATTCCACGTATCAGAGTAAAGGGATTGGCTGTGACTGAATAACAAACCAGTATCTCGCATTCAAAAAGTTTAAAGCTTCACACTTTTTAAAGGTTTGGGCATCTCCATCCTGGTAGCCCAGTTCTTGTTCCCATCTTTATCAAATGAAGCTAAAAATGCCCAAAAAGAAACATCTTAAAAACTCACTGCAAAGTGAATGATCTTGCATCCAAAAAGGTCAGTTTGTGTAGGACGACCAGCACTCACTTGAAATAGAAGTCAGCAGGGGGCATCTCTGCAGCCGGCTCATTGGCTACTGACCACATGACCACAGAGGCGTGGTTCTTGTCCCGACGTACTAGCTCGTCCATGACGACCAGGTGATGGGCCAGGGAGGCGTTTCCGAAGCTGCGACTACATCGGCAAGGCACAAATAACACAGAGATGACGTTTTTGGAAAAGCTAGACTTGATACACAGATCTGCCCGTCATTTCAGGTTACCCGGTGTTAAACCAGCCCACAAGACAAAGCACTCCATCAACATCTGTATGCAAAAACAGTGAGGACAGGTCGAATTGTATTTGTGACCCGACATGATTAGTTACTTTTAGAACTCCTATTAGACTGTGTGCAGACATTCATATCCATTGGAAGTCGGTGTGTCAACGCGGCGTAAGAGTGTTGCACAATCTTAACAGGGTGAGGTTTCTTGCATGTGCAGTATATCTTTGTTGATGTTAACAGCCGTCGGGAGGTTTTACATAAATGGACAGCACACTCTCCTCTGTTCCTGTCCTCATACACTGTGATGATGTTGCCCACTGTGAACCCTCAAACACACCTAAAAGGTCGCAGCAACGTGACCTTTAGGTGCGTTTCATCATGACACTTACATGTCTTTGATGCCCACGCCCGGGCACTCATCTATCACCACGATGCCGTGGCGGTCACACATCTGCAAGATCTCCTCTGCGTAGGGGTAGTGGCTGGTGCGGAATGAGTTGGCCCCCAACCATTTCAACAAGTTAAAGTCCTTCACAATGAGGGGCCAGTCCAACCCTTTACCTCGAATCTACAACACAAAGTAAACAGAGGAAGTCAGGATGGGATTATCGGACTGGATCAACTTTTTCTACTAAATTTCCGGTCTATTTTCAGGAGTGTAAAGACTGTCTGTGGGTGTTAGCTTGCATTCCAACACATATGCTGCTTCAAAAGGTAAAAGACAGTCTTTTGGTAAAGGTCTTGCTTCCCTCTAGTGGTACTCACGTCCGAGTCCTCGTGTTTGTTGACGCCATGGAAGTAGAAGGGCTTGTTGTTGATGAGGAACTGGGTGCTGGTGACGTTGACTGTGCGGATACCAACTGGTAGAGTGTACACATCCTCGTACACAGATCTCTCATCGGATGCCATTAGGCGAACCTAGATGTTAAAATGCAAATGTCAGAGACATCCGTTTCAGAAGACGTTGCAAATAGAAGAGGTTTCGCTGAATACCCAACAACCACAGCGGGTTGGGGAGTCCATTCAAAGTGCTGCAAATATCAGGTGAAGAAGAAAAGTGATGGAGCAGAATCACAGGAACAAGAAAGAGAGTTCACAGTACACGATGCTACAATTTTCATTCAACATTTTGACTTGTCATAGTGGGAAATAATGCGTTTCTATTGACATTAACGCATTGACGCTCTGTGCTATTTCCTATCCCTACTATACTACTACGACCAGCAAAATGTCTGCTATTAAATGATTATTGTATTATAAAACACAAACTTCTCCTCCTCCTAAGCTTGAACACAAGGTGCATTAAACAATGTTCACCCTCATAATGGCCGACTATAATCAATAACATATTATTCTTTCACAAATCTAGCGGCAACGCTCATGTGACCCGCACCTCAAAGAAACGTTGTCTTACCTCCATAGAGTAAAGGTAACCTGGGTTCTCATGCATCAAGTACGGCCACCACAAATTGACATCCGTCACTTTGAGGACTCCAGACGGCCCGCTGGAGGAGGCCACACAGCGGCCATCTTTGTCCATCAAAGTGACCTTCAGGGAGGCTGAGGCGGCATCTTGGACGGACACCTTGTAATTGACGAGGCCTGAAATGAAGGGACGACAACACTCTGAACTACGTCACATGACTACTCTTCGGTAGTTTACAACAATCACACGTAGCTTCTTTGAGCAGTTTACTCTCAAATGATTTGAAATCAATTAGTCGTTTTATTATAATCACATGCACTCATTTACCAGTGTTATCCAAGAAGTCCGTCACCACGGTGATGTCATCCACATAAGCTTTAGGAGTAGTATACAGCAATACAGGGCGATGGATGCCGGCATAGTTGAAGAAATCAAAGTAGATGTTTTGCACAAAGTATCCATCGGGGTACCTGTTGAGCAGTTACATTTTCCTCATTATCCGAACTGACTAGCAACATTACACCTATTTTAATCCCGCCCAAATACGACAGCAAACTAGAAAAGGCTACATTCTCAGAAAAACTGCTATGTTTCTACAGTAGCCCAGAGCGGACAAACCAAACACTGACTCTAGGAGCTGAAATGTCATTTGAAGTGTCACTGCTGAGTGTGAGGAGTGGAAGCATGAAGACGACAGAACTTGAACTGTAAGTGCTCAACAGCAACTGAATTTTCTTACGATTTGTCACAGTTGAAGTCGAAGTAAAACTGATGAAAGCAGTTGAAGGGTCAGTACAGGAGTAATGATGTAACCATGTTAAAATATGTTACTGGCCAAATAAACATAAAATATTTACTGCAATTTCTCAAAACGTAAAAAAAAAAATATATAAAAGATGTTTTTGAAAGTGAAAGTGCTGTGATCTGTTGCAAGTTCAAATTACTTGTCTAGCTTGAAAAACGTGTAGGTTTGAACATTCTGCTCATTAATTCACGATATAAAAACAAGGGAATTAGTATTTTAAAATACGACTTTAAACATGTGAATCGAAGCAAATCAAAGTTAGTTTTATGGAGCCATTATTGTGGAAAAACTATTTGCAAATGTGTGTTGAGAGTTGTGTAACTGCAGCTCAATCTGTGTTTGCGTTAGCGGATTTGTAAATGTGTAAAAGAATCTCTAGATGCGTACTGAGATTTGTGAACGTGTATTCAGAATCGTATTTCCAGCTCATGGAGCAAAATACACCTCAGCCAATAGTATCCATGTACACATTTACAGATGTGTCCACACAATTACAGATCTATGTACACATTTACAAATCATTGGCAGATTCCCGTACACATCCACAAATCTCAGTAAGCATTTCGAGATTTATTTACACATTAACAAATCTGCTAACGCAAACACAGATTGAGATTCGCTTACACAACTCTCCACACACATTTGCAAATAGTTTTGCTACGATAATGGCCCCATGTAGTTTTACATCTGTGAAGTCAGCATGCAAAAAAAAAAAAATGTTGGTGTTCGTTTTAGTCAGTGTTTCACTTTAAAATAAAAAAAAGATTGAGTTTACTTGGTGCGGTCATTCATGTGCTGGATGGTTCCTGGTGGAAGAGTGTCCAGAGACAGAGTGTTGTTGACAGCGATGGTGATCCTGCACGGCTGAGTTGGGTCCTTGCGGATTACAGCGCCTATCTCAGCCTCAAAAGGAAGATGGCCACCTTTATGCTCCGTCACTTTCACCCCGTTCACCCACTGCAACGGGTAGAGACAACGAAAACACATTAGCTTGACCACATTATTGCAACAGGTGGATAATGTAAAAGGGATGGGTGTCATACTTTAAAAACGGCAAGAAGTGAAGCAGATTACTTTTATGTTTTTAACTCTGCCCGGAGTGGAGAGGGAAGGTACGTGTGATACTCACCACGACTGAATAATAGTGAGCACTTCCCACTCTGAGCACAACTCTGGTTCCTTCGTCGGCGATCCAGCGGGCAGGCACCACAACCTCTCTCTCATACCAAACCCAGCCAATGAAATCTCTCAGTGCGGGGTCCTGGGTGATGTCATTGTAGCTGGCAGGAACTGGCATGTCGATCACTGGGCCAGTCTACGGAAAATAAAGCATCACTGACAGGCGATAATGTAGTTCTTACAGTGGATCTGCTGTACTCAGTGGTGAGTTTGTAGTTACGGGGATGACTATAATCAGGAAAAATAATAATAATATCATGATAAGGGAGCTGATAATGGTATTTTCCTTGATGGTTTTGCTCCTATGGCAATGGTTGGGTCCCAAACTGGGGGTCAGGACCCCACAAGATAAATCTGAGGGATCACAAGATGGTTAACGGAGACAAAGTTAAAATACATTTCTGTTACAATTATGTTTATTTCTTGGACTTTTCTCTGGGGTTTTGTCTTCTGTAAAGCTGGATATTTACAATCTCAGAAGAAAATAAATAAATAACCCTTCTGCTCACAAGAAATGTCCACACTAAGGCCTTAACCTGTGATGAGGGGGGTTATTGCTCTTTGTTGTTATGTTGTTCATTCTGTACACATCACATCTATTGCACTTCTGTCCATCCTGATAGAGGGATCCCTCCTCTGTTGCTCTCCCACAGGTCTCTCCCTCTTTTCTCCCCATTAAAGGTTTTTTTGGGGGAGTTTTTCCTGTTCCAATGTGAGGGTCCCGGGACAAGAGGCTGCCGCATGTGTACAGATTGTAAAGCCCTCTGAGGCAAATTTGTAATTTGTGATTTTGGGCTATACAAAAATAAATTGAATTGGTATTATATGAGTATGTTTCAATGGGCTATATGAACTTGAGAGTGTGCCTGTGAAACAGATATAAAGTTGGACATATTATGGTTACATATTATAATTACTTTAACTAACAATTTAAATTTCCAGTACTATCCACTAAGGGGCTGATAGTAAGCATTCTTCTCCAGTGGTAACACTATAACATGTTATGGGCATTCAGTGTGTCACTGTGATACTCAGCTGTAAGTTTCTGCAGACTTGTACTTTGTGTTTTGCACCCCCTATGGAGTGCTAAGTAGATGTACAGTAGTATTACGTGTTTTTGAGCTACATGTATATATTCTGTTTTATTTTACTTCCTTTGTCAAAACAAACACAGTGAGCTGCTTTACGTTGCCAGCGCTGCTGTTAGCTTCTGTCGTGCTCACCTCTGCAAGGCGACTTTTGTACCATGCCCTCTCGAAGCCCTGGTTCCTGTTTGAGGACCCGTCAGCCCTGAAGTTCCACAGCCCGTTCAGCTCCTTCACCTCTCGGGAGGAAGACTCCCGGGGGAAGAGCATGCCGGCGTCCAGCAGACATGCCGCTTCAAACGAGGCAAACAGGCACAACACGCGGAACACGCCGCCGAGCCTTTCGGGTCTGGGCATCCTGAGCAACTTCTCAAAAATCCCACCTCGTAAAGCAGCTCCGCGGTCCTCTTTGCTGATTCGGTCACGTGGTTTGTACCGAAGTCACGTGACCGCAGAGCTGCTTTCTCGCGTTACCTTCATTTACGGTCGGGACATTTTTGACTGAAAGGTGAGCAGAACGTCGTTTAACGTCATCATACACCATCCAAGAACAAAGAAACAACCGATGCAAAAATGTTTTTAGGTCCAACCAAATCATGAATATATTGTATAACATGTTCAGTATTTACTTTATTGTTCAATATTTGATTCTACTCAAAGGACATCATTTAAGATGAAACGTGAAGGCAGCTTCGTACGTCTCCATCAAACTAAAAGCCCTGTCCTGGCTGGCTCATATACAATAATCTACAACACGAGGAAACCTAATACTTTATTCAAAAACCACACGGCACTGGTTCTAAATCAACATACCCGGATGCAACATTGAACAGATTACACTGGATGGCGCCAGACGCTCGTACATTAAAGTGAACAGCAGCGCGACACGGAAGCATCAGCTCACTGGATTTGTTAAACGGTCCAACAAAGACCACATTTTCTTTCAGCACATGGACGGATTTATCTACAATGGCGAAAAAGGACTTTTGAGCTCCTTCTGATACTCATGGCAATTCGGTCAGACACAAATGTATTCAGGAATGTGCACCTTTCCCACATTTAAATGACCACAAACCTACTAACATTCATTGAACATGTGTCTGTGGTCACCCCTCCATGATTGGTGCTAAGTCTCAACTGATCTGGGAGGATATTTGGGGATTTAGGGAGTATATGCAGGCTACTGCAAAACTATTAAAAACTATCCACCTCTCCACAAACTTTGTGACAGTAATACTAACCTCTTTATGTTATCATGTTTAATTTGTTTTGATCAGTTTCAGGTTGTATACTGTAAAATCACAAACCCCTGGTGGCGTTGGGGTGTAGCCTTCGCTCACCATGAACTGACCATGAACTGTGACTTCCCTGGTTGCTTTGTTGCTTGTCATTCCTCATCTGTGTCTTTCGGTCCTCTCTCTACTGTCAAATTGCAAACATCAGCATCAAATGTGGAAAAGTAACCTTTAAAAACACATTGGGTTTCATAAGGATAAACGGCCTTTTGGGAGTGTAAAAATATTTTCACTGCAAGTATTATTGTCAGTTTTCTTAGTGACCCAATGTGGTTGAATCATGAGGGAGAAACTGGCACTTGACTGTGCATTGCAAGGGTATTTGGAGAGAGCGGTGTGCCATGATCTTAGAGTAGCATTTGTGGAATGAGGGTTAAGTTCAGAACTCTGAGAACTGATTATTAATAAATACATGACAGTTGTATTGGATTTATTTTTTTATTTTAGTCTGACATGGGAAAAAAGCTGTAAATGCATAAATATTTTTAGAGGAAGTATTTGTCAAAACTTTTCAATTTAGAAAGTTTTCTGTTTTGTTCCTTGTGTTGATACGTTCAAAGGTGTGTTATCTATAATTATTCTTCAATTGTTCAAAGGGGACATGGGTAAACAAATGCCACATGTTGTAAATAACACCATTTACTGGTGGGCTTGCAGTTATTGTTGGAATGCTTAACAGCATTCCAACAATAACAATAACAATAATCTTTTTTTAATTGGATATCTATGGAGAAAATCTTCAAATCCTCTTAAACTTCTTCAACTTTCAAAGCCTTCTTCTTTCTCATACTTTCAGCTACAGACACCATAGTTAAACATTTCAACTAGAAGGGTTTTCAGCAGTGCAGTTTAAATGCTTTCAGGCTACAACATTTTTCAGACAGGTAGTCTCCCATTTCTGTATTTTCATCAATTTGTAATCTTTAAACTTTTTGAATTATTAAGCTTTTTGCAATTCTTTTTTTTAATTGGATATCTATTTTCAGCAATGTTTTTGCAATTCATTTCAGCGTTCAGCATTCCAATGCATTTTCAGCAGGAAATGCATTTTCTAGTTGATGTTTGTACCAAGTCATGCACTGTTGATATATATCTTTAAAATATATAATATATATACAAAATATAGAAAAGTGGAATAATGTGTTGAAAAATGTGTGATATGAAGTTAAACCTACAACTGTTTAGTTCAGCTTTAGTATCAATAATTATTTCTCACTTTGTACTGAATCAAAACGAGACGTTTTATATTATGAATGATCACTGTCGGTGAAGTATGAGGACTGGCTTGGTTTGTTGTAACAACTGAAGGTTTTACTTTAAATGATAATAATTGATATTTCTAAGTTTGCAGAAGTTGTGATCTTTATCTATGTTAAACCTTTAGCATTCCTCATTTAAACTAATAATAACAGAAAGCTGCTGGCAAACTGCAAAACAAATAATAAAAATGAGAAAAGTGTCTGATGAGAAAAAAAAAAATCCCACAAATCCACTGAGATCTCAAATATGAAGTAATCTGTTTGATGCTAATTGTTGTGGACTCAAATGATCTGATCTGATGACGGCAGAGATTGATGGACTTTATTTAACTTTGAGAAGCGCAGGAGTTGGTGGTGAACGTGGAGGATGAGGAGGAGGAGGAAGAGGCATCTCTGATGCTCAGATCTTGCAGAAGGAATTCATCTGTTGGGTCTTGAGGTGAGGCGTAGGTGTAGATGGAAGCTGCTGGTCGCTGGCGAAGGCTGCAGGATGGAACTGGAAGAGGATGAAGGTGGAGCAGGAGTCTGGAGATGTTTACCAGAATCGACAGTTGGAGGCCAGGGCTGTAGACTGCTGGAGGAGGCTGTAGGTGGAGGTTCTAGCTGCAGCTGTCTGCCAGAATTTAGGATACAGTTGACTGCCAGCAACCTGCAGGTGGAGGCGGCAAATGCAGGTTGCTGGCAGAGGCTTAGGATACAGTTGACTGACAGCAACCTGCAGGTGGAGGCGGCAAATGTAGGTTGCTGGCAGAGGCCTTAGATGAATGTTTGACCTAAGCTGTCAGTCGGAATCTGCAGGCGGAGGCAGCACATGCAGGTTGCTGGCAGAGGCTGTAGGTGGAGGTCTAGGTTACAACTCTGCCAGAATGTGCAGTTGGAGGAGGCTGCAGATTCCGGAAGGCTGCAACGTGAACTTTAGGTGGAGGCCGAAGGCAGAGATTTAGGATACAGTTGACTGCCAGCAACCTGCAGGTGTAGGCAGCAAATCTAGGTTGCTGGCAGAGGCTGTAGGTGGAGGTTTGACCTCAGCTGTCGACCAGAATCTGCAGGCGGAGGTTGCTGAAAGAGGCTGAAGGTGGAGGTTTGACTTCAGCTGTCGACCAGAATCTGCAGGCGGAGGCTGCACGTGCAGATTGCTGAAAGAGGCTGTCGGTGGAGGTTTGACTTCAGCTGTCGACCAGAATCTGCAGGCGGAGGCAGCAAGTGCAGGTTGCTGAAAGAGGCTGAAGGTGGAGGTTTAGGTTGCAGCTTTCTACCAGAATGTGCAGGTGGAGGAGGCTGTAGATTTTGGCAGAAAAAGCTGCAACCTGATCCTTAGGTGGAGGCGGAGGCTTTGGTTGCTGGAGGAGGCTAGAGATGGAAGTTAAGGTTACAACTGTCTGCCAGAATCTGCAGGTGGAGAAGGCAAATGCAGGTTGCTGGCAGAGGCTTTATGTGGAGGTTCTAGTTGCAGCTTTCTACCAGAATGTGCAGTTGGAGGCGGCTGCAGATTCCGGAAGGCTGCAACATGAACTTTAGGTGGAGGCGGTAGGCAGAGATTTAGGATACAGTTGACTGCCACCAACCTGCAGGTGGAGGCGGAGGCTTTGGTTGCTGGAGGAGGCTAGAGATGGAAGTTAAGGTTACAACTGTCTGCTGTAGGTGGAGGTTTGACCTCAGCTGTCGATCAGAATCTGCAGGCGGAGGCTGGCACGTGCAGGTTGCTGAAAGAGGCTGAAGGTGGAGGTTTGACTTCAGCTGTCGACCAGAATCTGCAGGCGGAGGCTGCACGTGCAGGTTGCTGAAAGAGGCTGTCGGTGGAGGTTTGACTTCAGCTGTCGACCAGAATCTGCAGGCGGAGGCGGCAAGTGCAGGTTGCTGAAAGAGGCTGAAGGTGGAGGTTTAGGTTACAACTGTCTGCCAGAATCTGCAAGTGGAGAAGGAAAATGTAGGTTGCTGGCAGAGGCTTTAGATGGAGAGTTAGGTTACAACTGTCTGCCAGAATGTGCAGGTGGAGGAGGCTGTAGATTCTGGCAGAAAAAGCTGCAACCTGATCCTTAGGTGGAGGCGGAGGCTTTGGTTGCTGGAGGAGGCTAGAGATGGAAGTTAAGGTTACAACTGTCTGCCAGAATCTGCAGGTGGAGAAGGCAAATGCAGGTTGCTGGCAGAGGCTTTAGGTGGAGGTTCTAGTTGCAGCTTTCTACCAGAATGTGCAGTTAGAGGCGGCTGCAGGTTCCGGAAGGCTGCAACATGAACTTTAGGTGGAGGCAGTAGGCAGAGATTTAGGATACAGTTGACTGCCAGCAACCTACAGGTGTAGGCAGCAAATGTAGGTTGCTGGCAGAGGCTGTAGGTGGAGGTTTGACCTCAGCTGTCGACCAGAATCTGCAGGCGGAGGCTGGCACGTGCAGGTTGCTGGCAAAGGCTGTAGGTGGAGGTCTAGGTTACAACTCTGCCAGAATGTGCAGTGTGAAGAGGCTGCAGATTCCGGAAGGCTGCAACATGAACTTTAGGTGGAGGCCCAAGGCAGAGATTTAGGATACAGTTGACTGCCAGCAACCTGCAGGTGGAGGCGGCAAATGTAGGTTGCTGGCAGAGGCTTTAGATGGAGATGTAGGTTACAACTGTCTGCCAGAATGTGCAGGTGGAGGAGGCTGTAGATTCTGGCAGAAAAAGCTGCAACCTGATCCTTAGGTGGAGGCGGAGGCTTTGGTTGCTGGAGGAGGCTAGAGATGGAAGTTAAGGTTACAACTGTCTGCCAGAATCTGCAGGTGGAGAAGGCAAATGCAGTTTGCTGGCAGAGGCTTTAGGTGGAGGTTCTAGTTGCAGCTTTCTACCAGAATGTGCAGTTGGAGGCGGCTGCAGATTCCGGAAGGCTGCAACATTAACTTTAGGTGGAGGCGGTAGGCAGAGATTTAGGATACAGTTGACCTACCTACAGGTGGAGGCAGCAAATGTAGGTTGCTGGCAGAGGCTTTAGATCAGGGGTCCCCAAACTTTTTCCTGTGAGGGCCACATCACTGAACATATCGTTTGACCTAGGGCCCGATTATGGGGGGGGCTACGTGCGTGCTACTCGCAGGTGAGCGACTGTTGCATCGGGCGTGTTGATCGGGGCGGAACACCGCCGTGCGCGATACAGAGAGCAGGGGAATTGAAAACACGCGACCATGTAGTGACAGACATGACATGCCGGCGTGTAAATAAATTAAGCACAAGTACTCGTCCTTCAAGCTCCTGTCTCTCGGCTCTTCTACTTCTTCTACTCTTCTACTTCTACAGGGTGCGCGCATGACAGCTCTCATCTCGTTCGCCCCCTGGTGGTTGGCTGATTCAGGAAGCGTTTGATTTGATATGTAGCAAGCACGTATTTTAAACGTTAATATCGCAGACGATCATGCTCATTTACTCGTGGCAGCCAAAATCGTGATCGCGATTAAAATTCGAGTAATTGTGCAGACTGAAAAAAAATCATAATGCGTCTCTGGTATTGTTCAGGGGGCCGGACCAAATGTGGAGGCGGGCCGCATCCGGCCCGCGGGCCGTAGTTTGGGGACCACTGCTTTAGATGGAGAACTGTCTGCCAGAATGTGCAGGTGGAGGAGGCTGTAGATTCTGGCAGAAGAATTTAACCTGATCCTTAGGTGGAGGCGGAGGCCTTGGTTGCTAGAGGAGGCTAGAGTTGGAGGTTAAGGTTACAACTGTCTGCCAGAATTTGCAGGTGGAGACGGCAAATGCAGGTCGCTGGCAGAGGCTCATTATTTTGTTTTAGCACTCTGGTTCTTTCGAAGTGTCCACAAAATAATGTGGAGGATGTACACCTACCCCGTATGAGACGTCCACATGCACCCGTCCGTTTTTGTCTACCGTCTCTGTTGACGTGGGACGGTCCAGTCTCTCCCAGAGCTTCTGCTTGATGAGACGTCCCAGTTTTATGCTGGTTTTTTTCAGACGGCCGTTCTTGAACCTGTGAGGAGAGTCATAATGAGGTTAAAAAGTTGATACATGGAATAAATTGAGTGAAAAACTAAAGTGATTAGAAAATGTGATAATCATCAGATAGATTTTTGACACAACACACCTTAGCATATCGTCCACAACTTGGTGGTAGAGTTGTTGGTACTCTTCCTCAGAGTGGTTGTGGATCAGAGGGCCTTCGTGGTGCAGTGGAGTCGAGGAGGGCCGGAGGCCGTGGGCCACGCTGGAGGCAACCGGCAGGTCTGCAGGCAGGATGGTGGCCCGAGGCTTTGGGAGAAAACACAAAGAGACAGGAGAGTCTGCAGGACGGGCCACAGAGCTCCTTCTCCTCTTCTGGGGAGGGTCTTCAGTAGCAGCAGAGCGCCGGCGCTTGCGGGTCAAAGTCTGCACCTGGTGAGCAACACATTAGAGGATGTCAAACTAAAACCTGTATAATACTCTCTGGAGTATTTACATTGTGACTTATTTCATAATAATAACAATAATACATTTTATTTATTGAGCGCTTTTCATGATTGTCAAAGACACTTTATATTAAAATCATCATAAAAAAGAAAGCTATACACTAACATTTTAAAACACATAATATTGGTCACACATGATTGAATATGAGGATCTAAATGTGTTACCTGGTCATCCCTGCAGCATGGACACTGTCTGCGAGTGGAGACTCTGCTTCCTCTCTGGTTGTCCTGGAGGTGGACGGGAACATCACACTGCAACGACACACACTCATGTTATAATGAGGCTTCACTAGTACAGTCAAACAAACATCTGACAATAGATAAAGTGAATAATAACATTTATTGTCACAAATATAATGAGCCTAACAGTCCATTCAACCCTTGAAAGAGTTCATGGAGGCCAGATTAAGTTAGCAGGAGGCCCCAGGGCTACAATGAGCTACTCCCCCTATTGACCCCTGATCCTCACACTCTTACACAGTGTGGATTTCTGTGCTTTATTTGAGCTGGTTTCAGATTTGCTAGTAGCCTGATTAACATGATTACAGGAATATTTAGCATGTTCTCATAAAACTGAAAGAGTGAAGGAGTTAAAACCTCCTCAAAGACAGAACCTCGAGGTCTGATAACAAAGCAGGACCCTCCTTATATATATCTAGTATTTCCATACTGTAGGAAAATATAATTATAATATATTAAAAATATAAAAGGTCAAGTACTTTATAGTTGAGAGCCTACATTTAATAGGCTATATTTAAACATCCAATATAAATGTGTTCTCTTGGAGCTGGTTGATATGAATTTGTGATAAGAATTATTTGATAAAAGACATATAATAATATGATAAAACATTATAGTAAGTCAGGCAGTGATTTGAATGTATTTATAATGACTAGATGAACTGAGTCGGTACAGTACTGTTGTCTAACTGATCCATTAGCCAGTGTGTATCATTACAGTAAAAAACAGCATCTTCTACAATGTTTATAATGATGATATGAATCATATTTATGATAATATGAATTAGTTTTATTAGTTTTTTGTTTCAGTGAGGGAGTGTTCATGGCAGAGCCGATCGAAGTTTAGCTAGCTTAAAACTTATCTTTTAAGCTAGCTAAACGTTATCTTAGCTAACGTTTTAATCGTCTCGACACTAAAACACATAAAAACCACTCAAAGTGTTTAAATCTCACGTTTTCCATAGTAGAAGTCAGTTGTGTTTCTTCTTTCAGTCTCTGTGAGTCTGTAGTTGTTCTTAGGATGTACCAAATCGTCTGTAGAAGTGAAACTTTGCAACAAATCGTCGAGAAAGTTGAGAAAACACTGTTTCTTGACCATCTGAGGCGTTGTTTATGTTTAAATGATCATCGTATATAAATGATGCACTGAGATGTAACCTAGCAACGATGGAATCTTTCACGTCCATTTTGTTTTCACAGTCACGTCTATATATAATTAATTGTTTAATATTTACATATTATGTATGCATATTTAAATACTATATTCGTTTTTATGACAGTGTTTTATTATTGTTATCCTGTTTCTTTATTCTTCCTTATATTATATTTCTTTCGTACGTTTTTTCAAAGGCTTCTGCTCCTTCATATTTTAAGCTACAGAAACCGTTCAAATATCAAAATGTTCAGCTCGTTAAGGACACGTGTGCTATGTCTCTTCATATTTCTAATCTTTAAACCTTTTGAATTATTAAGCTTTTTGCAATTTTTTGTTTGAATTGGATATCTATTTTCAGCAATGTTTTTGCAATTCATTTCAGCTTTCAGCATTCCAACGCATTTTCAGCAGGAAATGCATTTTCTAGTTGAAAATGTTACCCTCATAGATTTATCGGAAAACATTCAGGTTTATATTGGCTGTTTTCTAAATATCCCGCAGAGGGCGCCAGAAGTCTGTCGAAAGGCTCAAAGGAGGCGAATGGGAGAGAAAAATAACGTAGAAGAAGAAGAAGAAGCCGAGTCTGGTGTTTAAGCTAGCTACAGAGAGGAGAGAAAAAACAGTAGATTTACCACTTAAAAGTGTTAAAGTTGTTCACCACAGAGGTGCCGTGTTTCGGTAGGTTGTTGTTGGTGACGGATGACCAGGATTTGATGATTGTTATCCGGTGAGTGTGTTTTATTTGTATGTGCTAGTTTAAACTGCACCACGTGTTCAGTGTCATGACTGTACATTGAAAACAAGCGGAGAAATGTCGCCAACTGTTTGTTTTAGTTTTTTGAACATTTAAACTAATACATAGAGTGATTAAGGACTAGGAGAACTGCAACTTACTTGTTTATTGCAAATAAATTGAAATTCATTTACTATATGCAGGATCGATTTCTGACAGAGAACAGTGAGGATTTTCAACGGCTGCCTCGTGCGGAGGAGCCGCTCCATGGATCTGGACCTCTCGCCGGATTCTCCAGTGGATTACAGATAAGCTCATGCAAAAATATATAAGTTTAATACAATTGAACTGAATAGACGTAGTTCACTTGAAATAAAATCAGTACTTGCCTGAACTGAACCGAAAATCGTGTTGCATCCGAGGAGGAAGTAAACAAGGAATTAACAGAATGTATTTAACTCAAATGTGGCACTGCCCAGGTATTAACAGAAAGTGAATGGGTGACAGTTCAATTTCATTTCTGTTTTTGGTTTGGTTCTTGGATAATAGCTGTCAACAAAAAGGGATGGATTTTAGTCGGTTTATTTCTTTTGGAAGGGTGTATACTTATACACTTTAAATTAAACTTGTGAAAGGTGGATTTATTTTTTTTGGAATTAATGTATTCTGTCCATTTTCCGTTCAGTACATGAAATGCATAACAATGGGATAGAATTAAGGATGATGACATTAGAGATGCACCAATTAACCCTTCGCTAAGTACCACCCCTCAAACGCAGACTGGCCAATCATAGCATAGCATCGGCCAGCTCCAACTAGGGTTCGACAACTATACGGTTGTGCTGTGGATGAATAAAGAGAACCGTGTACAGCGTCAAAGGCGGCGCCCTATCCAATCCAAGTTGCTCAGTGGTTATAGAGCATTATAGAGCAAGCGCAGTAGCGTTTCCTTTAACCCCAGCTGCTCTGTCTCAGGCTCATTCTTATGAATGAAGGAAGTCTGAATTTCAGCTATTAGTGCATTTTAGGACCTAATGATTTGAATAATGGATATTCATGTCTTCGTATTGGGGAGTTTATTTACCTCGAAGAAAATATTGCAGACATCCTCAGTTGCAGACATCTCTTTCCCAATGTAAGTCTTTGGGGAAAAGTATTTTTGGACCCCACGCCATCACGTGACGAACCCGGAAATTGTATTGACACCGGTTTGCCGGTAAAATTTTCTTTAAAAGCCCAGCTCTCTTCCTGGGTTGCATGAGCTGTGTTCCATAAAGACTCGTGCAATCGTTTCAGATCATCTACAATTTTGGGCTGGTTTTGTGGATTAGGAGCTAGTCATGGTTAAACGTTGTGTAATGATACTCAAGGTTGGGAGAAGACATACGTTATTAAAACGTTAAATTTCTATGTGAAAACATGTGCAGCTAACATTAGAAGAGTAGCACACTATTAACTAGTGTTAGCACAATAATACGCCAATTACTGAATGTATACTGAATGTATACAAACATATTTAAACTGGTCATAATTTCCTCTCTAATATCTATTTTATATTGCTGTGAACACATCCTCTTCAAAGAACTGTATTTACTCAAGTTTCTGGCCAAAGACTATATTTTACAAGGTTACATTTGAACAAATCATATTGCAAGTCAATGCAACCTGTGTTAACCTTGGCTGTTAACTCTGTTATAAGTGCTAGGGAGAGACAAGCTGGTCACTATGATTTCTCTGAGCAGCATGGACGGGAATTAATTACAATACAAAAATTGTCTCAAGTTAGTTGTTCCAAATGTTTTTAAGGTTGTTCCTCCACGGCTTATTTTGGACTTGAAGTTGGGACAAATTGCAAGATTTATGTCTTCTTGTCACAGCTCTGCCCCTTCTCTTCTGTCACTCTATCAGCTCATTCAGTGCACCTGTTAGTCACACCCACCTCATCAGCTCAATCACTCTCACCTGCTCACTCTGCTGCACCTACTATTTAGACCCCAGTCTCGCACACACTCGCTGCCAGATCGTTCTCCGCATAATGTCAGACTTTCCTGCGTTTAACCTCCGACTGTTTTCCCGTTGCGGACCCTGCCGGTTTGGACTTCTCCACCTTGCCTCTGCCCCAGTAAATGACTCAGCCTTCTGTCCCCGACCACGAGATTACAGTTGGGGATCGACCAGATGCCTCTCCCTCTGTTCCGGCCAGCGCCCTTGACGGTCAGCTTCTGGGGACGGTGATGCATCAAACCGTTCCGGTCCACATGCTCCTGTCCGGAAACCACCACCAGACCATCAGCTTCCACCTTCTGCAAACCCCTCGTATCCCCCTCTTTCTGGGATACCCCTGACTGCGTTGACACAACCCCCACATCGACTGGACTACGGGGGCTTTTCGGGGTTGGAGCCGCTCCTGTCACCTAGTCTGCCTGAAACAAGCTGCCGCACCACAGGGCTCCTCTTCCATCCCTCCTGCCAAGTCACTGTCCTCACCTGGGAGATTGAGGAATCAGTGAAGGCCGCGACTAGGGGTCAAGCCGGTCCCAGCGTGTGTCCTCCTAACCGCCTGTTCGTCCCTCAGTGGGCCCACTCCTCAAAACTTACCTGCGATAGAGAAGGAGGTTTCCTGCCCTTCAGTCCAGACCTTCATCCGCCGCTGCCGCCAGACCTGGACGAGGGCCCGAGCAAACCTGCTCTGGTCGTCTGCTACGCAACAGCGGCTAACCGGCACCGCGCTCCAGCCCCCATCTACCAGATTGTTCAGAGAGTGTGGTTGTCGACCCCGGACCTACCCTTGCGGTAGGGTCCAAGAAACTGGGCCCAAGATTCATCGGGCCTTTCGAGATCGAGAGGATCATCAACCCGGCGGCAGTGAGGCTCAAGCTCCCCAGATGCATGCGCATCCGCCCCACCTTCCATGGTCAAACCTATCCGGGAGAGTCCCTTGATGCCGGCTGCTCCTCCTCCTCCGCCCCCTCGCCTCATCGAAGGAGGTCCTGTCACGGTTCATCGCCTGCTTCGCTACCGCCGCTGGGGCGAGGTCTTCAGTACCTGGTCGACTGGGAGGGATACGGTCCGGAGGAGAGGCAATGGATTTTGGCTCGTAACATCTGCGACCCCCGACTCATCGCCAATTTTCATCGACAGCACCTGGACTAGTCTTCTAGGACTAAAACGCCTGCCGGGAACACCCAGCAGGCTCCCTGTACGGACAATGAGGGTCTTTCCTCCGGATCCGAGGAACCCTACCTCCAGACCCCCTCCACCCAACCGGCTGTGGACTCTGACTCTGCGGCCTCGGAGGAGTGCTCGGTCTGGCTAACATGCTAAATGCTAAACTGCTCAAGGTCGATCCTCCAGCGGTGACTTCTGCATTCATTCTGGAACTTTTCCCCTCAGTGAGGTTTGTGAGGCCTTTCTGATGTTTTTGACAATAGTCCTTGATTTCAGCTCAAAAGCGTGGCAATGAGAGACTGGGTGGATTGGTTATAGTGGGACAGATGGCTGGATGTATAATGCTTTGAGAATAAACGAGCAGACATGAGGACTTGGCGGTGCACCAGTCACACAGAAGGCCGTTGAGATAGGTAAGTGACAATAACGGGCTCATTGTTGTAGATCACTGTACACATGAGAGCGTCAACAACCACAGCGTTGCGTGTGCGTGTGCGTGTGTGTGTGTGTGTGTCAGCGCCAGCCACACGGTAGGTAAGAACTGTACACTCTTTTTGCTTTAACAAATGTTTGTGGGCGGCCCCATGTTGTCTGCCGTGGTTTTATTCTACTGTTGATTCTTTAAGACGTGTCTTAAGAAGTTATTTCATTTCTGTGGCTTCAAAATCCTTGTTGCACCAGGTGCAGTGTCCATTGACTTTTTATTTATCGGTCACTTTTGTTTACTTGTCTTATTCTTTATTTTAACAGTAATATCATATCATTTCACATTCTCTTTGGTAAAATAAATTAAAGTAACAGTACCTTTACTTGTCTTCGTTCCATCTCCACTTATTCTCTATCCAGGTATACTCACTCTCCCTAAATGCCACATATTGCGGTACATTTTCTTTTCCCACATAACTTATTCGTCCCAGAGGGAGCGACTCCACAGACTTTTGCAAACTGAAATGCACTTGACTTTCTCTATAATTCTTTTTTTACTTATTTGTCTGCCAATTCCTTCAACACTATGACCCCCTGTTTTCCCTCCAAAACGTTTTATTTTTCTGATTCATCCTAGGGGAGCATGATTTTTCATTAAATCAATATGTTTCACATTGACCAAGTAACATACCGGAGTTGGAAAACTCTATTCCCAGGAGATAATCAAATCAAACGATTGTTGGATTTTATTTAGCTAAAGTTATGCTGTCTGGCTCAGAAGTCAAATTTACTGTGCATCTAAAGTACAAACAAGGCAGGTCTTGTCATAAAGTGCTTCACCGATTGACACACTCATCCAAACAACCTGTAGCACTGCCATCTGCCTGAAATAATGCAAGGTCATTTTCCCACCAGTTTTTTTGGGATGTTTCAAAATAAAACTTTTAATCTATATTTGGAGCTCTTCCTTTGGTTCCCATGTCAGTGATGTCTCATACATACCTATCCCTGTGGCATAAATTCAATGTTTTTAGATTTCTTAAAGCATTCATGCTTATTACCACAATATGGTATGTTGGTTGTCCACTGTAAAAAGGTTTAAAGAAGTTTATTAATATTAGTTGTAATCATCACGGCTTGACATTTCAGTGTGTCAAATCCTATTTGTTTCCGATTAATTTGATCCAGTTAGACTACCAAGTACATTTCGAGGCATCCATGAACATTGTAATGGTCTAATGACACCTGCTGACTCTCAGTAACTATCCACAAACTGTTCACATCACAGATACAGAAAGGAGGTCTCTTATACCGGCACACTCCTGCTCACATTCAGCTGCTATTTGACATTTTTCCACGTGGCTCCTTCCTAAAAGTTTACAGATCTTCCCCAACATTGGATCTTCGTTACAAATCTCTCTTTCTCTGCCACACACCAAACCTCATTGCCTTATAGGCCTATAAGAAAAGAAAAATGAAGTGTTGTTTTCCCTTTTTATCTCAGACATGGTGTGGCTTTCTTTTTCCATGTTCCTACCATCTTTACAGCCTCTCTGATACAGAGCTGTGCAGCTGAAAAGGCACTCACAATGCTCAGAGGAGCTGTGGGTTATAAAAGAAGTCATGCCCACATCAGAGGGGGGGGGGGGGGGGGGGGTTAGCTTTTGGCCAACATCATCCCATCAAACCGCTTTGTCGTCTAAAAATCTCTGTTCCTTCAGTCTGTAGAATTGTAGTTATTTTCACTTGCATTTGCATTTCACAAGGCAGCTTATGATTGTGGGAATAACATTAAGAGATTGGATATTGTTGGTTGTTTTTGTTTCTGTAAATTAAACGGGAGGAATTCTAGGTGTTTCTACCTTAATGTGGTTACACTAATAGAAAAATTGGCACTATAGAGAAAGCACTATTCATCAGAGAAACTCCTCCGTTGTGATCTATGTAATGCTCCGTTATTCTATTACACGTGACATTGTTTAATTCTCAGGCCGACATTTTTTAAGCACTAGATATTTTCATAGTTGACCTGCTGTTCTTACATCTTTTTTTATGATTAAATTTGTTGTTCTGCAAAAAATAAAAAACGGTCTGCAGTAAAACCAGTTTTTGAAGGGGTGTTCATCCATGCATTATTGATAAGCGAGCAAGGGGGAGCGAGAACTATAAAGGGCTAGAAAGAGAGAATAAAGGGGGACACATTTCTCCAAAGCCAGGGTTTTTGCTGATATGCTTTTCACACTGGGGCTGCGCCTGTGTTACCACTACATCAGTGGTGAAGGAACACACGTACATGTGCAGATGTGAGGAGGAGTAACGGCTTTCTTGTTGAACTGAAGAAAACCTGACAAAACAAGTTTAGTTGCTGGCTTAAGTATGAAGTGCAAAGTACATCGGTCTGCACATTCTATGTCAATGATATGATATTCTAAAACCCTTATCTCAATCTGTACCTTTTGTAGATGTAGTTCATTATATGATGTCCTCTGATGATACTCACAAGTAGATTAGACCAGTTTGCTTCTTTCAATGATGGTTTGTATTCAGTTTTCTGAATGAAATGTAGCAGAATGTGCAGTCATTTCATAACATAACAGTCATTTATCTGGTGGAATTTCCATTTTTTGCATTTAAACAGGCGTGTTGGTCATCTACCAACAGCAAGTAGGCTGATGAGTGTAGAAGTCATCTGTGTGACGGTAATGGTTTAAGTCGTTAGTGTTGTCCGTTTGTGTAAACCACGTCTAATTATAGTGTTCCACAGTTATTAACAGGCCGCTGCTAATGAACGGTTCCAGTGCAGTGCGGATGTACTTATGTATTTCCTATAGTGCTCTCTGCATCCTGTCTCTTCATTGTCGAGACTGCTTGGATAAACATTTATGGCTTGAGTTCTTCAGGACATAACAAACCAACATTCTTTGAAGTTCTGTACATCGGCCCGCCCCAATGTACAGCAGAAGAGAAGGACGAGTTCATTTTCTGCACCCAGTCGCTCTCCTGTAAACCTAGGGAAAACACTGAAATTCCCCGATAGACGGGCTATTCCTCTAATTTCTTTTGTGGGAATTTCTTGCGAGATTTCAGGGAGATAAAATAACAAAAGGAAGAGAAGTGATTTTATTTGCACTGTGCCTTATGTCTTACTCACCAATATGAGTCAGAGCAGCAGTACGTTTTATTATTGTTGTGCCCGTTACAAGGTGAAACCTGTCATTAAGAAAGCTTGCTATATGATTTCCTCGTTCCTCCACATGTCCGTCTGGGCAGTAAAGTCCTTACTACAGCACCACATACACACCACGACCTGTTGTGTCTTAACACCTGAACAATTTTCAACAACTCCTCATTACTTTTATAAGACTATCTAATGCGATACAAAGCTCAATAAAACCTAATGAGAGGATAAAGTTCACACCACGTAGTACATACTGAGCACATATTATTGGCATTACTCTTTGGCAGACCATGTAAAGAGGCATTGGATCTGATATCAGTCACTAATAGATTATAAAGCGGGTTGAACATTATAAAGCGGGTGTGTAAATGTGTTGCTAGAAGCGGTGCTACAGTTGCAATTCAGTCAGGAGTGATAGGTAGGCTGTGTGCCCTTTTGGCAGCTAAGGCACAAGGGTTTTAATGGCAGAGATTCAGACTCTAATAACATAACACATTTAAGTTGTTACTGCCAAATGTCAGCAAATAATGTTTCATTCTCTGCATAAAGATGTGCCTTGGTGTACTCAAGGTATTTTGTTTTTGTGAATTTCTTGAAATTTACATTATGCACAATTGTCTCCCACCAGAGATGTGAAATACGTTGGGGCAAAGGGAGGAAGCTCAAATAAGGTGTAGCTGTGCTGAGGGTCCTGGGAGGCTCAATCAGATAGCGGTAGGGGCAGATTGGCTGTGTGGGCGCACGCATGATGGAGTAGGAAGCCGTCTCTTAAGTCCTGCCGCGCCTCGCTCTGTGCCAAGGCTTCACGCTGCCAAAGCTCCGGCTGTGATCGGGAGCCTGCAGAACCGCCTCAGCAGAGATCTGCTCTCTCCAACACGTTTTTACCGAAGGCCACTTTCCTGCAGTAATGCCGAGTTTGAGGGAGGTGACGTGCTGGTTATTTCTGGTGTGAAGTGATTGCACTGCTCGGCTCGCAAAGAGCAAAACTGGTTATCAGCTTGCAGAGAGGGTCGCCATCTGTCAAAGTGTGCGCGTCAGATCTGGTGGCTATAGTTGAAACCAGGATTTATATGCCGTAATTGCTCTCTTGTGAATAAATAAAAAAAATTGCCTTCCCTGTAGAACACTGGTGCACGTTAGCAGCTTCTGACACCATAATGTTGTATGAGGTGTGTTGTCGATCGATTTTAATTCCAAGTCGCAATCGTCTCCCTGTCCAATCAGGGTGAAGGAGACGTTCTACAGGATGGCTGTATTGCATCAGACCCTGAGTTAACAGGGTCATTTTTAGAGCGAACCAGTAATGGTTGACAACCTTTTCAATATCTCAGCAAAAGTCCAGGCAATATCCTGTTGGTTCATAATCCTGTTTCCACAGCTTCACGTGTAGGTGAGGGACAAAACCAGCTAAAGATTAACCGTTTCATTGCAACATGTTAACGGCCGTCATGCGGCTGGTGCTGTGGAGGGAAACGTAATAGCTGTCATGGGAGCGGGGCCGAGCAGAGGTCAGCGACCTTCTCCGTGAATGCGGAAACCCTATCGCTTTTAGTGACAGGAGGCAGGTGTGCTGCTATTTTTGTGCCATATTTTGATCAATAATTAACCAAATGAGGACTTGTTTGTATTAGAAACCAAGCACTGCAGATATTTTCAAGAACCTTTTCACAATCTGTTATTCCATTGTTTGGATGAGTGAAACTGCTTTGTTCTCCAGTGTGATAACACACTTCACAGTCATTGTTTCTTTATTCTACTTGTCGCTGAAAACGTGGTTGATTTTGAGGCAAAAAATATGGATTTGGCAGCAACACCAACCCAGTGTCAGTTTTTACATTCACACACCTTGAGGGTAGAACATGCCCACTGATTGGAGGCGGATGATTTCTCCCCATCTTTGTCCTCGCAGTGTCAGAGTGACAATGATGCACGAGAGAGGGAGAGGAGGAAGAGCAAGGGTAAAGACAGGGAACAGGCATTCCTCGTGTCTTCTCTCACTGTTCACATGTGGAAATACAAGCTCTGAATAATTCATAGCCTGTGGGAGGTGAATAATGAATGCGTGCAAGTGATTAAAGGATGCATGCTGATAAGCGAGAGAGAGAAGAGGGCTTCCCCCGCTGAGTGATCTCTCACCTGCTTCATCAAATGCTGAGAAGCTAAAATAGTACTTGAGTATTTCAAGTGTCGAGCCTGCGCTGCGAGTTGGATTTTGCCACTTGCCATCACGACGCATATCCCCGTGCTCCGCTCGATGCAGTTGTTTGCACCGGAGCCCTCTGAATTCTGTGAAACTGTGTAAATGGAGTGGAAAAAAAGGAGAATCCATGTTTTAATATGGTGAATAATACATCGCCGCAGCATGACGCAGGGCTGTGTCTGCACGCTGGGCTGTCCTGTGCAGGGAGAGGTTGGAGCAGCGCCGGGTACATTTGGGGTTTATCTCCTTCTCCCTATGGCACACACACACTCTTTTAGTATGTGTGTATGCATGTAAATTATTCTCTGTGAAGTTGCGCAAGTGTCCATGCATGTGTGGTTGTTTTTTGCCGAACACAGGTTATTGTTCCAGTGTTGAAAGTAACTCCTCACATCCGCCCAGGCAACACCCACTGTTACGCACAGCTATTCTAAATATACACCTCACATGTACGTGAAGAAGCAACACACCCCCAGGCATTACAAAAGAGCATGATTTGCTTTTACTTATTAAAGCGATGTAGGCGGGATGTGCATGTGTGCCGGGGGTTGTACTCAACATTCTCATTGAAGCTGTGGCAGAACACCAGGGAGCAGAGGCTGGTGTGTGATGTGCACTGTTAAGAATTTTATTTTTCTTGTTTGTGAACGCGTACAGCAGCAAAATGAAGGGTGTGTGTGGCAACACATTGGGCAATGGAGTGAATTCATGTGTGCCTATTTAAAGCAGCGCTGAGGGTTTACCCTTTTATTAATGACACCAAGCAGCTCGGTGTCCATTCAGAATAACTGCAGGAATCATTCATACTGACAACACACACACGATGAAGAAATATGTGCGGGGAGAGGCTTTCAGACCCGCGATAATGGTTACATATTGTGTGAAAACAACTGAATTAACGGAAGACTACATCCTCGCCATGTGGGACCCCGATTAGTTTAAAACTGCATCTCCACTGATTCATCTGGAGTAAAGAGGAGGTTGACTGGTTCAACGCAATGGGAAAAAGTCAGATGAGCCAATCAGCAGGTACAGAAGAGTTTAAGGATTTCATATGAATAATTCCACAATCACCGGATCAAAAGAGTGGGATTTTTAGAAAATTCTGTCATTTAAAAGTAAAGCTTTCTTCACTGCCATTTTGACTACTTATACATGTATATTTATTAGGTTTGTGTGGGGCGGTCTTGTTGGGGGAAAAAACATGTCTTGGATCATATTTGCTAATGAATAACATCAAGTTTTGCCTAATGTCTGCCATCTAGAAAAATTAGCTTCAGTTACCTTTACATTTCATTTATTTTTGGGGCAGCATTCATCAGTTGGATCTATTTTTTGGCAGCTTAATGGCAGAAATCCACAACAAGCTGAATATCACACACTTGTTAACCAACAGTTGCCTAATTACACATCCAGCGGACATGAAGCGTCATTAGCATTCATTTAAAGTTGTGTTTCTGACCACCTGATGGAGTAAGTCCAATATTCACTCTCCTTTTAGCTCTGTTTTGGTCTCCACCACTCCTGAGAAAAACATCTGTCTCGTTAGCTGTGAAATGCTCGATTATGTTCGCCAGCCAGTCGCTAACTTTTTTTCTGTCTGCCGTTTGGTGCTGAGCTGGTCGTGTACAGTGGCTGAAAACGGCTGCCTGCTGCTGCTGTAGAATGAGGTTGAAATGTGTTTTTCACAGACGACTCATTGAAATGTCCCGGTAGAAAAGGCCCAGTTATTGACTAAATATTAAAAATGATGCTGGATCACTGTCTCACTGTAATTGCTTAGTGGGGCAGTCAAAATGTCTGCTGTGAAAAAAGTCTATAATAGCAGTAAGAATGAACCATAATACCCCCTGTAGAGCTGAGGTGTGTGTGTGTGTGTGTGTGTGTGTGTGTGTGTGTGTGTGTGTGTGTGTGTGTGTGTGTGTGTGTGTGTGTGTGTGTGTGTGTGTGTGTGTGTGTGTGTGTGGCCTTTACTGATCTGGTTCAGATGTCCATGTCTCTGGTGTGGGTCAGTGTTCTCCAGAGTGGACCAGCATCATGGGGTCTTCAGCTGAACAAATAAATCAGTGTTCCCTCTCCTTGCCTTGACTGATTAAAGCTCTCCAGTCGCATTCATGAACAAAAATATAACTTACAAATTAGGGATTTCACAAGAAAACCTTTAATGGATAGTAGTGTGATGTAATAGAAGAAAGGATAACGGACAAGTCTAAGAACAAGCACCATTATACACAAAGCTCATGAGTATATTTTCACATATTCATCATAGTTGTGTCATTTGTCATATGTTTCTATGCTCATTACATAATTTGTTATTAGAGGAGTGGTAAGTTCTGATCAGTGTTTGGCTCCCACACACAATCGAACACTCAGCTTCCTCTTCCTGCTTGTGGGGCGATTGAAAGTTCACAAAGAGACAGACACAGAGGATGTCTGGGGGGACCATTTCTCATGAAACCAAACACACACACTCACACTCACACTCACACTCACACTCACATTCCTTTGCTTGGAAGAAGTGCATGCCACAGACTTGAGGCCTCAGTATTCAGGAGCTTACATGACAAGGCGTTTACCGCAAACTCTTCTCTTAGGTAAGAGGTCACATATGTTGGCACATTTAGACGCTAAGAATGACCGCCTGATATTAATGTTTATATTACAGAGCTTTTAAGGTGAGTTTGTACCCCATGTACATTTTCCTGAGAAAATAAATTCTCTAAAGATAGCAATCTGTCAGAAACGTTCTTCTAGTTGAGTTCTATCCATCCATTATCCATCATCTTCTCCGCCTATGTGGGGCCGGGTCACAGCGGCAGCACCAGACGTCGTCCTTCCATAAATCGAGAGCTTTGACTTCCGGTACAATACCCGCATCACTGCTGACACCCCACTGCACCTGTCCATCTACCGCTCCATTTTGCCCCCACTCCTGAACAAGATGCCAAGATACTTTTAATCCTCCCTTGGGGAAGTGACTCACTCCTAACCTGGAGAACGCAGTTTGCCCTTTTCCAGCAGAGAACCACGACCTTAGACTTGAAGGTACTGACTGTGATGTCGACCGCTTCACACTCAGCTGCAAACTGCCCCAAAGCATGCTGCAGGTGGCGGTCTGATGAAGCCAACAGAATCGCATCATTCACAAAGAGCAGAGACACAATTCTGAGGTCAACGACCCCAGTATTTCAGATGTGCTCTCAATATACAACACATTAGCATATTTTACAAAATGTATTTAAGATGGTTTGACTTGGGATGCAGTCACATTTTCTTCTACCTGTTGACTTCCAGTATGGCAGGCCACACATTTATTATTCCTGGCGTCCATGCAACAAGAGGAGTTGCTCTTCAGAAGTTGGTGCCAGCAAACTGCAGGGACACCAGTCAGCTCCAGCATGCAAAAGGCCAGAAGGTCTTTGCAGAGTGGTAAATGTCGTGACGATCGATATGACGCAGCGTAACTCACCGACTACCTATCTGGCTTGACTCAGCAGCCGTAGTCTCCCTCCCTGCTGTATCCTGGAGCACGAAGAATGGTTGTGTGCCATGACGGGATACAGTCCTGGTTCCCATTGTCCCAGGGTGGACAAGGTGTCTCTACCTTTTCCCTTTGGTCCGTGTCATACAAACTGTACTTCTGCTCTTTCCTGTGCTTGTCAAGCAGGCAGTCCTCACCCCAGACCTGTTATTGGAATATTGGAAAATCTCAGGGAAAGTAACGAGGACAATATCTCATTATGCTTAGATCTAGTGACCCCAGCACCAGAGGAATGTGGAGCTATGCATTTCCTGTCCAGTTTTCCAACTCATTGACACACCCTGCCAGTTATTAAAAGAGACGTTATAGTGAGGTTTCTTTTAAACAATTCTTCTTTCCTAAGTCGGCACTTCAAAAAAATTAAGCAAAGTTTGCCAAAGGTCATAAAACACTGCAAGAAGCTACAGCAAAAAAAAACATTGTAAGGAAACGATGACAACAGTGACGCTGTTATCAAGTGATCAAAAATCACATTGTAATGGTGTGTTGCAGTCAAACTGTCATTTTTAAGATAATTCAATGGATTTTCTATGATAATTCTTGACTTGTAGAGAATACTGTTCAGCTGAAGGTGAACAGAAATCACAGTTAGTTATTACTAGAAACAACACAAATCCAGCTAATCTTAGACCGTGACTACAAGACGTGTGTAGAAAAGTCCTTGGCACAGATTTAAGTCAAAACATTTGAACGTATTGTACAAGACAGAGTGTGTTCCGGCCAACCTGACCTCTACTCCAGTCTGATAAACCTCACAAAACAACGTGCTTGCCACCACTTATCTTCACCTTAAGGACTTGGAAGGAACAGTACACATGATGTTAGCAACAAACTGTCCCTTTGTGTATAGAGACGGACAGATTTTTGGAGCACAGACTCACTCTCACCTGCTCTTTGTGTGGGACTCACATAAGGATGTATTATGTGGTCAGGGCCAACATGGGGTATGAGGCTGGAGCTCTAGGAAAGGTTATGATTGAATAGCAGTGGCAGCAGTGGGAAGAAGACAGTAATCATGAGAAAGTAGTGGCCTTGTGCACAGACCGCCCACAATAAACAAACCAGAGTGAAACATCTGGAACTGCCTGAAACATCAGCAAGGTTTTAGATTTGACCCTGCTTTTACTCTGATGAAGAAAAATCAACTACATAACTTAATTTAATTATCCCACACTGCCTGTCGGGTGTCAGTTTCTCATACATGCAATGACCTAATTGAAGAATATGAAATAAGCCGATGATGTATTGTTTTCCTTATCTCCAGCTCTCTAACTGCTTCACTTACCCCCCTCAACTGAAAACAAACAAGATTGTGGGTGTCTATCTCACATCCTCCCTCTGGGCTGGATGTGATGTGATGTCACTGTCCCTCACTGTGCGCCCCTATAGAGACTCATCACCTATATCATCCTGTGTTGTCTCGGGTCGCACCCCGGTCCCTCCCCAAACAATTTGTCTGAGACCTGTGGGTTAAGTTCGAAAGTTCAGGTCTGCTCCCATACGTCTGAAACCAAACAAACACTATCAGAAAAAAGCAGTGGGTTGGGTGAGCGTTAAAATGGAAATGTCACCTTGGTGTCAACTTTCCATAGTTATCGTTATCTGCTATTGTGGCTCGTGGGCAGGTCATGCTTAGTCAGAGGCCCATGCTTATAATAAATGATGATCTTCCTAGCCGTTACATGAGATTCTTGTGACTTGCAGAGTATCAGACATACTTATGTATTCTATAGGACATACATCACAAGGTTTATGAATTGTAACCTATTGCTTAGTTAAAGGTTAATATGATTATTAATGCTTTAGAAACCTTTTGGGTTTCCAGGTTGTGAAAAGCTATTGTCAACTATTGACATTTATAACTGCAGGATTGATGCCTTATTAGAAAGTCATTGGATCATTCATGAAAGGTCTTTTCTCACTTAATAGGCCCGACATGCTGCAGTTATAAATGTTTCTACATTATTAATACATGGTTCTTCCACTACAGGAAGTCATCATGTCTGAAGTTTGTATGTTAAAAGGCCTTTAATGAATAGATTTTTGGTTAGACTGAGGTGTCTATTGGATGGGTCTTTCTGCATAGTTAAGTAAAGAGCTACATAAAGAGGCAAAGCAAGTTATGCTGGAGGAGGCTATCCACCAACCAAAGGGATTTTTCTCTGCCTTGCAACCCAAATGTTGACTAAAGCCGTACTTGAGGCCAAGTCAGGGATGACTAACACCATTAGGATGCATCCTCTGGGGAACATAAATTTCCAATTCATCTAGCAGTAGTTGACATATATCAGTCTGGACCAACATACGTACACCAACATATTACCAAAATAAATCCAATTATTTCTCTATTAGAAAATTATTATTTTACCATTTAGAAAGTTATGAGTTACACCTTTTAAAAGCCTTAAAAGTATTCCTTATTAGAAAGTCGTACAGACCAGCTTTACTCTGTTTGTCATTGTTCATCACAGGTCCTGCTAACAACACTAAATCTGTGGAGGTGTGTTTCTCAGTGAAGTGCACAAGTCTGAAATGTTATCATGTGATTGAATTCTAGAAAGCTGGCGGCTGTTATGTTATAATCGGTCTCATACGGAAATGAAGTGGAAGCTGCGGGGCAGGTTGGCAGCTCTCCTGCTGTGGGAATGGATCTAGACGAGGATAGCGGGTAAACACAAAGTTTCCTTGTCTCACAGGCGATTAAGCTAATCTAATTAAGAATTCCATCTATCGTGAAAATGAAATTTAATGAGCTGCTTGAGTTGCCTCAGGTCGGCCCAGGAGTTTTACATCACTCTCAGCAAAGTTATTTCTTCAGAGAAAACTGTTGCACTATTCGCTGCTCCACTGACTGACAGAGCAACAGCCTTCTATCATCATCTGAGTCAAAGGTCATGGTCAGGGCGGGTCAGACACAAATAATGGCCTCCACTGGCGCCCCTGTTTTTATAAATAAACAACATCAGATGTTTTCAGCTAGTGACAAAATCTCATCCCATTCAGGAGAATAATTCACTGCAGGATGTGTGATGGTAAATATTAATAATCTTGGGGCCTGATGTTTGGAGAGCTGCTAGTTCAGGACCAGGAAAACCCCAAACATGCTTCAACAAATGCCAACATGACTGTGGGAAAATATTAGATCTGACAGATTTAGGAAAAATATTATGACTTTTGTACTGTGACCACGAAGTGGTTTTAGTTGGCCACAATTTAATCTGTCCACTAAATGATCACTTTTAATGACTTATAGTTGCACTCAAAATTATTCTGAGTTGAATAATTTTGAGTGCAACTGTAATAGTTGATTGTTGAAATATGTACAGTAGGTGTATGTATAAAATGTGTTTGCATAAAATGACAAAAGCATTAACGGATTTGTTTTCATAAATTACATATAATCAATCGGGTGTAGAAGTATTTGTTATCAAATGCAATACTTTATTAATTATTCCTATTACATCACTTGGATCATTAGATTAATACTTACACATGCTACAGAAGTGCATTCTTCAGTATTTGTTATTGTAGTTTGAAGTTCAAAGTTCATTTTGACCTCGGAAACAACTCGATAAATGATTGAAAGCTCCAGAACAGCTGCACTATTTATATTATTTATTTATTTTTGTTTAATTCATATATAAATCATATATGGTGCTTTATCTGGCTAAAGGGTGAATGGCAGTTATTCATGAATTTTACATGTGAGTTTGCTTCCGTCTGTCCTCGTCTGGCCCTGTGGATGCACGTTTCTCTGCATGTGCATCCATCACCCATGAAAGATAGAAACTGCAACGTGAGCCAGGTACGTCAGGATGGAACGCAAGCTCACGTCAATTCCAGCAGAGCTTCTTTCCTCTGAGAGTCTCCTGCAAAATCACTGCCTGAAAGTTTTCCTGTGGAGAACGAATCCTCCCCCAGTGCAGATGTAGTATCATACAGTCACTGATATACACCAGTAAGATATGCTGGAGGCGTCAATGTCTTATTGGGTTTGTGTGATCCGAGAAATCCCCAGATCAACAGCCATCTGATGCTGACAAATGCAGCTACAGGCAAACAAACAATTGCGGCTGGGGGTGTGTGGGGAGACAGATAGAGGAGCTTCACCCTGTTGGGGGGCCTGCAGACTCATTTGAAAAGTTCATTCCGAAATAGCACAAAGTCGGCAGAAGCTAGAGAAAGAGAAGCCCCGTTTATCCTTCAGGCCAGCAGGAAAAAGGCTGAATGAACCTAAAGCAGACACCTGAGAGGCTCGCCGTGTCCCAAACTGCACAACAGAGAAATGAACTGCCAAGAGCCAGCAGGACGGACAGGAGAACGGAGTGTGAGTGATTGATATGTGGTGATAAAGTAATTAGAAATGTTAATCTCCTATTTCAGCTTTATGCAATCCACCACAACAGCTGTAGATGTTTTTACTTCTGTGTTTGTACACAAGGTAGTAGGACCATCCTCATTGGTCTCTTGTATGGATATATATGCTGGACACGTGCGTGTGTGTTTGATTGACTTTGCCACAGAAACACCCAGCAATGCTACCCTCCAAATCCTGCCGATGCATTCCCCTTGAAACCAGAGAGCTCGCCTAATTCAGCATAAAATTGAAGGAGCTGAATATGATCTGCACCTCGTCACTGCAGCACACAGACGGCCATGAACCTCATTCCGCTGTGAAACGAACGCCTGATAAGGAAGCTGTCTCTTGTTTTAATGGGTCACCACGGCACTAATGATGACCTGCTGAAAGCCCACTAACGGGAAGAAAAAGGGAGGGAAGTCTTTTATATTTCCTCTTTCCTTCCTCTGCTGTGAAGGCGTCAGACGTGAGGGTTTGCTCAGCCTTTCGAGGGTGTATGGTTTTGGCAGCCATGGACCCGCTAACCCCGCCAAGGCTCCCCCGGGAAAGGTGGTGAGGTGGTGTAACAATATATGGAAGATATTTCACCGGCATCTGGAAAGGTCGGAGCACTTTGCCACAGAGAGAAGTGTCCCATTGACCCGCAGCAGGCTTTTCATTACAGAGGCTTCAAAATACTGCTTTGAAATATCTGAGTCACTGTGGAAGGGCAGGAACAGAAAGACATTTGGAATATGAAAGAAGAATATAAACTTATGTTACTGTTCGCTGCTGCTATATCTACAGTATTTCAGGATTGTAAGCACTCGAACCCTAAACATTAGAATATTCCCTCAAGTTACATTTTCTATTCAGTTTTTTCAACAATAGCCAATCAATTTATTTACATACAGTAATAACTTTTCTGTATAGGAGTTTTCATTGTTAGTGGCGGGGTATAACTTAAATAATCGAATAAAACACATTGTGATGTTTTTACATTTCTACAAATTTACCAATAACCTAGCATTGGTGTAATTGTTGGGCGAAGTACAGTTTAGAAACCACTTTCTTTTCCAAGTCTTGCACTTGTTTTGGTCTCGTGCCTTTTTGGACTATAATTGTCTCGGTCTTAGGCTGCTGATTCGGGATCAGTTGTAGAGAACATTGCCTGATTCTACCAACATGAAGCATTAACATACATGTAGTCACCTCTAATGATTCTCAAACCTAAATTGTATGCAATGATTAGTTTGATTTTAGAAGATAGGTCAATGATGTTTATAAATAGGATTTACTGTGTTGTTCAGTCTCACCACAATCACTAAAATGTCCACCAACCGGACTCTGGGAAACTGATAAACCCACCGTACACACCTGCTTATTGTTATTGTTGAAAACCCAAAGCTATGTATATTGAGCCCATCTGAACAGAGCTCTGCACAAGTCAAGGACATTTCCGTCTCCTGTCTCTTGTCCTGCAGTTTGCTGGCTGTCTCCTTCCTTCAAAAATATAAATATTACTTCCTGAGAAGAATAAAGTGTTTGCTTCTACATCAAACATTTGTTCGCTTTGGACCAAAGCATTGATCTTTCTAGCCCTTTTTCACCCCAAGTGTGGCTTTATTTGCATTCAAGAAGCAGCAGAGCTGTGTGACGGTAGAGGGAGGTGGGCATGAGGCTGGGTGCCAGGTGTGGATGGTGGGTGGGAGGTAGCTGGTAGGCGGTGGGGGTTTTATTGTGAAGTATCATCAGACTGCAGCCTCTCACTGTCATTGTGACTGGTAAGACTGACTCATGAAATTAAATTTAATAAATGGAAAATGAGAGTGCCCGCTGCTTCCTCACGCCGTCTGGGTGAACAGGGTGTGCTGCCAGCCAGAACAAAAATATTGGCGCCAGTAAAAGGGTGGATGAATTGTATCTACACGCTTACGAAAGCAACAATACTATTCTTATTAGGTATATAATAGAATGTGCATCATCGCATCCTCGTGTGGATTTCGGAAATGTATTGGGAACTATTACTCAGTGTAGTCTTTGAACAGGAAATGTTGAAGGCAATATAATTATGGTTATTGAGAATATTCTGTACTGTGGTGATAAGTACATGATCAGACTTCTGATTCCTCTTCAGTTCTTCAGGAAAACCTGCCATAGATCTGGTTAAGCTGAGAATGTAGGGTCAACCTAAATCAATTTTTCTCTTTTTTTACAAGACCCCTCACCCACTGCACTGGCCTCTACCACAAGAACAATGCAGCCAGATATTGTTGTCAAAAATAGAACGAAGTAATCATGTCTGCCTCCGGCTCTTTGTGAGTGCTGGTACTTACGATAGCTTTGTTTCTGTTAGAAGGGGACTGTCTTTCACCCCAGCCTGAGCCTTCTTTCTGTTGATTGACGCTGTCCAAGTCTGCACTCCGGTCACCATGGAGTAACTTTCACAACAAAAGTGTAATGATATCAGCTTCCTCACAGTTGACTTTGTGCATATATTTTGATTTCTATCCATGCAATGACCTCGAGGAAAGATTTATTTAACTGTTTTGCCATAGGAGCAAATTAGCTAGAGGTCAATTTATTCTATCGTTGCTGTGACAATGCCAGGACTTGTGTCATAGGTCTATGGGCAGCGTTCAATCTTTTTTTCTATTGTGTGCTACCATCTTATCAATATGTATACATATACTGCTATCCTTAAACCAGAGACCACAAGAGAACGGTCACACTGCCACTTCACAATACGTGAGTAGTGAATGGAATAAGGTGCTTTTTCATGAACAGCACTTGAGTGTTTCTCCACTGACTTTCTCCACTGGCGTTCCAGCACCATTTACGAAATGTTTTCCGTCCATGCCAGCATGCCTGAAAATGAATATCATGAGACTATTCACGTACACTGGGTATGCGGGTTCCGGTGTATACAGGAAGTAGATTGATGGCTTAGTGGCAGACAATACAGTATTATAGTGATCTTTAGTCATAAAAAGTCTGGCTTGATACTTAAGATTTTCCTCTAAAGCGTGTGTTTCGATCCTGAACTTGACTCTAAATGTTGCTGGTGAGTGGAGTGCTTTTCTTGCCATACGCTTTGTCAGAATGATCGTTGACAACCTCATCTATACAAAGTATATGTGAACATAGTATATGTTGCTCGTTGTGACAGGCCCCACAAACACATGTGTGCACCAAGAAACATCAGCATTTATGCTATAGTAGCCAGCATGCAGACGTGGTGCGTGCTTCTCGAAGTTTAAAACATTGCACTGCTTCTTCTTGATGATTGGCTCGTTGGTCTGTGGAACTCGTGTCTCAATCACTTCTTTCTCCACTTTCTTCTAGAACTATAACCCGTTAACCAACGGATATATAAAGAGCAGAAGAAAAACAAGTGGAAGACAGCGCACATGCTGTACGGCTGCTTTTCCGGCGTTCTTCTACAGCAGCCTTCCCATGCACTTGTGATTTGTTCACAGTGGCCACTACACTGTTGGAGAGTAACTCCCACATGAACTCGTGCAAATATTGATATAAACAATGTTCTTCACTCTGCACATAGGGTTATATCGCATGCTGACAGTTTAAATGACATCAAGTCGTCAAGTTAGTCTTTTTATCTCAAAATATAAAATCTGGTATTAATTATAATGAACTATAATATATTACTGCACTAAAAGCACTTTGGAAGATGCCCCTTTGCTTTGACTTAATAAGCCTCATATTAGCTGCAGTTGAAATTTTAACTGCATTTTGGCACAGAATGAATACTGTGGATTTTCCCCATCATGTATACATGAATCCTATCAGGAAGGGATCTCTTCAGGACCGGTGTGGACAGGACTCAGTAGGAACGATTACAGCGAACGCTATATCTTTCAAAGTACATATGGGCATGTGTACAGTGAGACCCACTTAACAGAATGTCCACCTATCTTTTTAACTTTCTTTGGAAGAGAGGTGAGCTGATAGTGTTCCCAATTACTGAGAAAAATCCCCCCTGACTGTAAAGGGGAATTTTTTTAAATTGAGCTATTTTCTTCTATTAGTGTGATGGGGGCTTTCTTCCATATCTGTGCATCCACCTCTTTTACCCCGTCATGAACTACTGTCTACAGTAGGCCAGACTAATCAGGATCGCTTTCACAAAACTGCTACTCCTAGAAGGGATTACAGTGGTTAATCTATCGCTTTAGCTGACTCTCACAGACCGGCCTCAGAGCAAAGTCTGGCTGCTTTACTGACTCCACTTTCATCGGCCCGACACCGGGAGCAGTGAGCCGCCTCTGCAGCAGCTAAACTCTGTCGTCTTAACCGGATGCCGTGGTGCTCCTCGAACATCTCAAAGAACCAGCCGACTTATCATGATACATGAGTAAAGACGCCACAGCTCACTTTTGGAACCATGACCGTGCTCTTGAAACTCAAGTGTTGTTGAACGGAAGAATGACGTTTTGAAAAGGCTATTTCAACCTAGTGGTTTACTCATTGGCCTGCTCTGTGAGATCAAAAGGCTTTAAGTTGCTTCACATTATTTCGCGGCTTAAACTGATGTCAGCCGCTGTGTATAAATGACAGGATATTATCCCCACTGATGGGAAAATCTAGCTAATGGCTGTAACAGTGTTTGGGCTGTAATAAGTAGGCTCCTAAAAAAGATATTAGCAGTTAATGTTCCCCTGCTGTTTTAATGCAATTTCCCTTGAATGAAAGCCATTGTGTGCATTGACAAAGCAATGTTCTGCTCATAGCCTATCTCTCTTGAGTTCAATATAAGAGGAAATTAATGTTTGGCTCTTTTGGATTGCTTCGTCCAGCGGGGGCTATTGTCGCTGGCTAGCTTCTGCAGGAGAGTAGTCATTATCCCCCGCTGGCTAACGTTATATCATGACCGCCATAGCCGGCAGACGCCTCTGTGAGCTATATCACTGGCAGCACAATAACCAGGTTAGCAGGTGTATCAATTGGATTTGAGTGAGGTTTATTGGGCCACAGATATTGCTTTTGTGACAGCTTGTTGTAGAGAAGCACACTTGGCAGCATCGATCAACAGACTGCGTGAGATGCAGGAAGTGGGGACCTCACATAGGGGGGCAGTAAAGGTGACACTGTTTGTTTTTCTCTCGACCACATGGACAAAGATCGGCCCGGTGACCTTTAACTGCAGCTGGATATCTGATGGGCGGCTTCGTGTGTGTTTCAGAGAGGGTCACATTCAATATGAGGATGCCTCTGGTTTCTCCCGGGGAGAATGGCGCCCTTTGTCCTAGAGACCCCAGGGACATGGGGCATCAGAGGGGAGATTTAGGAGTTAGTGAGGCTTGTGTGGGTGCTGTCCTAGAAGCCTGACTAGAAGACCAAGGTACCCCTGCCAGATATTAAGGATCCACCCTTTGATCCCCAGTCTCTCCTGATGCTTAACTGAAGACGCAATAGAGGCCTGAGCAGTGGAATGAACGGGAGGCTTTCATTCACGCTTTTGTCTGTAGACTCTGTCCGTCTGAGTGCATGTCTCTGTGAAGGGCTGCTGTCCTCCTTGCCTGTCCATCACAATAAGCCTTTTGATTCCTTAATGGGGGTGGGGTCAAAAGAAGGGGGACGAGGACATAAGGTAACTTGAAAGGGGATGAAGTTGTAAAAAGCACCTGCAGTCTGTCGGAGCCCAGTAAGAAAATGAAAGGCGTGTGTTGTCTCAGAGATTTGAACATGTTTGTGTTACTACTCTGGTAGCTTTCATAGTGCTGTGTATGATACAGCAACCTCCTACTCAGCTGTGTGTGTGTTTGTGCATGTGTAAGTGATTGCTGGCCAAAAACAACCTGTATAACATCAAGGACAAGTCAATTAGAATAGGATTAAGGATTCACAACCTTGAGCGCCCTCAGACTCTCCTGACAGTCTGAAGGGGAATCAGACAGGAAAGTGAGAAGCTTGTGTCTGAGCTAGCAGACAACCAACAGAGCCAACAGAGTGTATTCTTATATCAGTTTTCACAGTGCAAAGATGTCAGGGCAGGGCTGACACGTGAGGCTAAATACCGTTTTGATCTCTGGTTCAAATAATTTACACTGTGCCTGTGCAAGCAGAAGAGTCCGTCAGTAAAAAGGCATGTACGTAGTTTATTCTTTTGTTCAGTCAGAACACATTCGCCATGATACTTTCAAGCATTACAACATTAGTAAAGTTGATTGCTCATGAACAACTTGATGCTTCATATATGTTTTCGCATTCAGCACTATAGATAAACTTCGCAATACATAAATAACAATAACTGTACGTCTCATATCAATATACACATTCAGTACATAAATACATGTGTACAATGACACAGCATAGAAATGTAACTCGATGCCTTATCAAACCATGGAAAATATACAGATTCCTTTTTCGATCATCACAACAAATCCTTCTGGAAAATTGCACAGATCTCTCGCTAGAATACATAACGAGTCCTCTTGAATAAATGAGTGAGAACTCAGTGGGGTGTGATTCACAGTCGATAACATTCAGTGCATCCGAAACCCTGTAACACAAACCATGAACACAGTCACATGTTCTCAAGACAAGCTCACTGAACTTCACGGGTCAAAAATGAGAAATGGGGTGCCTGAGGTGTGTCTGTATGAATTTGGCGAACACGGTTTATGTGCGTGCAGCTTCACTCCAGCGGCCATGTACACTTAGCTCATTAGGAACATCGGGACATGCAGATTCATGCGTGTGTTTTGAGATGCATGAAAATAATGACGTTGATTTGAAAAACGATGAGTGGCGTTTGATTCTCGAAAGTCTCGCCGTCTTCTCGCTCTGCCGATGCTCCCTCATCCCTCTGAAACCAGACTGTCCCTCACTTGATAGCGTTTGCATCTCTGCATCTTTGTCTCAGGTGTCGGTAGCCTCTGACTCTGGGAGGAAATAGACTGCAGCTCTGCTCCTGATACTGGATTCCCGTGGGGAAAGGCAAGACCCCCCCACCCCCCCCCCCCCGGGCTTCCTCAAACCAACTGCTGACTGAGTGGCTGCGTGGCGTTCACCTGATGGCCGTGCTGTGTGCTCCTGGACTTTGAAAGAAATGTCAAACTGCTGACTCCTTTTGACCACTGGCTTTGAAATGGAGCGTGTTTATTTGACTCGGTTCTGCTATTAATAGTTCACATGCCCCACTGAGAACAGCGCATCACGTGGCAGGTCATGGGGCTGACATTGGCACTCGGAGCGCAAACCATCGGCTACTCGCACCAACATGAAGCAGAGACTAAATTTACCTGACATTGGACAAGGAGGATGAGGTCTAAAGTGTACAAGGGTGTGCTGGCGTTTCAGAGGATGATGCTGTGTGGAAAAATGAGGGCATGACTACAGGATCTGATGTTAAGTTTCAGTTCAGTTGTCACTTTGAGTGCTTGATAAGCTGCTTTATGGCACATTCATAACTCTGAAATGAGACCTACTGCTTCACTACGCATGCATGAATGCTGATCAAACCCTCACAGCACAGTTCGTAAGACGTTCCTCGAACGCCTTTGTCATTTGTGTTGTAAGGGAACACCAGGTGAGTCATGCCTGCACTACGACACGGTCGGTCATCTTAGCAGCCATGCGGTGAAGATGTTACGAACCAGGGTTCAGCTGAGGAGAGACACAGAACATTTTGTATTCATGGATGTCGCAGTGCAGCACGGGATGTCTCGCTCTAGTTGGTTTGGGACAGTCCCAAGGCCGCGGCGATGGCGGCCAGTAGGAGGGCGGAACTGGCCAGGATCACCGCGCCTCCCGATCGAAACACCTGCCGACCGTTCAGGGGCTGGACCGGCCTGAAGGTGCCCACCATCTGCTTTCCGTCGTGGAACTTGAGCTCAGAGAACGCCCGCAGCTGGAGGAACAGAAGAGAAACACAAATGTTATGCTCCAGAATTTGGAAAGGGATTATCAAGGTGTGTCATTTGACTGAGCCCGATAATAGTTTTTTTTTCTGAACTTGTACATTCCAGAATGTAACAAGTACATTTACTCATACCATACAATATTGAAGCACTTGTACTTTGAGTATTTCAATTTTGTGCCACTTTATAGTTTTGCTCTTTTATCTGACAGCTTTAATTACAAGTTGCTTTACTGATTAAGACTCTACACAAGAACACGAATGCTTATGAAACACCATTCATTGTTAACCAGTGGTTACCCGATGTTATGCGACCGCTTACAAAAGAGCAGTGTCTAGTTGGGGCCCCTTGTCAAATTTCAGATGTCTGAGTTCCACCAAATTCCAACACATCCCCCCTTTAAATACTTCAATGGAGGCCCACAGAGGGTGAAATAATTAAGTATTTCTAATAAAAAAATAGATGTAGAAAGCTGTAGAAATGTAGAGAACAGTACAAACAAAAAGAATACAAACTTGTGTGACAGAGCTTTGTTTTTTGTTCTTCAACACCTCATTAATCTAGTAATTTTTAGAATTGTGTATACTTAGTACAGGATCTAAATACTTCTCCACCGGAAACTTTCAATGGCTGTAGTTTTAACAGAAAGTCAGAACCTGTATCGTATAACCAAAAGACAGAGAGGGCATTTCAAAATGTTTTTAAAATCTCCTTGCATTCCTTCACTTTATCTGGTCTATGATCCTGACCTGTTCCATGCTCAGAGGGATGGGATTCTCAAACAAGGTCCAAATCACAGCCTCGGTGCACCCCGGGGTGGTGAGAGAGCCCATGTAGCGGTAATAGGTTGTCAGATTCTGCTCAGGTGGGATTAGTTGTGCCAGGGAGACTGAATGCAAAGACGTATTTCCATCTGAAAACAGAAACAACCACAGATAAAATGTTAGCAGCACCGCTGTGCAGCCATGTCTTAAGTTGGTTATTTTGAACCTCAGTACGTACTTGCAGCTTTGATGCTTTGCAGAGCGTTGATGATGGGCTCGTACTTCCGGTTTGCACTTTTGGACCTCTGAGAATTGTAGATATACACATTTCAACACAGTTTCATACCGACTTGAGGTCTGTACAGTCGTAGCAGTTTGATTTCAATACGGTCATCAATATGATTACCTCGTAGAAGAACCCAAGGACTGCAACTCCCTGCGGGTCTGCTAGTGCTGTTGTCAGATCAGTGTAATGGTGCTTCATGTGAACGATGTGCAGCTGTTGAGACACAATTACTGATGTTACAGCTGTTTCACAATCATTTTTTACAGTGTGTGTGGAATCCTATTATAAATGGGACCCATAAGAAAAGTCAAGATTTTATCAGTTTACAGACATTGCTACATTTGTTGAGCATACTTCCTACTCTAACAATAGATGTGGACACCTCAGATATAAGTCAATGTTTATCAATTCTTTATCAAAAACGTACCCATAGAAAATAAGTTGAATAGCCCAATCAGTATTTTTGACTATTTAAAGGATAAGTCTGGTGATTTTATATATTGTCCACAAATTCCACAAAAAGCCCAAAGCCAGTAATTAATTTATCCTACTAACAAGTCTGTGTGTGTATAGAGCTCCATTGTTTTAAAAATACCTATTAATAATAATAAGATATCAATATGCCACATCATAAAACTGGGTGACATGTTCCTTTAAACACTGGGAATGTGTTTATTTTGAGAGTCGGCCCTTCATACAACATCCTGCTGCTGTAAATACTCACAAGCACGAAAATAGTTTGTAACAAATGCACTATTTACTCCTATTTGAGAAACATTCAGTGTCCAGGGAACTATTTGAAAAAACAACAGCTATGTATTTGTGGCATGTTTTTTAAAGATTTATGTCTTGAGTAGGAATGAATGGGCTACAGACACGGTAGAGAGAGGTCGGGAAGTACTGAGGGACGGACTAATGCACGGTCTTGGTCTTTTAATAGGAAAAATATAGAACATCACCAGCCTTTCCCTTTTGATTTACAGTATATTCACATACATATTTAAAACGTTCAATTTATGATGCCTTTTTATGATCCTAGTTCAAACTGTTGGTTTGTTTTTCTGGTGAGTTTCCAGCTGTTAAGCATTAGCAAACCTTTAACAGCTTCAGTTAACAACTTCACTGAAGACGGGATGTGTGTGTGTGTTTTGTATGGTAAGGTTGAGGTACCTCCATGGGATACTGCTCCCCATCGATGGTGTGTTCGGAGCCCGGCCCTCCATTGTTGCCCCAGTGCAGGTGGAACTGCACAGCCTTGTAGTTGGTCGGTAGGTCTCCACCTGAGATGGTGCTCAGGTGAGGAACTCCAACCTGAACTGGAGTGGGCACGCATCGGGCATAAAGACGTCACACAACAGCTCCACAGCACTGATGGCTATCTGATGGAAAATGGAAAATGTGCTCACCCGAGTGGCCGTTGTTCTTGATGGTGCCTCTGAAGATCTGCTGGTAGTTGTCGAACTGGAAAGGAGTCAGCCGCTCGTCTTTCAAAGTCTTCCTGGTGACGATGTTGATGGGCGACTGGTTTCTTCCTGCACAGTCGCTGTGGGCGTGGTTCCAATTGTCTGGCCCTAAAACAAGAAAAAGACCTAAGTTGGACTGTTGGTTTTAGAGGAAGTCATAGCAACGAGACGGCACTCATCAGGGTTCGTAATGATCTTCTTTGAGGAGCCATAGGCTCAACGTGTTTTATTGATCGACCTGCTTTTCATACAGATGATCACTTGATTGTAGTTGAATGTTAGTTGGCATATCTGGTTATATTTTAGAGATCTTCATCAGTTTGTTACCTTTAGATCCATTATTTCAAAAGCATCATATCAATTTTGCAACTGAGCAAACTATACGTCTGTCTTACAGAAGTTCTCAGAACTTCTTTTGGTTAGACTCCAATAAACCAGAAGTTATTTTAGGTTCAGATTTTACATTTTTTCTAAATTCTTCATACTTAGCATCTCTACATACCTGTACTTTTTAGAGGCTCCTGATTACATTTCTAACTTACTAACCCCATATGAGCCCTAGATCTCTGGTATGTCTCTATTAGTAATTCCCAAGTCCAGAGGAGCCTCTTCAGTCAAGGCCCCTCGGCTTCGGAAACCACCTGCATTCAGGCTGGTGAGCTCTTTATCCTCTTATAAACACATTATTCTCTAATAGCGTTTTCTGAAATTGTTCTATTCTGTGCTTTTCCTGCATTTGTTCTTTTTAATTTAATTTGCTCTTTAGTTTAATTGCTTGTGTTTTATTGCACTTTACATCTGTTGGATTTACGTCCTATGTGAAGCACTTTGTAACTTGCTTTTGAAAAGTACCATATACATAGTTATTTTTATGATCAAATAATGTTACACTTTTTGTATTTATTAAGCTTACCATTGCATTGATGTTCACAGGTGAACTGGGACTGATAGCACCAATCTGAAACACAGAAAATTAAAAAATAGATTGTCATGGAAAAAATCTAGCAAACGTCAAGTTTAAGATTTTATGTCAAAAGCAAATAATGTAAAGATCACAACACACACACACACAGGCGCGCACGCACGCACGCACACACACACACACACACACACACACACACACACACAAACACACACACAGTCAGCCTGCACTGCTAACCTCTGACACCAACAAGCCTCAGCCTATTGTGAGGGCAGAATGCGATGTTTCTTCTTAGAATAATCACTGATAACTGTCAAGCTGGATTATTTGTGTTTTTACAAACATGTCCTTTTATTATTAATAATTATTTTCCCCTTATTGCAAACAGTGAATTGTTCTCCTATGTATGGGATTGGCTCCTGACTGTTATTCCCGGCCATACAAAAACCCCTAATACACCGGAATTGTCTTCCTATTCACAAAAAAGTTGCCGTTTGAGCTTTATCTTTCCGTGCTATATCAGAATAAACACAGAGCCAATCTTTTGCATCAGCGAGGTCCCATTCTCACATGTTTGACTGAGTGATTATTAATATTTCACAATTGGTTTGCATGTTTCCACCCCATACTGAGAGACAAATATCTGCAGCTATCTCACAAATGAAATATTTATGAAAAACACACATGCCATTGAAAGAATAGGAGGAGGGCCTCCCGCTCTCTTATTCCACCGGTGGCTTCTCCCGGTGTTTGTGAAGGAAGTCAGTGTTTGGTTTCTTTGCCGTGTTGGTAAGCCGTTTCCTCCTGCTCTAGCATGATAATGGGTACTGAAAATAAACATCAATTTTTTTTGTTTTTGGCAGGTGTTTCAGATTGTCTTCACTGGTGCCATCATTCACTACACTGGTTGCAGTAAATACAGAGATGCTGATTTCTTTAAATCAGTGTTATAGTCTTATTCTTGTTGCAGGCTTTGCATGTGTGTGAGTGGAACCTAAAATGCTGCAGAGGAAAAAAAACATCTCGTATTGCTCTGTGACTACTGCCTGGTGGCTGAGGGTATTAAAAGATTATTTTTATTTTCAAATCTTCACTCACTTTTGCCTACATGGTCTGACAGCATGGGCAGTAGCTGTGCAAATGTGTCACTCTGTACTCAGAAATCTGCGTTGAGGCCACATGTTTGCTCATGGTTGATGTGGTGGAAAGTACATTTATTCAAGCATGCTACTTCAAATTAAAGGTACATCAGTATTTTTATATTATGCCATTTTCTACTTCTATTTCACTGGGAACATATTGAAATATTTACTGCATTGCATTTATTTGGCAAAACGTTATTAAAATATTTCATACGAAACATATGAGTTCATAGAATATGATGTACAGCTATAAATTCAACTAACTGTCAGGAATTACAATTTTTGTTAAATTAAGTTCCACCATCACCAACTACAGCTCTATGAACAGAAATAGGCCGAATGGTGTAACACTACAATCCTCCGCATTAGAGTACTTTTGTAGCCTACATTTAGCAAACTTAAAATACTTTTACTGAAGTAATCTTTTCAGTACAGGACTTTTTCTGGCAACACTTTACATTAAGGTATGAGGAACTAACTGCCAGTGAACCAGTTAATATGAGTAACTTCTAATCAAATGTAATAGAGTAGCTAATGATTAGTTCATTGAGAAATGAATGAGGGGCAAATGAGGAATGACTCATTAACAAGTACTTTCCTACTAATTCCTAATGGAGGACTAGAACAAGATTAGTTAAAACAGACTACGATTGACTTACAGGTATTGAGCTAATGGTTAAATAATATGATTCCCCAGACTACTTTTATGAGTTATTCCAAAACTAGCTCAGTAACAACTCATTAATTACTAATTACTTAAACATGAATTAGCCCACTGCTTTGTGTCACCCTTTTACTTGTATACGAGTATTTTCACAGTGTGGTATTGTTCGTTTTACTTACGTAATGGATCGGAATACTTCGTCCATCACGATCTGTTAGTAGAAATATATTGTGTGGCTCATCGTCACTTGTTTTTATCTCAGCCAATCAGATTACTGTCCGCACAATTCTTGACCAATCGGTGCTGGGCTTTGATCTCCTGCGCGGCGCAGAGCATGTGCACAATATGAATGTGGTTTCAATGGATCCGAGAAGTTTGTCAAGAGAGCGAGCTGAGGAAATACTGTCGAGGAAACAAAAGGAGGCGAAATGAAAACAAATAGGCCACATCAGCCCGGCACGTCGACCGCAGTGGAAACGTCACGCAAATGCGTGCCGTGGAGACGGATCTTTTCATGTCATTGTGTTGTCTGAGCCAGACATAAACTCTGCACCGTGGACGCTGCGTTTCACATGAAAACACGGTTCAAAGGAAAAGCAGAGATCTAGGCTGATCTGCCAGTCCATGTAGTCTTCCCCGCCCCCCCTAAACAAAAAACCGAGGAGTCTGATTTCTTTTCTGCTTTCTATCTAGCTGCGGGTGTTTGCTAATGAAATATACCGAACAACTATACAGACTCGCGCTGCAGCGCTGGAAGGTGCTCCTCTCAGCGTGCACGAGGAGGCGCAGAACGCATGAAGGAGCACGCGGAGCGGCGCATCACATAGCCTACCTAATGGGCCATAGTGTGTTTAATAGTTTCAGTGCGATATGAACTGCTGCTCTGTCTCAAAAATCTCTAAATCCATACCATGAACATGTTCAGTTATAGCGCAAGGAAAATAAAGGGTCATTACATAACTCAAAGATAAAGCCATGTTAACCATGTCTCTCTTAAAATGGCTTGATTGGACTTCACAGCATTCCGAGTATCGCAACATGGATCAGAAATCATAATTTATTTATATTTCAAAGGCAGACGGAATGATGTATTTGGAATTCACAAGGAAAAGTCATCAGGGGAGCGATTGTGACGTTTTCTTCCAGTTAACCGATGACTGATAACTGATTGCACGGACCAAAAGGGTTCCGTCACTCCAGTCGTTAGTGCTAATTCACCCAATTAGTCTTGGTGCCAAACCTCAGGGATCTTGTCTCTGAAATGATCGACTCAGAATCACCTGCTGAGAATTTGGAGACATTGGCGGTGCGCAGCTCGACGCGTCTCTCTGCGGCAACGAGGACGCAACCGGCCGTCATTGGCTCAGCGTGGATCAGAGCAGGTGCACGAGAGAGAGAGAGAGAGAGAGAGAGAGAGAAGAGAGAGAGAGAGAGAGAGAGAGAGAGAGAGAGAGAAAGATGAATGATTATAGAGCGAGAGGTGTCCGGACCACAGTGGCACTGAGGGAATCTCGGCTCGGTCAGATCTGCCAGCTTTTTTTTGTTTTGTTTTTTGGCTCAGTTGATACAGGATCTCTGAATCCTATCTGCCGGTGGTGAAAATGCAAGTTTCAGATGAGAATGTCGGACATAAGGAGGGCTGCGGGGTGCCACAGCAGTGTTTTGGACAGAGCAGGTGTGTATGTGGAGAGCGTCACGCAGGCGCTTTTGGCGCGGAGCGAGCCTCTCTTTCATGTGGGGAGCTCTTTCTCTTTCTGGATCTATTTTTGGATGTCTGTCTTTTTAAATGCTCAGGATTCCGCAGTAGATCAACTTTCTAATTGAATAGTTGGAAAAACTGGTAAAAAAAAAAAAAAAAAAAAGCAACTTCATCATTCTTGTCTCATTGAAAAGCTCTCTGATGTATTCATTCATTACATGTATTGTTCAGTGTTACTAGGAATTAAGTAGCTTACATACATTCAGATATTGATAATCAATCACTTGCATTCCTAGATGACACAGCTCACAGATTTTGATCAGAAATATAAGAAACCTATAAAAAGACACATTTCATCTCCTAGTAATATTATAGGATAAATATCTCTTGATTCAGTTAATTAACCAATTTCTGTAGGACCTTTACTGTGGCAAATGAAATGTAAAGGAAACCTCCAGTTGTTTGACATATTTGTCCATGAAAAGAAAGCAGACTTACCTCCTGCTGCTGTGCAGGTTGTCCAAAACGATGCCAGGAGAACGGGCAGGATTAGTTGCTGCATTTTGGAGCTGACTCGGCCGAGCGAAGGCAACACAATGACTTGTTTTTTCCAGTGTGATCGCATTCTTGCAGGGGGTCTTATACTTAACCATCGCCATACCCCGACAGGAAAGAAAGTGTGGCCCCTCCCCCTTTGGGCACCATCTCTGATAAAGCTCTCTTTACTGATAAGAGCGCCAATGAGGGTGCCCATCAATGGGCTCCTGGTGTGCAGAAGCCAAATCTAATAAAAACCACTAGTCACTGATAGAAATGCATCCTGGTGATTGGGGAGGTAGACATGGCACTGAGGGGAATCTGAAGGAGTTAATCATCTATGCGGGGCAGCTCATTGCTCCACAAGTAACTCAAGGTGGCTCTCAGAGGATTAACTGTGAGGAAAAAGATGAATATTATTATTATTAGTGGACTGAACTTCTTCATCTCTTACTTCCTCTTGTTCCTTTACATTTAAGGTTAGAAAGGTCCTTGTATTTCACACCGTCATGAACAGTACTTGATATATCCTGTGTCAGCTTGTTCCGGATCTTTATTGAAGCTATATGTCATCTAGAGTAGCACGCTTTGCAAAGGAACATTATTAGTGAAGTATTAGCAACAACACGTATGAAGTGTGTATTGGATAAATATCATTTATGTATTAATATACAACGTTACTCGGTGATGGTGGGTTTAACAACTAATCTATTATAATGCATCTTATAACCAACTGGCCTTGAGATAAAAGTAGTGCAGTAAAAAGTCAAAATATTTCCCTCTGAAGTGTCGAAGGGCATTAAATAGAAATACTCAAGTACCTCAGATTGTACTGGGGAAAGCACTTATACTTAGTTACTTTTAATACACATTTGAAATTCTAAAACATATTTGGTATCATGAGAAAATCTGGGATCTTCACCGCAATTCAAAATACAGTTCTGTGGTTTTCACCTGAGATCTTTAAAAAGGGTTATTTTCACGCCCAATTCACCCGATTGAGAAAAACCTGTGAGTCAGTGCAACACTTTGCAAAGACATCTCATCATCTCTCAACTTTTTCTACTGAAAAGTTCCGTAAGTACAGTAAGGGACACTGGTAGAATTTCCTGTTAAAAACACGAATTAGCTTGCGTAACTCTTCTTGGGGAGATGACCCTGAGGACATGATGGTGCGTGATGATGTGTCTTGGATTAATGTAGTGTGTGTGTGTGGGTGTGTGCGGTAATAAAACTATCACATGTAAGCTTCCCCTTTTTCAGGAAAGGAAATTGATTCATATGAAAGAGGAACTTTACATCCTTTACCGGAGAAAAGAAACCCATGATTGTGAGATCATGCAATGGTGTCTTGATTTGCTCTGCTGAAGGTCTCCTTGTGGTCCAACACCCACGTGCAGCCTTGCATTACCTTTGATAGAACAGCTCCATCTAGTGGACAAATGGAGGGAAAGCATTGGTGGTGTTTTTCTTTAATGCAGTGCTGGAAGAAGTTTTCACATCCTTTACTTAAACTACAGTTCACACAATGTAAGCAGCATCTTCATGTTTTAACGGGTAGAGGTGGAGCTTACTTTAACTACCTGATATACTTTTGAGTCATTTATTCACCGAAAAGGAGAGCATCACATTTTATGTGCTCATTACCATCAATATGACATATAATCAGTACTACTAATCGGTACAGGGTAAACTGTTGAAACTAAGTGTCTCAAATATCCAATAGGGAGGAACTTAAAAATATCTTTAGAAGCTTCAAGAAGTCCTTTACATACAGAAGAACCTCCAACAACCAATAAGCTCCTGCGGCAACTTCTGACCACCACAGTGGGCTCCAGAAGCACTTTTGTGCTTCTGGAGGAACCCTTCTTATTTGAGCCAGTTCTAGAGCACATTAGAGGGTTCCTAGCAGAACCGAGTGCATGACCTGTGATCAGGTCATTTTCTGTAGGGCAAAATGAAATCAGACAGACTGTTACACAGTAGATTGTCAAGATCTTTAGCCTATTTCTCAAATTGTATAGCATGAACATTTAGACACTGGGCTACCAGGGTATGTCTTGGCAGCGAGTGACGGGGCCCTTTTCACATGTCAGACAGCTTCCACGCTGAATTGAAGCTGGTTATGTTTACTTGTGCTAGTGGAGTTTACCCATGTTTCGTAAATGGTGTCCTTAAAATAAATGTTTGCATTTATTACTTTTACACTCTGTCTCATTAATTGTGCAGCCTTTGAGTTGGTTCTAACAGTCAAAAAAGTAATACTATTGTTTGTTGACAAACGTGAGGAAAAGTCAAAGTATATTATGTTAAAGGAGAAATAAGTCAAAACAAAATCCTAGTTTAGTTCGTCAAAAAGTCATTGTATAGTACACTATGTTGAAAAAAGTCACAGCGTAGTTTGCCAACACTACTTTATAAACTGATCATGTTTCATTCTGAACAGTAACTACTGACTCTAGTGGTCAGGTAGTTCAGTGAAAAGTAAAAAAAAAAGTCTAAATCATTTAGACGGATTTGTTTTCATTGATTTGATGATACTTGAGCACAAAGTTCGCATTTTAGTTTTAATTTGAGAGTTTTAGCAGTCGCACAGATTCCTTTCACTTTTTCCTCATACACTTTCACTCAACTCATTGGTGTTTGTCTCCCGTTTGTTATTGTTTTGTTCTTTCAGTCATACTCACCTGCTATCATACACCGGGGCATTCAGTGTGTTTGGACCTCTTAATTGTCCTGGATTATTATGATTTTTCAGCCTTATCGCCTGATTTGCTGGCAATGACATTTTGGTTTTATCACTTTGGACAAAAAGAGTGCACACTACATGCCTAAACCCTTTGAACACCATTCCCAGAGCGCTGTAAAAAATAAACAAGACAGACAACAGATCCACGATATAATCTTTTATTTTAACCCATGGGATTTAACTTTTACAGTGCATTTCTTTACAACAATTATTCATTAAGTGACATGTTTTAGCCCCCACTACGGATCAGAAAACTCTGTATGTTACAGTTCTGAGTTCCTCTTAAAGATTTTGACTTCATGGACACCGTGTGAAAAAATCCCAAATATTAGACGATGGAAAATCACACAGGTTTAACTAACTCAGTGACATCCCATCTTCCATTAAAACGGTTAGCCTCATTATCAAACCGAACCATCTGTTAATCTTTAGTTGTCTCAATTAAGCTGCTAACTATCTGTACCATTAAAACATAGAGATAGGTGGCCAATTAGAAACCTGCTGCCATCCAGAGGAAGAAAAAAAAAAGGCTTTAAAATTAGACAGAACGTAATATGGCACTATTGTCTCGAAGAACAACCAGGAGACACAAACGCATCTTTTTAAAAGCGGACTGTGGCCAAACTCCCCTAAACAGAAGAAACTAAAGCACTTTGTTCAGTCTTCACCACCAGTTCATGTGAGCAGGAGTCAGTCAGATGGACATCAAGCTTCATGTGGACACCAAGCCATTCATTCACACATCTCTGTCACATCACAGAATACCCACAGTACCTTCAGATGTAATATTCTCACTTTAGAAGTAGATATTACAGAAATCTTCTTTGCCCAACGATATGTTGTTCTCTTCCTCATTACACATCCAGCACACTTCCCACGAAACAAACAAACACCGCATCGGTCGGTCCACACACATCCCTCAGAGCGTCGAATGCCACGACATGGCTATACTGGAGAAAAGCATTGATAAAGACGGAACCACGTTGACTGTGCATATACATAATTTTGAAAACACATTGCAGCAATGAACACATATACGACCCACCAAATGCACGAGAACATAAACTCGATCCAGTTATCCATTTACATATTACATTCAGGCTCCAAGAAAACAATGCAATGACTAAGTAAACAGCAGATTTCTCCCTTTTGCTCAAGTTTGGTCTCAAATTCCCTCAAAAACACGACAGCTAGTAGTGCACAAAATAAGAATACAAAATTAGACTTTTAAATACTGTAGCAGCAATTTTTTTTTCTTTTAAAGTTGAAAGCCTCCAGTAGTACAGGTAAAGGCTTTGGAGTCCCCGACACGTGGAAGGGTGATAGATTGTCCTCTGAAGTACGAGACAGTGTCTATAAGGAGGGTGCAGGTGTTTGGTACTAAAGGTGCGTGACTCTAATGGGGTGGACAGGTTGGAGATGTGTCTCGGACCGGGCACCGCTAGAGGACGGAGCTGTGTGGAGGCCACTCGACGCCTCAGTGCTGCAGGCTGAAAATGTCTTCCAACAGGAGGTTTTGTTCTAAAAGGAAAACCTCCCCCGCTGACACACCTCCATCTCACACCTTTTCCTCCTCCTCGCCTTTCAGACAGTCTTCACAGAGCATCAACGCTCCCAAACAGAGCCTCCCAAAGAGCAAGAATTTCCTGCAGCTCCCCGCCCCCTTTCCCCCCCCCCCCCTGCAGTCAAAACCACAGCAGGTTGGGGTTACAACGGGGCGCTCAGCTAATCAGTCCAAAAGGAGCAGGACAGAGCCGAGGCGGGCCATGCTACGCAACACTTCTCTCAGCTGGAGGCTGTGGCCATGGCCTTCTTAAGCTGCTGGCTGCGGATCTCGCGGGTGCGGGCCTCGAGGAGCAGGTCGTGGCAGGTGTTGCAGACCAACACCGCGTCATACAGCTGCTGGTCTGGGATGGGCAGCTTCAGGTGACAACAGTCTTTACAGAACACATTGCCACAGTTCCTGAAGATGAAGAGCACAAAGGAAGTTAGTAATAATTCTGTGCTCAGCAGTCAGGCCCGGTTGCAGAACAAAATGAATTGTGATGTTAGTGTGGGTGCACCAATAGCTACTGATACAGTAGGCTAGTTTATAAGATGCCTGGGTTTCAAACTAAATACAAGAAATAACCTTTGACAAGGGTAATTCTGTGTAAACTGTTAATTCATCCGCGGTTCACATGTGTGCCAAACCGTGGGGGGGGAGCCATACGGCTCGACAACAAACCGTTACACCACTAATGTAGAAACACACGGACATATTTTCATTTTCTTCATTTGAGATTCTTTGTGTTTATATATGCAAGTAAACCACAGTGAAGCCCCACCTGCAGTGATGACGCCTCTTGGCTATCCAGAACTCACAGTCACAGTTGAAACAATGGGAGGCCATGTGGTCAGGCACCCACCTCGTGACCTACACACACACACAGACACACAGACATCTCTTATCAGAACAGTGCTGTAAAAGGAGGTGCTCCCAGGCATGCAGGTGAGGGGAAAGAAGGAAGGTGTGAAGGGCTGAGATAGAAATGGTTTTAGGCATTGAAGCACTAAAGCACACTGACCTCTGTGTCCTTGGGTTCCACTCGATCCCAGCTGCCCTCAGAAAGACGGTCCTCACTGTGGGTCGACAGAGAATCCTCCTCGTTACTGTTGTCCGACTCTCGCAGACAGGTCTGAGAACGGAGAGAAGACGAGCTCAGGTGACAGACAGCAATGTGAGGAGAGACAACACTTCCTGAGGATCAAAAGTAAACATCTGCAAACGCTGCAGAAGCTGAGCTGCTAGCACTGGACAGTCTGTCATTATTGTCATCACTGAAAAAGCTACTCACGATGTCGTCCTCATAGTCGATGTCGGGCTCCGAGGGAGGCGTACTGTACTGTTTACTCTCCAGCCTCATCTGCAGCTGTCGCACCTGCTGCCTCAACACCTCCACCTCCTGCTTGTAGCCGGCCTCGATCTGCCGCAGTCTCTGCTGCACGGCATCCATGGGCACCGGAAGCCCGTCGTCATCGAGGTACGCTGGGGGCGGGGGAGGGGAGCTGGAAGCGGAGGGCGAGGAGTACGACGCAGGCAGGAGCTGATGACCCACCAGGGAGTAGCTGTTGAGGGCAGCGGCAGCAGAGCCACACAGGCCGGTGTAGCCTGCACTCTTGGCAGCAGACAGCCATCCAGCCTGCAGAGGGCTGCTGGGATAACCGAGAGCCTCTCTGCGGCAGCACTGGGACCCGTTGGCGATGGCGAAGCCCTGGGAACGGAGCAGCTTACTGGCAAGCCGACGGCTCTGGTAAGTGTTGTGCTGCAGGGCCCGGCTGGCGCCATAGTGACTGGCACTGCTGCAGGCAGACTGTACCAGACCCTGGACGCTCTCCCAGTGGGAGCCGAGCAGGGACAGGTCTGTGAGTGGGCTCTGAGGGATCAGGTGGCGAGGTGCTACCTGGTTACAGTCTACAGGAGCTACTGCAACTGTCAACACGCGCTCTTTTCCTTTCCCTACGTCTGTCCTCATGTCCCCTTTCTCCTTCTGGGTTTGAACCTGGGCCTCAGGCTTCTCCTCCTCCTCATTAAACTTCTTCTCGGTGAGGTCCTGGCTCACTGTGGGCGACAGGGTGGGGGGAAGCTCTCCCTCACCTGTGAGAGTCTCTGTGGAGTCCTCCATGAGAAGGAGTGGTGCTTGCTGCTTCAGATCCAGCAGGTCTGCAGGTTCTGGGAGGCCGTTTGCTTGGCCGTCAGCATGGCCGTTAAGCAGCAAGGTGGGTGCTGTGGCTGCAGGCTCGGTGCCCTTGCAGGGGAGCGGTAAGCAGGGCTCTGACCTGTGAGTGGGTGACGTGGTGCTTTCAGCAGTCCTACGGGGGCTCTCAGCCTCCAGCGGGGGTGGAGGGAGTGGAGGGTTAGTGATCTGGGGCAAAGCCTGTTGAAGGACAGGAGTGGGGAAGGGAGTGTGAGAGAGTGCGACGTCCTCACTGAGAAGGACCGGGGAGAGGGGTAGAGAGGGCAGGGGCTGTGTGGTGAGACAGGGCTCCTCCACTGCGTCTTCACAGCCCTCTGCACCCGGGACACCCTCTGGGGTCTTGGCAGGACTCTGTTGCAGAGGTTCCCCCTCACTGCTGTCCAGTCCAGTGTCAGGTTCAACCTCATCAGAGACGTGCGCAGAGGTTTCTTCCATGGCTGGGGAGGACTCGGGGGCAGAGCGACCCTCCTGGCAGTGCTTATTGAGATTTGGGTCGCTGGAAGTGCGTGTCAGGGGCATCCCGTTCTCAAAAGCTGATAGCAGGTTGTCCATGGAGCGGGTCTTGGGAAGTCTGGAAGTCAGAAAATAGATGAAGGGTTTATTTTTTCATCTATTGCAATTCTCTGTGTGGGACTGTAGAGGGCAGTCTGGCTCTCTGTAACATGAGGGATATTTGAATTTATTTCTGTAGAGACCGCTAATGCCAGAGAGTACAGATACTATGTAACCGATCCGATTTGCATCAAACCAACACACCTGTCCAGGGACCGGGAGGTGAGTTCATCTCCTGTGACACTTGGGGGGAGGTAGAGCTCCATAGAATCGTCCACAGCGGTGCAGGGGGACGAGGTGGGCAGGTAGACAGCTGTCCACAGCTGTAATGCTCGTGTGTGGCACACTGGCTGCAGCACCTGGCAGACAAACAAGTGACAGGGACAATCCCAGAAGGTCAACATACAGTAATGATGGTGCCTGTTACTTTCATAGTCCTGTTCTACCGCTGCTGTGGGTGGAGAATTATGACCAGTCTGAGAAATCATTCACAGAGGATTATGGTGGCATATGATCAAACTCCAAGTGAGTTTGATTAAATATACAGTTTGAGAATGAAAGTGAAAATTCAGTCATACTGTGCATTAATCATTAATACCACTGTTCCTTTAAGGAAGTAGGAGGCCACCTACAGTTGTTTCTACAAATGAATGATCGTCTAAAAGGAATAGTACAACAACATTATAAGGACAGTCGTAGGTACCATATCATGACTGGGGATGTAGAGAAAGTTCTGGAAGTTCTTGTTTCCATTGCGAAGCAGAGACCACACCGAGCAGGTGCGTTTGTAGATGTTCCTCATCTCCCTCTCGCGAGCATTGTTGCACAGGAAGGTCCCGTAAAGACACGAGTACGTGTGCTGCACCAACTTGACCTGAACACACGTGGAGCATGAAGTCAGACCTTTCACAACGGCAATGATTTACATTCCTTAAGGTTTGATAGTGATCCGTCAATTCAGTGTAACAGCTGATTGTCGTGGAACATTGCCAACTGACAACACGATTAGCTTGTTACAAAATTAGAGTGTTGGTTCGCACTTCTGCAACTTGAGGCAATGGCTCAAGGATTATAATGGAATGCAAAAACTCATTCATAATGTAAAAGTTAATTTATTACATGTATTGCGTCTTTAAAGATGGTTTCATGGAATGCCTAGCAACATGCCTCTCACACATTGACGTTTATATGTGAAATAGTCACAAAATGAAGATGTACATAATCCATATAGTGTTTTGCTACCACCCACCAGGAAGGCCTCGTTGAACTCAAAGAGGCAGGGGAACTGTTTGAGCAGCTGGTGAACACAGTCCAGCCACTGCAGGAAGACGGGACACTGCTCGCTGACATCGTCAGCGTTCTCCTGGTGGCCACAGCGGTCCCCAAACTTATGACCGTAGTCCAGCCACTCAGTCTCCACAAGTACCTGGAAGCCCTGTGGACGACACGGCAGTCAGTACTGAAGGTGACGATATTACAGTGCAACATAAACTATACTTAAGAGAGTACTCTAATGATTTAGCAATGTAATCCAATAACATTGTCCGACTCACAATGGACACTTATAAAAGAGCAGACACTCACCTCTAATGTCCTGTAGTAGGGGTCGAGCAGGACCTTGGAGAGGGCTACAATTTGGGGTGTGCGGTCCCACCCGTCCGAACAATGCACCAGGACAGGACGGCCGTCCCTCTCCACCGCAGAACACACCAGAGTGGCTGCCTTCAGCATGACGGACAGGTGCTGCAGCCAACGGGTGCTCTCAAGTGCCGAAAGCCAGCTGGAAACACCAGAGGTGACTGATTAGATAAGTACAAATCGATAAGTACAGAGCCTGTCCCAACTGAAGTGATCTGGAGCCTAGATACTGCATGCATACATCAGCTATGGTAACCCAGGGTTAGGTTACTCTGGGTTGTCGGGCTGATGGGGTTAGGAGGAGGATACCTTTGACCTATATCTACGGAGGCCTCCCTACATCATGACACACCATCAGAATAACATCAAGTCTTAAAATAACCTGGTGTGACATCATAGCAGCTGGGTTAACCTATGTGCTTTACATACAACCACACAAACAGTCGGCGATGCAAAAACACACGGATGGAAATGCTTTATACACGTATCCACTGTCAGTGTGTACAGACAGACAGCTGGCACCTCCGCAGGAATGGGACTGGATGGTGGCAGCGTTCCCATTTCTGCGTGGTGTTGCCTTACTGTGAGGTGAAGCCATTAAGGGGGAGATGAAGGTCAAACAGATCGACTTACTTTCCTGGATCCGGGATCTGACTGCAGACGGTCCTCAGAGCCTGGAAGCTGTTCCTGATGGCGTGGATGTTGGCCATCCCCATGAACATCACCTCGCAGTTGGGGTAGTACTCTAAAAACAAACAAACAACAAACAACTCTGATGAGGACATAAACAAGGCTTCGTGTTATTAGCATAATGGGTTCAGATGATGGTGCTTTCTTTTGGTGGTGATTTCATTATCTCACTTAAATGTGACATTCAGGTTTTTTAGCAGTGAGAGTGAGTCATTGGTGGCAGCAATCACTTGCTTTCTGAATATCATTATGTCAAACATTCACATTAAGTTTGGCATCGTGCACAGCGAGGCTACTGTTTACAATCCAGGACCGAGCAGCACTTTCTTAAATAGACTCGTGATCAGAAGCAGCACAGACCAACTTTACCTACTCATACTTTGGCCTCTAAAGAGATCGACCTCTATAAAAAAGATCCAGAGGCATTGTAGGACTGCCGGGAGTTGGAATGTTTTTAGGTGCCACACACTTTTGATGGCAAAAGAAACAGAGAACTGCATGTACTGGTGCAGTGCCCGTTGAAAAGATGCCTGTTCTGAACGGGCTGAATGCCTTGCCTGTGGTTTCAGCTTTCTCGAGAATGGCTCACACAAACTGATCCTCACTCAACACTTCACTTCACTTCCTTGGGTCCTGAGCAATACAATTTCCAAAACACACCCAACTCAAGGTCAGAAAGACCAGACTTTACCGTTATACACGGTAGGCAACCTGGGCCCCCGAATACAATGTCCTCAAACTCATATAGTTTGTTTGTTTAGATATAAAAACAAACATTTAATTATGTTCCTATTGTAACTACAAAAGGCCCCCAGATAACTTCAAAATATGCAACTCAGCTGTAAACCTTACTACTGACTTCAGAGGAAAACATTGTACTACTACGTTTACCCACTACTACTATCATTAGTAGTAGCGTTGCTGTTGCCGATAACATTACTGCTTTTGTTATCATTGCTATTCTATTATATCCACTGCTGCTGTTATTAGTAGTCATAATTTTTCCATCATTATTCTGCTTACTACTCTCATATGAATCATTTCTGTCATATGCATTGAATGTGTTGTAACTCTGTTGTGTTGTTCATTCTGTACACGTGACATCTATCACACGTCTGTCCATCCTGATGGAGGATCCTCCTCTGTTGCTCTCTAAGGTTTACTTTTTTTCTCCCCGTTAAAGAGTTGTTTAAAGGGTTGTTTTTGGGGTTGTTGAGTTTTTTGTGAGGGTCCCGGGACAGAGGATGTTGCACGTGTACAGATGTCGGCTGTACAAGATAAGTTGAATTGAACCGGACAGAGAAATGTTACTGGTTACACTGCAGATTCAGATTTGATTCACAAAATATAACAATTTAAATATGATGCATATTTTAATATACATCATATTAGAATTGATAGCTCCACCTTGAACAGACGTTAACCCTAAACAACCTCCTGTGAACATTATCAAAACAACTTCCCAAAAACCTGAACTATATATTTTTTTACCAACGAACGATCCCAGAACATTATAAAACTTTCCTACAAGGGACCGATCGCAGCGGGAGTCCCAAACTGAAAATTGTACGTTGTGCCTCTCTTTTACTCTTGACTTGAAGTAAACATTTGAATGGAGGACTTTTTCTGTGCGGACTTATGGTTTTACCATTTAAAGTCAATAGTTCTACTTTTGATTTCTTCTTCTACCCGCATTCCCAGTTGGAGAAAGAGTGAAAAGTAAAGCAACACAGGGTTTGCCTAAGGAACCAAATCACTAAATCTGGCCCTGAAAACACATTCAGGCAAAAAATTCATTCAATTGTTTACGACATTGTTTGGTCGCACTAACTAACCTTCACATTCGCAGCCTCCGCCCTTGGCTCGGTTGGCCACTGCAGCGGTGTATGAGCGAGCATCCAGAATCAGCAGCTTCTGTGGCACAGTGTTTTCATCGCAGCCAGAGCCGCCCGTCAGAGACGAGTCTGGAGAGACAGGCGGGAGGACAGAGAGGTGACTTTTACTGGTATGAGTGGAAAAGCGTTAATGTGAATTGAATCTCCCGGGGAGAGGAAGAGAGAGAAAGTATTAAACCAGAAAGAGGAAATCGGAGAAGTGCCAGGGGCATAATCAACAGAAACGGACCATTTGTAACCTACTGAAAATCAATATCTCCACCTGATGGCACAACCACAGTGTTGCTATAGGTACCGATCACAAGTCAAGAAACCCCTTTCAACAGCTACCACGGAGAGAGACGAGCATTCCCTCTGAGGATGCAGCTAAACTCGGTGCTGCCACTCTCCTTACAGCCTGTTGTCGTGCATCCAGTCATGATGTGACAAACCTTCATGAGACGCATGTCGAAGACGTCTTTGAAAAATAACCACAATAAAATGTATTGCTTGGCATTTATGTTTAGCATCTTTATCTGTCGTTAGTCCACTTTGTAAGTAAGGAAAATTAATGACACGTAAATAATGGAAATTATGTTCTTCGTTCTGAGTCACAAGGACATTTTCGCATTATCAGCCAAATTTGAATGCAGTCATGAAAGCTTAAGTGCTCTAACGGTGCATGCATGACTCTGCAACCATAAATCAAACTGCTTTACCAAAATCACTATCGGAGGAGTCGGGAGCTTCCCCACGCTGTCGGCAGCCTTGTGCTCCACAGGTACCCTTGGCTCCCGTTTCCATCTGACACGCCTTGGCGATGGATGTCACCAAGTACTCGTCATCGGTGTTCCTCCAGCCCCACCAGCTGATCTCAGGCTGGCTGCATCGGCAGATCACTGCCCCGTTCTTCTGGTGCCTGGAGGTCAAGGTTATAGAGTCAGTAAACAAGTAAAAAGTAAGAGTACATATCGCAAAGGAAAACTCTGCTGTGCATATTTCTGAAAACATGTAACAGTAAAGCCACCTGTAGACCACCACAGGGATCCTCTTCCAGGATCTGAAGGAAGCCACACTCTCCAGCTCCTTGTCTGTGATCCATATTGGAACCAGAAGCTTCTGTGGGTAGCTGGAGCACAGCCTGTAGACAAGAAGGACAAGACTCAATATCATAAAGATGACATGCAGTAGATACTGCTGCACACATTAAACAGCCAGGCTCAGTGAAGAGAAGAAACAACTCCCCAAACCAAGAGAAAATAGATGACATTGAGCTGCAGTTTGTTTTTCAGGGTCCTACTTCATCAAGAACTCTCAGCTCCCGCAGAGAACACATCACAAAGTGAGACTGCCTGACTCCATCCGTCTCTGGTCTACTCATCCTCTCATGATACTTTCTTCATCGTCTATTCACCTGCTGACTGTCTACGGAGGGAAGAGACAGTGTGTGTGTGTGAGAGTGTGTGTGCGTCTGTGAGAGTGAGAGATACTGTGCTGAGTCATGGGCCTCAGCAGGCTGCGGCTTGTTTAATTAGCCAGTTGTCCTGTGTCTCTTTCTCCCCCAGCAGGATGTGCTCTCTTAGGCCCTCCGAGCAGACGGACATTTTTTTTATTTTTTGGAGCATTTATTTGCCCAGACAGCAAAGGAGACACAGGAACACACACGTACACCGCATTACTTCTGCTTGAGTGAGTGCTACAATGTCATTTACTCGTGCGTGTGCGTGCGTGCGTGCTCTTGTTAAAGACTGGACTTGGCGAGGGGGCTACTGGCCTGAGAGGTCAGACAAAGGCGAGCCAGTATACACAATGACCCGAGTTGTTGAAGGCCTTTAAAAAGGAATAGTCCACTGCAAATCTATTGAGCATTGAATAATCAGCAAAAGTAAGTCAAGTGTATCAAAATGTCCATAGAAACTGTTGATCCGCCTCCACAATGGTCGTTTCACTAATAAATTGCTGAATAAGCTACTTCCAGTGCTTTTAGCATTGACACTTTTTTTTTAAATGGTGACTCTGGGTAGCCATTGGGACCTAATATTGATAATGCAGCATTAAGGGACGTCAATACCAAAGAATACTTGTGTTCTTTGTTGTACTTTAATTTTAGGGAAAGTTTTGCAACTACATTACCCATAATGCTTTGGCATGGAAACAAGAAGTCTAATGTTGCAATGGAGCCAGTTTCATTTTTCATTGAGAAATGGCCACCATTAAATGTTTGATTCTCAGACGAGTTATAAGAAGATGTTTTTGTCTCCATTTCATGGATTTAAGAACATTCTATTCGCGATAGACATTGGAGACAAAAATAATCTCTGTGAATGTAAGTTACACCAAATCAAACAATAATGACTGAGTATAATAATAAGTGTACTCTTGTAATTTAAGGGCTGTCACACATTGCTAAGATGTGCCAACACACGTACCCACAGGCTGCTCGTCATCTATTCAGGTTGGACATATTGTAGTTACGGTGTCCTCATTGCAGTCCTACTCTCTTTCACAGCTCTCAAAAAGCTCTTTGAAACACTGTCCCTCACCATTCACTCTGTAAACGACCATCACGACTCTTTATCGTAACAGCATTGTACAGAGGGGCCATTCTATTTATGGTAAAGTATCTGTTACATACTTGAAATTGCAGTTTATGTCCGACACTCTCCAGACGTTCTGTGTGTCGAAGCCCATCCTCTTCACCTCCATTTCCATTCTCTGACGCACGTGATCACCTGCACACGCAGAGAGAGCATGGAGGGAGGACATTATTTTCGGAATATCAACATTTTAACAAAATAAGAAATCCCAGTTCAGAAATGTAAGATCAATAGTGATTGTTGTGTGTGAGTGGGTGCTGACCTGGGCGACAGAGATGAATGTGCTGGTCTTCGTCGTCAGCGTTGCCTCCCAGACACCAGGCATGATAGGCCAGAGCGAACAGGTTCTCCAGCCGGGCCGGGTGAGCTTTGGCCCGGTTCAGACGCTTGACCCACTCCTGGCATTGCTTGAACGTTGCAAAGTGGCATCTGTGGAGCACCAAACATGAAGATTAGAAAGATGCGTAAAATCCAACTACTAAATATCTTGTTTCAACTTCATGTATTGAGGACTGAGAAGAAAAAATAATTTGTTCAGATGTATTCCAGCCTTGAAACATGAGTAACATTGTGGATGCCAAATGATGATAAACCATTGACGGCACATCTGCTGCGGAGAATTTAAAGGCTTCCCTCATTTTGAACGTCAGATGTCCATGAACACAAGAGAATTTCCAGCAACGCTGGAGTTGTTTCCATCTTATGAGTCTGAGTGCCAGTTATCATGGCACAATGTGCTCCTGAAGACCCCGACTGTAGTGCGATCTACAACAGCCGTGGTGGTGAGTACTTTGCCAGATGTTTATATTGCTGCCCGTCTGTCTGGACAGATTTTGACACTGCAATAGCGTCGCAGCCATGCGCGATACGGTCACGAATCATAAGAGGTGTGTAGTTGAGATAAAAATGAAGTTTAGGTTTGAAGTTGGACGTGGACTGAATATATTTTACTTTTATTTTCCATTTGGTAGTTGCTTCTAGAGCTAGTTATAAAATGTTTTCACTACGCATTGTACTGTGTATGTGATACTTTAATATTGATTGGAGTTTGAAAGCAGAAAATAATGATCTAGTCTGTTGCTCCTACGTATTGTGTCAAACTCATGTTTCGGTGATATATTGACATTAAAATATCAAAAACACAAAATATTTTAAAGACGGGGTAGCACCTGATGACTTTCATCACTGTCAATAATTGTTACCAGTCATTGTTATGTTAGTGTATAAAATATGAGAAAACTTTGCTATCACAACTTCCCAGAGCACAAGACAACATGTTGCTCGCGTAGTTTCATCAATGATCCAAAATAGAACATATTCTCAATGACATGAAATAGCAGCAAGGCCTCACATTTCACCAAATGCAACCAGCAGCTGTGTGATGTTTTCATGATAAATAACATAAACAACAATTACAAAAAACGCTCTTGATTACATTTCCAATTATTGGCGAATGAATCAACCGACTAATTGTTTCATCATTATTACACATGCAAATACTGAAATCAGACTGGCTTGACATGCAGTCTGATGTTATGATAACACTGATGCAAACCAAAGGAGACGTCGTAAACAGAAAGTAGAAGAAAAACAAACTTGTATGCGTCACTCTGAACTTTAAAACATTATTAATGATAACTTTGTCATTGTGGCAATACATGAGCACCAGAAGACTGTATTTCCTCCCTGTAACTAGATTTACATAAGCAGGGAGAACCCTTTTTAACTGAGGACACAAGACATGATCTCCATAATCACTAAAGTCATTTGGTAATTTAGGAGGACGACAGGATGGAGGAGCTAGAACAGCATTAGAAATATATTAACACCACGTTATTACTACTGTAAGCCTGTAACCTTTAATTTCACAGCTGGGAGTATTGATTAGCAGCTAAGCGTGGTCGTGTGTATAAATTGTCTCCTCACGGCCAGACAAACTATTGTATTATTCATTAAAGTGCATACCAGACCACTGTACTGTATTTACTCATGTTAATAACAGCATCAGTCTACCTGCAGCGTCAATAGGACATGTTTAGTGTGAGGGAACTGCTCTCCTTACCTGACAACTTTGGAGTCTTTGCAGATGATGTGCAGCTGGAACATATCTCTGCTCTCCACGCTATCGATGAGCCTGAGAGGCACCTGTAGGGGGAGAGAGTGCACACGGGATCAGCCTGATGGCCAGCCGTCAGAGCAGACAGCACATCTGCAAAGAGGTCGCCACCCTCTGGTCTAGTACGTCCAAAATCCAGGTTAGCGTACACATAGCACGGCTTTATGAGCTCGCTGTGGAGGAGAAGAAGGCGTCTGAAGTGTTTTAACTTTGCCTCTAGACCTCGGTGTTGATACCAAACAACTATAAACTTGTGGACTGCAGGATATTTTATTCTGCTTTCTGAATTTGTATATATTTTCCTGTGAACTGAGGTGTTAACCAGGGCGCTGCTAAGATTTACAAAATCACCCACGCAACTTCACTTTTTGTCAAAGCTTTATGCAACAGCCATCTCTGCATCGTGCATGAATGAGTAAATCCTATTTCATGTCTTATAGTAAAACAAAATTGGTTCTGAAGGTCAGCCAACACACTGCACCACAATAATTGGTTCTCCTTTCAGAAACAACAATGAATCCAGTGTTACCACTAAGTTGAGTGTAAATTACAATCCGTTCTCAGCGCACTGTAATAGTTTAAAATGAATGACTTAAGCCGTCTAGACAGTGGCAGAGGGTGGTGTTTCATCATACGGTACTCACAGATATCTCACTGTCCACACCTGGGTAGGTCTAAAGCACAGTGACACCATGGAGTACACACAGAGAGGGAGAGGGGACACAAGACAGGAGGAAATGGAAAAACTATTAAACCAAAAACATTCAGGAGACAAAAGGAAATGAAGAGTTAAAAAGGAAAGAAAACATCAAAGAGGTTGACAAATGGAAGATTCCTGAGTGTGCTACTTGCAGCACGTGACCGAGCCAAATGGAAATCATGGAGAGAAAGACAAACATGGACGGGAGCAAAGGGCATGAAAACAGCGTAGAAGTAGGGGGATGAGAGGGCTTGTTGGCATTCATACAGGGTTCATCTGTGCTGCTGGGGTCAAGGCAGGAGTCTGGAAAGCAGTTTGATAACAACTGTTGGCTAGGGACGTTTCACCTCAGTGTGTTAATGAGACTCTCCTAAAGTCAGTCAAGGTAAAGCGGCACCCTGAACATCCTGCTGATCTGCCCTCACCTCCTCCTGCTCTTTTTAGATCCCGGTCATTCTTTCCATAAGCTGAATTCTTCTGGAAAAGATGACTGGGATTTGGGAAGGAGGAGGAATTTTGCTGCCAGCGAATGCAAACAATTGGCCCGTTTGTGTTTGAGTAAGGTCTGACGTCAGCAGGAGCAAGCCAGTGGACATCAGTGCCAGTGGGGGGCGGACCTTCGGAGCCTAGATGTCGCATTCAACCTCTCCTGGCTGTAGATCAGGGGGCCCGCCACTCCTGTGGTACATTTCTGGTGCAAACAACTTCATGCCAACTACGCTGGGATATGACTAAAACCGCTTCATGGGTACTTCATGTGCTACAACACTTGACAGTTTATTTGCCTGGTTAGCACAATTATGCGTTTATAAATTGTATATGGGGGAAAGCCTACAGAGTCTAACCTCTCTCTCCTGCTATTGGCTTCTGCAGTGACATCGCATAGAAGTTTTAGAGGATCACAGGGAAGCTCGTGCCATTCGGACTGAAGGGAAACTCTACCTTTGCGGTTTGTCTGTGTGTTTATTGTCTGAGACATGTACTCACGTTGATGACAGAGTCCTTGAACTTGATGTGGAGCCTGTAGTTAGAAATGGCAATGACGGCCTCATCGGCACAGCCAAGATATTCCACCCCTTCCCCCTGAAGAACTGCGAATGGCACCTGTAGAGACACAAAACAAGCAGATTGTCATGTTTTCTCTATTCAAACCTCAACAAACACCTGATTATTGGCTTTAATAGCTCTACTGGGAGCAAAATCATAATATCCACATTTCTATTTTTAAAAAAGTGTACTCTCCATGTTCTCCAAGCTAATTCTTATTATTGAAGATCGGCATATAGATCTCTCGTTAACAAGACTAAGTGTCTAAAGCCATGCTGGCTGCTCTGTGAGGCCATGACGATGCTAACATGATGTTTAGCAGGTGTGCTATTCAACATGTTCACCATATTAGGAGTTAGTAACATTTACTGATTTGCATTAACCCAATGTTAAGATATCACCAATGTTATTACAATTTATTCTGAGGGAGAGCAACCAACCAACCATTGGACCTCACAGAGAGACTGACATTCACTGATAGCATGGCTAAAAAACATTTTCAACAAATTAGCTCGGTCAGATTCTTAGTCCTGTTTACAGCTTTAATATTCTGGTTTCCAATCATTTTGCAAAGATCTTGCAAACCCGTTTTGTAATTAAAACAAAATTCAACACTGATGCATTTACATATTTTTTTTTTTTTAAAGAGAAAAAAGTAAATAAAACTGTTTATATTCCTCAAAGGAATGTATAATCCTGGTATCGTTGGTGAAACTCAAGTATCATATCGGCACTGGTATTAACATTATGCAAACAAAACTCAGTGTTACAACATCACCAGGTAAAGTTTCTGCTCGCACCGTCCGTCCTGCGTACTAGAGGTGAAGCTCGTAATGATCGTGGACAGAGTGCATGTGTAGCTGTCCAATTAACACATAGTTTTACAGAAGGACCTTTGTGAGCACAGAGGGCTTGTTGGCGAGACTGAACGAGCAGGCGGACAAGACGCAGGGCTGGGTGTACAGTGAGGGATCTCAAACTGTCCATTAACATTCTTACTTACTGCCCCCATTTCATCACAGCCAAGACCCAAACATTACAATAACTGGTTCCCAACAGAGGTAAATAGAAAACATTCCTCCTATGGGACAGGGCTTTAGCTTTCTACATGGAAGAGACACACAGCTACAGTTGCCAACTTTTAAAAGATGTCTCGATTCATATACAGTTTCACTCAAAATTATTCAACCCCCATTGCAAATTAGATTTATTGGCAACATTACAAACTTTCAGCTGTTTTCAATGAACAACTCAAACAAGAACAATTTAAATAGCTCAACACAACTAATACTACAACTGGTTTCTCCTAATTCAACACAAAATGACACTTTTAAAGTCTCAAAATTATTCAACCCCTTCATGACAAGCATCTTTAGTACTTCGTAGAGCACCCTTTTGCTGTTATGACCTGATGCAAACACCAGTTCTGACAGCGTTCCTGAGGAATCTTAGCCCATTCCTCATGGGCAGTGGCCTCTTGCTCTCCAATATTCATGGGCTTGCGTGCTGCAACCGCCTTCTTCAAATACCACCAGAGATTTTCTATGGGGTTCAAGTCCGGCAACTGTGACGGCCACTCTAGAATCTTCCAGGACCTTTTCTGAAACCAAGCCTTGGTGGACTTTAAGGTATGCTTGTGATCATTGTCTTGTTGGAAAGGTCCAAGCTCCAGCTTCCTCACAGGCGGCATGACGTTTTCTCCTAGGAATTTCCTGATACTTTATTGAATCCATCTTGCCCGCCACACGCTGCAGGTTTCTAGTGCCAGAAGAAGCAAAAGCAGCCCCAGCGCATCACCGAGCCACCGCCATGCTTCACTGTAGGCAGGGTGTTCTTCATTCTTCCTCCTCCAGACATACCGCTGATCCATAGGCCCGAAAAGTTCCAGTTTTGTTTCATCGCTCCACTGAACAGAATCCCAAAACGTCTGTGGCTTATTGATTTGGTTTTGAGCATTTTGGAGCCGACTGTTCTTGTTCCTTTGGGTCAGTAGTGATGTGCGTCTAAGTTCGGGCACGGAGACCTTCAGCTTTTAGCATGCGCCTTACTGTGGAAACGTTTTTTGGCCACCTCCCTCCTCAGAAATCTGGTGGCAGCCGTTGATAGCTTCCTCTTTCGGCCACGGTAGCGTAGCCAGTGTTCCTTTAACTTTAAACTTGCGAACTATGCTTCCAACGGTATCTCTAGGAACATTCAGTGCCTTTGCTATTTTTTTGTATCCTTTTCCTTGTCTTGTTGAGGCAATGATCTCTTCTCTTAACTTTTTGGACAATTCTCTTGACTTACCCATATTTCTAATATGCAATCAAACGGAATAGAGTAAGATTCCTCAGGAACGCTGTCAGAACTGGTGTCTGGCTATGCATCACGTTTGCATCAGGTCATAACAGCAAAAAGGTGCTCTAAGTACTAAAGATGCTTGTCATGAAGGTTGAATCATTTTGAGACTGCAGTAGTCAATAAAAGTGGCATTTTGTGTTCAATTAGGAGAAACCACTTGTAGTATTAGTTGCATTAGTATTTAAATTGTCCTTGTTTGAGTCATTTATTGAAAACAGCTGAAAGTTTGTAAATGTTGCCAATAAACCTAATTTGCAATGGGGGTTGAATTATTTTGAGTGCAACTGTAAAGATGGCGGCGTCCACTAAAGTACAGTTTATTGGAGCCACTTCTCCGAGGGATTTAAACATTTTGATTTCAGGGAACTACAAGACCTTTTATGACCGCTATAACATTATGTCGCCGATAGAGAATACATCGCTTTAATCACCTTGCATAAAACATTCCTTCTGGCTGATGTGAAACAGTAAAGTGTTTTGGGAGACATTTCCTTCTCTTCCACCTGACACATTTGAGGATTGTGTTAAGCCCATTCACTGCTTGTTTACATAACCTCTTCACACAGTTTCCCTGAGTCATCACTTCTGTGTGAATACCTGCATGCGCCGACGTCAGTTCTGGCTGCTTTAACTTTATTTACTTGAAATCATTGGGGAACACTAATTGTGACCCAGGTCTCGCCGTTTAGTTGTTGTTGGTGAGGACAACCGTGTTGCTTGGAGACAACATTACCTCATCCTGCATTAGCATGCACTGCTGAGTCACGAAGACCCACTGGTGCATGTTAAAAGAGGACATGCAGCAGGGCAGATGGGGGATTATGGTAAGAAAATCAGGCTTACTTGAAATAACATTAGCCAACACGGTTAAAAGCACAGCCCGCCATAGTTGGTGCAGTCGGCACACAAGTTGGATTCTTGTCTTTTAAAAAAATATATATATATTGTTGACTGGCAAGGGGTCAAAAGCTTTTGATGACTGTTGGTCCAGAGAGCTTACAACAACAATCAAACCCCTGACATGTATCACTGCGCTGTTGTTGCTCGTAACTGAAAATGTGTGTGTGAGCCGGGACAGGAAGCATGATGAGGGAAAGAGTACAGCTTAACCTGGGAAATGGAGCACGTAGTACTCTGCACTCAGACACCAACAGAGCCAAATATAGGCAGCAGGCCCCCTGGCACTCTTCAAAAAAAGTGGAATAACTGAATTCAGACAGAACCAGGCGCACAAAAACAGCTGGCACCCAAACATAACTGAAAACCACCAAGATGCAGTTTTACTGTCTGAAAAAAAAGAGAAAAGGAGAAAGCCTAATCTTAGGATTCTTTGCTTTCGTCATGTGTCAGGGGATGTAGCCAGTTTGCATCAAATATTGCTCAAGAGCAGCAGAAATGTCCGAAGTGAGAACAGGCCGCTACTGAGTCTGTGCACTGCTCTGCCATGAAAGAGACCCAACGTGTCCTACTGAGAGTGCCATAGTTAACATGCTGTACGGACTGGGAGCTGCATTAAACAAGCTGTGCTCCAAAAGTAGGTGCATGAGTCACCGGCAGCCAGCAAGAGCAGCAGAAGATACTGTGTCACGTTTCCTCCACAAAGCTTTCAGCAGCAGAAATATTTAAGAGAGAGAGAGAGCGAGAGAGAGAGAGAGAGCGAGAGAGAGAGCAGAAAGACCCGTGAATAACTCTCCGACTTGTGAGTCGTGTCTTCCAGTTGAAGCACCCTGCCTGTGAGGACATGCACGTGTGCACACACATGCATAACTGCAAGCATGCAGCACGGCCTGCACGCACACAGGATGAAAGGCAGCAGAGTATTAAATATGGCGGGGTAGGGGAATGCCTGTAAGAGACATCAGCTGTCAGGGAATCTATCATGGGATAGCGTGCCCACAAAGATAAAAAGAGCAGAGACGCAATGACAAACTGCTAGTGTGAATGCAGGGGGAGGGGAAGCAACGTATAAGAGACAGAAACGTAGAAAATGTTGCAAGGCGACTAAAATGAGCAGTATTTAGTACAGAAACCGGTTAAGATACACCTCATAAACTTTGTTAGACACTATGGTACTGTGTTCTCACATTGCTCAGCAAGAAATAAAGAAATCTATCAGGACCTTTGACACACAAAGCCCGTTCAGTGCACAGCCCTTTAAGAAATAATAATAACAAAAACAGCCCTTTTTAACAGGTTGATACTCCCTGCAGTTCATTGCAACCCAAGTGGAAACATGCTTAAACCATACAAACTCTAAAAAACAGAAACGACATGTAGTGACCCCAGGCTGGGCAAATCCCTCCACCTACCCTTTGGTCCAGTTCCACAAACACATGACGCCTAGCTCCATTAAACCACCCGACAGCCAGAGAGCACAAACTCGACACCACGGAGGGCACAGCGCAAGTTATCCTTCACAATTCCGCTACTGGCATCTTCACCGTGGAATAGACTTACAAATCTCTCTCACTTCAGTGACCTAAATGCTTTTTGGCTGCCCCGCTCTTTATCCTCTGCAGTGACTTCTGCTTTTTCTGTGGAGGACACAGCCGTACAGCGGAGACAGAGCCCTAGAAGTCAAAACTTAAAAACAATAAAGAGTGCATTTTTTACAATTTAAAATTTATTTTGTCCACTTTAAGGTGGCCAACTAGTAAATACCGACGTTCATTATCATAAAACAAGGCCCGTTTTGACTGAGTCGATAATAGCTTTTCATGGATGTAATATTTTATGTCAGACATGAAGGACATGTATAATACTGGAAGAGTTTTGAGGGATAAACTTCACTAATTAAGTAGAGGGGAGAGTGAAAGCAAGTGATATAATAAAATAAGTGGTTGCATAATATATGCCTCATCTTTATATGGTAGACTAATTCAGAATCTCTTTTCTAAATAAATGCTGAAGAAAATGTGTTTTTTTTGGTAGTACGATTACGTCTCTGTAGAGACCGAGGCAGCAGCCCTATTCACATGCTAATTAGTTTTTGTCCCCGTGTTGAACACTGATAAAGGAAGGCAGGGCCATGACAAACAAAGTGCTCTTCTAGGCCAGTGTCATCCTCTCTCCTTCGGTTTCTGGCCTCGAGCCTGCTGCGTTGTGACTCTACAAGGTGGCGACCCAAGCTTCAATCCGGGTGTTTCAGAGGAACGCTCTGGTGACACGCCAGGAGCCGGGATTGAAGACGAGGTCATAATCTGGAAGTGCCAGACTCTGTCTTTTCACCGGCTCCCGGTCGTCTACTCCACAGACATGTAGGCGGGTGTCAGAGCAGACGGGACTGTTACTTTGGAGCGGTAGTTGTATACTGTTCAGCTCACCTGAAGGCTTTCATCCTCCTTCACCAGCTCCTTCTGGGGGAACAGGTCCTTGGCCTGGATGTACTCCAGGCTGGGAGGCCCTTCTTCACCCTGTTGGACACAAACACAAAGCAGGGGTGGTCACACAAATACCTCCGGCATCATGAGGTCGACACAGCAGGGTCAAAAAATAATAACAGTAGTAATAATAATAATAATAATAATAATAATAATAATAATAATAATAATAATAATAATCATCTTCTGTAAAATCAAACCCAAAGTGAATTGCTTATCAAACATGTATCAGGGTGGTTGGCCTTTGATATAAAATCCATGCCAGGTGGAATTTCACAATCCCCACCACCTCACAGACATCACATGGCCGATTAAATATTGACTACAAGAGTTCCAAAACACCCTTTAAAAACGGACCTTGTGTTGGGTCAATGAGTCGAGCCATTTTAAAATGTTTACCACTCAACTCTAAAAGCATTTTCCTCGATCGATTAATGGTAATGCTGAAGGAAGAACGCACCTTTCGCATACCTTTAATATTCTGCTTGCCTTGGCGCTGTGCAGGTAGTTTTTACATGTGCAAATGACAGACAGTACTGGGCAACGCATACCAAGAAGCTGTAGACTTTGTGACTGGGTGTTACAGGCTTGTGCAAACAAAGATACTGGGACTAAGTAAAGTATTTCAAACACCTGACTAGTTTTTCATGAGTCATGCACTTACATCAACTTCTTAGAGTTTAAACGATTCCTTGGCTGAGGTCACTTAACCCATTGTTTCCATGAGAGTGTAAACTAATTCAAAGTTACATTTCAAAGAGGTTGCTGGAAAATGAAAACATCCAAATACAGTCTTATCAAGTGCACATGTGTTATAACGGCTGGTTGGCTAAAATTAGACTGCAACACCTCGAGAAGCAGCAACAGTGGGAACGAGAGAGGAATAAAGAGGCAGTCAACCCCGTCCTCGCAGGTTGTGCTTCTCTCAGACTGACAAACAACAAGGTTTTACCCTGTAAATGTCACACTAAATAAACAAAAGTACACAGAAAGTGCATTTACATGTTTACCAGCATCTTGATTTTGAGTCTTATCCTGGTTTGGATCATATTTGTGATGAGATGTTAACATGTAACAAAGGATTCTGCTCCCTGAACACCAACATTATCCAGGATCATGATCATCTGCTATGACCTGCAGCCACGTCTTTCACTCCTTCCTTGCAGCTATTGAGTTACCTCAGCGGTTAAGGATGAACCCAGTTTGGTTTCTGGCTGCCTGAACACTGCTACCTCTACTACTCTGCTGGATTTGGCTTCTACATGCGCGTGCGACCGTATGGTGATGCTGTTCCTTAATGAAAACAGCAATGGAGTCCTGAAGGGGGACCAGAGGGAGGCATCATGAACTGTAGTGTTACTGACTCAGGTCGGTCTCTTGCTAATTAAAGACTTGTGTCCCTGGACAAAAAAATAACACAGCAACATGTCATATTACAGCAGGAAAGCCCTTGATGTCTCACCATACAGCCCTCCTGTCATGTTAATCATTTCACCCGTCAGCCAAAGCCGGCGATGAATTCACATGGTAAACATACCACCCACCTACCGCAACAAGAAACCAACTTTTCACCATCGGATTTCAAAGGCTGATTTCCAAAGCATAATTGATCAGCTTCTTTGACACACCGGCTTTGTTGACAGAGGGCAGAGGAGCTCCATTGGCTGCCTACAGACAGTCTACAGGCTCAGCAACAAAGTAACAGCTTAATGCTAACATGACATGTGCACGTTTGAATGTGAACAAGGGGTAAAATTGATCACCACGAAATGCTGACAAATGAATGGGTTCAAATTACCAAAGACACCCTCAGCTCATTACTGCAATCAAGTCAAACAACATCTGTTGTCTTATTTCAACACCAACTAAGGAAGTCAAGAGGGAATACGAGAGGAGCTGAAAAGATTAATCGATTAGTTAAGAAACTTTATCGGCAACTTGTTTGATGAATCTTAAAAGATGCAAAAAATATAAATTATTTGAGGATCCTTTATGTTATGTACGACAGTGAACTTTCACTATTTCCTGACATTTTTTTTATACAAAACCATTAAATCGAGAAATGAATCGTCATATTAATCCAAATGATTCAAGCCCTGAAGAATCCTTTGCCAATGCTGAGTTTGTATTGAAGGCTTACTGTGGGAAGTCTGTGTGGGAGAGATTGATGGGATAAGTCACTACACAGCCAGTCTACCTTCTACTTCTACACCATAAATTGTAGTAAATGGCAAGGACTGATGGCAGCCATGGAGGACGGTGTCAGGGCTGTTTGAGACGTCTCCGCTCCTTAAAAGATGGCCCGATGTTAAGTGCCGTCTGTTTTTTCTGTTGGCTCCATTTCCCTCAAATGATGCCTTTATGTTCATGCTAATGCCGTCGTTCCATCCTAATGTGACACTCAATGTGAAGATGAGGCGGAATCTTCTTTCTGGCATAATGCTGCATTCATGTAATGTCACTAGAATAGGAAATAGGAAGTGTTCACAGAGCATTCAAAGATAGTTAGCCTCACTACTAGACTTGTAGTTATACCAGATACATACAATCCCAAATTAGCTACTTTTGTTGTGGGACATATTTGTATCTGTTTCCAAACATGTAAAGCAGACACAAACATCTTTTAAATGAGCTAACTCGCTTGTATTAACTACAGACTGGTCCTCCGATTCCCTCTGCAATGCAACCTTGCTCATCTCTTGACCTTTGACCCGAGTCCACCATCAGGATCAGACGGATGAGGCAGCTGTGCGTCATCAATTTGACTCGTTTTCACCTGAGAATGGGTAAAGCATGACAGGGGCCATCAGTCAGAGGCGTCCTGCAGGGGGTCGGGTCATTAAACGTTGATCTCACACACTGTTGCTGGGCAGTCTGAGCCACCAGCCACAGACTCCTTTCCTTTTTTTAAAAAGGAAATAAAGTTAACTGTGGCAGGCCAGACAGCAGTCATATATTACTGGAGAAGCTATCTCTACAGGAGCTCCCCTTAGGAAACTCAATACAAATGAGTTGAGAGGAACATTCAATCTTTACACGTATGCACAAACACGTCCCATGTCAATAATCCATCCACTCCCTTGGATATGTATTGTGCTGCACCATCTGGTTGATACTTGGCACCGTTCACTCAATTCTCCTATGGAGCAGCACTGGCATTACCCTCCTCTGAGAAGCCCGCTAGAACACAGTGTACTTTATAAAGTTAAAAATAGTTATGCATGCGTTTTACTGCTCCATAAATCCCTGACTTAACACACAATGGCTTATACAAATGCATCGATGCTGAACAGAGAAATTGTTTACCTGATACGTTATTATGGCAGTTCAAAGAAACAAGAGCTGCGTTAAAGCGCACACACACACACACACACACACACACACACACACACACACCTTTTAGAAACTGAATGCTCTCCTACTGATGACCTCGATATTTCAGCCTCATAAGTCCCTTCACATGGCAGACAACACTTTGCTCATAACTCTGTCATTACATTTCCATGCAAACACAAACAGTGAGGCACTGCTTTCTGATTCATTGTATGACCACAGCCAGACAATCAGCTTACAGAAGATTAAAAAGAAAACAGAATATTCTCTCACCGACTCACAAAGATGGAGCACAGCTTGTCCTGTGCCCGACACGTTTTTTTTTTTTTTTTTTGCTTCGTCACTGCTGTGAGCCTGCGCACCCTCCCCCACCTTTGTCCACCCAGCAATCAACAAGCTAGAGCTGACAGGCATGCATTTCTCCAATGCCAATTATGTCATAAACACAAGCAACGTCTTGATTACATGTAGGGCCGTTACAGTGATATTATCAGCTAGCAGCTGACTAGACAGCTCCGCTACAACAGGGTAACTGTGTGTGTGTGTGTGTGTGGGTGTGTGTGTGTGAACCTGCAGGCCAAATTTATGGTCGCAATCGTCTGGGGAAAGCATATTTGAAAAATGATCTTCCAGAGAGGTCTGTGATGTTGAGTGAATGGAAAGATGACAACACAAAAGGTAGAACAGGAAGAGAACGGCCCAGTCTACTCTTCATGAATAAGTGTCTGGTTGCCATGGATACCACAACCTCTTTTTACAGTCCCGTTCTCGCCGAAGCTTTTGGAAACAATTTGCCGTCTCACCAGATTATTGACTTAATCTGACTGGGTCTTTGTCCTAGAGTTGTGCAGATTAGAGAAGCGCTACGCGATGCAGAGGTGACCTCCTACATATGTGGGGAACATGTACTTGTACGTCTGCCTTTAGGTGGACAGTTAGTCGCTGTGTTGGACACATAATATAAAACACAGCCTGGCTCACTGCCCGAAATGTGAAAAATGACCTCAGATGACATGTTAGGAAGCAAGAAAAGGACAAGGGAGGAAACAGAGGACGCAGTGACGGGGCAGAATGAAAAGCAGCAAACAAGCCAGGAAAGAATATCTTCCTTCTTGATTATTTTTCATTTCTTGTTTTAGGAAGTGCAGCCTCAGTAATAGGTCAAGATCAAAGATGACAGAGTATGACATTGACAAGTCTTCCCAAATGCACTTCTTTTTTTTCCCCACCCCGTTCTCTCTCAGACCATGTTAATATTTCATAGACCACCATGTTCTGAACGATCACTCCCATTTTAGTCTTGGGCCGTCCTCAAAGAGCTGAGCAAACGAGGCCGGGGCGGCGTTTTCGACAAGCAAGCGCAATTGATCTGAAAGGAGTGGGCAACGATTTGTAGCACACGGAGAAGTGAACAGCAAAATGTTCAATTAAGAAAACAATTGATTCTGGATGGTAATTAAAGTAAACAGTGAAAAGAGAGAATATTTAAGGCAGAGCACGAAAAGTGCCAAGTTATCTTCTTATCTAAATAAAAACAAATGCTTCGTCTCATATTGTTGCATTTTTTCCCTCTTTCAGCACGAGATGTTCATGATAACGTCCTCTGTGTCCGAACACATTGATATACTGTGTACTACTCAACAGTGTTGCGTTCTTGGTGTCAGGCAGAGTTGTAAGACCCAATAGCAGACCCATCACAAGTACCACGGGTGCAAGAAGCCCAAAGCACATCAAAAAGCTTTTGGCTGTGCTTACACTCTTAATTCATTTAGCTGGTGGGTTGATAGAATCTGAGTCATGGAAAAATCTTAAGCAATTCAATTAGGCTTTTTATAGTTCCATTTGGTGCAGACAACATATCGCAGAGAGAGGTAAACATGATATGTTGGGGATAGAGGGAATGGTTACCCGATAGGCTTTTTTTTTTTTTCCATTGCTGGATCACAAACAATGGTCATGATGACGAAAAACTTAGCACAATGCTGCAGCAGCCCTCCTCCACAGGAAGAGACTGACAGAGCTGTGATCCACATCAGTGACAGACGAAGTGGACACTAAATTATACAGACGCAGAAGAGGAACCGTCGACTCAGCTGCACCACAGACATATAAAAGAGGGATCATAAATTGTGGAACGCCCGACCATGTCGGGTCACAAATAGGACCGAGGAAAAGGAGCAGCTGCGCTCTTCCTGATCCAACTGACAACTTTATGACCAACATGCCGCTTTCTCTGGAAGAAGCAATGATGGGAATTAAAGAAAAGCTTTTCCAACGCTAACATTGATTGTTGTTAGCATCACATTGGGCAATGCCAAAATGCTAGATGCTAATGTCTAGATAGAGTTGATCTCTGCACCGAACTGTACAACACAAAACACTGATTCATAGTGGTTTTGCTAGTATCTCTCATACACATACATACATACATATATATACACATACATATATACACACACACACACACACATATACATATATATATATATATACATATATACACACACACACACACACACACACATATACACATATATATATATATATATATATATATATATATATATATATATATATATATATATATATATATATATATATATATACATATACATACACACACACATACATATATACATATACACACACACACACACACATACATATATATATACACACATATATATACATATATACACACACATATATACACACACACACACACATATATACACATATATATATACACACACACACACACACACACACACACACCTGTCTGTTGGTCAATCAGTCTATCCACCACTTTAGTCCAAACTAAAATGTCAACAACTATTGGATGGATTTTCATGAACATTCATAGTCCCCAAATAATGAATCCTACCAACTCTGGTGATCCTCAATTTTTCATCCAGCTCCACCAGCAGGTTAAAGTCCCTTATCCAGTGACACATCAACATATACTGAATGGATTGACATTCATGGTAGCCAGATGATGAATCGTAGCCCAGTGATTTAGGTGATCTGCTGACTTTTACTCCGGTGTCACACTGAGGATGAGATTTATGGTTTTGAGTGAAATGTCTCAACAACTACTGGATGGATTGCTGTAATACTTGGCACACACATGTATGTCCCACTCAGGATGAAGTGTAATGGCTTCTTCCATCAAGCGCATTCATCAGGCTGAAACTTAAATTTGTCAAATTCCTTAGTTTATGTCCAAACAGCTGCGAAACAACCAATACCCCAATAATATACCATCAGCCTCAGCTGTACTTTGTGTTGAGTAATAATTAACAAATGTTTGATGCTAACACAAGATGGTAAATATTATATCTCCTAAACATCAGCATGTTAGCATTGTGAGCATGTTTATGCTAGCACTAAGCACAAATGTGCGGCGAGCCGCTAGCCTGGCTGTAGACTTCTGGTCGTGTGGAGCTTACATTTCCAGTATCTACATTTTTACTGAGGGGAACATTTTAGTTTTATACAAATCAGACAGTTTATTTCAATGACATTTGGTATCTCTTACTATAAAAGGATTCCCACACAGTCATAAGATGCCAGTTTTGTCAGCCGTAGAAGATTCAGAGAAAATGATCTTGATACTAAATATATGAATGAGAAACAAATGTGTGATGTTTTTATTAAGTTTGGAAAGTCTTATAGTATTGTAGTGTACTAAAATATATAATAATATGGAAAATCTGGCATCGTGAAAAAATGTGTTTAGTTGAAAAGAGACTTGCTCAAAGTTAATAATAGGCCTATTAACCCACCAATCAATGCTGTAGGCCCAGACAGTAGACATAACTGAAAAACTCGGTGGTTAACTGCTGAATCATCAGATAATTTAGACCCAGGGACACGAGGCTAAGACCCCCCTCAACATTCTCCCCCCTCTGTCTCAAGATGCAAACTAAGAGAAACACCTAGTCCTCTATCCCCACAGCACTAGATGCAGGTCCTCCGCTGCAGTGAACATACTTCACCACTCTGCGACCGTGACTGCACAATGTGCTCGCAGCACACACACACACACACACACCTCCTGACAGGCCCTCCCTGCCAATCAACACACCGGCAGCTCAAGGTCCTCCACACAACAGAGGTGAGTGATGAGAGTAGTTTATTAGCTTTTCATCATCACACACCTGAAAAGACGTCTCTCACACACGCACGCGCGTTGGGTAAGGGAGGGCTTTTTAGACACACAACCATCACAAACTAGAGTCACAAACAAAAACGACCACCAAGATGAAAAGCCTGTGGACTTACAAAGCAGTCGAGCATGGAGCAGGACACCCTTCCTGCGAAGCTCATGTCGAGGAGAGGCCGGGCTGTGCCTGAACGACACACAGCCTACAGAGCAGCAGCACGAGCAGAGCACGAGGAGCCGGCATCACCATCCTTCTCCCTGCCGGAGCCCGTCCACCCCTCGTCCGGTCCGAACCCCTCTTCCTGCCGACCCTCTCTCCCCCCCCCCCCACCAACTCCACACCACTGGTCCGTTCCCCCTTCTCAGAAGTTGCGGTGAGCCAACACGCCAGTCCCGGCTCTCATTCAGGAAGCCACCCCACCCCCCCCCCACCGCTCCGAGAGCGGGGAGAGAGAGAGAACACGCTGGTGTCTGACGGCAGTGCTGAAAGAGGGAGGATGGTCCATAAAAAAGGTACAAACAAGAGCGGCGGTCCACGCGATCAGCTGAGCGATGAGAAAGCTAAAGTGATGAAATCACTGCAGATGTGCCGTCTCCCATGTAGCGAATGGATGGGGGAGGGAGGGGGGGAAACTGCTAGAAGAGAGAGCAGGAGTGAGAGCAAGACAGAGGGAACTGCCTGATGCTAAGCTCCACCCACTGCATGCGCATCTACCTCTCTTTCTCTCACATGCTCACATTTCTCCCCTTGTCTCCCTCTCATCCTTTACTCCTCCCCCACCCCCTACTCGCTCACCCTTCACCGACATCCCCTCGTAAATATGCGTGTTCCTCAGCAACAAGGCGGCACAGCTTAAGAGTGTACCGCCGGCAACCAGAAGATGCTCCGACCGCCATGCATGCGCCATGTGACCATCTGCAGTATTCTGTGTCTCCTGCCCAAGGGTACACACTGTATGCTAGCAGCCGTGCACACAGGCGATGCTGAACACAGCACATAACCTGAAGCAAACTCGCACGCACAAACAGGGGAACAGAGAGACACCTCTGTGAGGAGGTTGGGACAGTGTCCCATCACAATAAGCGTTGCATTGGCAGCAATTGATCTAGTGCAGGAGGACAATGCGTGGCAGAGGACAGAGGAGGGAGGGTGCTGAGGAGAATATGCGGAGATCTCCAGTGACACAGCATTACACAGAGAGAAATTCGCCCTCACCTGTCTTTTGAGTGTCTTTGTAGCGCTGTCCTACACAAGTGCAGTGCGTCTTTTGCAGTGAACAGTGCTTAAAACCAGGGAAGGTCACTGGGTGTATAGGGTGCATACAGTGAACATTACACTACAGGGGGACACAGCCCTTCCCCCTCTTACCCCAACCTCCTCCCCGGCAGAGTCGTGACAGCCACTCGCCTTCAGCTGTATGACCCCCCCCCACACACACACACACATTATGTAACACGTATAACACACAGCATAGGCTGGATGCACAACTCTAATAAATAGGGGTGCTGTAATTGTAATGATTTATTCTAGTTGAGTGTAATCATGTAAAGAAACCATCCAAGCCAAGAATATTTGTTTCACATGTAGCTCAAAGAGACACATTCCCACCGCCTTTAGAGGAACTCGCTGCCGTTCATACATCTCCATCACTGCACCTGGCATTAAAGCTTTGTAGGGTGAGGTGGTGCACACATTGAATTATGCCTGGATTCTAGACACTCCCTGACAGTCATTGTATGAGCTGTTATACTGGTTGTACTGGTAGATGTAGGTTCATTTTCCATCTCCAGGCAAACAAAGCCACTGTTAAAATGTGTTACCTACTGCTAATGCTTTCATTAAGACTACGCTCTGCTCTAAACATACGCAATAGGTCCTGAATAATGTACAATTACAAAAAAAGTACACCAACGTTATGACTTTGTATTTCTATATAATTCTAACCGCCTGTACAGTGCTTCTGCTCAGAGGGTCATTTATAAGAGAGGATATCTATGACTTTCATAGAATTACAGCCATCAGCAAGATATAAAACCTACATCTTATTTTACAGTGCATGCACAGGCCCCCGCAATATGTATCAATACTGAATTTACAGACAATTCAGGTTTCTGCTGTATTTAAAATACAGATACCAACATAACAAGCACAGGACATCAACAGCAAATCAGTATGGATGTTACATATCACAGGGGAATCGTTATGTAACAGGAAGACGTGTCGGCGTTTCATTCAACAGATGTTCCCTGCTGAGCAGCATCTACTGTAGGTCTGCAGTTATTGTAAATGAAAACTGAAACTAGATGTCACTGCATTAGTTTGTGATTCGAACGTTATTTGGCAGTTTAGTTTTCTTATTATAGTTGCACCTATTCGTACTTAGGTTTAACCCTTTAATCATGGGTTCCTCTGCAAGCACGACATGTTTCGTGGGAACATCTACTCATGTTATAGCATCCATCAATACAAAGCACTCAAGATAATTACTGGTTTCTAGATTATTCTACTCCATGAAGCACATTGAAATTGGGTATTGAACAAAAAAAAGTCAATTTCATGCAGATTTGATAGATACAAATTCATAATCGTCACCATTCTTTAATGCCTAGTCTGAATTATCTTTAAACTTAGAATAAGTTGTCATAATATGGCAATATATTAGAAGGTAGAGCCTTATGCTGCAGGAGGCATGATGAATTGCAGTATGACTTTTATCTCATCAGGTAAATGGACGTCTATAAAACGCACTTCCACAAATCAAGCACAACGTACAGAGATTTACTTTCATGTCACATGGTAAACCTGGGACCAGTTACATTGTCCCAGAGAGAAATAAAGTGAAATAAAGCTTAACGCAACGCACGTAAGCACCAAACCAAAATACCAGCTTTACTAAAACACCCGTACTGGTATACGTGTGTTTATCAGGGCACACGTGCTGTGTGAGCGAGAGGCAGACGGACTGTAGCAGCTATGCCGGCCTCTCCGTCTTGTGATGCGTGACAGAAAAATCGTTTGGCGCCACAGTTTTGAAGTGTTTATTTCTTTGGCAAAATCCCAATGATTGACAAATCTCGTATCCTGGACAACTGCAACTTCATCAAGTTTGGAAGTGTGGTGGGCTTTCCCGTAATGAGCTCGCTACGCTATAAAAAAAAAAAGATTCAGACCTTCAGTAATAACCTCAGCAGGTATATCATTCAAAACAGAAATATGCTTTGTGTAAATCAGCTTTACTTTATATGTAATTTTAATACTGGACCGTTGGAAAAGAGCATTTTAGGAATTTCTGAATTTGTCAAACACGGCTTCAGATCCCCCCCCCACACACCACCACCGCCTGAACTGGTCGCAAAAGTGAGCACCAGATTTGGCCTCTTGTGTGTCAGTTTGTATTTTAGGAAAGGAGGACAGCGAGTCACCAACGCAGAGTGTCAGCCCACATGTTGACACACAGCTATAGAAGAGGACATGAATAATACATTAGGAGGCATGAGGAGACTATACGGAGCTACTCAAACTCCAGAAGACATTTGCACATACACATTTAAGTGTCTGTGGTGCCTTTTACAAAGTAAAACTAGATAGGACACACCCTGTAACTATTCTACAGTCTGCTGGAAACATGTTTATAATAACTAATTATAATAACTTTGTTGGTAAAATGATGCAGCAGTCTGTGATGTGTCCTATTTGTATGACAGCGTCGCACATCCAACTGTAACAAATCAGATTTTGTTTTTTTAGTCTGAAACAACTTATGTATTAAAAGCATTAACATGTAGGCCGTCCAATATGACGACTACAATGGTAAATGGACTTGTATAGTGCTCTTCTAGTCCTACGACCACTCAAAGCGCTTCAACACTCGTGACCCTCTGATTTAAGGACGACTCGCTCTACCACTGAGCCACAGTCGCCTCAAGTGCACACCCATGGAACTAAATTGTAGAGCACAACCCCCTCACAGATACAGTAGTTCTGGTCAACAGGCGCTGACAAAAAATAAAAAGAGAGATCTGCAGCACAGACTATAACACAGAAACCACTATTTCTGAATGAATGAAGCGGAGGAACGGGGAACCAGACCCTGACAGCCAGACGTCAGCAACCAGCGCCTGAAGCCAAAGTGCCTTGAAGTTGAGAGAGAGAGACATGCAAATCATTAACTACAACCTGGAATGAACCCTCTGGCTTCACCTACAACCCTAACCGAGACCTTCTGCTGTCTGGTTAGTGCGTTTTGGAAAAAAAGAACACACAACACAAGTGACGCCATCAGGTAAGAGCAGAGCAGGTAACATCATATGTGGAGCAGTGACACAGAAACTTCTCTCGCTAGTTCTCCACAACCCCACCAAGGTAGCTTTACAATGCATTGTGGGCCCTGAGGGCAGGGTAAAACAACCCCTTTGTCCTAGTTTCCATGCTCGCATTCTCCCGCTAACAATGCGGCAGCATGAATGGACGAGCGTATGAATTCAATACTTCCCGTTTTGTTTCAGCGAGAAAAAAAAAACTGGAGGCTGGGAAGCAATTAAAGGCTGCTTCGCAAGACGGGTTAAAAGGATCACATTACCTGTGGAACAAATGTCTCACAATCCCACCTCAGCAAATAACCCTTAGATCAACAACGGAGAACAGATAGAAATATCAATAGCTGTGGACGCACACTTAAAAATGACCTATATTCATGTTTTATACAAATAATACAGATGTCTGTGCATCTGTCCATCACAGACTAACTTAACTTCAAATGTGTTTGTTTGATGGTCTCCATTGATTTAACCTCTCACCTGTTCTGGTCAGTACACCAGACTTCACTGTGGAGTGCACTTACAGCAGAATGGTATGAAGTCGACACAGGACAAGCCCAGGTCTGCGTTCCCCTTTTATGTGCCTTGATGGGCACATCATTTGTTCATCAGACCCCGCCATCAATTAAAGCCCAGCGCTCGACTGTGTGTCCCAACAAAAAGGCCTAAAGCTGGGCAGCCGGCCACGGTGGCATTCTGCGGACCCAGTTGACCAGAACCTCGGGACACACATCCTCCTGTTACACTTCCTATTTCTGTCCCACAAAAGCGGCGCCCATTAGTTTCAAGAGGAATTTGCCATTCATCTGGTCAAAGCTTGCCCCTCTCTTAAAGCACCGTGTATCTTGGCTGAAGTACATCTAGTGTGCGTTCACTGAGAAAGTGAAAGTGAACCGGCTATCATGTGGCCGAGGCTCTCTTCAAAGTAATAAACTATAATGGTGCTATCAAAAAGCAAATTACAACATACAGTATTTTCAATATTTAATGCTAAACTTGAAGGGGAATTTGCATTTAACATCTAATTAAGAGTAGCTGTGTCTATGCACATTTCTTAAGCTCTCAGAAACTGAGCCTAGAGTCACACAGTCATACACTCAATAATTACCTTCAAATACAATGCACAGCTTGCTCTTGTAAAAATGTGAGTAGAGTTGTGACCTATAAATAGTGTTGCATGTTAAATGCTTCAGTGTGATTACAACCTTAAGGTCCACATCTGCGGCATGATTAGACAAACCGCTGCGCGTCTCTCAGGTATAGCAAAATGTGAGACTCAGCATTTCTGAACGCCAACAGTGCATGCAGCAACTTGAAGCGGCGCAGATATTTCTCCATCTTTCTGCACCGATTACTTTTATGGCAATGTTACGCAATACAAAACCCATTGAGTCCGAGATCTGCTACGGAGCTGAATAGACAGTGATATCCACTGGAGGGCGGTCGGCAGAAATAAACAGATCCAGATTCAGTACTTAACTGTGGCAGAGTGATGCTCCGGGCATCTTGGGTGGACACTGACATACAGCGCAAGCATTTGGTTTCACACTTTGGTCGTTTAGCTGATTCACCATGAGCTTCTCCAGGTGAACAGGAGACGTGTGTCGGGGAGCTACATCAAGCTCCCAGCCGCCATATGTGCAGGGACAAGGGGGCCGTGAACGACTAGCGCGAGCCGCTTATTTAGCGACGGTTACAGGATTCCCTCACTGGCTTCCCACTTGGAAGTCTAAGAGTGATCTGGAGGAATGGACCCAACGTCTCTGGACAAGTTGTCCCCTCTTTAAAGCAATGTTGATCACCGATCACTTGCCTTTCTTCTTACTCACGCATTTGATAAACGAGAGCAGAACACTTTGTTACCGGAGCGGAAGATTCTGTATTTCTTTCATTATAACGTATCGTATCATATTTGGAATATAAAAAAAGAAAAAAGAAAAGTAAAACATTAGAGAATGGATACATTGTTTGAATGATCATGTAACAGTGCAGCCCTAAAGCACATTTGTAGCAAGTTACAAAAAAAGGGACACAAGTTTTGAGTCCTGCTGGTAAACGTGTCTCAGAACCCCGCGCGCTTCGTCTCGGCTTGTAAGATTTATTGTGTAATATCCTGTGTGAAAAAGTCCCAGCTTGTCCATTTTGCGTTGAAAGCAGGTAGGGTGTCGAGAGTACAACATAAACAACATATAGAGGGACTGGCTCACCATGCTGCCAGCCAGGGCTGTAGACAGTTGGTCTGGGCGCTCCTCTTCAGATCCCTCCCTCTCCTCCTGTCTACTGGGCTCTGCTGTGCCAGCGACGGCTCCTGCCAACACAAAAACACACTAACTTCAGACATTGCGTGTATGTGTGTGTGTGTGTGTGTGTGTGTTCGTGCGCATGTGGGCGGTTGTGGAGTGTTTGTGATTGCATAACGTGCTGGATTACAAAAAACCCAACCTTCCTTGGTCGAAAAGTACAGTAAGTAGAATGAAAGCCGCCACTAAAATCAGAACACATCTCATTGTTGGAAGAAGAGGAGTATGGATCCCAGCTCTCAGAGGAGTGTGGTGCATACAAGGGCAAGGAGTGCTCTCTACAAATCAGGTCAAGTCAATGTAAACACTCCACATATGCAGCGCTGCAGACAGACAAGCGGGCGCATGTGTGCACAGTGACGCTGCGGTGGGGACCTTGAAGGGGGATCAGCTGACCCGACCCCGACGTGAAAGACTCTGATATACAGGAAACGCAAACTCAACATTCCTCATCAGATTATGAGCAGCCAAACTGATAACTGCAGGAGAAGCAGACGTGGACAAACTCCACAGAACTCCTACACACCGGAAAGGTGCTCCACACTGGCAATAAGCAGTGAAATACTCACTGTCAGTCGCTAAATGACTGACATTACAAGTAACACCGCTACTCCACCGCGCTCAGTCAGGCAGCTCAGAGCATGTTTGATATGAAGAGAGTAACCCGCAGACAGCTAGACACAACATGGACATAGTGTTCACTTTATTGTGTTTAGGACTCTACTATAAATCCACGATTACAAAGAAAACTTGAAACCGGATCAAAGTTCTCGCTGTTTAGTGCTCTCGTTTTACTTCCCTACACTGTCTTTGCCAGACACACCCCCCTTTTGCACACCGCTCCACCAAAAGAGAAAATACTACTCTCAGCTCACAAAAGTACTGTTCCTAAAGTTGTCTTCTCTTACCTGTTTAAAGTGCTGAATCAGTGCTCTGTACAACTTTCTGCTGAAACTTTTGTCTACCCCTTTTAAATAAAAAGGTTGAATTAAAGCTCAATGCCTTGCAAAAGTGGCAGTAGTCTCCGTCTCCCAAACACATACTGGTTGTAATCCAGTGCATGACACACCTCCCTCCCTTCCTCCCTTCCTCGCTCGCTCACTCACTCACTCACTCTTCTCCCTCCCACTCATTAAGTGCCAGGCTTCTCAGAGAAACCGTGCTACAAACTCGACATTTCACTGACCTCCACTCATGACTCATTTTATCAAAAGGGATCAGCCAGGAAACTAGAAATCACCACATGTGGGCAACCAGCCATAAAAGTGCTTTAAAAAAAACAATTTAAAAAGTAGTGTGTAAGTTAACAAACACATTTAGCAGAGAAACGATCAAGTAGAAATAGCGAGGAGACCAAACCGTTGAAGCGGCTTTAACTGAGTATTTGGCTACTTGGGGGGGGGGACCAACAGCAACCTGACATATCATTGACTTACAACGCTGTGATGGCTTACGTGCGAGCTAAAAATGGACTGTTATTGTGTTTCTGGCCATCTGATGAATGTAAGTCCTTTGTGCTCCGATTTGGACTCAACCAAGCCCTGAGAAACCTCTCTGGATCTCTCGCTAGTTAGTGGCTCACTTTGTGTGCAGTTTGGTGCTGGGGAAAGAGTGTACGGTGGGTTTAGCAGAGCTTGTTGGCTAAAAATAGGCACCTGCTGCTGTTTGAACCACACAGTACGTTTCTGTAAAACCAAAACAATGAGCCAAAAGAGGCGAAAAAGCCAGGCAGCTCTGAAGAGGCATCAGCCAGCAATCCTGCATATTAGCCACGCACTTATTGCACTTTATTAATAATCAACATTTATTCCTCAAACAACTGTGCTCGCACTATTTATCACTGTGGTTATCACGTTTTGTGAGTAAATTCAGAGATGGGCAGTATTTCTATTACTTGTATTTGAAATACGTATTTCAATTACTTTTGAGTATTTTGTCATTTGTATTTGATAGGGCCGATTAAAAATCTAACGTAATTTGTAACAAAATACTTTAGAGTGGAGTAATTTTGTATTTAAAATACTCCAAATACTTTCTCCACGAATCAAAAAACAGTTCACGAGTTCAGTCTTCAGATCTTCAAGTTCAACGGATTGTCTGTCAAGTTAAATATTTTATCTGAGTGTGACAGATGTCAACTAGCTTGATGTATAACTTATGCTGGGTCTGGCTACATAGCCTATTGTATATACATGGTGATGGTTATAATATCAAGCTAGCGATCAATGCTAACATGCTAATGACGCTAGCATGCTGTCTAGGCTAGTGCATAGCCAGTGTTTAGCAAGTTAACTTATCAGTCGAGTAGCTAGCTATAGGAAGAGGGAGATTGGGAGCTTGTTTGTCATATGTGATGAATATTTTCTTGTTGATACGAAGCCAAAGTTTATGGGCTGTTAAGTCCCATTATTTTATTTATTTATTTATATATATATATATATAAATAAATAAATAAATAAATAAATAAATAAATAATCAAGTTGTTGTCTTTCAATAGCTTTGCTTAGTTACACTGACATTCTGTGACTGTTCTTCCTTTTTGTGGGGTTCACCAGAGCTTTGCGTACATTATATAAACCTGAATGCTCTGCTATACAAATTGTGAGAAAACAGAAAATCCAGAAAAAACTATTTCCTATATTTTAAATACAAAATACATGTATTTTGTTACATTTTCTGGCACCAGTATTTTGTATTTTGTTGTAATACATTTATTTGGGGGTATTTTGTATCAAAATACATTTTGATGTATTTTTGCCCATCTCTGAGTAAATTGCTATTTCTTTCTCAAGACACACTTTGGTGGTATAACTCACGTAAGAGTGCACCTTGTCTAAAGTCCTTCCCCTCATTTAATGGGTGCTTGGGTGCTGTCTCTTTAATACTTTTAAAACAAACGAGCACACGCACACATGTGAGCTGTGTTACTATTAATTCCAGGTAGCAAAGCTTCCGGCATACTTGTGCACATCAAATCCTGTCTTGCTACTTCTGTGTACTGTACATGACATTCATTCATTTACCAATAATACATTTCTGACCAAATTCTATGGCCTTGATGATTCTTCAAAAACTATTTTGAGATAATATCCCCACTGCCATCTGCATTTCCATCAATATCGGTTATGGGACCAGCTATTGTTTGAAACATGTCTATGCTAGCATTGATACAATAAACCAATATGATAGGCCAAATTACTTTGAGAGGTTTGAAAATGATTCTCTGCAAAAAGCGATTCCCCACGTTTGCATCGAATACAACAATCATCTCAAAAGACACGTTCTTCCTGATGCAAGCTGTCCAAATAGTTTGTCTCAATAAAATACCAATTTAATTATCACCAAAGAATAACTGAAAAGTAATGAAATTCTGAAAAAAACATTCAGTGACACTTGCGTTACTTTGAATCCCGTGGAACCAGCAAAGACCTTTAACATACATAAAGTTTAGGGTGAGAGATTAAAAACACACAGCTCTGTCATTTCATCGGAGGACCACACACACACACACACACACACACACACACACACACACACACACACACACACACACACACACACACACACACACACACACACACACACACACACACACACACACACACACACACACACACACACACGATTATTAGAAATATGTCTCAACATGACACAACAGTCTCCCAAACTACATTACTCTGAACGGTATAATCTCCACGGGGGTAGGATTTTAAAAAAGGAAGTATCAAATAAATGTCCGAGTGGGGGATTCAAAAAGATAGACTACCTACCTCTCACCAAACCACCTAACTAGAAACGTCCAGCATGACCAGAGCAGAGAATAACAGGTGCTGTGTTTGACTCGTGACAACACAACAGGTGTGACTAACAGGGCTAAAGTTTAACGACACGTAAGGTGAAAGTGAAAGTGCACGAGAGCCTCACTACAGACTGGCACTATGTTGGGAGGCGACTAGTTGACAAACCGAAAGTGTGCGTGCGTGTGTGTGCGTGTGTGTATGTGCAGTGTTTGCAAACGTTAGCATGATGCTAGCCACCGGATACCGGATGTAAAATTCGCTCTTTTACGAATAGAAAACGACAAAGCGGCTCAAGGTCCACACGTCCAACACAAACATGTCAGCACTAGACCATGTCACACACAGTACATTACGTGGAAGTTACTTCATTTTAAAAAAGAAATCGAGTTACTCACTCTGAGAGAATCAGCTGACACAACGGTGACTCAGTAGACTACACGACTTCCGCATTCTTCTGTGATGACAAGAGCGCCAGCCAATAGCCAAGAACGACACTGAGTATTATAGACCAATAGCGCTACATAGTTCCTGCCGGCCAATTAGGATTAACAACAGTCAAACAAGTGACTTGCACACACCCACAGCGGAGCCAATCAGGTGCCACACAGCTCCGAGAGCGCACCAATAGAAAATCACAGCGCGGCACAAACTGGATACACACAAACACAAGGTACGTGCGCACAACCGCGCATAGTCATAGCAGTCATAGCCCGGCAGGGTTGTCAATTATTTAAAACTATACAAGACTTTGGTTTCATTTTTCAAAACTGAAAGCAACAGCTTTGTAAATGAGTTGAACCATAGATGCCAATGATCTATAAAACATTCCTAAAATAAACTTGAAATAAGTGGTAATGGAAACAAAAGTGAAAGAGAGAAGCGTGAAAGGGAAGTCGAAACAAAGGTCACAGTTAATTTTAGAAAATGTCTTCTCATCTAGCAATCAAAACTACCAAATATCTGGTTCCAGCTTCTCAAATGTGCTGATTTACTGTTTTCAACGTCTGTTTTGTGTTCTAAATTGAATATTTTGGGGTTTGGAACTGTTGGTTGGACAAAGCAAGCAATCTGAAAGTTAACTTGGACTCTGGAAACTAATGGTGGGAATGTTTGACTATTTTCTGACATTTAATAAATACATATATTTTTAAAAATATACACTATTAATCATTGATTTCGTTTCATGTGGACCTCTTAACTTAAAAGTGACACAGTATCTATGCAAATGTGTAGGACAATTATAAGTTAACTGCATGATCCTCATCTTTCTCGTGGAGCTCTCTCACATAGTCAGTGGGACATACATGTGGCATGCCCACGCAGTTTACAGCACTGTAGCCGGGGCCAGGCACTATTTCTGTTCATCAGCCTTGTCTGTAACAGCCTGGACCTGACCTCACATGCTCTCCATTACCAGTCAACAGCCACACAGCGCCTCACTCCAACCTCAGAGACCGTCAAACGTGTGCACATTCTGCTGTCATTATCAGGCTTTATGATATGCCGGACACTGTGGTGATCCAGGGCACACTGAAAACAAGAAAGAATAAGATCATTACAACACCTTATTATCTTTGTCCTTATTTCAATGCGTGAGTCCTTATGAAAAGGAAATGAATGCGTCTAGATAGAATATGTAATCACTCAGAATAATAATACAATTATTAATTAATCACAACCAGTTCATTTACTCGTAGACATTTCTGAATTGACTTTCTGGTTGTGAAGCACATGATTGCTTATCTGTTTAAATCAGGCCGTGTTGCACCCTCTGGTGGTGAACACAAGAGAGGGCTCTCAGAGGAACTGGTGTCGAACAGGATGAGGCAGGATTACTGCATTATTATTTAGTGCTGCTCAGTCCTACGCGTTCTGCATGCATCCTTTTGTTTTAAGTTGTAACGACTCACAACATAGCCCACACTAGAGCGTGTGTAGTACCTGTGCATCATGTGTAACCCCTATGCTGAGGTTAGTGTGTTTGTGTTCCTATGACGACTGAGGCTCTGACTGCTGATTGGACTCAGGAGAGATGACCAAACTTCTGCCGTTGAACTTTTTTTTCGTTGAAGTGCAGCAGGAGGCGGACAGGTGGGTGTAGATCCCAAAGGACCAATCACAGTTGCTCATCCAGTCACTACTTATCTGCACCCCCACGGGCCAGACTGTGATTTTGATCTTTCTTTTCTCTGAACTGTGGCCCATCTACAATCACGGCATGGTAAGAGACTCAGGGATGATGAGCAGGTGCTCTCAGTTGGGGGGGGAGGCATTAGATATTCTCACAGCTGAGTAATTAAGGAGATACTTATATCCTCAGTGGATAAGAACCAGAGATCTATTGACTGTAGGTCAGTCTGAGCACTTGAGAATGACGTTGTGATGATGTCTATCTTTTCCTTCTTTTTAGACAAGCTACACAGATAAAGGAGAGAAGGTAAGATTAAAGCGGCCTCTGACGACGGACAGGAGTCTGTGATGTGGTTTGAAGTGTTAACAGTGCTGTTAGTTCTGCAGAAGAAGAATGTTGTAGGAATAAATGAATTATTCTAAGCCTACAGCTAATACGAGCTTTTAATACAAGTCTTTAGTTGAACTAATATTTGAAAGAATAAAGAACATAAACATTTAGTTAAAGTGTTGTGTTTCTATACCCGTATAGAGTCTTTCAACTGTTGGATACTTTGTTTAATTTTCTTCCGTTGTACTTTTGCCTTTTAGCACGTAAGGGGAAGGTTTGTCAAGTTCCATCATGTCACCTTCTGGGTGGGCAATGCCAAACAGGTCAGTGTCCAAACGCTGACTTACGACCAACAGTTTACTTTTCTTTTCATGCTTGTTTATACTTTTTACTGGGTAAATATAAGTTACTGTGTTCCGGTATTTACAGAAACAACTGCAAGTTACATAATAACTGTTTAATTGCTCTTCATATACAGTTAAAATGACCATGAGTTGCTTATTCCGTAGCCTCTGAAACTTCCAGCCTCTGTACTTTCTGTGCAAAAGAAATGAAAAAACAAGACACGATGAGTCAGCAGAAAATTGATCCACAACCATTTCGATTTTTTCCATTTTCTAATGCAAAGTTACACTGGTTCTAGCTTTTCTTTTGTTATATATGATAATAAACGTCATATCTTTGGGTATTGGAGAAGAGAGTGTATGCTTCACTTTCAGCTCTGGAAAAATAAAATTGTTTACAACCTTTTGACATACCTTAAACAAAACAATGACTTTGCAGGCAGCTTCATTCTACTGTGATAAGATGGGCTTCGAGGCGTTGGCCTACAAGGGTTTGGAGACCGGCTGCCGAGAGGTGGTGTCTCATGTCATCAGACAGGACAAGGTATGTCGGCAGGAATCTTGTGCTGATTGAATAAACAAATATATCCATGATGAATTATCCTCTCAGAGCCACCCCTCCTCTCTTATCACAGATAGTATTTGTGTACGAATCTCCACTAAATCCTGGAAATAAAGGCAAGTTTTCTCACTACGAAAGATAAAGTGCAGAGAACACAACACACTGTATGTCAGCATGTCAACATGGTTTTATTTCCCCTCAGAGATGGGAGAACACTTGATGAAGCATGGAGACGGAGTCAAAGACATCGCTTTTCAAGTGGAGGACTGTGACTTCTTAATCAAGGTAACAGTGACGAGGACGAATATGACCCGATGTCTCAATGCAACAGGTCGGAAAAGAACGAGTTGGCGTCAATTATGGCTTCACACGACTTCTCTTTTGGAAAATTATGACCTCACCGTTAATTACATTTCAGAAAGCTTTGTGTTTATTTACAATAAACTGAACCGGATTTGTAATATTGGAATTACTATGTGCGGTGTACTGAGTGTGTGTTGAAACAGTAACAAACATGCCGGTGTTGACAGAGCAGATTTGATGTTTAGCGCCTCATTTGACCTCTTTAGCTCACGGTCAGAGCGGAGGTTTGGATAAACTCCCTCTGTTGACCATCAGCTGGCTACACGGAGACAGCATGACCTCTGACTTTACACAGAAACCAACATTAGCCTCATCTGAGCTATAAGTATATCACGGTATGTATAGGGAGACGTTCTGTCTTCAGCCACTGGAGGGCTCTATGAGACAGAAACAACTGTTGTTAAACTGTATTTCCCAACTGATCCCGAAACAACTCCACTGACAGACGGCTAAAGAGCGAGGAGCTGTAATTGTGAAGGAGCCCTGGGTGGAGCAGGACAGCCAGGGGAAGGTCAAGTATGCTGTGGTTCAAACGGTACGTAAAGAGTGACGCACGTTTGAAAGCCTCACGTGAATACACACTTGAAACTGGGAAGGACGAATAATATTGTGTTCATGTTTTCTCCTCAGTATGGAGATACAACACACACACTCATTGAGTACCTCGGTCCCTACAAAGGCCTGTTCCTGCCAGGCTACAAAGAGCCTCTGTTTAGGGATCTTCTGTTAGCCAAACTGTGAGTCACTAACGTTTCTATGTGCTACATAGAAATACAACTTCCATGAAATACAACTTCCATGAAATACAACTTCCATGGAAAAGTTCCCATGCAATGTTTTTTTTTTCTTCTTCTTTTCTTTGTAGTCCACCGGGAGGTTTGAACTTTATTGATCACTTGGTGGGAAACCAGCCAGATGACCGCATGGTGCCAATTTCAGACTGGTAAGACTGTGTGAGCGCACGTACACGCGGCATGAACAGCAGACACACAGGGCAAAAGGACACGTAAACATGGTCACTCCACCTCTGACACAGTGTCAGTGTCAGTGATGTTAGTGCAGGCATTCAAAAACAGGCTCCAGTGCATCATTGCGCGATAACATTAGTCTATAAAAGAGCTCATCGTCACATTTTGTGTTTGTGCTCTCCAAATCCCAGGTACCAGAACTGTTTGCTGTTCCATCGCTTCTGGTCAATAGACGACAAGCAGATCCACACGCAGTACAGTTCACTGAGGTCCATAGTGGTGACCAACTATGAAGAGACCATCAAGATGCCCATCAACGAACCCGCAAGGGGGAAGAAAATATCACAAATCCAGGTGACTTTACAGTGGTGTACCACAGGGTCTTATCGCAGCGGGCTCCCCGGCAGCTTCAGGAACAGTTGTGCAATTTGGTTCTAAATGAACAAAATCGATGTCGAAATGTGTGACACCTCCTGGTTTCCAGCCCAACCTCAGTGCGTTTTATGTTCTGCATCTCCCTCTTCACAGGAATATGTGGACTACAACGGGGGACCAGGTGTTCAGCACATCGCCCTCAACACATCAAACATTATCCAAGCAGTGAGTCTCCCGCGTTGGCACCAGATTTCACGTTAATCCACAAACTTCGTCTTCACACACACACACACACACATACAAAGACACACACCCCTACCCCCCAGCCCAAATCTGCAAGTAAAGGCACGTTTTAGATCCTGCTTATTTTTTTTTGTCTTAGGTAGTGAACCTGCGCGCCCGAGGGATGGAGTTCCTTTCAGCGCCTGACATGTACTACAACAATCTGCGGGAGAATCTTAAAACCGCCAAGATCAAGGTGAAGGAGGACCTCGACCGGTTACAGGTGAGGAGGCACACAATTTCAGCAAGCCTGAAATGATTTACAGCCCTTTTTGCTTCTGTCTAAACAAAAAAGCTTTCTCATACCTCTTTAAGGAATTGAAAATCCTAGTTGATTTTGATGACAAGGGCTACCTCCTTCAAATCTTCACCAAACCCGTGCAGGACAGACCAACCCTTTTCCTGGAGGTCATTCAGCGGAACAACCACTTTGTGAGTACCGCAGACCAGTTACCCAAACTACTGGTATAAACTGAGGGTAGTAATGTGTCTTGGTGGTGGGATCCACAGGCCTGCAGTCCCGTTTCTTAACTTCACCACCTCTTTTTAAGAGGCTGAGACAGAGCCTCCTCAACACCTGTTTGCAGCTCCCACCCAGTGTGAACCGTAGCCCCACTTGTAAAAGATCAGTAAATCTATCACACGTGCAGATTAAAAGGCTGCCTGCTCCACATCGAGGGGGATCTTTGGATTGGGTTGCACCCTGTGGCTCTCCATTTATAACAGCGACTATACCTTCTGCTTGTCAGAACAGGCACATCTTGTCACTCTGCAACATCTCACTCGGCCTACAGATGTGGATACAATGCATGAAAGTGAGAAACTGAACCCGAACCGCAGCAAAGAATCTCTCAGGGGCGACCACCAACACTTGATCTTTTGATTATCTCTGAAAAATATTTACTTGATTCATTTGCGAGCCCCCGGTGAGTGGGTGTTTGAACCCTTTGAGAATCTGTCGCGATCCCACGTCAAAGTTTTTTTCTTTTATTAAAGTCCTCCCCCCCAGAGCCATACGAAATGACACAGAAGACGGTAGATCTTCGGGGTAATTAGCCATCTGCGTGTGTGCTTATTCTCTCTCCAGGGCTTTGGAGCAGGAAACTTCAAGTCTCTCTTTGAGGCCATTGAGAAGGACCAAGAGGCCAGGGGCAACCTCACTGTGCAGACACCCGACGGGCAGGCCAAAGCCTTCTACTGATCCTCCAGCACACTGAGACTGTTACAGACGGCTGTACATTTCAGTATATCAAACGCGCGCTGAATATCTTCATGTGACAAGCTGCAAGTGCTATCAGATTATGCTGTAAGTTGTCCACAGATTGCGTGTTGTATTACTGAATAAAGAAACTCTTGTTCGTGCAGGTTGGCATTTGTTTGTTTGGGAAATGGGTGCACATTTTAAAGGAATAGTTTGATATTTTGGGGAAAATAATCATTCGCTTTCATCTAACTGTCGGCAAGAAAGTGGAGTTATTTACCCAAATATTCAAACCACTACGTCATGATATGTTTTAAATGAATAAATCTTTATTACTGAAATCACTTGAAGTCATACTGAACTCAACATTAACATCATGATCTACTCTGCTCCATGTCACTGAAATGTATCAGAAGATAAAAAAAGACACCGTCATGTTTCAGCCATTGCATCTGTGATCTCCACAGTGACGAGCTTGTTGCTGTACGTTGCAAAAACGTACAACAGCATTGTGGGTAAACACGACACTGTATGTGCTCGACAACAGAACTCTTCACTGATGTTGGTGTTATGTGTTCATCTTTTTAGTTTTTTGGTAAAATGATGTTAAATACCGCGCCTATTACCACAGGGGTTTGGTTACATTACTTCCAAACTTATAAAAGCTATTTCATGATACCATCATATAAGATAACGTCACTGGTTGATGTATGGCGACTAAAATCCACACTTAAAAAGTATCACCTTCCTGAACAATCTGTCACACTGACTCACACACTCTCTCTACTCTCTCTCTACTCTCTCACACACACACACACACAAACACACACACACTTTTAGTTCTACATCTCGTTGAATTGCTTGATTTTGTCATCAAGCATTATCTTTCCTATGGTCAAACAATATTCCATTCATTCTTTCCATGTCTGTTCAGTAGGGGCTTCCAGTTGTTTTAGAGTTAGTTTCTTATAAACAAGTGAGGGAAACAAAAAGCTCAGGTGAGAACAGAATTTTTGTTTTGGAAGTAGGAGATATCCAATTTTGGATTTCAACCAATACTTTGTTCTCTTTCGTTCGGAGCCAGAAGGGTTTGCACGAGGGAGTCATGAAAGCTGCAATTTACACACAAATTGGAGAAACTTTTAAACTGATGTAAAATACACTCAGTTTGTATTGTATCGAGACTGAACCGAGACCAAGGCCATGTCTGCACTACTCCGTTTTCGATCTCCGTTCACAATCAGCATCGTTTTCGAAATGATCTCCGTCCACACTAAAACGCCTGAAGACGAATATCACGTAACTATTCACGTGCACTGGGCATGCCCGTGGGTGTCGATGTAAACAGGAAGTAGATTGGTTGCTTGGTTAAAAAAAATACGACAGAGTAATAAAGTAGTCTTTAATAATGAAAGGTCGTGTTTGATATTAAGATCTTCTCTAAAATCTTCCTCTATGAACTCAAACAGACACATTTCGTGAAAAGTTTTAGAAGTTTTATTTTTCAGACTTAATGTTAGTTACAGCGCTGTGGGTCAGCTCTATCTGTCTCTCACATATCAAATTCACTTTAAAATCAACACTTACACATAAAAGTTTACTAGATTATGATCCATAAATGTGGTTCGTAGCTCTGCTGGTGGCTGAACTATCTGTCCTACTGGAGAGCAATTACTGTGTTGTTCCTTTTACATTTTATCTGCGGACTTCACAATAGATGTGCAGAAGAAAATACGAATTATTAAGGACAGCAAAGTCCTCCGTTTTGTGTTCATCAACCTCCCTAAAGCCGCTAACCGTGACTTCAACCGGCCGCTCCGTAGGGCTGATAACGCCGCTGGTCACGCCGCTCACTGATCGCTCCAATAACAGCTGCTTCCTCCGTAATAATGCAGACTTTAACAGAACAACAGCTGCTAGTAAAGACAACAAGGTCAGCAACGCCTGTAATCAGTTCTCCATGTTAAATTAGCCTGGTAGTCGATCGGTAATCAATGTTGTTGTTTATGATTTCCGGGAAACGGTCACGTGATAGGGGTGCGACGAATCAGGGAAGGACACGTCCTGACTGCTAAGAACCAATCAAGTAGCGAACGCGGGCGTCATCGCTTCCAAACTTATCCGTTTTCGACCGTCCACACGAATACGCAACCCCGGCGTTTTCAAACTCCTCCGTTTTCGGTGCTCGAAAACGCCAGCGTAGTGTGGACGCTCAGTGTAAACGTAGGAAAACATGCGTTTTCAAATGGAAACGGAGTAGTGTGGACATGGCCGAAGACGTTGAGGGTTTAACACCGAGTCAAGACCAGGACCGAGGCAGGGCCGGTCCCACACTGCAGGACTCACTTACGATAAAATGTGGAACATGCAAACTGAAAGATCCACATTCCCTTAAAAACAACTGACGATTCCTCTTTATTCACCTCTTTTATTGCCATATATGCTGTATGTGTACGTTTACCATGAAAATGATCAAAAGACATTGCAGAGGTGATTTCTGTGTGTGGGAATATTCCTTTGTTCTCTACGAGCAGTCACAGTGTTGATGATAACAAAAAGAAATAGACTATGCATCGGCCATTCTGCGATATCCCCGCAGTCATGGTCCTGACGCGATCTTAAAATAAAATCCAATTGGTGGTTTCGCCAGCAAAAAAGATTTATTCTGCACAGAGGTTTTATTTCAAAATAATTTATTTGCATATAATTGGAATGAAGACAGGTTGATACATCTGTGATGGCACTGGTCAGTTTCCATATAGAAACATTCAGTCTATACAGAAACCACTCTTTCAAACCTGGACAAAATGGATAAATATATTAGTAAATAAATATATTAGTGACATGTCACTATATTGAAATGTTCTATTATATATAAAATACAACACTATTTCATTTCTGGGTTGTTTTTTTTTGTTCTCGTTTTGTACATAAAGTATACAAAATATACTGACATACCCCTTAACGTTCTGGAGGGATTTGTTTACTCATAGAAAAAGGCAGTTTCAGCTCATTATTCTTGCAAAACATAACAAAACAAAACACATAAAACAACACAAAGAAAGATCTTGAACAGGGTGAAATCGCATCAGATATTCTGCGGCATCACTCGACGCTATTTTCCATGTGCTAAAGGTTCTGGGCTTTTTTTCAAAATGAATACTATGTGTTTTATGTTGTTTGTTTGTATTATAAAAACCAGCTCAAGCCAAAGTGCTGCTTGTAATTCAGTCATTTCCATCTCAGTCTCCGAGACTGTTTGGGTGCGAACAAGGAACAGACAAGGAAACACTGATACTTTAGCACACATTCAAAGTGAGGTATTAGTACAACGGGACTGCAGTGGAACACGTCTGCATGATTGTCCAAAATATTGATTATCTGCTCTTTAATTCTGGCATGCTCTCTCTCGTCATTGAAAGCACATTTCATTCTGTGATTTAAGGAAAGGCTTGAAGCAGGGGGGGGGAAGGCACAAGGTATACTCTAATAAGTTCACTGTGTTCAATATGTTGCCTCTTTGGTTAGACAGGTAAGGGCTTAGTGTGTCGGGAGATTCCTTATTTAGGATGATGAGCATTTCTGAATGAATAAGGCACATAATGAGGCTTTAGTAAGTGCTACTGGTTACATTGCAATACCCATGAGCTCCTTGTCTGCTATTAAACTGTATCTGAAGTGTGACGGCTGAGAAAGAAAAATCCTTTTCACATTTTCACTGAGCCTTTAAGGGAAAGTCCACGCTAGAACAGAACTCCTACTCCTCTGATCTCAGTTCATAGAGCCTGTCTGTGGTTAAGCGGGCCCGTTGGACTGTTGTCTACACAGCTCAAGTGTTCGGAGTAATTCTCCTCGGGTACAAACGCGTCTTCTGTCCGTCCGTCTGCCTGAACAGAAGGAGAGGGAATAATAGGCAACAGAGATTTAAACCTCCATTCTGTTGTTTATAGCCTTGAGGAATGGTTAAACATAACAAAAAATTAAAAAAAATCTTTAAAATACTGTATCTGATTTCTGATTTAAGGTGGATTTTCCTTCAAAGCCGCAAAAGCACGGATTAGCAATGCACATTTACCGATTCCGGTATCATTACTGTAACTAAGATGAATTCTTTCCATTTTTTTCCAGTGTTTGATTGTTCCTGAGACATTTCTCAGGTTGTACCCATTACAGTTTGAAATGATGGGAAAAGCACACCTGGTGCTACGGCAACAGACTGGGCTGACGCTTGGGACTGTAAGGTCTTACCCAGCATGGCTTAACTCCAGTTATACAATTAAAACGTCACGGTCTCTTTTCTATTCTACATCGCTGGGAGACTACTGGAGAGCATATCCTGATCGGAGGATAATACAACACTGTGATGAATTCGGCATTACGGTAGCAGAGGATCGGGGGCTTTGACAGCACTGAGGTCCAAACGTGTGACGTAACCATCGGCAAGAGAAATGATGAGAACGAGACGACAGCTCGTAATGACGACGACATAATTCAGTCAAACCGGTTCATTATGAAAGGTTTAAAAAAAAAAAAGAAGAAATAAAATCACAGACTGCAAAAAACGAAACAGGAAATGATCCAAACACATAGAACATACATGTTGAAAACAGCTGCCATTGTTGAAATAATGAAAACAGGGCCCATGCAAGGCTCAGCAACCTCAGCGAAGGCTCGCTGTCCGAGGGGGCTGAGCGTCAACCTCTCTCTCCATTCGGACAGGCCAGACTGCCAGGAGGAGAACTTTGTGTGGAGTTTATGGGAGCTACATGGTTGTGACCAAAAGAACAAACAAACAAAAAACATCACTACAGCAGTACCTTTAAAGACCCCCCTGTGTGAGGCATGTTAAGAAATCTGAGCTGAGGTAGGCTGGAGAAGGAAGACGAAGATCACGCGAGCGAAAGTAAGTACCTCTAGAACAAATCACCTTATGTTGCAATAGAGTGAGAGATGCAGAGACGGAGTCTCACTCCACGAGGGCTCTACACCCGAAGCGAGGATCATTCGTCGCTTGTCCCTAAGGAGCATGGGAACTTGTGACGTCATGTCGGTAATGAATATTCTTCCTATAGCTGATGAGGAGAAACAGGAAAACACTTTTTTCCCCGTCGTGGTGAGTCGTTTCCCCAGCAACTCCCAAACATTCAAATCATTCAATATATATTCATATACAATATTATGAAGGGTCGGGTCAATTTCTTTTTTTAGCATTATTAAATCACGGTAATTTCAATCTAACTCAGCTCTCAGAGAGCGTTTCAGCTGGGGAATCGTCTGAACGAAAGGCATAGCTGGTGGAATTAAGTGGAAGACATGAGAGCGATAGCCAATGAGAGAGGCTTGTCCATTCTGGCTCCTGTGTAGCAGCGTGATAACAGGGATGCAACGAGTTCTCACACACCAGACTCCTCTTCTGATCCTGTGGACGCAAAAAAAACAGCTCAGGTCATCTTCAAAATAAAATACAAAAAATAAATGTTATGCAGGTCTAAAAGGATCATTACAGTTATTTCCTCCATGTTTCCTATTGGTAATAAAAACACTGTACTTACCAAATGAATGGCCGAGGTCAGACAGTCGAAGAAACGCGAGCAGTCAGATGAACATGCAGATTGTAAACAAACACCCAGCTGAGCCAAAATGATCCAAAAGGGAAAACAAAACTGTCTATTGTAAAAACATCCAACAGACTTTTCTTTTTTACCTTCTGTACTTGCCGTACTTACAGTAGCTCTTAATGAGACACTTCAGGTGGTTTAACCTCCAAATAAAGCGGTTTCCCCAAATCTGGCTTGTTTACCTGTCAGATCATCTGACTGCTCTCGGTTTCTTGCGCGGTCCGACTTCGCTGTAGCGATGTCGCCGTGTTCCAACAACTTACCAATTATTTCGCTGAGTACATCCCACAACCCACAATAGAAAACTATGACAATAATAACCCCAAATGATCCTTTCAGTCTACGGGACTAGTCATGTTATAAACAAGTGAGACACCCACCCTGATTGTGGTGTAATGTTTGGCAGTACAAACAAATGTCTGTGTTGCGGTCGGCGGCGGGGCCGTGGTGGAACCTGCAGGGTGGCCTGTCCATAGAGGTCCCAGGCCCCAAGAGCTCAGGCTCTGAGCGGGCCTGCTGCACCCGCTTTTGCCACACAACGTGGGCCCCGGCATAGCAAGGCCAGTCCTCCATACCTCCAGAGTCCAGAATGAGGGGCACGGGGAGCAATGCAGGGTGCAGATCAGGAGGCGAGCAGCAGAAGCCCGGGCCCTGACCGTAGTGGATGTGGATGCTACGGTCGTCCTGCAGGTCCAGGCTCTGGTGGAAGCGAACAGAGGGGCCATCAAGCACACAGCCACCCACTCGCCCGAGAGGAGCGGGAGGGTGTCCGTGTCCCTGGTGGCAGCAGTGGGGTTGAAGCTGTAAAGGGATTGAGGACACCCGTACAGGAGGTCCCGTAGGGCCGCTGGGGTCATGGTCCTGGCACTCTGTCCCAGGACTGGGTCGATCTGTGGGGTCTGGCTTTGGGCACTGGCAGGGGCTGTGCTTAGGAGGGCAGACAGGCGAGTCTCTTTCAAGGACAAGAGCAGCAGGTGCAGCAGCAGCAGCAGCAGTTGCGGCCCCCTGCTCCTCGTCCGAGCCTCTGCTCGGGCCCTGGCTGTGCTCCCCCTCCTCATAGTGGTGGTGTCTGTGGCGGTGGTAGTGGATGTGGCTGAACACAGTCTGCGGCTGCTCTTCGGGGCAGCCTGCTTTGTTCACCACAGAATCCAGAGACCTGGGCCGGGCCTGGGCGCTCGCCTCCAGGCTGTTCCTGCGGGGGGGGCGCCCAGAACCTGGCCCATAATACACAAACGGATCGTAGTCACTGCTCAGAGAGCTACGGAAGGTGGACCAGCTGCCATAAACCCCCTGCAGGGACACGTCGGTGCAGTTGAGAACAGAGTCGCTGGAGGAGCCGTGGCAGGGCCCCGAGCTGGAGTCACTCGCCGGCCCGTCGGCCAAGTATCCGCTGCGCTCCGTGTGGTAGCTGCCGCCTGAGCAGCTGCCGTCGTCCTGCCTGCCGTGGGCCGGCGCGCCACGGGGCTGTGGCGTGGCGGAAGCGGTGTGGTGCAGTCGCGAGCTGGACGCACTGTGCTGGGCCGGACAGGATGAGCGATAGTTGTGGCAGGACCGACGGGGGGTGTAGTGGTGCGTGGACGTCCTGCAGTTACCTCCAATCCTGTGGGGCCTCCCGGGACCCTCCGCAGGAAGGTGGTACCCACAGCCGGACGCAAGCGGCCTGCTGGCCAGGAAATGTAGCGTTTGGGGTTCCACGGCGGAAGGGCCAGTGTAGTGGCCCAGCGAGGGATAAGGTCCGGAGGGTCCACGAGGATAGTGGGGCCTCATAGAGAAGGGGATGGCATGCTGGGGGAAGGGGTGGTTGCGCGGGCCGCTGTAAGGCTGAGGGTGCAGGAAACCCTGGCTTTGCTCTGGACTCTGCTGGAGCCTGTTCCTCTGGGGCTGCCGCTCCGTCCCTGTGGAGCACAGCAGCATTGAGTCCATATGGTTCACAAAACAAGAAGGCCTCAATTTTGAAGTCATATTTGACTGGAAAAATATGCTTTTCCTCACCCATGATGTTGTGCATGCAGAGGGGACAGGTGCGGTGTTGCAGCAGCCAGGGGTCGACGCAGTCTTTGTGGAACTCATGAGCACAGGAGATGATCCTCAAATGCTGGGACGAAAGCGAGACAGAGGTAGATTTGATGATGAACAGCTGAGGGCGGCTAAATCTACAGATACAGGATGCTCCTCGCTCTCTCTCCTCTTACCTGGCCGTCCTGGAAGTCCTCCAGGCAGATGGCACAGACGGGGCTGGAGTTGGAGCTGCTGGCTGACCCCCAGGCCGCTTGGTGGCGCTGGGAGCCCGAGCAGCCCTGGGAGCTGTAGGTCGTGGTCTGCAGTCGACTGATGGCCTGCATGGTCTGCTGATGGACAGAGTCCTGCACGCACAAGAAGGGAGGTGTTAGAAAAAACCTTTCAAAAAAAGAAATCGAGGTGTGGATCCTTTGCTTTCACTCACCCAGGTCCTGTTGGACTTGCACTTGTAGCGGAAAGCGAAGATTAGGACGATGGTCAGAATAGCGAGGACGATGGTGAGCAGGATGCCCACATCATAATGAGGCTGAAACGGGAAAAGGAGATGTTTGTATTATTTCACAGATTACTCAAACATGTCTTAAATTAGATGACGACGTGTGAGGGATGGCTATGGATGTGTCTCCCACCCTCCCCTGTCTACACTGGATGGTGTATCTGCATCAAAACATCCAGTCCACATCAAGGCTAACACGACGGGCCATTCAAAAGACTTCCTTTTTTGGGGTTCTTCTTCTTTCAGACAATTTAAAGGAGAGAGAGAGAGAGAGAGAGAGAGAGAGAGAGACAGAGAGAGAGAGAGAGAGAGAGAGAGAAGTGTGTGTGTACGGGTTTCAGTTCTTACCCATCTGGGCTGCTCCACCAAGATCTCAATACGAACTTTGGCCTCCTCGTTCTTGTTGACCAGACTCATCAACTCCTCGGCGTCCTCCGCCTCCACCAGCACGACTGGACGCGGAAGGGAGTCCGTTTCTCGCAGCTGTGTGGAGAAAGACACGGGAATACAAGCGTGACATCTCTGTGAGCTTTCTCTGCCTTTGATCATTTGCAGATTGATGTAGCTGTAGCTTTGTGTCTGTGCACTCACCTCAGCAGCAGCATTGGCGTCATCACTGACATCAAAGATAACAGCCTGAGCTCCTTTGTCCAGTGCCATGCGGGCCTGAAGGACACAACGCGGGAGAGGAGACAGTTCAACACAAAACATTCAGACAGGGAGGACATTTTCAGGAGATTCTTATGCCTGTGTGATGAGGATAATGGAGAGAAAGTACACATTCAGTAGGAAAGCTCATCGTCCACGCAACAGAGAACATCTGCCCGTTACGCAGCACACCAGTTAGGGTCTCAACCCATCACTAGGTGGCAGTCATGCACTGAGCGTCAGGCACCAACAACACAGACCAAAGTGCAGCTCCTCCTGACACTTTTTCCACCTGACACTCTGGAAGCCAAACATGGAATCTGAAGGCCACGGCACCAAGCTGCTGCCCGATTGGACCTTTTTTTAACGTTAGAGAGCGGAGCCGAAAGAAATAGTGCGAGACTATTGAAACCGAGTGAAAAAGAATATGCGTCACACTGAAAATCAAATGTCCCCAACATGCAAACAGGGACGCTTTGTATTCAAACTAGGCTCTGAGAGCGTGCATTCATTCATTACGTCATTTTACAGCGTGTTATTTTAAGATATAGTGAACAAGCATGGTGGCACATCAGTGAACCAGCGGTGCTCAGTGGCACAGGCAATGTGGGCAGTGACGAACAGCTGGATAAGGCCAGAAGAGCATGGTCAGCTTGTTATCATATTGTGTTTACTTGTATTTTCTGACATTCCCAGGCCTGCAGATTGCTCCACTCTGTTCACCAGCTAGTCTCCAACCGTGTCTGCCTGCTGTTTGTCGCTGAGCAGGTAGTGTGCTGTTGTTTTCAGAGCTCTTTGACTTAAATCAGCGGCCTGCTGTTGCATTAACTGATGCCAACAGGCTTCATTACGAGAATAACAGGTGTGGCAATGGCGAACGTTAAAACACATCGAAAGAATAGCACAGGTGGTCAGCGGACTAACTCAACAATCTCAGTAACGTAGCAATTAGCTATCGTTAGCCACCATAAGCTACTGGTCATACCAGACCAAGTCTAGCTGCAGCAGCAAAGAGGATCAACTGTGCATTTTATTTGTAAAAGACTGAGGGGGCGGAGCCACAAAGACTGAATGGCACCCCGAAATTATGCATCAGGTACAACAGCTGTCTGCCCCCCCCCGTCTCAAGGTCTGATTCACAAAACATGTCGTGCCAATGATGTCACGGCGCAAAAGCGGCAATAAAGCCTCAAATTGTGTACGTGCCCCTGCTGCTACTGACCTCCATGACATGGACCGGTTTGAACCGAGTATCAATCCCGCTCTGTGTGAAAGTTTCTCTGAATGATGTTTTTTGAATATCAGTGTTCACAAAAAAAAAAAAGAAAAAAGCCCTAGAAAGGCTTTCTGGAGCATCACCAGAAGAAGAAAAAGCAGCCTTTTCATCAATGTCTCATCACATGCTCTCAAGCGTCTGGCATCTGCCAACGCTTAATGAGGAGGAGACACAAGTTTAAAACACCTAATCACCCGGGTCAAACACACAGGGATTTCTCGCAGCACGGGGCAGGGAGGAGCACACACACAGACACACACAGACACACACACACGCATGCAGAAGACATTTACAAATTCAGGTAAAAGGATCACTCAGTTGATCCATTAATCGTGTTAGTGAAAAACTTCTTTAATGCAGTGGCTGCATGGAATTCAGATCACAAAAAAAGAGAGTCAGTGCGTGACCATGAAGAAGCTTCCGTTGTTTACACAGAATGTCAGAAGCGTACCCCGCCTACATTAAGTAAGTACATTGCAGATCATGACTTAAAAAGCACCGAAATGCCTGTGTGTGTGTGTGTGTGTGTGTTTCTGCGCACAACGAAGCCCGCAGTCTAGAGTTAATAACATTGTTCCAGAGAAACGCTGGTGGCCGTAGTATTTACGGTCAGAGGGAGGTCAAATAAAAAATTAACATATCCCCTTTGATCTGGTTTCCAGCTGTGGTTCCACAGCCTTTCCCCTGTTTCATCAGAACAGTAATTGTAGTACGTGCATGGGCCTAAATGGGGTGCGGTCACGTAGGAAAAAAGCTAGATCTGTGACATGTGGGAATTTGCTTTACCTGGGGTTCAAAAGTTCCCTTATGCGGCACTATAAGCCCATACGTCCTGTAATCGTGGTGATCTTGTGGTCCAACACACACACACACACACACACACACACACAGACACACACACACACACACACACACACACACACACACACACACACACACACACACACACACACACACACACACACACACACACAAAGAAGGACACAAGCAGTTTCAAATAGTTTCCTATAGTTCAAGAACATATCATAATATACTTCTCAAACAACTGCCATGCTCTGCTATAGAGCCACGGACCCGGAAGAGGCCCGAGAGATCTCGTTACGCGATTATTGGAGGATATATTTAACCTTTAATGGCGCAATGAAAAGATGTGACGCTAACAGGGTGAGTTTAAAGGACTGCCAGCACGGGGGTTTCAACATCTCTGGGGTTTGTCACGGTCGGAACTGAAACAGACATCGCTGTGGTTAGGTAGACACCCATCCTCGTGGAGGTGCAACTCGACTACGTGGGATTCGACGCCATTTGGCAATTGAGTAGACAACGATTGCAGCATCGGAAACGACTGCGGTTCGCAGAGGGAGGACGTCATCGGCTGAAAAAGTAACAAACAAGAGTCTGCCTTTGACTCTGTTTGGATTTCGACAGAGGGTGAAGTCAGGAGGAGCAGCAGGTAGCGGAGAGCTGTCACAAACATAAACACACCTGAGGGCAAAGAGACAGAAAGAGGCACTGTGATGATTCAGCATTCAGCACAGATGACCTATTTCTTTTTTTTTACTGTGTCATATGCAAATGTATATCTGCATCTTACAATTACTACGAGAACATTTCCAAAAAGGAATGCACATGCCATGATGCACATCAAGCTGCGACTTTCGGACCGACACTGACAATTACATTTTAGCAAAAAGTGAAGCAAGAAGAAGTCCAAAGCATTCGATGCTCGTTTCTTTCTGTTTCCGTTTCTGTTTTGAAGCTGTGTCACCCTCAACCGTAACGTCTGATGGGACCATGTTCAGTCTGGGGACCATGAATGACGGATGGATAGATTGCTATCCATATACCCACGCTGCTAGCATGGAGAATAAAAACAATCACTGCACAGCATGAGGCCATAGGACTCATTTTGTCATTTTTTCGGTCCAGTCAAGTCAAGTTTATCTTTATGGCCCAATACCACAAATCTGCCTCAAGGGCCTCTCTGTTGTGGACACACTCAAAACCTACGTAAAAAGAGCAGACCTTGTCATGAGACCTTTTTGTCAGCATTGGGTGGCCTCTGCTCGAGGGCCAGCCAGCGCTGTGTGTTTACATCCCTGGTGAAGTGCAGCCTGCGAGCCAGGCCTGGCATCACAGCGTGTTCTCATTTCAGGGGTCGCACCGAGGTTTTTCCATCGTCAGACAAGATCGCCTCGCCTGTTAACGTCTGTGTTTGTCATGCGGTTTAATGTGGTGGGGGTGGCACCGCCGGGCCAAAATCGACCCCAGAGGGCGAATCCCCTTCATCTGCAGCCATGTTCCAACGTAACGGAGGGAAAAGGGAGGGGCCAAGAATGACAATATATTACACACACATAGACACATTCAGTCCCGCCACGGAGAAACATCTGCTATATTAGTTGAACATCTATGATTACAGAACTATATTCAGAGTCCAAGTGTGACCCAGTGGCTTCATAACCTTTGACCTTTGACAGCACATTTGATTTAAATCTGTGTGTTAAAGGGGCAGCAAAGACGACCGGCCCGGCAACAGCATGTCTGGCTCATTTATTCTCATAAAGAGCCATCCATTTTTCTTCCATATACCAGAATAAATCTGCCAATGGAGTGAGATGATTTGACTTGTTCCAGAAGTGGCCGGCGTTTCGCTTGTTTCAGGAATTTCCTAAAAATGAATTTCTGCAAAACAATACAGAACAAGGCAGGACAGAGAACACAATTTAAATTCTTTCAAAAAAGTTGTTTTGAATTGGAACCAAATTAAATCATTTCTCTTAGTTGAGAAGCAAATGTTTTTATTGTGATTTATTTACTATGACTAAATGACATTTTTATCAGCGCAACCAGCAAGTAAGACCTCAACCTAATAGCTAATTAGTGAGCATGGTTGCTGCTGTTAATTACACACCACCACACGCTCCCTAACCCACTGCCATAAACCTGCATGGTGTTGCTCTCCCTCGGTCTCCCATAACCCTTCATGCGTCTTTAAAGCACGGCACCAGACTCCATTTAACTCAATCTAACTTCTTCTGCTCGGCGTGACTATCCACATCATTCATTGCATGGGTAAATTACACCATGGAATAATATGTGTGGGAATGAGGGGTGAGAGTGAACGAGGTAGAGGGAAGAAAAAAAACAGAGAAGGGCGGGAGAGGAGTGAGGCGAGCAGGCTGTGGTGCTGCTGCATTAAAGTGTCTAATGACAGAGCACAGAGCTCCGGCCTGCAGGTCTGAGGCCGACTCTCTGCTCTGTCATTTCTCCTGACTGGCCCGGCACACTGGAACCATTACCGAAGCACTGGGACGTCGCTAAATGAGGAGCAGACGGGGGCGAGACTGGTGGTGAAATACTTGGGGATAGGGGTGGGGATGGATGGGGGGTGGAAGGGGGGTGCAGGTGAGACAGGTGCAGTCTGAGTGGACGGTATTGAGATTGAGTTTAACTGGACATGCCATTTAAGTATTAAAATAATAGTTTGGAGATTTTCCCGCTGGTCAGTTTACTTGTCATATGATGCGAGCACAGACATCCAAATCATCCGCGGTAGATAGTTGATGGAGGTTGTGTTTACGGTGTTCTTCGACTAGGTTTAGCGTGATAGCATGCTAAACATTTGATACTTAACAGTGAACACAAAGTACAGCTGAGGCTGATGGGAATGTCTTTTGCTTTTTGCAGGTGGCTGGTCAGCTGGATGCAAAGTCAGAGGGGACCACGTCCAGTCTGGGGACCATGAATATCTGTTCAAATTTAAATGGCGATTCATCCAATGGTTACTGAGATATTTGGACCAAAGCGGTGGATGATTGGACAGTTATATGGACAGATGTCCACACTGCCAGTGTAGCAAATAAAATGTATGTAATCATTTATTTTTCTTAACAAATATTAGACAATTCATCTTGAACGCATGGAGCAATATTATAAAAGAGACGGGAAAGTTGAAGTTCTCCTCGTGACTACATTCCTTCTGCTTCTTCTCTCCTGGTGCACTTCCATCAATGCTGAAATGCACAGCTTTGCTTTAAATATTGTTTACTTTACTTTAAAGCTGTCTATTTAGGTCTAATTGTGTGTGAATAACTGCTCCGTGTGTGTGTGTGTGTGTGTGTGCTGTGTGATTGCCGGGTGCTCGCCACTGGCTGAGCGGCAGTTGAGTTGGTTTGGAGGAGGGAAGGGTGTGGCCCTGCTGGGTATCCATTACTCACAGGGGTACTTTGATGTGGGGCCGCTGGAGGGGGCGAGTAATGTATGAAGAGGAGGAGGAGGAGGAGGAGGAGGAGGAGGAGGAGGAGGAGGGGGGGGGGGGTGCTGGAGGGGCCGGGCGGGCATGCCAGGGCAGGTGAGCAGATTCTACGCTCTCAGGAAAAGTATTGAGCCCGAGGGGGTGGGTCTGAATCACAGAGACATACACACACTACTCCTCCTCCTCCTCCATCTTATAACTTCCATTCATTCTGTAACACACACACACACACACACACACACACACACACACACACACACACACACACACACACACACACACACACACACACACACACACACACACACACACACACACACACACACACACACACACACACACACACACACACACACACACAGAAACACTAAATCCAGAAGCTGGGCTCGGCCACTTTTCTCGTGCAGTGAAGCAAGAGAGACACTGGAAAAAGTTATGAACCCGATCTGCCTGTCTGGAGGTTAGAGAGGTCATCGAGGGAACAAATAGCATTAAAGCTCAGCCCGCCCTCCTTCTTCCTCCGCTCTGCACTCCCCTCGTCCCTCGCCCCCATCTCCTTAGCAGGCCCCGGCTACACCGGGACACGCATTAGAAAGGCGAAGAGAGAGAGAGAGAGAGAGAGAGAGAGAGAGAGAGAGAAAGAGAGAGAGAGCGAGAGAGAGAGAGAGAGACCGATGTCATCTGATACGCTGTCACCTGCTAAACACGTCCTGCGAAACATCAAGGACAGATGAGACTGATGTGGCTGCCAGTGATGGAGCCCAGAGGCTCCACTCGATCGCACACACGCCACCACGTGACCTCCCGTTTCACTTCCTAAACCCAGCCCAGCCCGATGCCCGGGCACGGGGGAGGTTTCACAGCCAGTAAAACATGTCAAGAAGGAAAGGAAAAGAAAGTACTGTGATTTTCAAGACGGAGAAGCTGTGCCAATCTCGACATTTGCGGAAATAAGCTTGTTCGCTTTCCCGATGAGTGTAAAAAAGAATAAGATCACATCTGCATGATAATATATAGCTATAGAGCCAGGAAATGGTTATCTTAGCTTAGCATGGAGACTGAAATCAGAGGGAAACAGACAGCGTGGATCAGTGAGAAGGTAAAAGAAAGAGAATCTGTCGCCCAGCATCTCACCGGTGTGAAAACAACGCCGTATTTATTCACATTGTCCTGTTTTTTACCCAACATTCACCAACACTGACTGCTGCAGCAAAGCGCATCTCTACAAACAACTATGGCTGTGTAAGCATGTGAAATACTTCTGAAATTAATTACAGCTCAAACTGTCGAGATCCGTTAATCACAGGAGTTCCTGACTGTAATAAGTATAATTAAGTAAACCACCTGAGTTACGAGGCAGGAAAAGAGATGTAAAGAGGGAGGGTTAGATCCCAAACATGCCAAACGCCACCTCTGACGCTTTCTTCACACTCCTCCAAACATCTAGAGGGCTCTTCTTTTTCACATATAAAACCTGCCCGATCCCACAGAGGAGCCACTATCTCTTTATTGTTTGTATCGCACTCAATCAAGAGATTCAGCTCGGAATAATCCTCCTTTGAGTGGAAGAAGACACCGTGTTTTGTAGGCTCCGTATCGGTATGTTGATACATTCCTATGGCAGTGATGAGAGTATAACTAGAGGACGGAGAGAAAGTGTCCTGCATAATTTCTCCCAGTCTGTGGCCGGGGTATGGCGGAGGATTCTTTTTTTTCTTCTCTTTAGCGACGGGCGGCATCACCGAAACTTGAGGGAAGCCAATTAGAGGGCCTTTCCCGGCCTTTTAAGAGGCAGATAATGTTCTTGTTTTCATAAAGCATCCTGTTATTTAATCAGGCCTGTAAGTGAGAGCCTGACAATCCTCCTACAGCGTAGAGCAGCCTCCCTCCTCTCCTTCCCTCCCATCATTCCTGCCCTGAGCCCTCCATCTCATTCAACAGCTCTTGTAAGCCTCCAGGAATTCGTTCTTGGAACAGGCCGTGCAGTAAGCCGTGTCTTTCTGCAGTGCAAATACACACACACACACACACACACACACACACACACACACACACACACACACACACACACACAACCAGCACAGTGACAATTTAACACACACACTGTCTGTTCATGAGGTAAACCTAGACACAAATAAGATATAAAAAAAAATCACCCCTTTGCTAGATTACTACTGTGCATGACATTCTGACTGTAGATTACTGCACATCACTGTTATCACTGTAGTAATCAAAGTAGCAATACCATCATGTAGGAAGTAAAAGCCATGCGTTTCATCTATTACTTGTAAGCACAATGTTGACAGTGGTTTTATATATTGTTGGCTTTTTTAACATTTATAAGAGGTGTTGAATTAAGACTCGTAACCCGCAGTGTTGAGTCTAATTGCTATAGCTGCCGAACGAACACGGTGGTATGAAAAGTACGATACGTCCTTATATAAATGTAGCGGAGTGTAAGTGTAAGATAGAAACAAATAAAAATACTCAAGTAAAGTACAAGTGGCTTAAAATTGTACTTAAAGGTACAGTGTGTGTAGTATTTAGGGGGGCCTATTGTCAGAAATGGAATACAATATTAATAAGTATATTTTCTTTAGTGTACAATCACCTGCAAATAAGAATATAGGAAAATTAGAAAAATATGTTATTTGAAATTTTGTATTTTCTTTACCAGAGAGTGAGCGTACGGAGTGGGTCCTCTTCATAGAGCCGGCCGTCATGTTTCTACAGTAGCCCGGAATGGACAAACAGAACACTGGCTCTAGATACGGCCATCTGCCGTTCATTCCTTTCAGTTGGCTGCAATCTCACCGCTAGATGCCAAATCCTACACACCGCTCCTTTCAGTACATGCACTCATTTAAACGTAGTTATATTCCACTGCCGTTTAATGGAAATCAAGTTCTTTCAGGAGGTTTGGTGGATGTTTCAGAGTCACTTCACCTCGTATTCATATTTCTACTACATTTCAGCAAAAACAAGACGAAGTGTCTCGGACCATGCTAGCAGCTCTGTGAGGCTGTGCTACTGTGGTGCTTTGAGATGATGAATAAAAGATTAACCTGCTGATGGCGCTAGAGGACGGTTCAGCAATCATCAAAGTGATTACAATGTATCCTGAGGGGAGATGAATGTCTGCACTAAATTTCGTTGCAATCCGTATGTTGTTGCTGTTCACTCATAACCACAAATGTGAACCTCACGATGGCGCTAGAGAAAAATGTCAAGGGAGTAATGAATGTCTGTCCATCAAATAGTTATTGAGATACTTCCATTCTGGACGAAAGTGGTGGACCGACCGCCCGCAACATCTCGAGAGCTACAAAGCTAGCGTGGCTAAAAAGTTGACACAGCACCAAAAAGGTGTTAGTGGGGAAGTTCACATGTAGAGAGTTTGACTTTCTGGATGTTCTCTGGCCTCTAAAACACTTTTCTCATGAGATGTGGGTCAATAAAAAGAGAATAAATCTTTTTAATAACCACGCTTATTAGCCCCATGCAAATCTGAGTCTAAATAGTCTCATTGTATCCTAGTGTATGACACACTGTAGAGCCTCACTGTTTGCCCTGTGAATCTGTTTCGTCAAACCCCTGTCAAAAGCCAAAGGGGGGCACTTGGCACTACCCTACCTGAGTCAGAGTTAAACAGGTTCACACTGCAGAGGACACCAACAAGTACTCGCTCCCTCCGCCTGCAGTGTCGGACTCACAAGACTCTCGCTCTAAACTCCGGGGGGACGCTTGGTGCTCAGCTTGCCTGCCTGGGGAAGTAGTTATTGGTAACACAAACCTGTCTACTTTCCACTTCACTTTCACCAGCCCAAGCCTGAGGCGGGCCAACAACAACAACAAAAAAAGTAAAAGAGGCAGAGATGAAGACGGAAAGAAGAGAAAAGTGAGACGGTGGAGGGACACGGGGAGATGTCTTTTTTTTTGTTTTTTATGGGAATGTTTCACTTAATCTCATAAAGGCAGCGTGAAAACCTCCATCTGTTTGCCGAGCAGTTCAAAAGAGACTCCACATGCCTCCGCTTGCTGCTATATAAAAACAACATTCTAATGCAGATCTTAAAGAGGGCCAGCGGCTCAGCCTGCACAATGAGAACTGGGACGTGCCAGACGCGCCGATGGAGGACGGGAGGGTGGAAAGAGAATTAGGTAGGCAAACACAAGAGAATGTGAGCGGCAGAGAGAGAGAGAGAGAGAGAGAGAGAGAGAGAGAGAGAGAGAGAGAGAGAGAGAGAGAGAGAGAGAGGTGAGAGAGTCAAATCAAAGCAACAAACTTTCCTGTCAACGGTCCTGCTTCTGACCTGTTAGACGTGACCTTGAAGGACTAGACAGACAGGACCGGCGCAGCTCGCCCTCTGGCCTCGCCCGCCCGCCCCTCCGAATCAACCCGTTCACCTCCCTTGACTCTCTCCTGCTTTCTCTCCCCTTCTCCTCTCCCTCGTCATGTTTCACCACGGGGCTTACCGGTCGCCTTTGTCATTAATAGAGGAATGTCCTGGCTGAGAACGACATCTCGTGTTTTATCGTGTGGCTGTTGAGCGGGGGGGATTCAAGGCCAGCACCTTCACATTCAGGGCCCAGGGGTGAAGACAAAACTCAATTGACCCTACAGTGAGCGTATAGGACAAAAATACAACCGATATGTTACAAATATGAGATAATCGTTTCTTTGATGTAGTCAAAGGTGTGTGGGCGGGCAGTGTGACGCCTCTGTAGTTAGGTTTTCCAGCACGCGGGTGCCTCTGCACACCTCCAGGCCTCTCCTTCTCCCCCATAGCCGGGGCAAGACCAGGCCCGATCCGCATCTGCAGAGCTATTTTGACAAGCCCCCCCCCCCCCCCCCCCTACAAAACTCCAGGGTTCAAACTGCTGGAAGATCAAAGGACTAATACAGCAGTAATAATAAGTCGCTGCCCTATGAACGCCTCATTCATCGGGGAGAGGCAGTGATATAGTACAGTTGTAACTGGAGGGCCATTAAGCACTCATCATATGATTCCATTTGCCATCCCTTTGTGGAAAAAAACATCTTCAGCTCCGCAGGCAGAGTGAGAACCAAGAATGAACTCTGACCAGCAATGCCAAAAATCTGAGCTGATAAGGAAATGCACAAACTCTTTCTGCGTGTGACGAAATCTCCAACACTCCCAGAATCTGTCCCAACCCATTGTGCATCCCCACCTCACCTCACCGTGGCTGCAACCACCCCCCCCCCCCTTGCAGCCAGTCGAAGGTGTTTGGGAAGGAGGGATTTTAATAACAGCAGTTTGGCACCGAATGGTATCATCCGGTCTCTGTCTGTCTTTATGAGCATGACACGGCGTTCTATTTTTAGGGCAACCATTTTTCTCCGGCTGCCTGCGCCGACGACAGCCTGATGAAACCCTGACCCCCGCGCGCTCCCTTTGAAGTGACAAGTGAGAGATGGGCCGCCCTAATATAAAGCCCTTGAGACGCAAACACTTTGCATTCTCCGATGACAGTAGCGGGTCCGCGAGAGAGGGTGGCGTGCTCGCCCTCAGGGAGCGGATAAGAAGGCCTGCGCACATACGAGCTCAGTGTTTGTGCATGTTTGTATGTGTGTGTGTGCAAAATGACAAACACACAATTGCTTGTGAAAGATATTCTTTCCTTTCTCTTACAGGAAAGTCTCGCTCGATTAGCCTTTAGTGTTTCAGTCAGCTGAGATAATTCCATGTTTTCTGTGTAAATTTGCTCATTTCAAGGGTCATTTTGTGTGATAGTACACTGTAGACCATTCAATGCTGGTTCAACTCAAAACTGTTCCCCTGCTGCCTGAACAACGCGAGTTAACTGAACTTCATTTGAGCGATTAGCATCGCTAAATTAGCCACTAAAACCAACCGCAGGTTTGATGAATTTGAGATAAGCTAATTTAGTTGATTTTAGTTGAATCAACAAACTGTTCAGTCAGTCTGTGTCTTAGTTCTTCATTTGACATGAATAACGTCAATTTAAAGGTGCCATACACGAGATTGGGAGCATTTCTATTGCCTCTCAACTGGCGGCGGCTGAGACTGCGGCTCGCAGCTAACAGTGCTAACAGTGGATACAGAGCAGGCACTTGTTTCCTCACTTCCTTGACCATGTTGTCAGTCATGGCGGCGTTATTAGCTGTTACCGCCGCACAGCGGTGCAGAGTGGTGGTCACTCGCACGCACGAAAAGCAAGTGTGGCCGCAGTCTGAATACGTCAACAAAGAACGGAGAAGGTCAGATTACAACACACACACACACACACACACACACACACACACACACACACACACACACACACACACACACACACACACACACACAGACAGAGGGAGAGGGACTTCATGCTCTGCACAGGTAGACGTTACTACACTATGTCTTCACACAGCAAATAGTTTGCTGCTATATTAATGCTCTCAATATGAAATATAGCACTTTTAATTCAAAGACGACATGCAAGGCTGCTGCTATTACGTTGTTAGATTAGAATTATCACGATGATTTTTGATATCAACCTTTGATCCGACTAGCATTGTTTTCCATTTGTCTTTGCACATATTAAAGACACACAGCAAGTTTCCATCATGTTCCATCGTCCCCAAGGGGGCACTGGAGAGTTAAAGGGGGTGCAGGGGACAGACTGCCTGAGGTGAAGGGGTTTAACAACAAGGGGACCTTAATTATTGTAGTTTGCTGATTTGACCCTTTAACCAACACCAAGAGCTTCAGCTCATGGAGGCAATTATTTAAGATACTAATAATTAAGACACAATTAAAATTATAACGATTATGATAATTACAGTTGTCTCGACTTTGTGCAAAACAACACGGTGCCAGACATCGAACCCAAGTGAAGTAATGTGATCTCAGAACAAACCCGTGAAATAAAAACTTAGAATTTTTAAGTAGAATTTACTTGAAATGTATTAAAACATATACGTATGCTCGGTGTAAAAAGATTAGTTGAGTCCACTAAATTCGTGGTTGATGATTTACAGTGTAGTAGGGACCTGCCTGTAACAAGTGAGACTGGAAACGATGGGGGAATTCTCAGCTTATTATAGGAAAGCAGGACGCTGGACAAAATATTAGAACTTGTTAAGAGGGACATATTTTGCAATCCACACATACACACATGCAGGTGATATTCCAACAGCTTCTATTTTGGAGAGGTACTTCCCACCGCGCGGCGCTGTAGACATCTCACTGTTTGTGCATAAAAGTTTTGCGGTGACGCTGTCGACAAGCTGAAATCTGGACCGCGGAGTCGGAGCAGGCTGTGTTCGCCCAACATGCCCATAGTAACCATGCAGAGCCAGCACACGGCCCAAAGTGTCATGGCAGTGAGGGGGAGAGAAAAAAGGAAGAGCAGAAACGTGAGAAAGGGAGAGCAACAAGCTGCTAATCGCCATTCACATGGGAACAGAGAGCCAGCATCTGAAAACACCACCTCTCAAAGCAAACAGCACGTCTTCCACATTTTACGTACGTGTGAGGGAGGGCAGTTTTTTTTTCTTTGCCTCCAGCTCAGAGTCAATGTTTAGCTTAGCAACGCTGGCACTGGGCGGAAAAAAAATTAAAACCCAACGAGGACAAGACATGCGGAGGAGAGCTGCAGCCACAGCCGGGGCGTGTTGCGCTGAAAATACCCCGACAGATGGAGAAACGCACGCACCTTTAGGCCAAGAGAATTTTCCACCTATTTAAGGTGACGGGATGAGCGGAGAGAGAGTGCAGCAGAGAAGCTGCACCCTCTGCAAATCAGTCACGGCTCGTCGGCGGGAGTGATGACAGCGCTGCACCGAGCCCAACGACAACAACGCCGCAGGTCAAGGTGACATCTGTTAAGCTGCGACCTGTGGGCCTGTCTGACCTTCTCACTGTGTTGTGATCCTTGGAACCTGTGGTTCAACCGCTCCTGGTAAACCCGCAGGTTCAAACTGTGTGTGATTGATTGTTAATGAGCTGAAAGACATGCACGCTCGCTTTAAGCTGTGTTTGCAGCGGCCCTATAGGGCCAGTTAGTGTTGGTTTGTAGCTGTAGGAATGCAGTGGTGAGATGCACCATCAAGGGTGGCATGTGATGGATAGATGGAGTGTCAATAGCCTCCAATCAGCTTTAAGTTGATATAACCTCTAATTCCTCTTCCACATACGTTTCTGTAGATTCACCCTGTTGCCACAAAGGTCAAAAGGTTCACACTGAGCACCCCAACCCACTTTCCTACCCCACAGTCAGACAAAAGGAGACCTAATTCCACCCAATTCAATTCTCTCTTTTTGTGCCCCACTAAGGTCACCAAAACCGCTGTTCCAAAAATACCCACAAGTGACTGCGAAATGCAAAGCACACATACTTTGTTTTTGAAGTGGCGACAAAAAAGAGGAATGCACTTTCTCATTGAGGAGGGAAACCTGAAGTACTCCTCTCAGTTGTCGGGCCCCTCACGAAGCCAAGCCCGCCCTGAAAGGTCTCCCCCAGCGATAAAAGCTTGATCCTACGCTTGCTAATCTCCCCCCAATTGCACAGAGCTTGTGTTAAATGTACACCGCCGTAGAGTTTAGGTACCCCCCCCCCCCCCCCCGCCTACAGATTCCACCATATCTCTGAATTAGCGCCGCGACCGGCTGGTGACCTCAGGTTTCCCGCCGATTACCAGGCACTCAGGTGGTAAAAGGAGGACACCGGCATCAACAACACGGTGCAGCATGAATACAGCAGCCATCTGCACCTAATGAGCATAAAATTGGTGTGAAATTGTTTACAGGCCCTCCCAGAAACAATCCGAGGTCAACACGCAGCAGCCCGAGGTTCCCTTTAGCGGCTGGAACCTGAATGATATTCCACTCGCTCAGGGCTCTGCCTTGTGCAAAATATTATTTGTCTGAGTCCCACGGGAATGTGTGACGACAACAGAAGACTTATCACCCTGTTTTCCCGTCCTTGGACTTCTAACGCAGCAGACAGTTTCACAAGCATCCATTACGACCGACGGCTCGTTTTTTTGCTCTCAAACTTCGCTCCAGGTTGAGTTGACCCTTAGCCGGCACTTTGGATGGTCTGCCCGAGTACGTCTCTGCACTTCACTTGAGTATTTTTTGGGGATAAATTCTACGAGGACGTGTGCATAAACCGAACTGTTTTGAGTTGGAAAGAAAGGTGCTACCCTCCAAAATGTCGTGATTGACCACTATCATGGGTTTTATGTCATGGTCGGTGGATTTATGATACAACGGCTCCTTCCTCACCTTATTACACATACGCATGCATACGTAGGGAGAGCGGCAGGGCTGAACCGAATGTCATTCTTATACATTTCATACTTCTATTGAGGTTTTCAAACAAAGCTTAGAAGTCTGTCGTCATATTTTATTACGTCATGATCACGCCAAAAAGAATCAAAAATCCTCAGATAAAGTGAATTTACTGGATTAAATGAGTTTAGTCACAGATTACAGAATTTATCCTTTGTTTTAATTAAACCTTCATTGCGGCGAGCCGGACAGCAAACCAGAGAGAACGTTTTTTAAAAGGCTAAACGCCAACAACTATGAATTGAAGCGGAATATTTGGTTAGATAAAAATCTGTTGTGGTCATCTATCTCTTTTTCAATCATTCTCCCTTCTTGTGAGATCCTGTTTGGATCTCACACAGCCACCGCTGGAATCTAATTCTAGTAATCACAGTTTCCCCTTTATTCATTCTGCAGCGGCAGCATTCAAATATTGATTTAGAATTTGAAATGTCAACGGTATGAATGAAGCTTCGAGGCTTAAAGACATTGAACTGTGATCCTGCTTGTGCAGGGAACGGCCTCACAATAGTGCCCATTGTTCGGCTTTATCAAAAACCCTGAGAGAGTGGCTTCCCCATTAATATCGGCATCATCATCAAAGGAACAAGAAACAGAGGACGCGGACTCGGGAAAATACCCTCACAGTCACAACACCCTCTATTTAAAAATATAAGACAGAATAAACACGACAGGCTAATCAAATTACAAGTGACATCACGGGTACCATATGAGCCATGATGAGTGAACAGAAGGCCGCCATTAGGCTGCTGGATCCAGAGCTGAGTACTTCCTCCTGAGTTCTCTTCACATTGATACGAACTAAGACAGCAGCTAACTTTAGCAGCAGAGGAAATGGGAGGGAGAAGTCGTCAGGGTCAAACAGAGGGTCAGTTAGTCTTGTCGTTTCTAAAGAGAGAAGGACACATATGGTGCCAATGGAGGAAAATATCCTTAAAGCAGTTAAAAGCAGGAGAAATATGTGATGCGGCCACGCGGCCGCTTGATAGGAAAGGGGAGAAATAAGCCCAAAGCTACTTCCACATCACTTTTGAAGCTGTGGTGTTCAACATGAGATGATAACAGCAGCGTGAACCTGACAAAGAGCAGAAGGACTGTGACAGGAAGACGGGGCTTGTTGCTCAGAGGGCTGAAAAACAGATTTGGAAACGTCGCTGCACGGTTTTCAAACTTCTTCTGCAGCGGTTTACAGTTTCTCTCATATTGAAAACAGGAACAAGACTGTGGTGTGTGTTTTGTGCGCTTCAAAAGGTAAAAAGAGTCCTCTAAGGTGCATGCAGTGGTTCCAGAGGTGCATGGTCCCTTGCAAAGAGTCCAACTTTGACTAATAGAAAGAAACAGAAAGTTATAGTTCATCCCTTTGAAGACAATCGTGCAACTGTCTGGCAGAGACGAGCAAATAATGAATTTCCTTGGGAGAGAAATCAAAGCGAAACCCAGAAGTCTGCTAACACTGATGCATTTCATACTAGCCAAAATGTCCATTGTGTACCTGCTGCTTTTTGCATTTACTTCTCAAAAGCTGAAATATTCCCCTTTTTCCAGATGTTCCCCTGTGCTCCTCCTGCTCCACTCGTCTCTGATGAACTGGAGACGTTGGACTCGGCTACTGGAGGACAAGCAGCCAAAGGCAGTTGCCATTGCATTTCCAGCCCCTGTCTTTGCTAAAGAAAACAGCAGGCGGGGATGGCCTGAGGTCAGTGTCACCCCCTACAGACGATCAGACACAAGGAGACAAAAACATTGTCATGAGGGCCGTGATTTATTCCTCCCTTCAATGGGCTTCCCTTGTTTTCAACCACTTCCTGTCACTGGGACGGCTCTTCCTGGCCTGAAAGTTTAGACCACACTAGAGGACGGACTCCACCATTCGGACCGGTTTTCAGGACTTGTGCAGAGCAAAGTATTTGTATTATTATCCATCCTGTAGTTACCCGTTCTACTGCTGCAGTAGTTGTTACATTTACGTGATCTGTTCTGCTGGTGGCTGTTGTTTCTCAGTAAAGAAATATATAGTTCATCAGTTAGATAACGAAAATGTGAAAAAAAAGAGTGTAGAAATAAAAATCTTTATGCATTTGACCTCCAATCAATTTGGAAAAGAGAAAAGCTTTTACAAAAAGAAGATATTAAACCTAATATATTTCAAATAGTAGTATATTTCAACTTAATAAGTATATTCCCTATTCATCCCACTAAACATTTGCTATTGGGCATGCTCATGTTTAGGACTGCAATTAGCTTTAAGATAACTTTGAAACAGTAAATCAAATGGTTAATCAAATGGGGAATAACTTTTTGCAGGGCAGGGACTGCTCCATATATATATATAAATACTGTGTATATATAAACCCAGTTGATAAGGAACAGTTATAGCTAAAACTACTTCTTTGGAAAACCTGGTCTTAACACTATCACGCCTTTAGTATTAGATGGATGCCAGCAACTGTCTTGCTTTAAAAGTAATTACACCAAAGTTTAGCTGAATTGAATTATGATCAATTTGACGGTCATATACTGTTATGACATCACAAATACCACGCATGCACCATCAGTGCCGTTGGCCTGTCGATCCCTGAGACTGACACCGTCTTTTGGATCCGCCTCCTCACAAAGTGGCCACATTTGTACCGGATAGAGGACAAATTTGGAAGGCACATTTGAAGTAATACACACATAAAGTAGGCGCACACACACACATGCACATGTAGTGAGTTAGAGCGTTTAAACAGGATTACTGCACAATCAGGCCGTAACCCTTTTCATCTGAGAGGAGCAGAATCAATAAGCGAGGCTTTCTGTGAGAGTCAACAAGTTGAGACACGGGCCGAAGACTCGATCACTGTAAAAGCTCGCTGTTTGCACAAAAAAAAAACGTGGATTCTTAGGGGGAAAAGTCAGCTCGGTGTCTCCAAGAGCACAGATTACAGCCCCGCGTGGCGTTTACAGTAGCACTACTGAGCACTACTGAGCACCCACTGCGATGCCTTTTCTCATCGAGTCATGTGTCGCTCCGTGACTTAGCTCGAGAAACCTTTCCAGGGCTTTGGTGTAAACAGCAAAAGCCAGGCTGGCTAGCGGGCAGCAGACGGATCACTTCTAGCACGACATGCTGGCAGAGGAAGGCCGTGGCCTCCGCTTGTGTTGTGTTGTGTAATGATGCAAAACCACAGGAGCGGTGGAGGGTTTTTGATTCAGGCAACTACATAGAGAGAGCTGTATAACGGAAACACGGATCGGTTGGAAGTCTTATTCTAGACTATTCAAAGTTGACCATGTAAAGGTGTGTAAAAAGAAATCGGGTCGGCCGAGTGGTTAGGGCACAGACCACATGGGCCCTGAAGAACATGTATAAATAAATAAAGGCACATAAAAGCATAAAATAACCCCCAAATAATTACAAAAAATATATATCTGCCAAGGTGTGGCCTAAATCGAGGCCAGGGGTAAAAATAAATAAAAGGGGGACCCCATCACAATCAACAATATTATAAATAAGAAAAATATTACTATAGTAAGTAAGTATAATTTATTGCTTCCCATATGTTATTACATTTAGCTTGCTACAGGTTTTATAATATTTATTTCTGGAATTCAACTTGTGTGTGTTGAACAATATCCTTCTAAGATTGACCGCATCATAGGATTATTAGAAACTTCCACTTCAAAGTTGGAGTAGCAGCACTTCTACGTACGAATCCTGCTCATTTCATGCAAATATGTGAATGTGGGTGAGAGGTTGCCAGTAGCGCGGAATGCACCAGGAGAGGGCGATGATTAAATGCACAACTTCTCATCGAGGGTGTCTGCAGAAAGCGTTTCCTTTTCATTTGAAGACGTCCCGCGGCACAGACATCCTCAGAGATAAACTTCTGGGGTGCTGTGGGATCCATTCGGTGAAGCGAATGGCGAGAGACGGCACAGACTAATTAAGCAAAGGAATCTCCCATGTTCACGATGACGAGGGTGGAAACCTCTGCAAACCAAAATAAAAACAAAGGACAACAATGAAACCTTATCCCTGAAGGTTTGGAGGCTCACTTTGTTTGGTTTGCAGTCTATTCCGAGTGTGCGCGGTGCAACACGAACCCTCTGTGGCCGTCGAGGTATCTATAGATCAGCGGGGCGGGCTGCAGTCAGACTAAACTGTAAACAAGTCCCATCCAGAGACCACGGCTGGCCCAGCACCGCACATCCCAAGCAGTCTGATTCATCCTCCTCGAAAGGCCAAACTCTTCAACAGCTGCACGATGAATCCCCCCCCCCCAATAAATCCACCACGACCGAAAAGCTTTGAATCTCGCTACGGAAGCGAGGATGCAGGTGGCTGGAGCGGAGTTTACTGCAACACATACTTTCCAGTCGACCAAAACAACAAGAGAGATCCCCCCCCCTCCCTCCCCCCTCCCTCCCCCCTTCACTTCTCCTGATTTCAAAGGAGATCTGCAGGGAGGGAGAAAGCACTCGGAAGCAACAGCCTTTTGTTCCAGGGTACTTTTGCATGGGGGAGAGACCGTGTTTTGTTTATGGGACAACATAGTGTTGCCATTAAGGCTTTAATCAGAACTGTTTTCTGGAGTCGGCCTTGAGTGACAACCCCCCCCCCCCCCCCACCACCACCACCATCACCACCACCATCACCATCACCACCCCCCTTCGGCCTGCTTGAGGAGCAACAGGAGGGGGAAGTGTGGGAATGTCTCTACATCGTCGCCACGGCGGGCAGCTCCTAAACATGGCTTTAAATTAGGGGAAAAGAAAACACAGGCTAAAAAAAGGCAGTCGCCTAACTATACTCCTGCCTGCTAATTTGTCACCACTTGAAAAAAAACGAGGGGGGAAAAAATAGCAGCAGTTTTGAATCACACTTTTTTTTTAAAGTTAGGCTACGCCAGCCAGTGTGTATGGCAGGATACTTAAACACAAGGGAGATTTAGGTCAGTCGCACATACATCTAAACCATCGTGGGCGGAATCCACGGAGCTCCGGCTGCGTTCATATTAGAGGGAAGCAGAGTGTCTGGTTCTGGCTGGCTGGCCGGCCGGCTGGCTGGGATCGGACCAGTGACAGCTGGGGCTTGAAAAAGCCTTACATCCAAAGCCAGGGCTCACTGCCACTTGCTACATAGCAGCGCCGAGCTAAGCCCACCCCCTCCCGTCCAAGCCCTCGCTCTGAAAGATCACTGTCCCGAACAAAACATTAAGCGCCTGCCAAATAGTTCCCTCTAAAACCATCTTCTCTTTAAAAGGGCTAAATCCAAGAGCGGAAACGGGGTACCGGAGAGAAGACATGATGGCAAGAGGGAATATCTGTCTGCTGGCATGTCTGAGAGGGGAAGGGGTCACAGAGAGGGGAGTTTCTCAGGGCGGGAAGCATTTTCAAGGTGTGTGTGTGTGTGTGTGTGTGTGTGTGTGTGTGTGTGTGTGTTCCGTACCTTATCGAGCAGCGGCAGACAGCGGGGTACCCTGTGCTCCAGTTTGACAATGGTGATGAAGTCACTTTCTTGTCGTTCATCCTCGCTTGTGTTGCACAGAGACAGAGGGTGATACTGCAAAAAATAAAGAGAGAGAGAGAGAGAGAAAGAGGTCATCATCTCACACGAGGACAGGAAAATAATCACTCGGAAATATCGGAAGTTAACAGCAATGCAGATGTGTCTGGTGGGGTTTTTTCTGGTGTAGAGGAATACATTTGTTTGATGTGTGAAGCCCTCGTGAGACGTGCAAGAAGCATGAATGTCGCAGGTACACAAACAGCTCATCCACAGTCTCTCCACCCAATCACACCGATGTATCAAAGGTAACATCCACAGTAACAACTCGTAATATTTGGTGCGTCTTACAAGTACTGACACATTTCAGGGGATTAGATTTAATTATGGAATGCCACATGACTCTTTCTTTGTAAATGATTACAAACAAAATCAGCTGAGCACACTGATGGATCTTATAGTCCAAAGAGAGCCAGCTGAAACATAACATTTTGATTATTTTATGCTTATCTATTAAAGCTTTATGACAACAGTTTAAGGAGGAACAGAGAATTGGAAAAACAATAATCGTAGTTAAGTGTAAAGAGGTGGGAAAAATCAAACCACAGCTGTAAACCCCAAAAAACACTAACCTCTACAATCATACAATATCCAATATATTTATCCTGATACAACAAAAACACATGTAACCTACAGTATGTGACCGAGAGGAAGTCGAAGAAAAACAAAGTTTGAGACAATCTGGACGGCTAGAAGCGTTTATGTCTTCAATGAAGGCGTTTCCTCTCTAAAGCGTTCACAGTTGATATCGAGGGGGAAAAAAAACTTTGGCACCCTGCAAAATCAATTACACGGGACGGCGATGTTCACTCCCACTCAAAGCCTTGAGGACTGAAAGAACGAGAGGTAGTCTTTGGTAGGAACATTTGATCCCCATCTGAAAGGGAGGAAAATCGTAGCTGCTGAAAGGCTGCATTTAAGGGCTCAAGGGATAGCAGCGGTGTTTGCAAGTCACAGACATGCTGTCACGGGTACGAGGAATCGCACGGCAGTCCAAAAGGGAGCAAACCGCTCCTGAACCACCACCACCCCCCCCGCGCATCACACACTTTCTTCGCAAGGCAGAGACGAGGGCATCGATGCGGCGCTCCTCGATCAGTCCGGTACCCTGGGCGCTTGCCCACACCCCAGCAGAGCGGTCCCACCCTGTCCTGCCACCGGCCTGGTTCTGCCCCGGTGGGCCTCTTCATGTGGCTGTGGGCTGAGGTCATGGGGCTCCCCCTCATCTCACCCAGCGGAAATCCCTAAATTAAAAAGAGACCCACGGGTGACATCAACAGCTGGCACCACCCCCGGTCCAGGGGAATTGACGTAATGTGCTGCAAAAGGGCTGGTGCATGTCCGTCACAAGGAGGGAGGGAGAGGGAGAGACAAAGAGAGAGAGAGAGTGAGAGTGAGAGAGTGAGAGAGAGAGAGTGAGAGAGTGAGAGTGAGAGAGTGAGAGAGAGAGAGTGAGAGAGAGGGGGGGGCACGGAGGTTAAAGATGACAGGAGGGGAGCACCTTGTGTGTAGCGATTGGACGGTGCAGTGGATTCACATACCACAAATAATTAATACGACGTGAGTGTTAACGGCAAAACTCTTCGGGGAACCCAGCCGGCCAAATGCCTCCTGTACAAGCACCATCTGAGAAATGTATTAATGACCTACTGATTACCTACCAGGGTACTCCGGGGGCTAGTTCTGCAGTTGACAGAGGGCCTGTGATGAGGTTAGGGAGTTCATTTAGAAATACATGCATATAAATCAAAATTCCATTAAAGAGATATATCCACGCGTTAAGGGAAAAATAAATAAAAGTCTGAATAGAATGACACATTGGTATGATTGTGATCTTTAGAGACTTTACTGTCACAATAACCATTTAGCCAAATGGAGTCAGGTGTAATACCTTAAAGCTACGCATTATGATTGAGAGTGCAAGGAAACTAGTTAGGGAGGGTAAAAAAAACACATTTGTAACATGAGGTGTGGTGTCAGGGGTACTTGTGCTGATCAACTGATCCTTATAGAACGGTTTGTATGATATCTTCTTTGACATTTTTTCATACATTCTCGTTACGAATGTCCAAGAACACGAACTATCAACGCACCAGCGCCGTCCCCTGCAGTGCGGAACCTGTTTAAGCAACAAAAATACATTGATAGGTTGAGGAAAAAGATTGTGGTTTGGATACAAATAAGTATGTTTATTACATAACCTACTTAAGTATGTAAGTTATGCAACAAAAGTAAGTCAATATTGACTTTTTGTTTCGCTCGAGACACGAACAGCAGTCTGCTGGGTGAAAGTCCTGTTTTTGTTGACGCGTACATCCATCCCAACCTCATCCTTGAATTTTAATATGTCCCGGCTCACGATTACGTGGGTTATATAGTAATCATAGCGCACTACTTCTCATAGATATATGTGAGGGTTCATCAGACAAAAAAAATGTTGTGAACCACTGCTGCTGTAAAGTACTGAAGACAAGGCGATAAGTACTCAAAGACACTAAACCATCCCAGCAGCAGATCCAGAATATGTGTCTGAAGTTAGTTGAAGATGAGACAGGAAATGAATAAGCCTGATTGAAGACTTTGCCCTGCATAATGTTGTCCGACCCTCTCATGTCTCCCGAATAGAAGCCCCCGTTATAGAAGCCAGGCAGCTATAGGCGGCATGAACCCCTGGCCTGGGCCGCATGCTGCGCTGCCAGCTGCCTCTACCAGTCCACGTTTACTAGGCCCAAATTAGAGGCCTACAGCTGAACTTGGCCCTCAACAAAGAAAAAGAAATACAAAAAAAAATATCCTTTAATGACACCACTTCCCCGATGCCATGACCTCTGCTCTCTTTTACTATAGGGTTTCTGGGAAATGTTGGAAAAAAAGAATCGGATTTTACCACAAAAAAATAATTACAACACTTATTTTTGAATCCTTAGGCTTGGTCGGTCATGTTCGGATCTTGTTGTGATATTAAACATGTCGACGCACGGGACTGTGCAATCATACCTAATAAAGTGGATAATAATCCCAAAGCTGAGGCTCAGAAGGAGCGGCTGGTTTCACTCTCCTCTGGCTCTTCCGAGGGCAACCACCTCCAACGGTCACATTGTCTATGTTTTGCATCATTGACGAGACTGAGCATTAACTTCTATTTTAAATATGCCCGTACCGCTTGCAATCAGATGGCTTGCGAACACTCTCCATGTGCCACCGGTGGTGCCATCTACCACTTAGAAACACGCTGCGCTGGGACTATAAATCACAACCGGACAGACTGCAACGTCTTCATTTGGTTTCTGTACGGCCCTGAGAAAGAAAAAAAAAAGAAGAGGGGCCTGGGAAACCGAATCACTGAGTCTCCATTTCACAGGGACTAGAAAACCACAGGGCACGCAAACAGCTCCCCACAGACTGTTAACAATGCTCACTCCTCCGTTCCGCCTCCTCCTCCTCCTCATCTGTCTAGATCTGTTGCAAAACCGACGGGGACATGTCCCTCGGTTCCTTTGTAGCCACGATTAAAGGCATTCCTTTCCAGCTCAATCAAAAGGCTACCCCAAAAATACTCTGAGGCAAGCATCTAACAGCCTCAAAAACAAATACAGGGACAGAAAAAAAGGGGAGAATAAATAGTAGCTGCGGTGAGAAGTCAATAATATTTTTTTTTTCTCTCCCCCCTCTCGCTGAGCCCTGCGGATCTTCTTTTTTCATCTGCCAATAATCAGCAAGAGAGCTTTTTTCTAGTTCATCTGCTGCCAGCAGGGAACCAGGCCCAGGCAGTTATGTCAGCGTGCGTTAAGAGGGGTGGGGTGTGGGGGCAAAAAAGAGCGTGCACCTCTCATCAAGGCCCACCACTCAATTACCAGCCGCTCAGGTCACAGGGCTCCACAGGAATGATCAAAACGAAGCGGATTGGTTTAGCAGGGGATGAAAGAAATGCATCAGTGTGATTATTCCATCGCACAGTGTGAATCAAGACGGCAAAACAAGCTTCTTCAATGGAGCTCTGCCCAGAGGCCTGGAAAGCCTGCCAGGTGAGTGCACATCAGGGAAGAATTCAATCAGCCCTGCCACATGTGAGCTTGGAGGCGCGCACGCACACACACACACACACACACACACTCACACACTTAAAAGCACATACTATTTATTCCCCGGGTTCACTTCCTCAGCGAGTGACTCAGCCATCCACGTCTGGGCTGAAAACCTAATGAAGTCTCTTTGTCTGTCTCATTCTCTTGAAACTCCTTTAAAAACACACCTGTTCTGTGCATTCACCCACCCACACACACACACACACCTACACACACACACTAATATACAGGGTCAAAATCTTCCAGACAGGCTGTTAAAGTGAGAAAAGAGTCGCTGCTAAAAAGGAAGCTATAGCAGTGAGTTTAGAAATTGAGACCAGGCTTCAGCTTTGGGTTTCCAGAGTTAACAGCATGGCCTGCAGTATTTACTTGCATAATAACTGTCCTATTATTAGATTCCTTTCATGCAGTAATGCAAGACTCAGCATTACAAAGTTAATTTCTCTTTGGATTCTCTCTCACGCGGATGCACGGAAAGTGATTTGGCATCACAACATCATTTAATGTTTCTATATCTGTCTCTGAGGGTGTAAATCAAGGCCCTGTCTTATTCAACTTGGCAGGAGATTCTGTCGCGAGGGCAAATGTTTGTTTTAAAAAAGGCAGGTTGCCAAAAGGGGCAATGGCACAGCATGTTAAAAAAAGTTGAAAGAGATCGGAATCTGGTTGCCCCCGGTTACTGGGAAACAGGTACTGTGTGTCCCTGCTGAGATTTGGCTCAATGTACGTATTTGTTTGAGGGATGAGGGAGCCTGAGGTGACGGGACGGGCTGAGACACTGACCCTCCCCCCCGCTCACCCGGCGCTGTGAACGAGGGCGCAGCTATGCGCGGTCGCTAGAGGCACCCGAGCATGTGCTCGCACGTGAACATGTACAATGTGTGCGCGAGCGTGTGTCTACTGATCCACTTGTGCGAAAGAAGTCCCTCTGTGGTCCTGCAGGGGAGTGAGTCACTCAGCGCTGGGTTGCAGGGGTGTGTGCAGACGTCTTAGCGGTTATTTCGGAGGGGGTGGGGGTGGGGGGGGGGGGGCTGCATTTTCTCAAATGTCATATCCGTCCTTGGACCAATAATCAAACGGCACTAGCTTACACACACACACACACACACAGTGCGGTCCAGCTCTCAGTGCCACAGATGACACAGATACACATACTCATACCGCACTCCTCCACATCAAACAGTTTCTCATGACCCTACACTGAGTAGATTTACATGAAAGGCTGATACGAGAGTGACGCCGGGTGGGGCGGTGTCAGCCGAGCCGAGGGTCTTTCTCTGTCACCGCATCTGGAAAAGTGGGCTCCGAGGCCCTCTCCTCTCCTCTCCTCTCCTTTCCTTTCCTCTCCTTTCCTTTCCTTTCCTCTCCTCTCCTCTCCTCTCCTCTCCTCTCCTCTCCTCTCCTCTCTCTTTGCAAATGCAAATGAACGGGAGCCATTACTGCTTTTGGATCCTGTCAAAACAAAAAGGCGTGTCATCTTTCCACCCCTCGCTTTATTGACAGTGTCAGCCCCGTATCCAGTAACGGTTACCGCGGAGAATGACTCGGGGGGAAACGCGATCCCATAATGAGGCCCAAATAATTACCACCAGCCCCAAATTTGCCCGGGCGCTTTCTTTAAGTAGGAGCGCTTCCCCAGCCCGTCAGACTGTCTCTGTTCTATAAAAGGGATTAGACGAAGGGAGGAGAAAGAACCTGGAGAGGGACGAGGAGTCGGTCTTGAGGAAAGGAAGCCAAGGAGTGACCTTGACTGTTGGCGTTAAACCAGGCTGCTGAGCACTCGTACCGGTGGAATGCACCACGACGAGGGGATAAACTCTCACGCACATCCATCTTTTGTTCATTTAGTAGAAGGGAAGAAAAAGTTGAAGTGAACCAAACTGTGTTTTTTTTTTACTTTAATCGGTAATAATAAATACTTTTAGAGCTCAATGGGGGAGTTATAATGCCATGTGTGAGAGCACTCTAAAAGTTAGGTCAACACAATGTGCAGAGAAATAATGGACAGTCAGAAGGGACACACCCAGCGAGCACCACTGGATTGTATTTGAAGCCCAAAGTACGCGCAGCGCACAGAAAAACATTAAAACCATGAGCACTAGTATGACAATGAACTGAAATCTATGGACGTTGCAACAAACCGCATTATAATAAAGTACTGACCAGTTGAAGCGGATTGTACATGAGGCCACAGGAAGGCCTGTCGTGACAGTGAGACCATCTCATGCCCTGCTGAAGCTCCACCAAGCACATTTTAGGGCCCTTTTATTATCATTATAGCTGCTACAGTAAATCACAGCAGAATGACCCCCCGTGACGGGTGACAAAGCACTCTGAGACACTCAACGGGGCAACGTGTCTTATAGTCGCACTCGGATCTCCGTGGCAACCGCTTGAGAAAGATGGAGCCGTCCCGTCCACGCTTCCTGCGCAGGTCCTGAGGCCTTACACAAACATGTCTACGCAGACCGAAACATACACACCGCTCAACAACCAGGGCCACTCCATCAGCCTCGGGCCGGCGCTGCGCTATACATTTCAAAGCTCCCGAGTTGAACATAAACACAGCACTTCCCTGTCATAACAAGTCCGTGGCTCGGTAACCCGGCAGTTTGTTAGTATTGCAGTGATCCTTCTTCCCCGTAGACACGGGGGCCTCATCCACACGTCCTCCAGGCTTCCTCCGGCCCGTCCCTGGCCCGCAGGACCACTCTCGAGACTCTCTCGGGTTCCACAACATCAGTCAGAGTGAAAAAAACCCACACTTTTCAACGTGTCAATCACTTATGGTCGGGAGACTTTTAGGTCAGCTATGTGGAAAGAGATTAGCCCGGAGAATGAGGAAGGGTATTCACGGGGAGGGAGCTCCAAATTATAGGAGGAGAGACACAAAGACACAGACAAAAGGGAAATATGAGGCAAAGGAGCAGGAGGACGAGCTGTCTGTTAGAAGCTAATATGTACCCTAATTACTGTCAATTATGGGCTTCTTATTGACTTTGCTTCGTGAGTAATTGCACTTTACATCTGCTAATTAGGACAGAATGCGAGGCTGATGGGAATGCCATTGGTTTTGCAGGTATTTGATCAAAAACCTAAGTATTGGACAAAGTGAAGTCACCAAAGTTTTTATCACGATCAAACAATGAATCATGAGGGGATCGTGGGTATCATCATCCAATTCCATGACACAAATGCCAACCTCACGGAGGCACAAGAGGAAAGGTCGCAGGTCAGGAAGCATGTTCTGGAAACCATGTGAGTATACCAAATAATGCACCAATCCATCCAGCGGAGGATAAGATATTTTACCAGATAAGAGAAAACTTAAAGAGGATCACCAGGCGAGTAGGATTCATACTCTGGGGACAACGAATGTCTGCACTAAATTTCATGGGAAGCCATCCAAAGGTTGCTGAGATATTTCAGTGGTGGACCAGCCGACTCACCGACATTGCCGTCACTCTCTGCAGATAGGGACGACGACGCTGGAGGTTTGCAGCGTGATTCTCTTTAACAAGAGACAGGTGCCTTTTTTTACACAAGTTGCACATAAAATTAAAAACCAGTAGGCTGCTGGGGGTGCTTTTAACATCCCTCTTTCATTTGGAAATGCAATCCCATGCCCCCCCCCCCTCCTCCTGAACCCACCTATTAACATGTCTCCTCTGGCAATATGCTGTTCTTGAAGAGGGGTCAAACTTTATGATGGCACATGAGAGGGAGCCATTTTTCTCCCTTCCCTCTTCCTCTTGTTCTTCAAATCAACCTCATAGAGCTTTAAACCCTTAATGCAGCTTGAGGGCTGAAAATGGATGCCACTGTAAAGGTGACATACGCAGCCAAAGAGCTTTTTCTTTGTTCATGAAGCCCTGAGTGAGGACACGGACAGCCTGAAAGCCCCGATGTGGAAGTTTAACAATAAAAATGCCATTTCAAATCAATAATTTAAAGCTAGGGCTGGTAATCTTGAAGAAAAGAAAAAACGCAGCCCAGTGCTGCAAACTGTTTTCCAATGAAAGCAGCGAGCAGCACTCGCTCCAAAAGTCGTTAAATCTAGCGAGAAAGATGCCAAGTCGTCAACACAGAGCTCGTCTCTTCAGGCCTCCCCTTCGAAGCCATTTCCCCAAAATCATTATTACGAGACAGCTACAGGATTTTTTATTTCTTTCGTTCATAGCATTTGATTCATTGCTTGATGTCGGGATGTGATAAGAATTTAAAGAAAAAAAGAACAAAAACTTTTTTGAAGGATAAATGGAGATCAGAATCAGATTTATTGTTTGAAATATATGCAACTGACTTCCCCCCATTCCCCCCAACATCATATTTTCTTCTATTTTCAACATTCTTTTATCATGCTCATTCATTAAATATAATGTAACTGCTATTTTCAAATGCAAAGTATCGCTTTAAATTGATTTATAAGTAGGCAAATTATTAAAATCGTGCGTGATGACTGAAATATAAGTTCTGACACGTGGCTCTGTGTAAAGGATAATGCAGTTTGTCGTCTTGTCTACTAGAAGGGCGGCAGGTGTGGGTCACCTGCCGGTGAACAATTCAAATGTGAATGAACTACAAACGGTTGCAGGGAAATGCAATGCTCCATTATCGGGGGTGAGGGCCACAACGCTGCAAATAAGTTTCCCTGAAATCCCATCCTCCCCATCTGCTCAAAACAAATGACTTAACCCACTGACTTCCTCTTTCCTCAGCTGATTCCACATCTGTCCTCCAGTTATATGTACACTTATTGTACATTGCAAAACCTTTAGTAGTAGCAATGTTCATCCTTCAATCTTATTTTCCTGGAAAGAAATCAAAAAGAGTCTATAGAAAGCAACTTCTTTAGAATGGTCTCTCCAGTGTCTCATTTTAAGAGGAAAAACTCCATAAACGCACTTACTCAGATGAGTGTTTTTTTACTGTGCAGTTGTCATTACCTACTATTCTGTCATGGAAGACGACAGCTAATTCAATCCAGTGGGAGGAGGATCCCGTGGAAAGAAGAAGAGAAGAGAGACATATTTCTCCACAGATGTCACTGCCTGCCACCATCCCTCCGCTCCACCCTACAAGCAATCCCATAATCACCTGCGGCCGACGGCAGAGAAAACGCTCTCGTAAAGGCAGAGAGCAAGTAAACACAACAACTAAAGTTCTTCTCCGTGTTATTTTTATCCGTCGCAAATGTTTATGCGACCAGATTCCCGCGCGCACACATGCTTGCATCCTTAGCAACACCGCGGTAAATAGTCACAATAAAAACACCGGCAGAGAAACGTCCCCGATGTCGACTATAGCCTACTTGCAACACACCTTAAAATTGGCAGCGTGATTGCGGGCGCGGGCGTTGAAGCGGCCTGATTTGTGGTCGGGTCAGGGGGGGGGTGCTGAGAGCTTTTCAAGACGGACCAGCGTAGATGTTTCTGTCCGACGTCTGTGGGACGAAGCGTACTGACATTTGCGCGCCTGGATATCCACCTGAATCCATCAGTTGGGGGGGGGCACCACCCAACTCCCCCCAGCTGGGCCCTTTCTTGGTTTTAACGGCCAAACGGAGCGTAGAGCTGAGTGTACAGAAGTATGCAAGCACTATATGGGTATAGGGGTGGAGGAGGAGGAGGGGGGGCAGACGTCGCTGAGGCATGGGCACGCGGCCAGGAGCGGGGAGCTCCTCGTGGAGGGCCATGGAAAAGTGAGACAGAGGAATGCAGACTCCACTGAGCAGTGTAAACAGGCTGGGCGGAGAGAATGCTGCCGCGCCGCTTTGAAGTCGCCTCATCTCCCTGTCACGCACACACACGCGAGTGCGCGCGCGCGCACTTGTGACCTACCGCTGCGTAATCTTAACTATAGTGACCGGTACGTTCTGCTTTTGTTTCGGCGGCGACGTGAATGCAACCTCAATACGTGTAGCCTACAGTAGGCCCTGTGTGTGTGTGTGTATTCAGCCCCAGCTCAATGTCTGGAAGACACACACACACACACACACACTCTATTTATTACCCACACACCGACGCACTCACTTCGACACGGGAGCGCACCCACGCACATCCCCTCCACGCAATCACATATGGCACGTCCACACACACACGCGCGAACGTCACACAGGAAGCTCACGCCTGCTTCTCCTCCGCGTGGCGGACACTTCAAAGCTCGCGGCCCCCGCTGACGATAGTGAGTTTTATGAGCCGAGTCCATCTATCTCTCCCCCCTACTGTAGTCCTGCTTCAATATGGCCTTTCAACACCTTTGTTGGGCGCGCGGCAGTGATATCAGGCGAAGAATGTCTCCGGCGTAGACAGCAGACACGCAGGCACCGGAGCCTCCACCTCAGCGTCTGAGCCAGCCGGCTGAGGAATCCACTCAAGTGGGCAGGTAAACACTGCTGCCCTTTGGATCGCCACTCTCTCTATTACATGCAGTGTATGTGTGTGTGTGTGTGTGTGTGTGTGTGTGTGTGTGTGTGTGTGTGTGTGTGTGTGTGTGTGTGTGGGGGGGGGGGGGGGGGGGGGGGGGGGAGAGTGTGTAACTGAACAAGTGTCACTAGGGTGTAAGGATGTGCAACACTGAGGTTAAATGCATATTGTAGTCGTGGTTTGGTGGGCTTTATGTAAAAGTAGGAAATTATCTCTTTTTTTTTTTTTAAACGTTAATGTTCATGGACCATAATTTGTGCTTTAAAGAATTATGACATGTAAACTTCCGACAAAGTTAATAGAAGAAAACAACGGGGGCAATTAGGAGACGGTCAGTATTAATTACTATTGTCTAATTATATGAGTTACATTTCAATCATACTATTTAACGTATGCAAATTAATGAACATAGACAGTATATGCACATGCTGAGTATTGCCACATATAGCGTCAGGTGATGGCGTCATGATGCACTAATCTGTCTGACGTTGCTGAGGGTGCCATTACAGCACGTTCAATTAGAATTTGTGATTTTAACAAAGTTAAAGGGGACATATGCTTATTTTCAGGTTAGTACTTCTATTTTGGGTTTTTCCAAAAACATTGTTTACACGCTTTAATGTTCATAAAACACATTATTTTTCTCATGCCGTCAGTCTGAATATACCTATATTCACCCTTCGTCTGAACCACTCCGTTTCAGCGACTGTCTCTTTAAGCCCCCTCCAGTAAAAGCCCAGTCTGCTCTGATTGTCCCCTTCAAGTGATCGCTAATTTGTTAGCATACAAAAAAAATTTGAGCAGTGGGGGACTGTAGTGGTCCCCCTGTAAATATTGGTCCACCCGTTGTTCTGATTCAAACCTTTTTGCTCTAACGTCTGCTGTCTAAAATGTCACCCTCCCTTTGTCTGTATCATAGCGACCTTCTGCCTTGGGCTTGTGGGAAATAGTGTTTATTAAAGGCAGCTAAAAACAAAGATATCAAATAATTATAAATGATTACAAACCGCCTGGATAAATGGAGTGAAATGAAAATACTGTTGAGCAAGGCAGGATTCTTTTGTCATTTGACTGTGTTTTCACCTTGACTGTGATTCTAGCTAAACAGGCTGAGCTAACATGACCAATGAAGCATGTTCAGCTTACAGACACAAACTGACACACCGCCTCTGATTTTACTGTGTTCCTCGTGTTTCGTACTGCAGACTGTAATTAGGCTGCATCACACCTATTAATTGGTGCGCTCAACCAAAACAAGTTATGTAAAGCGTCAAAACTGAACGTCATAGCACGAACACGTGTGCGGTTACACGCCTACCTCGAAGATCCTCCTACGGTAATTACAATCGGCGCTTCTCTATCGTTGCTGGAAGTTTTAAATACTGGACACAAGTTGTATATTAACATCTGCCTGCACTCAGCGCATCCACATGCACACTCAAGTCTCCATAGTGTACATACACATAAATCACTTGTCCTACGTGGTAACATTATGTATACAGTACACACACTACAGACACTAACAGAGTAAAGCTGAGCCGTGGCTGCTGCTGTCTGCCATCAGAAGCCCTTTCGTTTTCACAGAACTGTGCCATGTCAGTGGGGAGAGTCCCGGGTGCCTTTGGACATCAGCACACAGTCCGATGAATGAACTCTGCGGCATTCACCTACTGCAGTTTGGTTGGGCGCCAGTGGGGGTGGGGTTGGGGGGGTAAAAAAAGAAAAGAAAAAAAAGATAGACAGAGCAACATTCAAAATATAATCCGAAAGGCTCAAGAGAACAAAACGGCTTTGCACAAATGACATTTATTTCGACATCATTCCTCATTAAAATATATTCTGCACATAATTACAGAAGGGGGAAAGACTATGTTGAGTGTATTAAAGACTCGATCCGCCTCAGACATCAAAACACCAGGCGTCCTTCTACCGCAGGACAGCGGCAACATTATGGTGCACTGCTTCCTACTTTAAAGGCCTTTCGGCAGTCTTCCCCTCTCTCTCTCTCTCGCCCTCTCGCTCTCTCTGTATCCCGTGGGATGAAAGGTAGGGGAGCCCAGAACAGAGCGCGGCCTGTCATCACCACTTCGCTGTCATATCATAGGGGAGCTTTCAAATTGGTACTTGTGCTGCCTGGCAGGGCAGGTCCGTGGGTGTATTCTGGTAGCCGGATGAATCTCTTCAGCAGGGACAGTCCGTCTGTGATTTAGGGGGCCGGGCCGACACCACAAGCGGGCTCCACTAGTGGCCCCCATGTGAGAGAGCGCGACCGGGGAGCTCTCAGACAGAAACATTGCTGTTTTGCTGCAGATTGTTGGCAGCAACAGACGGACGGCCCCCTCGATTCAGACTGCTTGCTATCATTGGCCGGGATTCATCGCAAACAGAGATTCCGAATCCTCGGGGCCGGGTCCTTTTTAGAAAAGAGAAGGTACGTCCCCGGCAGAAAGTGTGCCGTCCTTACTCTACCTTCTTTCAGCCTCCGACAAAATGACTAAACCAGTCTCGGGTCGGTTCCAGGGAGCTCCTTAAGTCATTTCCTGATGGAATATTTATTTCAAGCTCAGCTTTCCATGGGGTCAGTCTCTTCACTCCTGAGTCTTTTTTTCTGCCCCCCCCCCCCCTCCCCTCTGACCTGGCCTTGTGTTTGTGGGTAGATTTATCACTGGCACCGTGTTTTCTAATATGGTGGCTAACCCAACCGCTCTGGACACGAGCCTAGGCCGTCACTGGCGTACACACACAGAGAGTTGGCAATCCTCAAGGGCATAATCCCTCGCCTACAATTCCACAGGCCTGACCAGCCTATAGCCTTGAGCACGTAAACACCGGCGGGCTGGAATCACATGGAGACTTTATTCATAACACAGCGATCCTGCAGATGGCAGACACAACACTTTGAGCCACGCATTAGAAAGTATTCAACATGACCAAGATTTGCTTTGTGCTGGTTCCTCTACATCACTTAATTCCAGCAAGGCAAATATTTAGCTAACACCACATGTGATGTGTTTATAGCCCATTTGTACTTGTTATTTCATGCCACAGATGGTAAAGAAAAAGAAAATCCAATCCATTGCTCCTTGACCAATGTCCAAAGTCCAATGTGGCATTCAAAGAAACATGCCGTAGTAGAGTTGCAGTAGAGCTGAAACAATCAGACAATGAATCGATACCAGTACCAAAAAATAACTTGCTCATATACACAAATGTGCTACTTTTCTTTGTTTTACATCAGAGTAAACAAATTGTTTTGGGAATTTAGACAAGTCAGGTAAAATAAGACCTGTGATCAATTAATTGAGAAAATAATCTGCAGATTAATTGACGATGCAAAATGATTGTTGGTTGCAGATTTCCACTTTTGAAGAAGTAACCAAAAAGCAGGTTAGACCACTTCTTCGTGTGGGTAACATCACAGCTGTGACCTTCAGTGTGGCTCAGGATTGACATGCATTCCTAAACGATGCTCTCAAACCAAGTCCAATTAAAGTCAATTAAAGGCTGCATGAAATTTAAAAAAAATCTGTCATTCCCGGACAGGTGTATCATTTTGCTATCTATCATTGATTGCTAAATAAAGCATATGTCAATATCCCTGATATCTGGATCTTTGGGGTTTACGGCCCATAATAACTCCTTTGAAAAACACATCTTTCGAAGTGAACCTCTCTTCCATTAAACCTTGAAAAGCGACCCATACATCCTGGTTCATGAGTCGAAATGTGTGAGCCATGAAAGAGAAATACAACGACATGGATCATTGGCCGCAGTATCTTTTTTTTCCGAGTCAAAAATATGAATGAATGGCATTCCTCTGTATTACAAAGGAATTCAAATTTCCACCGCTGCATTCTGCGGTTAGCGCCTACGGCCAGGTTCCAGGGGTCTGCGACACAAACAGGACCCCGCTGACGGGAGACGAGGCCCCTTCACCGAGGCACATACACTCATCTTCATGACAAAGGCCTGGCTGGCCCCCGCAACCTGATCTATTCTCTTTCCAGAGTCACTCAGCAGTCTCACATTAGACCTTTACACTTCCTCTGCTGGCTCTCCTTCCTCCGGCCCTGAGGGTGTGAGGACCACGGGTATCTGTGCGTCTCTGTGACGCCGCGTGTGTGTGTGTGTGTGTGTGTGTGTGTGTGTGTGGAGTGGACACAAAAGGGGGTGACCTCATGTGACATGAAAGGAGACTTGAGAATCCCGTCTCAAACTGGAGTCAACTGGAGGGTCCACAGCGCCGACAGTCCTGCAGTAGCCTATTAACTGTCATGTGAGTCAAGTTCGTCTGCTGAACCGCCTACGGCACAAAAAAGAAGAAATCCTGTATCGGGTTTACCTTCCGTCCGACTGATCAAATCTGTAAACTTTATTGCTAATTGAAGATTACTGGAAATGCAATGTTCTGCGAAGCAGCAGGCAGGTGACAACAACAATGTGGCAATAACTTTTCATCACCTTTTTTCCTGCAGCTGTGGGTGGGTCAGGGGGTTGGTTTGGAGCGTTTACTGCCGCGTGAGAGGAGGGACGGAGTATAAAGTGGAACCAGAATTTCCTGATACATTTTTTCTTCATTTTGGCGGAGCCTTTGTAGACAAGCCAACACATCTCGGCCGAGTGCACACACACACCTGCAGCCGGCGGGAAGAAGGAGGAGGAGGGGGGGGGGGGGGGGGGGGGGGTAATGGAGCTCCACGGTAGACCGCAGTAAATAACCGCGTAAAATTAAACCCCTGGCAGGGAAGTGATGTGGAGCGAGATAAAGCACAGCATTCTCTCAGGTAGGTCCATTCAAGCTGCGCTGCTATATGTGTGGGTGGGCTGCAAAATCGGAACCAGCTTTTACGGGCCGGTCGCTCAGAGGAACCGGTGCAGTGCGGGAAAGGCCGGGCCAGCCACTCAACAGTATCTCGCTCCAGCTCGCTCCTGGTAAACCGCATCACAGCGACGCGGACCTTTAGCCCTCATCGCCTCCCGATTGTCACATCTCTCCCATTCCCGTACACACCTGCTTATCATTGCAGGATAATGGTAAAGTAACATAGCTTATTAAATGGTTTGGTTAAACGGCTCAAAACAAGCTCCAGTGGGTGTTATGCTGATGTTAAAAACATCTGTGTTGACAGCCAACAATAAAGCAGAGGCACACCCACTTTTTCAGATCATATGAATCATATTCTTCATATTATCCACAGCGCATGTTTTGTTTCGATTTTGTGGCTTGCTGTAATGTAGAGAAAGACGCATCCAAAGCTCTTTGACAATAGAAAAATGAAATAAAAAAGCATAACAGGGAGTTGCTAGTGCTGTTAACCTCACTGAGAATCCACCTCACTGTACATTCTGCAGCTTAACAGCTCTCAGACACTTTCATTGTTTGAGTTCAGAGGGGTGTTTGTTTGAGTCCTGGACTGGAACTGACAATTCTCATTGTCAATTATTCAGCCAATTATTTTTAAGTTCTCCAAAATTCAAGGTTAGTTCTCAAAATGATTTTAGTTTTTCTCCGACAGATAGGGTGAGTGAGAAACGGAGGGCACGAAGAGAAAGAAATACTAATCCAGCAAGGGCAAAAACTGAATGAAAGGAATGAATGAAAAAACTAAGGAACCAATTCTATAATTAAACGTATTTAAAACAAAAGCAGGGAACAGGAGGAACCTCGGGCCGCCTCTTTGGTTTTGAAGTCCTCTCTCTGTTTGAGGTCTCAAGGTTTGCAGATATGTTGAGGAGCGTCAAACATTCAAGCCGAGACAGCCAGATGTTTTTCAGAGGAGTCAGTGGACCACACCAGAGCTCAAACACATCAGTGAATGATGGACTTCCATTCAACTGATAGAAGTGGTGGACCTCTCCGTTACTGCTGGAAGTGTGCAAGACATGATAGGTTGCCATCTTTGACAACACGTTAGCCAGAATTGCTAAATATGTTGATGTATGGAGGCTGTGTGCTGTGGGTTTCTCTACTTCCTGTCCTCGTATTTCATTTGGTTTAGTTCAAAATGTCTTTGTCTGGAGGCTACCGTGGTGGCTGTATGTACTGCATAATGTACATCACGCTGTTGAACATTAACTTTATATTAATACAAAATCACTAGTTTTTATACATTTAGCATAGCCAGCTCATCTATTTTAAATCACGACTTAAAACCCATTGTTACAGACCGGCTTTTATGTGATGTCGTCGCTTTTCTGTTTTATTTGTTGATTTTACTCAATTATTTTACTATATTATGTTAGTTTATTTTTATCATATCACCTGTCTCACTGAGCTTTCTGTTATTATCGCCTTGCTTTGGCTGCTTTGTCTGTCAAAGCACTTTGTAAACTCTGTTTTTAAAGGTGCTATATAAATAAAGTTATTATTATTATATGTTTAAATGCCGTATAACCATATTGGATGCGTGTCAAAAGACGCAATAGAAGTTTTTGCCCTGCCTCTATGGTAGTATTTTGCTGAGTACATGAAAACACAAAGACAATAAAAAGCACTCTTACTCTTCAGTAAAGAAGTTCCTCCTCATGATTACAATGGGAGCACACTAACGCAGCGTTTGTTTCCTGCATTGCCCTCTATTTAGTTTAATCGATTTCATCACATGAAGGTGTGACTCATGGGATCGGGGCTCGGTAATTGCAGAGGAATTAATTCTGTCTAAACTCATAAAGCATTAGGTAAGCTGTGGGTGTGTCGCTCCGTGTGTTTCAGACCAGTCCTGTCGCCTAGAAGGAACGCTAAATCAATACCGGCCGACATGTGTGATTCGAGCAGATGTTTAGTCATCCTGACACTCTGCCAGCTGTTTATCACTGCGATATGAAAGGGCCCGAAGTGAGTCATCCCGATAGCACAGGCTGCTGCGCCGTTCAAGTTTAGGCAGTATTACTATGACTTAAGTGGTTATCTGTGCTCTCTCTGTAATTCTTGGCACACCGTTGGGCTCTAGACGTGCTTTTTCGCCAGGGTGCCAGCTGCACACGTCATCCGGGTTAACAAAACAGTGAAATATCATTAGCACAACTGCTAATGCCCTCATGCACTCAGACACAATGCCAACCACATGTCCAAGAGGTATTTGAGTCTGTTCTGTGACAAAACAAGCTTCGACTTTTAGCTTTTTAGTCGGTTTTTTTTGTGTCTATTTCGGCAATTCCTCTTTTCGTGTCGCAGACTGGTATGACGAGCAGGAGGAGCAGAAATCATCACGCTTTGCTAGACAAAGACCAGAAGACTCAGAACCCGAAGAAGAGGCGCTCTTGTTGTGTTACTCAGCGCCGCTTGGCCCCGGGCTGTCTTTCATGTGATGGCTGTTTTTACAGCGAGTTAATTCCTTGAACGAGACAGAGTGACTAGGCACTAATTTACAGTGCTAGAGGGAGGTCACAGCCCAGCCTCTTCGTTCCCCCTTGTTATACGGTAATTCATCATTAATTCATCATTAATTAACTGTGATTCTCTCTCTCATAGTTTGGGTATTCTTAAGGTAGAACATCAGCCCAAACCCTCCCGACCTCCCACGCAGGAGAACATTTCTCCCTTCGCCTGAGGGTAATCCACTAAAACCCCAGCTGCTTTAACTAACTACAGCTCATAAATAGGATGAATATTAAAGAGGAACTGCGCACTTAAATGTGTTTTTTTAAGCTGTAAACTCAATACAATGACTGTACTGTGATACAACACATCACTGCTGGTGTCGATATTGATTTATTATGCCGACTTTACAAAAGTCATGATGGTAGTTGTCGGCTACAACAAAGCTATTTTCAAGACTCTTTCAACCATCTTAAAGGAATAGTTTGGGAAATACGCTTATTTGCTTTCTTGCAGAGGGTTAAATGTGAAGATCGATACCACTCTTTCCGTTCAGTATGAAGCTGGAGGCAGCGGCCGGTTAGCTTAGCTTAGCATAAAGACTGGAAACAGCCTGGCTCTGTCCAAAGGCAACAAGATCATCCTACCAGCACCTCTAAAGCTCTCTAACAGATATTAGTGCTCCTGACTGAGAAAAAGACATTACACATTACATAATAGTATACACACAAATAGTACAAATAGCCACATGAACCCCCCTTTGACACAGCAATGTGTTTATCTTCCACTTATTATTTTGTGTGAATTAATCTAAGGAGATGTAACATCCGTAGTGAGCTTTAGAGGTGTTGACAGGTGGATTTTGTTACTTTTCAAAAGAGCCAGGCAAGCAGTTTCCACCTGCTTTCAGTCTTTACGCTAAGCTAACCAGCCGCTAGCCCCAGCTTCATGTTTAATTGACGGTTATTAGAGTCCGATCTAACTCTCTGCAAGAACTAGTGATACCGGAGGCATCATAAGGACAGCTGCAAAGGGAGGCAACGGTGAAAAGGAAAAACGGAGGAACTAGCTGTCCATGTGTGCAGAAGAAAAGGAAACAAATGGAGAACAAAAGATGATGAGTCATGTAACGCACACACTACTTGAAGGGGCCTTAAATACACTAAGCTGTATGTGGCTTTGCGTAATGGGTGTGACGCGGTCAGGGCCGTCCACTGTCATTGGTCAGTGTTGAGATACAAGCAAACATCTGTGTTTACGGGGAGCTACAACAGCTCTCCGCTGGTGGTTTACTTCCACATTCCTCGGACATAAATGAACAAACACAGCACAAACGCATCTACAGGCACAAGAGCACAAGAGCACAAGAGGGCCTGCATTCATTTGGAGTGGCGAAGCGATGCTGGCAGTGTTTTTTTTACGGTGTGAGTGTGTGTTTGTCTGTATGAGACAAACGCACACAGGCCAGACAGTTCCAGCAAAGGAGACGGGACTGTCGCCCTCAGGAGAGGATGGATGGGCTGGGAGATCAGTGCAAGGGGTGTGAAGGGGAGGTGGTGAGGGAAGGAGGGGAGGAGGGATGGGGTGTGTCTCGACACGCAGCCCCTCTGGGTAGAACGGCAACGACATCCAAAGCACTTCCTCCCTCGTACTCCCTTTAAAGTTGTTAAGGGGTAGAGAGAGAGAGAGAGAGAGAGCCCCGTTATCAGTGGCAAAGGCCCTGAGGAAGATGCAGCCCACCTAATTAGTCAGTCAGGTGTTGACTAGTGTCATTTTGTCAGACACTAGTGCAAATGAATTTCCTTTAATGAATTTCCATTAAAGCAATAGACTCGACTTTGGGCTCGCTCTAAAGAGTAAACGTTTTCAGAAGCAAACCACGAAAAACAACAACAATCCAATCTAAAGCCAGGAGACATTTGTGGCTGATTTGATTCAGAAAGAGCAAAATGTAATCCCCATATTCTTTGTTGAGCCTTTGAAAAAAAAAAAATATATATAACAGCGATGGGGAAATATTTAACATAGCTAAGGTTGAATTCAGTGGAATAAAGTACAAATCTCGAGGGGATTATAAAAACCCACCGGCATGTGAAACCCCTATCGTCTGAGGAGGAAGTGGAGCCGGCCCAGGGTGTTTTCCACATTACATGCAGCCCTAATATCAAAGGAGATAACAATTCCAGCTGCGTCGCTGTTGCTGCTACACGCAGGATCATCTGGAGGAGTCATCCCCATATCAGTGGCTGCAGGCCCCCGTCCCCGTCCCCGTCCCCGTCCACCAGCAAACACAATCAGATCCACACACTCGTACTTCTCCGTGCACAAATGTAACAACAAGGTATCAGGTCTGTGAATCACAGCTACACAGGGCTTTAAACAGGGCCTACAAGTAAGGCACCTTTCATTGAGTTCCCTACCTTTGTAGCAGCTATAGGGCGTGGAATACGAAGAAGGTGAAAAAAAAACAAAATCTCTATTCTCAATAAAAGCTGTCGCTCCCTTCAGAAGCTTAATTAGAGGCTGAAGTGGTTGCACGCGATGGATCTGGCCTGAGGCGTAGACCTGCGACAGCTGAGCTGCTACCGCTCAGATGCGCGCCGTCTATTAGGCCCTTCGGGCCGATCAGGCAGAACACGTCGGCATGTAGATTGGATATGAATCAAAAGCATGCCTGTCAAGCTTGCGAGACCCCCGAGGAGAGCAAGATTCATGGTGGAAACGTCCCGCGTTCTCCTCACGCATTTGCGGTTCAGTGTGATGTGAACAGCACGGCTTGAAATTAATGATTCAACGTTTGTTTTTTGGGAGATACGCTCATTTGTTGTTTTGTAAAGAGCTGGATGAGGTTAAAACTCTAATCTCTGTCTGCTGAATATGAAGCTAAAACCAGCCGAGGGTTAGCTTAGCTTAGCACGAGGACTGGAAACAGTGGTAAACAGCTAGCATGGCTTTGTCCACGGGTAGCAAAATCAAGCACCTAAAAGCACCTCTGAAGCTCATTATCTAACTCGTTATGTCTCCTCATTTAATCCGTACAAAAACAACAGGGAGCCACTTTACGGGGAGTTACGTGTGGGACTATTTCTTGGCGGGGTGCAGTGACTTCCTTCACTATTTATGGTCAACGTGAGGTTGCTGACCATACCGTCTACATTATATAAAAATGGACTCCTCATCAAAATTCCTCTGCATGAAAGGAGGCTCGAATTATGTCGCAGTCTTTCCAGAGCAGGAACAGAATGTAGATCCTTTTTTACATTTTTGTCCAAAACCCAACACTTTGCATGCTGTTCTACAACAGCACTTTAAAAAACAAAATTGGCGTACACTGTTGGACCAATAAACTTCTCAATAGTGTGTGAACTTGACAATGTGATGCAGAGCGAGCTGGGCTGTCAGTAAACATGGAGACCAGCTGGTCGACAGAGAGAGGGCACCAGAGATCCCTCACACAGCGATGGAGTCGGTGCAGCCAAACCAGTGTTGAATACAGGTGGATTTTGGCAACACTACATCACTGCATTGCTAACCGAAGTCTTTTGAATAGAGACAAACGTTACACTCTATGAAGTGAAACACACGGTAGAGTGAAGTATCTTGCCAAGATTTTGTTTAGCCAACTCCTGAGCCACAAAAACATTTGCACACAGGCCTTGCTACTCCTCAAGACCTATAAACACACTTTGATTGAAACCCCCAACTTCAATACTGCTTTTTTGCACAAAAACTTGTTGGAGTACTCCTTCAACTACTTTGTCCATGCATGGAGAAGAAGCTCCAACTCCTCACCAAACCTTCCTCCTGCTAAAACTGTGCTTCAGGCTGAACTTACTTTGTACAGCTTCGTAACTAAAAAGTAACTATTTTCCCCACTTGTCCCTTTTGCATCCGTACCTTTCTGTTTTAATCGGTCTCTCGGTGAGGAAAGAAACATTGGCCTTGGAGCAGGACCTTTCTATGAAGGACTTTATTATGAGCAACTGTGGAAAAATAAAAGCATGGCGGCAACATTCAAGAGGAAAAAAAGAAAGAAAGAAAAAAGTCGCGCATAAAAGGGAACCGATAAGGAAGGTAGATTGGCGATAAGACACAAAGACTGTACATGCAGAAACGCGCCAAGACCAGGGAGATGAGGGCCGGCGATAAGACGCGCCAAGCTGAAAGCTGGTGAACCGCAAGCGTCTAAAAACTGAGAGACAGGAAGAGCAAAAAGACTCGTGGACGGAGAGATTGAAGTGCGTGTGTGTGCGTCTCACGGTTGCACCTGTGAGTAATCTTGGGTGTCCGTCAGCGTGCTTTTTTCCGACAGGCATCTCTCTCTCTCTCTCGGCTTCGCTTCCTCTAAATGGACCAGATGAATATGTAATCTGCCCCCTTTCATCCCGCTCCTTTATTTCTAACCCAGGTCATTTACAGCAGCCCGCCCTGGCGCTGATCAGAGTGGCATGAAAACAGCACGAACGCGACATACTGTACACAAGCTACACAAAGGACGGGCGGCGGGGTCAGATCCCCTCCAGCAGCCAAAACCGCCGAGCGTGACGGCAATCTTGAGACTGAACTGGGCTTCACGATACCGATCTCTGCAGGCCTACCGTCATGTATGTGACAGGAAAGACAGAAATATACTTATTTAAAGGATAATAAACATCAGGATATTATTGCTGCCGAGCACACAACAATGTGAATGAGGATGAATTCCAATGACTCAACAACTACTTCTCCAGGTGTTTGGATTTGATTTATTTTGGGCTTTCTGTCCACTGTTTTGGAACAAATATAAAACTCCCCAGCTATTGGAATTTCAAGACTCTCCCAACACACACACACACACACACACACACACACACACACACACACACACACACACACACACACACACACACACACACACACACACACACACACACACGCCTACTACTACTCCACCACATGTATTTATCGTAGAGACACAGTGATACAAGCAAACAGTGTTACATGGCATTTTAGTTAGAAAGGTAAAAAAAAAAGCAGAATCTGTTGTGTTGATAGCATTGTTCCCACGTTTTAATCAGTTACAACTGTAGTTGTAACCTGTGTAATAACACACTAATCACAAACTGTTTTAAAAAGGAAGGGATGAATAGGCAGAATACTTATCTCATTAAAGCCAGGGCTCGGTGATTATTCGTCTTTGTATCTGAATCGTGGAGCCATTTTAATCATAACTTACATAATAAACAGTCTTATCAAGCTGCAGCGATTCCACCTGCGATAATGACCACTGCTGCCTGCAAATGTGTTCAGCAATAGTTAATTAACGTTAACTCTGTCAGTTGGCCAAACAACGGCTCTGCTGTATGAGCATATGAGCTCTCTGCATACTTGGCCAAAGATGGTTTTGTGAAAAGCAGACCCACCACTCGGGATCATTTTTGATGTTTGGAGGAAACAAGGGCAGCAGCGAGTCTTTTCATATGTAAAGATCCAGGTGAGCCCCTCCAGTCAGACAGCTGGTCAACTAGACTTATTGGAATCTCCCAATTAAACTTTCCTCTTTTTTTATTTAATCATATTTTAATGTATATTGAAAATGTGACTTTGTTGTATTGAACTCCAGACAAAAGGTTGTGCCGGGATCCTCACAGTGTTGCTCATAGAGCTCAGTGGAGCTCAACAAAATGACTTCACACATTACGTATTATCTGATCTGGGCAATGTGTAATAAAGGAGTTCCATCACCTTCATCCGGTTGGAAGATGAGGAAAGATGAGGCCGCCTCAGCTGAAGTCAGAGATGATTTATAAAGGAAAGCTCATGACAAACCAACCCTATAGGACGAAACAAAGTAAGGCACCAGGGGGATGAAGACGATAAGAGATCTTCGTGTTTTGACTGTCAGCAGCATCTGCTGGGTGATGATAATGACTGAGGGACAGTGGAGCCCACAGGTTACGGTAGAGTTTATTCTGCAGTTTGATGTTGTCACATAAATGAAAACTGTACAAGCAGATTATACTGCATAGGCCATGGAAACAAGCAAAACATCAGATACCAAATATGGAAGAGCCACTGACGACTGAATTGTAAACAAAACAAAAGAAATCAACAGAAACTAACTTTCACTTCAAGTGCAGTTAGCCAATCTACTGTAACTTCCTGTCTTTCTCCACCAGCATTTGGTCTCCGTGGACTCTTGTCTAAATAGATTAGAAAAGCACTCTTGCTTTCCTGCAGACATGGCAAGCTGTCTGCTGTCCATCAGTCCACATCAAGCACATCCAATGCGCTGGCCTCCACCTCCTCCTACTGCTGTTAGAAACTGAGGCCGAAGACGGGCGCCATGCCAAATACACCAGATAGTTTCATCCACAGCTGCAAGCAGGCGGCCGCCCCAACTAACAATGGACTCCACTCATTAAAGCCGACCCGGCACTGACAAAAGAGAATCGCAGGGAAAGAGCAGGAGAAAGGGGAAAACATAAATCGAAAAAAAAGGCTTCCTGTGATGGACGAGACTCAAGAAGGGTTATGAGATGATATCAGATGCAAAAGCGATACGGTTCTGTATCCTCGGGCTATGCAGAGCAAGCCTCCCACGTGCGGAAATGAAACCAGCCTCTCTCCACAAAAACACTACCACTACTATCTGCAACTATGCTACTTTGTTCCCACGCACAATGTAATTAAAACAAATGTATATATATACGATAAAACTGAACTGGCAACTATTATGTATTAACTATACTATGCTAACAACTTGTGAACAAACACACTGGCAACTGTTTCCCAAAGCTGGAAAGCATTAACACAAGGGTGTACTCGTATTATTCACAAAATATTAATTTCATGCCCAAATATTCATATAGCAGTGTTTGAATTATTACATGACGCTCTGTATGAAAACCTGGGTAAGTGTAATATTGCTACAATATTTTTGGAAGACATAACTTTTGCTGGTATTAATGTTTTCTGTCAAATACTACTACTCCTAATAAAAATAATAGGGCGTTTAATAAAGAACCAGTGTCGTAGCCTTTTACATTACTTATGTAATTAAATAATGTGCACAATATTCATTAATTTGGAAGCAAACTGTGTATATCAGAATGTAATAAAAGGTAAATATAAATACATCTACTAGATTGATCAACTCATTAACATATGTAGTTTTTACTTCAAGGCTCATTAGAAAAACAAGACTAAGAGCTTACAAACATGCAAGCGGCTGTTTGAGCCTATAGTGAGCTAAATGCTAACACCAGCATGCTAACATGCTGATGTTTAGCAGATATAATGATTTTTATTTTTTACATTTTAGTTTATCGCTTAAGCATGCTAAACGTTTGCTAATTAGCACTAAATGCAAAGTACAGGCTGAAGGGAGTGTTTTTAGTGTTAGCAGGTATTTAGCAACACTGCTAGCATAGCTAAACAGAAAAAGGACAGGAAAATACCAGTCACAAATGTTGTGGTGGAGGCGGCCAGTGACTGGAAATGAGAATGAACGACATGGTTAACATCAGCTGTAATTATCTTCCATTTTCTATGGGCTGTTATTGGCAGTGACATTCCTCCACACAGTGTTTGATTAGCCGCAGCTTCAAAACAGTCGGAGATCTTTTCTCTCACAGTCGCATAAGAGCTGACCACAGCCTTCATTTCTTCCAAGGGGTCCCACCAGCGGCCTGTGTTTTCCTGCGGAGACTCTAACATTAAAGACTGCTGCCTTCTATTTCTGTCATACGGTTAACTTTTACAGAATTGGGCTCCGACAACTAGGGCTTCCAGAACTGTGTGTGTGTGTGTGTGTGTGAAAGAGCGCATGCAAAGCGGCAGCGTCATGCTGGGAGAGCAGTTAGCATGTAGCATATAAGTTTCTCAACACATCCTTCGTTAGCAGCGGGGACATAGCTTGGTGCGTTGCCCGTGTAACCTGACGCTACCGGTAATGGCATTTCATGCTTTCACACGAGCTCGGACTGACTGTGTGTGTGTGTGTGTGTGTGTGTGTGTGTGTGTGTGTGTGTGTGAGTTGGGGGGGTGACCAGCGACCATCGAGGCATCTAACGGAGGCCTGGGCAGGCCGGCAGAGGGCGGGGAACAGCTGGCCTTTCATTGAGAGGCTTTGAGTGCTGGCAGTTAAGATTACACTCCAAAGAGGGGGGTGTGGCGGGAGGGGGGGCTTTGACATTGTTCAAATAGGAGCCAACTGTGCTCGGAAAAAAAATATAAATATATGCAAAGGAATAGAGTAGCTTGAAAGACTGTCGGGGGTATTGTATTGTCAAGCAATGTTGCCTCTTGGGACAACGAGAGTTACTGAGCGGACTGAAGACACAACCACAATGTACAGCGCATGCTATTTCTAGAGAGAAGCTAAGGCTAATTATTATTTGTAAGCAATGTTAACTGGGCCAAAGCTACAACTCGCAGCACCAAGACTGTAATCTGTGATGTTTTGCCAACGTAGCACCGCCCCATAGCCCCACCCACAATAAAACGCAACCGTTGTGTTAGCAGAGCTAAAATAAGTTCAGTCAGCTGGATCCTCTCACATCGGGCTAAAGAGATGTTGGTAAATGTTTACTATTACAGAAAATATCTAAAGAAGAATTATATCAGTATCGGGGACGGTGTGTGTTGGCAGATATGTCTTTTAATGCAGGGAAATCAATGGCAATGGTGAGAGAGTGCACTATATGTGGTTTTAACAACAATAAAAGATACAAAATGATGAAAATACTCATGAATGATGCCAGAAAACACAATAAGAGGTGTATTATTCAGAATAGACCTTTTTTTTTTTACAGTAGACGACACACTTGTTAACTGTTTATTTAAAAAAAGCATATGATAAGCTCATAGGAATCAATATATTGTTAAAGATTAAAGTAGTGGATTCCAACTTTTTGGGGCCCTTATAAAAAGCATAGTCTAGTTGGGGCCCCTTGTCACATTTGAGATGTCTGTTAGATGTTAAAAGTTCCACCAAAGAGACGATTCACCTCTACACCTCTCAGGTGGTTTCATGTGAATGACTGTGAGAGGATAAAAAAGGTCAAATAAAAAGAGTCTGTATCAGTATCCAATAGTGTCATTCCAAATCGACTATATCGAGAACTTCTCATGACGAAAGTATCTCCCTGGTGAAAAGAACTACAGTGTTAACAGACCAGTGGCAAAATGGCTGCAAATGGAACCACTAACGGGAATTGACCCGCAATTCTCCGCATTATGTCTCATTAACTTCAAATTAAAAAAATAAATTTGTAGGATCAGCTCTGCTGATCATTTATTCAAGGAACATAATTTAACATAATTTAATTTCAACCTCGTGGCACGGAGCTTCTTCACGGCGTTCAACAAGAAAAACACAGCGCTTATCCAACAATCTCAAAACACACATGCAGAGCAGCAGCTCAGTCCATTCATATGCTGCGTGTTGTTGGATTCGGTATCAAGTGGAGTACATATTTTGACACCTTGTGGAATGATTCCATCTTGTTATTTTTAGCGGCTCCCCCGTGTGTCCCTGCACCGAGCTGCCATAGCGCCCTGAGACCCGGCGACCTGCTCTGTGCCGCGGCCCCCATAGAACTAGGCCACCCAGTGAAGACATCAACATGCTGATTGTTGGGCTCCAGAACATTTACCTCATCCTTTACCCCCACCCCCATCCTCTGTGCGCCGGGCCAGTTGGTTCCCACACTCCCCTTCTGTAGCAGGCATCACTGCTCCCCGACCTTACCCCAACAAAAGGGCCAATGAGCAGTGACCTCACCGCGTGGAGGCTCGGTGCTCATGCGCAGCTTCACACGCACGCATTGTGGCTAAACACCTACATTCCGGCACACATAAACACGACCGTGAGCGCACATCTACACACCTACTCCGTGGACACCCCCCGCCCCCCCCATTATCCCACAATGCCACTGTCATCCACTCCAGTTGATGCGCGCTCCGACCGCAACTCAATTGCTCTGGCTAAGTCACAATGACATGTACAATCCCGCACGAGGACAAAGAAGAAGTTACCCACAAATGTTGCACAGCGCGCTTTGTAATCAGTAACGAAATGCTTCAACCGTTCTAAGTCACAAATGTTTTTCAAATGTGTCTGGAACAAGGAACCGAATGACAAACATTTAATTCGTATTTCTTAGAGTTGACATTGATATTTGCGCCTTTTCGAGACGATCCCTAGTCATAGTTTCCCACCACAACTTGGTCGAGAGACATGGCAGACCCGCTGGATTCCGACCAATCACGGCTCGCCATCTTTCCCAACTTGCATGACAAAAATCAAACATTCCCGCCTGCAAATACAGGATCACACTGGAGGTACCCCTAACGGGAATTAGTTGCGGAACACCGCTGCTCTTCTGGCTGCTTCATTGTTGTTGTCGCCCCCCCCCTTCTTCTCAAGCTTCTTGGCAGAATAAAAGGCCTCCCTGATCAAAAGGACCCAGAGCTCCAACTGAAAAAACCTGCAGCCATCAAAACGGCTTGTTTATTCTGCATTGCCATGACGATATCAGATAAGAGATCTAAAAATATAGGGGCTGAAGAAGCGGGGCAGACGATGACAGAGTGAAGCGTGCAGGTTACAGTGACTGAATCTGTATAGCGGAGGAAACAGAGGGAGATAAAAACGGGGGTGGGGGGGGGGGGGGGGGGGTGCCTTTTTCCATTGCTACTGGAGACAAACACAGGCCCGGTCAGCCCCTCGGTTAACTACGGATTAAAGCTTGCGTATGGCTCATCCCTCAGTGAACTGAAGGATGCATACCGTAGAATGCTATTTAAATGCTGCCTAAATGCCACTTTGTTCTTAATGTAATCCATGCTTCTTCAAAGAGGGAGGCGCAGCTCAACTATTTCCACTGCTGAAAAAACAAACTTTGATAGCGGTTTTAAAATAGCTGACTGATATAAAGAACCTTTCATCTATTTACATTAGATAAGCCATCTGAATAACAGTAAAACAACGAACAATGCAACGTTTCCAAGGCCTATCTCAAGTACGGGTAACAAAGAGCAGTGAGTGACTCGCAATAATATAAATTATTGATTTTGGTATACTGTGTGGCAATAAAGTCTACAGCACAGATTCTCCTTCCAAGAACCACTGCTGAGATCCTGCACCCCATTCACGTGTGTTAAATGTTTCTGTTACATGTCACAATCAGACATAGCAGAGCAAAAGCGAGTCACTCGCTCTTCCACCACGCCAGTGCACAAAGTGTCCAAGAGTGAACCGCGAGCAACGGGCGGGGCTGAGAGGGAGAGCTCGCAGTGGGCCGTCCGGAGGAACACACCCCTCGGCCGCGTGGCCAATGATCTCCGAGGGAAAATGTCACCCTGAAAAAAAAATGATTGACAAGCCCCAGCTCCGACTGTTAGCGGACGACGCTAAGGAGGGAACAAGCGCCGCATGCCCGCGTAGCTCGTGGAAACATAACTCACGGCTAGGGTGGCCTCCCGTGTCTCCGATGCCTCCCCCCCCCCCCCCATTCAGACCACAGCCGTGCAATACTATACCTGCTAACAAGGCAGCCTGACATTCTGCCTCCACTATTTACTTTCCGCTGTATTTATGATCTCCTGTGTACTCTGGAGGCCAAGCCTTCTTATATTCCCTTTGATTTCTTTCCATTAAAACGGTGTCGCTTTACCGCGTCAATGATTGTCGGGACCTGCGTCTGAACTTTGAACCCCGACCCGGGTCAAGAGGCGCTCTCTCCCGTACGCTGTAGGAAGGCGAGGCCCGGGGAGAGAGGGAGAGGGCTCTAGGTTGGGGGTTAACTCGTTTACGACTCGCACCATAAAGCTTCCTGAAAAGGTTGGCCGGGCTGAATAAGCAAGGGTATGTTAACCTGTCACCTTCCCACGCACCAGACCAGCGCAGGGTCACGAGGAAACGGCTCCACGAGGGTGTGTGTGTGTGTGTGTGTGTGTGTGTGTGTGTGTGTGTGTGTGTGTGGTTTTTTGAAAGTGTGTTTGTGTGCCACAGTGCCTGTGAAAAGGCAACCAGACGTGTCTTTATCCTCTCCTAAAAAGCAGGTGTTTGTGCAAGCCGTCCCAGGAGTGGCAGCCCCCCCTTCGGCTGCGGCGCTGTGAGATCGCTCCCACCTGTGAAGATCAAATATGAGACATTTATTATACAGGGGGGACTTATCTAGCGCTCCCTATCTGATGGGCTATGTAATGGAGAGGCCCTGGACGGATCCACTTTCACTGCCCTAAAAGGCTGGAGAGGTGACCCAAAAGGAAAACATTATGTGAGGAAACAAAGGCGTCGTGGGCGTGGAGGAGAAACAGGAGGATACTGCCCTCTCTCCCCAGTGCTCGCCATGTAGACTGGAACCACTGGGCCACTGCAGAGCATATTGTGTGTGTGTGTGTGTTTTGTATTGTAAGTGTGTGGGAGGTGTGTTTGAGATCTCGCTACTCACCGATTTTTCAAAGTTGTTCCTAATTAGATGTTTACAACAATAACTGGGTTTCGGGAGGTAGTGATTAACTGTATGTGTTAGACATAATTATGTGCGAGCAAAGTGCAGACATTTAAACCGGAGAGCTGTAATTTAACCATATTGTGGCCTGTGCATCATTGTGCACTTTGTATTGTGAAGTCTTTAGCAGCACCCTGCTATAAAGGGCCACCGCCGTTCATCCTTTTCGGGCCCCCCGACCAGACACTGGTTAAATGATGTCGGGCTTCTCCGAGTGTCTCCTTCAGCAAAGGACTCGTGGGCCGACACTCGCTGCAGTGCACGTCTGCAAACTGTTGAATCACATGACTACAAAGAGCTCCGCAGGGTGGCTCGACCGAAATCCCAACTTATGTTTACCGGTTGCAAAAAGTCAAGATGGCGACGGCCATATTGCCGAACTCCAGGCTTCATAACGGCGGTCCACAAAGCAACGTCACGATGACTACGTCCACTTCAGTCTGAGGTTTGAAACACAGGGCTGATTTCGTCTTGTTATTGATATAATCAATCTGCTGCTGGTATAATATGTTGTGTCTGGCTGCTAAGAGTGAACTGCATTTACAATGAGAGACGCTAGAGAAAGGATTATGCAGGTGAGCTATCATGCATCTAAAACGACTTTATTATACTAGATGAACCACATTCAGGTCAAGGATTAAAGCGGCACCGCTGGTGCTTCTATTGTGTGCCTAATCATTTACTCCCTGGCATTAAAAGAATGACAGTAAACACCTCAGAGTTAATTAAAAGCTGCAGAGATAAGGCTACCGCTGCTTAGTCAGGGTACAAAAAGGCCGGGACTTCCTGCTGGGGGAGAGGAAGTGAGTCTTGGGAGAGGTAGAGGGAGGGGTGAGAGATTATCTCTCCCCATTAGCAGGCTTCACTGAACCAACAGAGAAGTGTATGGCCCGAGGATACACTTTCAGATACAGTCCGCGCCTTCGAACGCACTTCAAAGCATTTTGTGTTTATACATCAATAATAAAGAATCAGATTCCAAGTTTAATACACACACAACTTTTGAACAGTTCAAAGCCTGTTTTCATGCCAACAAGAGTGCCATGTGCACAGTCAGACTCGACATTATATGGGTGAGCACCTGGTTCAGGTACAGTGAGGCTGCCACCTGATCAAATAAGCAAAACAATGCACTATGATAAACATACAGATGGAAACATTCACAGTGCTCACCTGGCAAAATGTACTATTAAAAAAAAACTAATACACTGCACAGTATGTCATGTGCACTGAATTGTATGAATATTGAAATATGAGAAGTCACAGCTTGATGTTCAAATTTTGTAATTTCGCACCTTTAACGCATATCGCCTTATCTTAAAATAGCTAATTGGGCTTTTCTGGTCCTCATAGGCCCTATTAATGATTGTATAATTACCTCCATATAAAATAGTTTTCTGGTGATTGTGATAAATATCTCGCTATCGTCAGAAAGCAAATGTATGGCTTTACCAACGTCCAACTGGATGTAGATAAAGATTCTATCCCGGGTCGGCTTTCTTTTACAGTAAGTCAATAATTGATTAAAATCTGATGAGTTGATTAGTCCCCCGTTCTCCTGTTTATGGCTACTTCCTCACGGACACACTCTGCCAAAATGAATTGGGCAACCGGGCTGGATCATCTCAAGATTACCTGATAATGAAGTCATCACCAGACATTCATGTTTGATATCTCAAGACAGTCGTAAAATTGAATTGTCAGAATAAAAGGGATGGAAAAAAAAACGGCTAAATATGCAAACATTTGAATTTGTCATCAGTAATTAAATAATAACGTTGTGATAACAATTAGGCAGTGGTCGCTGGTTCCAGTTTTGTCTTTTGGTTTTAAAAAATGTGGATGACTGCATTGTTCATTTTAAATGCTACTTTAGAGAAAGAAGAAAGAACGCATCACTCAAGATACTCAAGTGACCAAACTTTCACACTCACAGAACTGTTGGTACTATGGCAGAAACAATTAGTTGAGCGATTAGTGACATGTATGAATTTTGTTCATCAATTGAGTGCCAACCATGTGATTTCTCTCAAATATGGAGATTTGCAGATTTTTTCATACGACACTAAACTGTCAAAATAGGCAATTAGAATAAGCAAACTCCTGCTCTGTGTTTCTGATACATTATAGACTTCACAATTGGTCTATTAATCAAGAAAATAAGTGGTAGATATATCAATAATGAAAGTAATTGCATTTCCAACTCTGGTATGAGAAGACGAGAATCTCACTTGACTCTCTTGTGCTCCCTGCATGAGAGCAGCATAATCTCAGACATCAACATGGATTTTTAATAATAAAAGACATAAATCAATCACGTAAATCCTAAAAAAAACAGTAACATCATGGATTGAGGTGAAGCACTCGTGTTTTTACTCTTCCTGTGTTTTCGTACCGTGACCACACCAAAGCAACTGAATGCAAACACAAAAGGCATTATAAAAAAAAGAAGTGTGAGTGGGTGAGGTACCTGCCAAGGACAGTTTAACCAACATGTGCATGTTCAAGCAAGGGGATTAGGAGAAAGACCGAGAATGGGAGGAGGAGGGAGAGGGATGGGGAGACAAAAGCGGGAGGGAGTGCTCAGATAGTGCTGTGGTGCCGGGATAGGTCCTGAAGCACAAACTGTGGCTGTGGCCTTTTTGGAAGGACTCCAGGGCTTGTAGTGCAGGTCTCCTTTGATAAAGGGCCACAGTATGTGTAAGAGTGTTGGGCTGCAGCCAAGGTACACAGCCTTTTGGTAATAGTTAACAGAGTGGGCAAACAGTGGAAGTCAGCGGCATGGAGGTAGGTCAGAGAACTGCAGTAGATGCACTGCTGCCCCCCTCCAGCCCAACACTCCCTCCCTGCCTCCCTCCCTCCCTCTCAGATAGATCTGGCACAGCACTGGGACACTTGGCTCAGCTCCTGGCTCTTAGGTTTGAACTGGAGCTTCATCAACATGCTGTTGACTCATGTAGGACAAAGTGCTGTAATGAGCACTCAACAGGATTTTCTTCATAAAATGCTCGCCCGGTCTCACCGAATGGCGTATGAATGACAGGACAATTTGAGAGTCACGTAGCGTGCGCAATAACAACACCGTTCTTGCGTGTCATTTTAGGCTATTTAGTCTGCAATGTAAACATATATGCAGTATTAAAAAAAAGCGAGTTATGGAGTTATAGTTTCCCAAAGTGCTGTTGCGTTATTTTGAAGTTGCGTTAGTGATGTTTGTGATGTGTTTTCCATACTTACGTTAAGTTGTTTGTGTTTTACGTTGTTTGTGTTTTACGTTTATGTTGTTTGCATTTTGCTCTCTTTACGTTTTACATCGTTTACGTTTTACATCGTTTACGTTTACATTGTTTACGTTTTACATCGTTTACGTTTACATTGTTTACGTTTTACATCATTTACGTTTACATTGTTTACGTTTCACGTCGTTTACGTGTTACATTGTACGTTGTTTTTTTTTTAGACGCCGAGAATACACAGATAATACGAAACCACTTTATCCTTGCTAGGGAACATTCCAAGCATGTACAAACACACGTGTGTGTTTGAAATGGAAAGAATGCCCAAACACCAACGTTAATGGCGTGTAAGAGGGTGAAGATCAAAGCCATGGACGCCACTTCAAACAAATTAGTTTCCCCATCATCATTCAACTCTTAGCGCGGTCACCATGACGTTATTAATGATAACATGCACACTTCCTCTCATGTTCTACTGCTTCATTTTCATATTTATTATCACTGTATACAGCCATGAAGACTTAATGCTCTGGAAAAGATTTTGACTCACTGGCATGAGTGGAACATTATGTGTCATCTGTGTCCACGACTATTAGTGGCTGACCATGTCACATCTCATTTGGCAGAGATTACAAATGTTATGTTGTTTCTGTGACCACAATGTTAGCGTGTCTTGGTGATTCTTCATGGTCACATTTACCCTGCCAGAGGTAGAAGTGCTACACTCGTGTGTGTGTGTGTGTTTGTGTGCATATGTGTGTGCGCGCGCGTCTTGCTTTCAAGTATTCCCCGCAGTCCCAGACTGTCCAAGGACTCGAGAGCGGCAGACATGTCATTACCCAATCCTCTGCCAACCTGCTGCTCTAATCTCAGAACGAGCAGACCAAACACCAAACCACACACAGCTCTGCTTTAGTCTTTAGAGCTGGCTTTCGGGGGTGCTGTGGTGTAATGCTGTGCTAACCCTAACCTAGGGCCCAGAACAAAGAGCAACACCATGCTCCACTCCACTCCCGCACAGCAATCTGGGGGTTTAAATAGCAGCCTGTGAGGGACTGGGGCTTGGCAGCTCTGGTCACCAGTGGACCGCCACAAAGTAAAAAAAAAAAAAAAGGAGCCCACATGACTGCTTGCAGCTCTGCGAACATGCCTTGTTAGCAGCGGAGTACTACTTTCCTGCTGCCTCGGAGCGGCTCCCACAGAGGAGGTTATCAGGTGAACGGCCCTGATGAAACATCGTGGCCCCTGTTCTCTCAAATACAGACTGCCTTTTGATCCGCCCACCCGATCCCCGTGAAGCGCTGCACACCAAGGGCGGCTGACAGTGAAACAGGGAGGATCTGGTTCTTCATTTTGGCTGCAGGAAGCCTTATGTTGGAACAAATGTAAATACACAGGTTATGTAACCCAGATGTAGATGACACCCCCCCCCTCTCTCCTCCCCCGACTCTATCCCTTCCCTCCAAAGTCCCAGTCTGTGGTCAAGGCGAGAGAGTGATCTGAACTTATTCCAAGTGGAAAACCAACACAGCGTGCTGGCATGGTAAAGCCAAGATAGTGAGGCATATTTTGAGCGAGTCCAACAGTGAAGTCATTCGTGTTTCCGACGCCGACTGCTGTTAGCCGTTAGCGTCGGCTGCACCGCGCTCCGGAGGGTTAAACACGAGGGGAGTCAGCGACGGTCCCGAGCCACTCTCAGGGCACCCTAAACAGCAGCCTGTCAGCATTCCTGCTGGGTGCCAAGGTATTTACTTTGGACAAGAGAGGGAGGCACAGAGAGGGACTGCTTCTAATTAGGATCAGTCAGTCGGGAGGTCACAGCCAATCGGAACGGGTCTCCTAGATACGCACTCTTCTTCCGAGGGCCATTGGACGGTCCACCGGGCGCAGTCAAGTTTGGGTTCGGTTGTTTTGGAGTGAGTGTAACAAGGTCGCTGCATGGCTGGTGGCAGCATTGTTATCTTCAAGGGAGTATACAGCTATGGAATGGCCTCATGGTGGCTGCAGGGCCTTTAAAAACATTGTTAAGAAGAGCACGCAGTGCCCCAGTCCTCAACAATCTTATATGGGGAGTAACATTTGCACGCTACACTCTCAAATAACCAGCCTGCATGTGATCAATTTGGTAGGGATTCAGTTATTGTATCTTGTTTATGGACACTTCAGCAGGGTGAATGTGTCCCGACATTGGGATTCGAACCATGTATTTCAAGGCATGGCGCGGAATGAAATGCCAAACAAAAGTGCCTACTGCCAGCCACCAATCTGGCCTCTAATAGGTTAGTGGAGATGAATGAGAGTTTGGCAGAAAAGACTAACTTAAGCCCTATTCGCACATGACTAGTACTACCTGGGGACCTCTTGTAATTTGTTATAATTGCGGAGGTCATCTGAGATCTTAATCCCGTCAGTCCTGCAAATCCCCCACCGTATTTTGCCAAACAGAGGTCATGTGATATTATTGGTCCCGAGTGGTTTTGGGTCAAATAACTTTTTTTTTTTGCACCGTTTTTTGTTTTCTCAGCGCATTTTTCCTAATAGACAATTAGAGGCTGCGTTTCTAGTTATAATTGAAAGTTTTGACAACATTTTGGGTGCAAATTCATGAGGCTCATCTCGCTACACAGCACAGAGACCTATTCCCACACGCACCGTGCCAAGAAGTCTTTTATACATATATATATATATATATATACACACTATATATATAAAAACCTGCACAAGTAAGCAATTAAGAGTGACCAATTCAATATCTGAACATAAAATTAGCAATAAATAAATCGGCATGAGCAAAGATTCTGACCACAGGCCTGAGATTAGTGGCAGTAGAATGAGACCGCACTGAGTCAGATCTCAGTTCCTCAGAGACAAATGGACCCATGAAGAGCTCTACTGCACAAACACACTAAGTCTTTGAACTGTTGCCCCTGATAAAAACCTAGAATATTGGATTTGTGTGATTTTGACTTTGTTAAATGCATTTGTGAGTGCGTGTGTGTGCGTGTGCGTGTGTGCACGTGTGTTCATATAGCGCCCGAGGCCACGAGACAGCAGTCACACCAGTGTGCGTTTTTTAACAAAAACTCCCTGGAGGGGAAACTCTCTCTGCAGATGAACAGAGACGAACACATCAGTTAAACACACTTAGTCTGGCAGACATACGAACCCTTTGTCTGATTCAGAAGCATGCACTTTTCATTTAGTCCAGCTGAGAGAACAGCCATCTATCATGCTGGCAGGCATGTGACTGGAAGTATGATGATCACAGAGAACAATCATTCAACTTCCGCTCGCACAGCAGTCGTTAGGAGCAGGGGGGCAACTGCCAAAGGGTAAAAAACACAGCTCTGTTTCAAGTCAAAAGACAAAATGATGAAGTATATTTCTGTTCAGCTAGCTATAATCAAGATATGGCTCATTACTCGCATTAATTACTGGCCATCTGAAATCAGAAAGACAAGAAAAGGTGATAGTGAGGACTGACATGTTAACACTGTGACTGTAACTGAATTCGGAGGATAGAAAACGCGTTATCTGGTTCCTGTTTTATTCCAAGTCTTATTGGAACTTCCGTAATCAACTATGCGAGCTGAACAATTGAGCAAGGGACACAGACACAGTCATGCAGCCGCATTTCTAGATTAAGTACTTTGAATTGATTAATCCTTAAACTTTCATAAGATCAAACCTCTTTCTCCTATTGTCACTTGTTCAGCGGCGGAGTCCGCCATTCCTGTGCAAATTACAACCATAGGCACAAGGGACTCACAGGAAATGATGCAAGAATGTAATCCAGGGTAGCTGTTTGTAACTTTATATCTCGTGTTTACTGTCCACTCTCTGCCGATTCAAACCCGACGGCTAATTTACATTAAACACATATTCAACTGGCAAAACACAGGGAGGCTTTTATTGTGAAGCCGTCAAAGGAAGCACAACATATTTGTCAGCAACTTTGGACACTGCCGGCTCTTCGTGTCGAGTTTGTTTTGTGTATTACAGTACCGCAAGGCAGATACTTCAATGTGTCTCAAGCCACGTCAGTGGCATTTCACGTTTACACATTGGTTGTTCGGCTCTTCTAATTCAATAAATCAAACTCTGCATGCAGCACGGAATTATGAGGACCAATATTGAAACTAACACTGGAGCCTTTCTGAGTAGAAGGCCAAAAAAAAAAAGCTCACAAACGGGACATGGCGTTTGTTGTTTGGAAGTGACCATGTGACTTCTGCGGACATAAAGCTTTTTTTGTCCGCAGCGCTATCTCTCTGGATCTGGGGTTACAATATGGCTTTTGTAGTCATGCAGCACTGAAAGATCTAAGTCACTTTGATCCCGCTTAATAGAGTTTGGTAAATGATCTCAGTATGGGAGCTCCGCCTCCTGTGCACACGCACGCACGCACACGCACACGCACACGCACACGCACACGCACACGCACACACACACACACACACACACACACACACACACACACACACACACACACTGTGGACACACTCCCAAAGGCTCACTCATGCTTGTACACACACACACACACACACACACACACACACACACACACACACACTGTGGACACACTCCCAAAGGCTCACTCATGCTTGTACACACACACACACACACACACAGACATAAAGAATCAGACCGTCACACAGGTGAAAGCTTCTCTCCTCGCGGATCGTTGGGCCGAGCGCTCAAGCGGAAAAGGAGAAAATGTGCTTCCACTCAGAAGACTTGCTGCAGGTTCTACTTTCTAAACAATACGTGACGCGCACCTTTCTGTCGTGAGCATAGTTCAAATAGTTTTCAGCTTCTCATACAGGAACCAAACAACTGTGTACGAAATTGTGTCGCTGGGGAGGTGTTAATGAAGCGGCAAACACATAGCCATACAAAAAAAAAACCCACACACAAAAAAAGAGAAATGCCTGAGAGAGTGACTGGAGGAACCACGGGGAGCCGGGGGTCAAAGAGCATTTATCTGTAGTATGGTGATGACTCTTTTCCTCCAAGCTCTCAGCGAACTGAGCGCTTCCTACCTTTTTCTTTTGCCCTTGAAACTAAAGCACATGCAATGAATTACAACCGTTTTAAAGAGCTGTCAAGAAACAAGAGAGGACTGGTTGGAGGAGAGGAGGCGGCAGGAGGAGGAATTTCTAAGCTGCGCGCCGTGAGAGGACGAGGAGCGAGACGGACGGAGAGAAACGAGAAGCTGCAGGGCCCTTTGATGTCGGAGGGGGGGCCCGGGGGGGCACTTTCAGTTCAGATAAACCAGTGAGGGACCTCAGGATAAAATCAATATCTATGAAGTCATTTGGCTGAAATGAACAGGATATCACTTATTAGGTCCCGAATGAGCACTAACAGTTATGGAGTCATCAACACCACTTTTAGCAATTTACGCACGCGAACGCAACACAGACAACCGCGATAAATGCTAACGGTGGGCGCGCTAACGCGCTCACAACGGCGACGCCAACAAGCGGGATGTGCGCTTAGCACGTTAGCGTGCTAAAAAATGTGCGGCATTTCACTCACGCACCACAAACGGCAATGCTCATGGCGGCGCACGCCAGGGCAAATTTCACGGCAATCTATACAATAGTTATTGTACTGACGATATAAACATCCCCAGAGACGTGCCATTAGCATGAATCACTAGAATTATGTTAAGTTGCAGTTTACATCCATGTCTGTCCAAAAATGTTCCAACGTCATCATTACATCTTGTTTGTGTTAAATTGTCATAATTAGCATATAAATTCACGTACGGACGCAGAAACCGAAAACATAACGTCTCCGGCCACAGCTGTGGAGGCATAAAAAAAATGGAATGGTTGTTGAAATATCATGCATTTATTTTGCTTACTTTGTCTCAAAGGCCTGGAAGAGATGGCAAAGATGGACTATTTCATCTGGTCTGAGTTCTCCAGTGTTTCACAGTACACGTTTTAGCCAGTGACTAACGGATTTTGTTGAAAATCTGATCAGAAAATCAGCTGAATTGTTCCGTCTTCATTTTGAGGACTGTTTTTTGTGGATCGTCTGTTTGACGATACGTACACAGAATTCTTCCTTCACCTGAGGGAGAATACAAAACAGACAGCTTTCCCCACATATGAATCCTACTGACTGCCATATGGTGCAACATGGTTCTCTGCAGAATCTCTACAAATGTGGCCTTGATCCCTGGGGAAGGGATGGCTTGCCCCCCCCCCCCCCCCCCCAGAGGATCGGTTTCAACCGGAAGGTTGGAGGACAGGTGCTTCACTTGACCTGCGCCGACGGGACAAGTTCAGAAAGGGTCGCACCAGATACCGATCTCAGTTGGAATGCCAAAACGCAGAGGTATTCTCAACGGTTTAACCCGACATAAGTGAATTACGCTGACCCTGAACACACCCTGGCCCCGCCTGGCCCCATGTCAGGTACGGCGCCATCAAAGGAAAACCAACGCCTGTGTGTCTGTGTGTGTGTGTGTGTGCGCGCGCGAGTGTGTGCGTGTGCTCTTTTATAAGTCGGTGGTGACTCACTGCCCTAGATTGTAATGGATGCGTGGCTATACACGATGGCACAACTTAAAAGAGCCGCGCGATCATTTGCTGCTCCTCCACTGGTGGTTTCTCAGAGGGACACACAATAAAAGTGCTCCAAAAGAAGAGCGAGACAAAGCCTGTATCATTATCATTTTGGTTAAGTGTGTGTTTATGTGTGTGTGTGTGTGTGTGTGTGTGCACCATTTCAAGTTTTTCCACCGCTTTTGTCTGAGATCAATGAACTGTGTGACTATATGAAAGTGCGCACACACACACACACACACACACACACACACACACACACACACACACACTCGCGCAAACACACACACACACACACACACACACACACACACACACACACACACACACACACACACACACACACACACACACACACACACACACACAGGGGTGGAGGAGGACAGGTCTTCACTTTAACGTGAGTTTTTTTTAATGCTGTTTGTTCCCCTTTCCCTCTCCAACTCGGCCCTGTCTGTGGGTCCAGTAGTAATGCCTTTACCATACTGCATTGAGTGTGTGTGTGTGTGTGTGTGTGTGTGTGTGTGTGTGTGTGTGTGTGTGTGTGTGTGTGTGTGTGTGTGTGTGTGTGTGTGTGTGTGTGTGTGTGTGTGCGTGCGTGTGCATGCTCTACACAGATGTGCTACCAAAACAAAACAAAACAAAAACTTGCAATTAAGCATGGGACTGTTTTGCACCCGAGTAGAACGGTGACAGTGTGCTGCAGTAACTTTCTCTCGCCATTTGCATGAGGAGAGCGGCGAAAAGTAGAAAAGAATGTGTTGTATAACGTCCATGAATTCCAGACCCGGTCTAATGACTTAAAAAGAAGGGGGCCGGCGGGATTAAGAGATTTGCCATGTTTCCCCTACCTGCCTCTCCCCTTTTTTTATTCCCAGTGCCCCGAGAAACATCTCGGCGGCCATCTCCTGTGGAAGAGGGTCCGACAGGACGGCACTAGCCGCTGCTTCCTGTTCAGTCAGACCACCCCCCCACCCGCTCAGGAGGAGAAACCATTAGTCCAGAGCTTTGTCTGAGAGGTCGGACACGCGTGGGGGGGGGGGCCAGAGGCAACATGGAACCGTGGTCTCAGATCACTGGAGGAAGGAGACGATAGGAAAAGCACCAGCTGAACTGACGACCATGTGGAGACACAACAAAAAAATAAATAAAAATAGGAGCACGTCTCGACGGCAGATATAAGGGAATGTGAATAATCTCGGTGTTTCTTATGCGATACGCTGGCTTTAACGTTTGTTTCCTAGTAGCCTTCCTTTTTTTATTTTTATTTTTTTAAATCACAGCAAACATCAAAGAAAAGACAGCGTTCCTTTCAAAAGGCAAAGCCGGGGGGAAATTGTGAGCTTATGGCGATTTCATTCGTACCTTTATAGGACTGCCAGTGTCGCCGAGGGGCAGATAGGACTGATAGGGACGTGGTCCTCCTGCTGCTCACGTCGGGGTCTCATATGGGGGATGTGAACTAGGGCCTGCAGCAAATTCAGGCCTTTTCTACTGCTACTGTTTATGTATTGTTAAAAAGAAAAAAAAAAAGGCCACAAGAATTGGACTTCCACGGCCAACTGAGTGCATGGTTTTTAACCTGGAGGTTGTTGTAGATTCATTAGCAAGCAAACAATCGGAGGATCCCATGCAAGAACATATAAGAGTGAGGGCAAAGCACTAAGTTTATTGTGAAAATAATATAGCACTCGTCATTCACACTGGTCATATATTCAGCCATTTTACTCTCAGGGTATTACTTTCCACTGTTCAATTCATCTCCATCCAAACACTTCATGGATTTGGAGTCAAACCCATTCTCTGATCCCATCCTGATGGTTTTCAGATTTCTCACAGTTCTCACACGACAAGGAGTTGAGAGGGCTGATGTGAAACCAAAAACAAAACTCCAGGGACCCGGACCCACTGCAAGAAAAATGAATAAATATATATTTTCAGATGCATCGATGTTATGCCACGTGTACAAAAGCAAAGCTATGCGCCACAGCACCTCCACATGAAGCGGTGAGGAGCCCCGAGGAGCCCTGGACAGGCTGTTATCTCATCCAGGGAGATAGGAAGTATGGACAGGAAATCTAGAGGGAGGGGGGAAATGCGAGGGCCCATATGGGAAGTGCAGTGTAAACAGCCTCCGTTTTTAATCATCCCGGCTCACGTTCGGAACTGGACGCGCTTTGATGTTCTCCCTCAGCGCCGCCTCCGCCCTCCCGTCCCTCGTTACCCAAACGGGCCGTGTCCCAAAATGCGCAGATACCGGCCTGGGACGGTGGAGCCGGGGAGTCACTCAGTATACCTTGTGGGACACTGAGGAGGGAGACGGAGGAATGTGAAGTGGTGCAGAGTTAACTGGTGTTCAGTCAATTGCCTGCCCTGCCTTAATTATAGCCGATGTATTTAGGGGAGCTCTCAAAGGTCAATTCAACGTTTTCAAAAGTTCAACGACCCAAAAATACAGCGCGAGGATGAAAAGAACGCTTCAAGCTAAGAAAAAGAGAAAGAAAGGGGGAGCCCTTATGATGTCCTTTATGGCTCAGTGCCCATTGGAGGATAAACTCCAACTCCTTCTCACAACAGAGGACAGTTGACAGTCCTCTCAAGTTCAAAGTGATCCCAGAAGCCTTTGCACTTCTCCTCTGGTCACAATGCAAGCTTCGTTTTGGGAAACGGGGGGGGGGGGGGGGGGGGGGGAGTCAAAATTCCTCGGCACTTGTATTTGTCCAAATAGCGCTGGCCGGACCCCAGCCAGTGTTCCAATGAACGTGTTCATTCAGAGGACAGGGCACACGTCCAGGGAGATCACAGTTTAATAGATCAGAGGGAGATGTGTACTAAAGCAAGGTCTCATGACTCTGAGGGGGAAACTGGGGATTCCTTCTGTCCCAGGCACTGAAGAGCTTGGTCCTTACATGTGTTAGCAAACACGATCAACACAGGATCTGACGCTTTACGAGAGAACCGACTCCGGTTGCGCCTCTGCAGAACGTACTATCGCCAAAAGGCAACGAGGTATCTGTGCTGTTTGAAGTAGCAGCAAAACAGTGAAAGTCGAGGTTTTGTCAACGTTGCAAAACACTCGCGGGATTTTAAAAACGGGATTTCTGTTTAACTTCTAATGCCAAACGCCGCTTTTTACAAGAAACCACCTTCCAAAAGGTTACAATTCTAATACCACTGCAAAGCCACCGATAAATATCAGCATGGGGCCAAAATGACAAGTAATAACTGTGGCTTATGAAAAGCGTATGCAATGCTTCAGCGTGGTCCAGAGGGACATCTGGGGTAGCTTCTGACAGTCCTAAAGTGCAGGAAATGACACTTACTAGAGGGCAACTTTGCTTTGTGGTCATGATAATACATGAACATTGTTTAAAAAGGGACAGTTCACCCCAAAATCTAAAAATACATATTTTTTTCATGTAGCGCTGTTAATCAGTCCAGATTGTCCTGGCGTAACCTGCCTCGATTCGGAGATATGGGCCGCAGGTAAGAGGAAATATATGGATTTTGGGGTGAACAATCCGTTTAACACAGAGGATCAATCAAAGGAAAGATAAAAGGACAGAGACAGTGTGTGAGGCAGAGAATCTATCACTCAACCTCCTTTCCAGCCTTCACCCCCCCCATACACACACATCCACTGGAAGACAAGGACATAAAGCGGGACCGTAAAGCAGCCTGCAGAGGCAATGGGGACCTGTTGGAACAGGCCTAAGCTGCAACAAAGAGCATCCTGCAGCACAACACCACCTCTGTGCACTTTGGGAACAGCCTGGAAAGATAGCCTATACCTTCATAGCCTCAAATAGAAAGAACCACAAGAGGTTGTCCGAGTAGGGGCAATAGCCCTTCTACAGTCTCGACCACGCTCCATCACCCATGTGCTGCTGTACAGTGTGTTGCTGAAGCTCTCTGCTGAGACCTACAGGGGGTTAATGTCGTGTATTTCCTCTACCTAAACATTTTGTGTTTGGAACGCTACTAAATACTGCGCATGGTTTTATGGGGGAAGAAAAAAATAATAAAGGAAGCTGGAAATCCCAGAGAGCTGGAAGTGTCTTTGATCTCACCTGCGCTGTGATAAGCATCCATAACATGTTGTCAACATCCCACACAGACAAATCGGCTTTAAAAAAAAAAAAAAGCAGCGGCGGCTGTTCGCAAATGTGTTTGAAACTGGGGCTTTCTCTGCGGAGGAGCCATGTAAATCCTCATCAATTATGGCTAACTGCATGCATCTGGCTCGCCATTCACAAAACCTCCCACGCCCAGTGAGTGAGAAGAGACAAGATCCTGCAGTACCTCAGATCTGTCGTCCCGGTAAATAAATTGACACAGCCGTGGCTTAAAAGGGCCCCGGGAGGCTTAATCCACTCCTGAATCCCAAACATGCACACTGAATAGAGTGCATACTTAACGTTTGCTTTGCATTTTCTAAATGGTAAAAAAAAAAAAAAAAAAACTTCAATTATAGGTTTTGCATGAGTCTAAACATGATTTACCGAGTTGTATAACAGTCTTCGACCACACCTTGATATTAAACATGTTGGAAGAGCATTAGATGCCAGGAATAGTTTGAGCAAAACAAAGCTGTCATCTTTGAAAAGGCACACACATGAAAAGAAAAAAGGTTGGCAACCTCAACCGAACCCAGGGTTGAGTCAAAAAATAGACTGAACAACAAGCTAACCTCAATAACACCTGCAGGTCATCAGTGTTCAACCCCACAACAATGGTCACTACAGTCATTTTGATTGGCGTATGGCAACAAGTTCAGGTGGTTAAAATCATCTGGTTGATCAGCACAGTGGATTCTGGGTAATCTGCTTTCTTAGGTCAGAGAAACACGTGGGGCCAACAGTCACTACATAGAGGGATTGATTCACTTAAACAGGGCGGTGTTCTCATTGTTTTTATATATCGTAACTTTTTTCTAATATATGGACGATGAATGTTGAATTATAACTCTCCTGTTGGCACCGTTTAACTTTATCAATATTTTTTACCATACATATTCAAGTTCAGTAGTCTCTAAATGTACAGAGGCAAGAGCAGTACAATCAAGTGTCTACTACAATAAAGAAAGTGTCAATGGGAGAGTCCATTAGGACAAAATGGTAACAAGAACAACAGACCAATGTAACTGTATATCAATGCCCAAAGGATGCCATGTGACAAGGCCGTCCGTTAAGTCCGCATATTCCCACTCATCCACATTGCTTAAGTGTCTGTGAGCAAGGCATTGCATTCCTGACAGCTTTGAGGGCGCTATACACTCGCAGGAGAGCCGGTAGAAACTGACACAGCTGCGCCACTACGACAACAGGTGCCCACCCGCACCCGCTGTGACCCGGCCCAGTGAGCCTCTCTTTTTCAGCAGGCTATATGTTTCGGAGGTGAATGAGTGCGAGCCCTTGTATAGATGCTCTAGTGACGCCTTACCTGCATTAGTTTCCCCTCCGCGTAGCCGGCACTTCCTCCTACGAACAACCCCTCCAGAGTGATGGTTTTCCCCGTCAGCTCGTGGTTCAGCAGTGCCACCTTGATGACCGCTCGGAGGACCGGCCGCTCGGACTCCAGGCCCGGCTGGCCCAGCACCACCTGCAGGGCCGCCATGAGCAGCCACGGCCAGAGCCCGGCCAGGCGCCGCTGCGGGACGGTCATGGCCTCGGCTGTAGCGGCGGTGCCCGGCCGCACATGGTGGACTTCAAAGCAGGCGAGCACCGCGGAGAGACGGGCGGAGAGAATATTTAATATATGTATGTATATAGTACACGTCCCGCTTCTTCTTCCTGCCCCGACGACAAAACGCTAAACGGATACAATCCAAACTTTTAAAGCCGGAGGACTGCCATCATAACTCGCGCGTGAACGTCCCAAAACTTCCATTCAGCACCGGGAGTTAATATTCAAACTCTGCCCGTTGTAGGAAAAAGCCTATCCCTCCGGTGAGTGCCCACATGGAACAAAGCGCGTTGTTACAGGGAAGAAGAAGAAAAAAACGTTCCGAGATGCAATAAGCTCGAATGAACTTTTATCCAGTGTCAGTAATGTGGGTGGCGAAGAGACTGCACGCTCAGAAGGCACCGCGGAGACACGCCGTGTTGTGCGGGAGCTTGAAGTGTGCGTTGACTTCCAGCAGCCGGGTCTTCACGAGACGACACAACAAACGTCCTCATTTGTAGCGTGTTTCTCGGTCTAGTCGAGCTGCTGTATCCTCTTCTCTCTCTCTCTCCCAGAAGAAGGGCAGGTCCTTCTTCATCCGTATCCAAACTGATATTAATATGACAGTGTGTACGCCGTTCACTGTACCTTACAAATCACACTTTTTCACCACCAAACACGGGTTGACACAAAAAAAAAAACAGCATCAGAAGACCGCACATCCCCGTGGGCCGCTACGTTTTCTGGATAATTCCACACAAAAAATAAAGGCAAAGGGCGACAACTTGAACTTCAAAGGCTGGGTTACAGGTTGCCGCAGGAAAGTTATAAGGCATGTTGACAGACAGCAGTGCCAAAAAGTTGGGTAATATATATATATATATATATATATATATATATATATATATATATATATATATATATATATATATATATATATATATATATTTTTACAACCAAAGAGTTGCGAAAAATAAGTTGTTAAATGCAGCCGCTCTATCTAATTATTAACCAGAGCAAATGGACGTTGCCTTACTTCACTTAAAACTTGGTAATTCTACTGAATCTGAGAACTGAGCGACTTCTCTAACAGACCCATCTAATTATTTTCTACAGTCGGTCTTCATTTAAACCAGCTCGCTGTGGGAAAAACACACACACACACACACACACACACACTCATACACACGCTCACACAGGCATTCCCCTGGGTTCAGTGCCTCCGCTGCACTCTAAGAAATTAGATACGATCCTCCTGAGAACACCCGAGGGGAAAATGATTTGTTTATCAAAATCCATCAACGATTACAGCGTAGAAACACTGCAAAAAGTACGCAATAAAAGTGGTCCAAACTCCTTGTGAGCTCCATATGAAGTTGATAAGGCAGAGAGACACCGTGTACAGTTGAGACACCGTCCCAAAAATCTACCTCCCGGACTGTCTCTCGCTCCCCTGGGATCTCATTGACACTCTCTCTACCTGCTTCACTGTCCTGCTGCCTTCCCGTGCTGTCGGAGAGTGGGTTTTTATTGAAACGATGCACGTGTACGGCCAGATGTGTTTAGGGGAAGGCTGCATTTTTGTCGCCTGGGTTCTTTAAAACGAAATGAGAGACCGTGTAAACAAATGTTGTTACAGGTACATTAAGTTAGTATTATGATACTATTAGTTAAATTACAGTAAAGTCACGACAGGTATTTTCTCCTATTTTCACGCAATGTGATGTCAATTTGTAGTCTTTAATAATAAATATCTTTCAAAAACCAGAGTTGTCACGTGATTACTTTTGAACCCAAAACACTTGCATGTTACAGAATTTTATAAATAGTTAAAGTAATAACGAAAGGGGAATTTCCGAGCAGCACCTGAAGGCCACATTGCAGACTGAGGGCGGAGCACAGTCGTAGTGCTGATTAAACACGAGGAAGTGGCTCCCTCTAGTGTTCACAGTGTACAGAACCAGCAGACAAGTGTCAACAAGAAATAATGAAATACAAGTACACAACACTCCATCCGGCTGAATTATCGGAAACATATTTCTCTTTAATTATTAGACTTTTATACACTTGCCTTTAAAATCATGTCAAGTTACACATTTTAAAAACACAACCTTTGAAGTGATGCAGCGAAAAATAAAAAGGTTGGGAAATGCAACCATCACAAAGCAAACAAGCACAAGTAGATATAACAATTATATTTGAAAGCAAATTATTCAATATTTTCTCCCCCATTACATCAGTTTGTTACAACTGGCTTTGACAAACACTACCGATTATGCTGTACACTAAAATAAGGAGAGGCTGAGTTAGCCCTACTGCAGCAAATCTGTATAAATTATACTTTAAATAATTCTTTAAAAGCATCTCATTTTAGATGCTACTCTATTAAAAATGTAGAGGTAAAAATTTGCTTTACAATATATTTTTAAAATTGTACCGTGGTAAAAGTAATTCTAAACAAACAATATAAATAGGACTCTGAGTGTTACTTAAATTATTTTCCAAAGTCACTTCCAATAAAGAAACAAATTTTACAAACAAATTTTACAATTCTTAAAACCACATCCACAAACTTTTGTACAATAAAGAATCATTAAAAATGGAGAGTAAAGTCTGGGAATAGTGAGAATTTAGGATCACATCCTGCAGGGAATCAAGACTCCCCATCACATGCCAATCAAATCAACAAGTTGACATCAAAACGAGAAATAAAACCAACTGTCAGTAAACTTGCATTCACATTTGAAATGCCTTTTCTTCCACTCGTTTCATTCTGACCGCGCTCCCTAAATGTTCAATAATATGTTAGGTGCCCTTCCTGTGCTTGTGCTGCTGGTGTCCTTCAGAGGTTCCTCAGCCTCGACATCTATATTCTCAGTGTCCTTTGCATCATCATTGGTAACCTTGCCCGAGCACAGAGGAAACATCAGCAAATAATGAGTAGGTATTCTGCAAGGTTGTTACACATTCTCTAGTAAATATAAATACCCTATCAAATGTAAAAAAAAATGCATTACCTTGACTATGGCATCTTCGGGCATTTGCTCAGGTGGTGAAATCACAGATCCCTCCTGCTGTTTGAATGCGAGGAGATCAGCCCTGCCTCTCACAGACACCACAGTGGGTCCAGGGGACAAATGGTAGGCCTTCCTGGCGCTGACAGGGTTGTCGGTGTTAATGGAGAACGGCAGTGACACGGGGCCCGGCTTCACTGGGGTCACAACTCTAACCAGGCTGCTATTGGCCGGAGTTTGCATCACCTCATCTGCAATCTGGAAAATTGTGTCCAAGTTAATGTCACATTTTTTCACCTCCTGGTGTTCCTTGTCCTTTGAGTCCTGGTTGCGGTCCACATGAGACAACACATTCACAGGACAGCTTGCCTAAAACAGTGACATAAAAAGAAACGCTCTAGACACGATACGTGTTCACCAAACTCCATCCTCCTCAACCAATTACAGCTCTGGTGTAAGTCACTGATTGCATGACAGGGCGAATACAGTCAAATTCACCTACCTGGTAATAACTGTGGGTCGGGTAGGACCCTTTCTGAAGCCCACCACCTGCCATCTGTGATGCCACAAGGTTCGGATGGTAGCACTGGCAAACTTCAAGAAGAAAAACAAAAGATATTATTTGAGATTATAAAATGCAGGATTCAGGTTTGGGGTTGAAATCTACATTTGTGCATTCCAAATTAAAAATTACATTTATTCAACACACAAATTAGTATATTACAAGTATATTGTACCTGAAAAACTAAAAAAATCTACTTGTAAAGTGATGTAAATAGTGTGGTTTATAACCATTCCACCCAAACTCCCAACAGGTTAACTCATGTCATGCTCACATGGCATATAGTAGCCAGGCTGATTTTGCGCATTAAAAGTGAAATTTGGATTTCCGTGGTTTGAGTGGGCCAATAAACTCTGCTGAATAACCAAAGCATTGGAGCTGGAGGCCGCTTCGTTGTAGTGCTGGCTCAAAGTCACGGGTATCCCTTTGTCTGTAGCGAAGACAATAGGCGAAAGAGCTGCACCGCGGTCCCTCGTCAGGAACCGCGGTGGGACTGGGGTTCCATTGTGAGCCATCACGGCCGGAGCTTTGTTTGGACGGTAAGGATAGGTCCACTTCCGATGAGGGGGGCTCGGCAGTGAATGATTGCCTGCAGCAACAGGAAGAAGCAAAGCAACCTGTTAGACGGCCACACAGTGAAACGTAAAAAGCACTGGATTGAGTAGTTAAAATGGCAATTTAGATGTTCGTATCATAGTTATTCATAGTGATTTTCAATGTTGGGGTTTATGGACCCTTTCCAGGCAAGAAAGGATTAAGAAAAAGTAGATTTTTGCAGCACTGTTCACTGTAACACTACAGGGAAACGTGTGTGACCATTACATTGTGTTTTCACTATATAAAGCTACTTCCCCACTAACAGTCATGCGGTGACACTTGCCTCTTTGGCCATCTGTATCTCCGCCACCACAGCCCCCACTGTACCGCTGGTATCGGCTCGGGGTCCGATGATTCACCTCCAGACCAGCTTGTAGCTTGGCCTTGTTGACGACGGTCAGTCTCATCAGATTCGCCACAAGTTCGGGGTGGTCTCGCTTGAAGTTCGGATGGAAGAAATAGCGATACTGCACGTCGTCGTATGTACCGGATTTCTTGAAGCCGTACAGATTGAGATTACGGACAAAGCTCGAGAAATTGGCCGTTTTGAAGGCGTCGGCGTTGTCCGAGGCGCTCTCGCCGTTTCTAGGAGACAGGACCTGTTGCTCGACGAGGCTCTGATCAATGACGACTACCAGTCCATCTTTGTCCCAGCAGATGGCTTTATTTAGCGGGTTGTTCACCAGACGCCATAGCTTGAAAGGGAAGTTGCTAGAGTTGATGCTCTCGGTGAAGCAACCTTCCATCACATCCATGCTTGTGCCTGTAGAATTGGATAAAAAGAGGTAAAGTTAGTGAAGCCTCGTCTGAGTAACAGGCCAAGCGTCATCAGTTTATGTTAAATAGGTTGAAGTTAGTGTGGGTTTGGTGGTCAACCTTAGGTAGAAAGCGAATTACTTCATGACAATATAATTAACTGGTAACGTTAATGAAGTAGCATTAAAGGGGCTTATTGTCTAACTAACAGAACTATGTTCCGGTTCGGACACTTTTCGTTAATGCTAACGATACATATGTCGAAGGTACGACCAGTTAACGTTACACGTTATGAAGTTAATTAACTTAACGTTAATTGGACTTTCATAACATTAATGTTAATTGTTTCAAACTCCTGACACACATTAACTACTTAACTTTAAAACAACTTGACTTCTAACGTCATTAATAATGTCAACTTTTAAAAAAATACCTAAAATGCTGTACACAAAACCTGAAAATGCTAACTTTTAGTGTTAGTGTTAACTGGTAAGCTAAGTTAGCATTAGCTAACGTTAGCTCCCCAACTAACGGCAACTGCTCTGTATTTTAAATGATCTTTTGCGCAGTCAGGTTTGAGTAAAGTCGCATAAAATGATGTCGACACAGCGTTGTATTTTTGGGGGGTCATAACACACTAAGAAGAAACCTGAGAGGTGAAATGTGACTGTACCTGGGTCTGCAAACGTGTCTCACTCCGGATCTCACAACCGTTGAAAGTTCCCGAACCGTTGAAGCTGTTGGAGTTTTAACGTTCCTTCGGTAATAAAGCGCTCGAGAGGACAGTTTATGACTTGCATCGTCTGACGCAGGTTTGTGTTCATTAGAACACATCTTTTTTTGGGGGGAGGGAAGTATTCAAGTCCACTGCTACCATTTTAAAATACTCCCAGATAAGTTCAAGTCCTGCATTCAGAATATTACTAATGTACACAAGTATTAGCAGCATAATACACGTATCAAAAGTAAACGTGAACCGTTGGCAGACTTTTCCTTTCTGATGTTTATTATATATTTTACATTAAATCATTGGCGTATACTAATGACATAATATGGAAGTGCTTGCAGCTGGTTTGGGGTATTTTTACAAATAACTTCACCTTTTCAAAGATATAAGATGCTTTGGATGAACATTTTTTATTTCATAAAGTCGTATCAATCGCTGTCAAACCAATGCAGTCCAGTAAACTCAACAAATGATCATAAAATTAAAGTTCAAGTATAGCACGTTACTTTAGTAAAGGCATTTAGCTATTGTACTCCAGAAATTAGCTAAAATTCCCTTATTTGAAAACTTATTTGAAAAAGAATTAAAATAAGGTAGCAAAACCTTCTCATGATATTGATATTTAATGTGGATAGATGGATGGATAGATGGATATTCACGTGTCAAAATGTAGTAAAGCAAACTGTGGGCCATTGAATTTCTATTTGGCATCGTTGAATCGTAATAAAAATCTCAGTATTGATCCCACATGTTCCTTAAAAAATAATAGCTAATGCTAATGATAGGTGATATAACAACACAGTATTGACAATATTAATAATAAAGAAAACTATAAATGAAAACAGACAATGTAACAGTTCGTTTAAAAAGCATGTAGTTAAAAATAATTTTTAAAAAAACAGACATGGAGACATTTTGTGAATGTTGGTTGTGGAGTAACCATTTAATTTAACAGAAAAGTAAGGATTAGTACGGAATGTCTGATCCAGAGGAAAACTTTTTTTGTACATAAATTGTGAGTGCGGATCAAAGGGCTCTATCATGGAGATAATCACAGCAGCATTATCAACAGTCAAGGGAATACACAGGATCTTAAAATGCAGCCCATCACTAACAGGAGCCGGTGAGTCCAAATGCTAGAATCTGTTTGGATTAAAGTTATATGATTTTTTTTTTTAAGTATCCAGATGGTCTTCACTTAGAGATATAAAAAGTGATTATCCTTCCACTTCTCAGTTTATCCATCCATACTAAGTATTTGCTTTTGCATTTATTAAACATCTATTATTTTAGTATAATCAAAACGTTGTAACCGTTCTGGATCCCGATGGTTGAAATGCAAGTATGCATGACCAAATACATCAGTCAACGTTTAGTATTTGCATGCCACTTTTCAGGACGTAGTGGAACTAATATACTGTATGTGATTATGTATAACAACTCAAACATAATCCCTGTAACTGAAATAATTGTTTTAAATAATGGCGATATAACGATTTTTACACAGGCGCACAATCTGGACCCCTCTGCTGGGTCAACAAGGCCCTCGCAGTCGGTGACGTAATTCCCCGGCGACTGAAATTGTTCAAAACATTAATCCGGTTGATATTTCAGTATTACACTAGTGTTTTGTCCGGGAGCTGGACATAATGGCTTTGGAAACGGTCCCCAAAGACCTTCGCCATCTGCGAGCCTGTCTTCTTTGTTCTTTAGTGAAGGTAAACGCTCAAACTAGCGTCCCTGCTAACGTGTAGCCGCTTCCTGCGCGCTGTATTTCTCTTCTGTTGTCAAACAAATGAATGTAGACTCCAAAGTAATGCTTTCACAGTTACCTTTATTTACTTAATAATACCAATAGACATACTGAAGCCGGTCCTTGGTCTAGTTTGTTCGTCTACTAACTAAATTCAAACACCCTGTCTGTTGGTACGTGAAGTAGCTTGTGTGCTACTTCACATGTTTGCATCCATTCTTGACTCTTATTATTGTCCTTGGCTCAAGTGTTCCCTCCTCCTTTTTTAGACCATCGACCAGTTTGAATACGACGGCTGTGACAACTGTGAGTCGTACCTCCAGATGAAGGGGAACCGGGAGATGGTTTATGAATGCACAAGTTCCTCATTTGATGGGTAAACGTTGATTCAGCATCGATTATTTAAATAATAAATCAACGTTTTCTGGATGTTTATCATTCTCGCCTGTATGTCCACAGCGTGGTGTCCATGATGAGTCCTGAGGACAGCTGGGTAGCTAAATGGCAGAGGATAGGTAAGGATGTGTGCCTGTACTGAAAGCTGCATTAATCCATTTTGACCATGATGGAGTAGAGGAACTCGAAAGTAATTATTATGTCAATAAGGACCTTATTTACTCCATAAAGAGATACATGCAGTCTTACAGTTGACAGCCAAATGCTGTTGAGAAAGATAACATTTGTGTATGTTGTTTTTGCTCCATCCTACAGGCAACTTCAAGCCAGGTGTATATGCAGTGTCAGTGACAGGCAGACTACCTCCAGGTACACTTTATCTAAACTAATCTGCCTCCATACGCAGGAAATGACATGTTTGGCTTTTTCTTGATTTGGAATTCCTTCCTTATTATTGCATTTTTAATTCTCCTTTTCCGAAGGTGTGGTGAGAGAGTTGAAAAGCAGAGGAGTGATCTACAAATCCAGAGACACAGCAGTGAAGACATAAACCCGACGGCTTCCAGTTGTCGGTTCAGCCACACCAGAGCGGCGTCGCACTGCTGGGACTGCATTGGATCATGTCTGATGAATTGTGATTAGTAACATCAACATGGGTGCTTATAGGGGAGAAGAAGTGGGTATTTTGTATTTCTTTGGATAATTGAGGAAAAAAATAAAGGACTGTTTTTATAAGAAATGTGAGTTATTGTCTTTAGCACAGTCAACACTGTGATATTTGCTGATTCAGCATCCTGTCATTCAGTTGACAGTGAACTGACGTGGCTGTCACATATTTCCTAAGGTGTCCCGGTGCAAAAGATGATGCAGCCCACTGGAAGAAATGGACAATAGACAAAATGTGTTGTTAAAATAACCAGCTTAATACTTTCCCCAAAATAACTGGTACCAAACAAAACCTATCAAGGTCTACAGTGTATATAGCACACGTGCACATTCATCAATAACTTGCTTTTGCGTAATACAACAAATGGGTGTGCAGAGAGAGAGATACCTCGTTCAGATCCGTGTCTCAATTTCCCACTGAACCATGAGAGTTCATCGTATTCGCAGAGAATCACTGTGGTCTGCTGACCCAGCGACTGCTTTGAAACACCAGAGAGGAGGAACTAAACAGTCTTACCACTCTTGCTTTGTACAAATGCTAATACAACACCCCTGTACTTATTTATTTGGGTCGCAAGATGGTGCTTTACACAGTGCTGGAATTACAGGCAGTACCCAACATTGCCAGTAGGGGGAACCATCAGCCAAACGTTTGCATTATTCTCACCTATCGTGTCATAAATAGTTTTTCTGGTTAACTTTGAATCGCTTTCTAGTTTCCGTCACTTCTTTGGCAACTGTTTCATTGTACACTAGTCTAATAAGATGTGGGGCTATTGCACTCTTACAGTTGGGCTTCTATTACTCTTGAGGAAGATGTGTTTATTGCTAGAGGCTCTGGGCATTGCCTATTTTACTGTAACCTAATGGACCGGGGTCATGCACACAGGGGAGTCCTGAACACTCTGGAAGGGAGCACAGTGAGCTCTTGCTATTGTCTTATTAGATGAGGGTTTCACTGCACCTGGGGCTGATATCTAGTTACAGGGCATGGTTTGTGTGAGTTAACCGAGGCTATGGTGCAGTGAGGTGAAGCATCATACCTCACGTAATAATATTGTCAGAGTATGACATTCATAATTATCAGTCCAGCGTGTGGGACACAGAAAGATGTGCATGTATGAAAGGAATTCAAAGGTCCGTCTTATGACTTACAGATGAGAATTTGCCCATGCACTATAATTAAATTCATATTTGTATTCCCAGCAGGGAGTTAAAAATACAAACACATGCAACAACCTTATTTTTTAAAACAGTACTTATTTACTATTTTAAATATTGTTAAAATACCATGAGGGGGATTTAATAAAACATACCGTAGCTGAACAAACACGAGGTATTAAATACAATACTTGAGCCTCGTCCTGCAGCAGTACTGCCTTCATGAGGCGCCTCGCACTGCAGGATGCGTAGGAGTGCAACATGTAGATTTTGTCGGCCCTGAGCAGGCCGCGACACCGCAACCACGTTTCCACTAAACAGTCTCATTCCAACAGCGCGTGAGGAGATCAGATCTGTAGAAGAGTTTAAGTTGCTACCCGCGTTTTATAAGGTTCCAAAATAATTACACATCTCTCTTAATGGCGGTTGCAGGTTTTTTCTTTTTAACACTTTAAATGGATCATTCATGATCGGCTGTGATAACTTTCTCATGAAGTTTAACAGGAAGATCAGCCCGCAGAGGCAGCGGTACTAAAGAACCTGTAACAGCTGTATTTTTATCTCAGGTGGTAATTGTTAAAATGTCTCAGTTCACTTTTTTTGTTTTGCCGCATTAAGAACAAGAGGACCACAACGGACAGCAGTTGACTTTTAGGTACTAATGTGCGATGTATAGGTTACGTATTAAGTGAGCATTAACCGTATTGTTGTTTACTGACAACAAATCAAATCTAACTCATCTGAGTTTGCCCTTCATAAGTGCTGTGTGAATAAAGTGCGTTAGTAGTATTATGGGTTATATAATGTCCTGCGTGAAGGTGCGCAGAGGACACATTGTTCTGGTTCTCTTCGTGATGCAGCTCAGGTGGAACAGAGACACCGAAAGTGTAAATAGGAAGTGCGAGTGGCTGTTTGATGATCTATTCAGGGTTGTTTCTCCATCTTGTGCACAATGCATGCTGGGATACCCCCTGTGTGAGTCAGAGCAGGAAGACCTCTTTATGAAATGATTCTCGCATGTGCAGCCGCAAAGAGTTCATCAACTCGCAGTGTGAAATGATTATCAGCTCAATTTAAGAAATCCCATAACCATCATGTCTGTCTGGAATGCAGACATGTTACAAGTAAAAGTAACAAACAAGGATAAAATACATCTTAAATACACAACCTCAGTAACACGATCACCCATTGGACAAGACCTACATCTCTTCTTTTATGGTAAAATATAAAACACAGTTCAATCTCTTTGTGGTTTTGAACAGAACTTTTCCTTACTGAAAAAAAAAAAGGGAACTGAAGTTAAAAAACTACAAACCAAATGTCACTGTTATTCAAATGTACAGAAGACTTCTCATTCTTTCCATCACAAGGGGGAACAGAGAATCTACCTCAAGCGGTTGGAGACAGTTTATACTCAAATGAGAGAAAAATAAAACGCACCACTCAGTCAGTACGCCTCAGTTTGGGTTTTTACCTCAATGCAAAACCGAGCGCACCACTGGCCTTTTCTGCTCCATAAAACAAAACAACTCCACACCAAAGTGCAGTGTTTTTATCACTGTCCTCCCCCCCATGTGATTTGAACCTCTTTTCTCTTCAAACTACATGTGTGTGTGTGTGGGGTGGGGGGAGAGCGCTGCAAACTAAGAACAAAACCGAGAACTGACTGGGCCCAGCGCTGCAAGACTTCCACAACCACACAGGCGTTGTCAGGAAGGCCCACAGCTCCACCCCGTGCCACCTCGTCGTCTGAGCGCAGCGAAAAGAAGCACGCCCCTTCGTTTTCACACTCGCAAGGGACACACACACGGGGCCCCGCAGCCACGGCTCCCAGCCATGTGCTTTTGCCCTTATTTGGTTATGTCAAGGCTTTAAGCTGCAGGGTCGGTAGATCACAGAATGAGGCGTTGACTCGAGGTTTGTAGGCTGCTTGGTGAGCTCTGGTAAAACAAAAACAGCAGTAGTTAAAGCAAGTGGAGGCGTCTTGGACTCAGTCTGGGATGGCGCTCTGTGTGACAGGGATGAAGTGGAGATAGGGAAGTAAAGAGGATGTATTCTACATGGGGGATGGACATTATCAACTGAAGGCCACACACACTCGAGCTGATGTGTTTGTGTGTGTGTGTGTTTCATCAGGGTGACAAAACTTCCTGTCTCTTGCAGACTAGAAAGCGTGAGATGATTAATAGAGTTTGGAAAGAGGAACGTCAAATTCTGCCACACAAATATTTTTCATTATTTCTTTCTTTATTTGCTTTTTTTGTGAATACGAATAATTTGACATCTTTGGGCCTCGAACAGTATTTCATTTAATTCTATTTCATTTAATTCTATTTCATTGGAGTCCATCTATTCATCGGCGAATACACTGAGGATGTTTTATTTATAGTAACATAACTTTATTCATACATCGTGTGGAGACAAGCTGTAAGACACAGCTGCAAGTGCTGATGACACACACACACACACACGCACACACACACACACACTCATTTATGTCTGTAGATCATGACACATTTAAAACTGTGAATTACTAATATTTTCAGTAACTTACAGGCATTCACAGGCTCTAAATGAAAAATTGCCCCCAAACAAGTATTTAATAGACTGTATTATACTTTTATTTCCCCGCTGTGTAAATAGTGAAACAACTATTTTCAAAATCTTGAACTTTTTCAAATATTTTCAGTGACTATCGCCAAAAACATTGTAAATTATCCATTCATTCTTGTATTTGGGGTTTCTGGCCACTTAAGTTGTTGTTAAATTGACAATAAGTTGAGACAGACTTAAAGTTTAGACTTAGTTTAAAAAGGTGCCAAACAAAAAGAAAAACCAATGCACTCTGATTAAATGGCACCATGTGAGAAGTTTAGAGGCGAGAGTCTTGATCTGAAGAGAACCTACAGCTGTCAAATAAATGTATAAAATGGACACACTACCTCAGACTGTGACCCGAGTACAGGTCAGGAGTAAACCTCCTCTACACCGGAGCTCTGCAGCAGGAGCCGCTTTAGAGCCGCTCAGGCCTCTGTGGAGCAAGAAAGGTCTGGGATGGAAATAAGCCTCTGAGTGGCCTCGGTGGTGTCGCCAGGAGGAGCCTGGAGAGCACGGCCTGGGGAGGGGAAATGGCTGCCGGCCCTGATAAGGTCCATCAGGGCCCGGCTTTAGTGCGTGCACTCTTCACACAGGGAGGGAGGCACGCCGGCACACGGACAGGCGCTAGTGGTCGTCGAGCCTCACAGAGCGGCAGCACTTCAGCAGAGTGACTCAATAAGTTGAAGAGGGCAGGGATTAGTAAAATGCAGGTCAGGGGGGGTCAGGAGATTTGGAGGGTTATGGGCTGAAGAAAAAAGAAGAAAGTGTGGCTTCTAAAGACGCCATATGTCGGATGTTTTGAACACGTCTGCATTGTGAGCGACGTGTTTTTATCTGTCACTGGAGCATCATGAGGGATTGAATCTGAATACAAAAGATGAATACCCAGAATCCTCACGGGGCAGGCTCCTGTTTCGTCTCACTGGGGTCTGCTGCATTCAATGTGAGAGACTTGTTTATCAGGAGCAACAGCTGACGTCACCGGCCTCGTCTTTTAGGAGCTTTTGTATCACAACCGGGTCATCTTTTCTCCAGAGCCTTTGTCGTGTGGTGGACACCCAACACATTTACATTCTGTAGGATTACAGCTTTTAGATGCGAGAATGAGATCCGCTCTTTTTCCTCTCAGACATTAACCTCCATGACCTCCCGAACAGGAACGGACGTCATGGGAATAAAGTTAACGTCTTTCTACACACACCCATGTTTCAAATCCTCAAAGGGAAACGATGTGAGAGCGCGTCTGAACGCTGCACGCACCGAGCGTACATCCAGGGGTGGAAGGTAAACCAGTACATGTACCCAGGTATCGTGCTTAAGTATCATTCTGAGGTACTCTGCTTGAGTATTTCCATTTTCTGCTACTTTATACTTCTATTCCAACACAATTCACAGGGGAATATTGCACTTTTTTTACTCCACTGCGTATATTTGACAGCTATAGTTAGATTAGATTTTACATTAAAAAACAAAACATAAGCTTCTAATTTATGTGTCTAGTTTTAGACATGTCAGATTGATGCAACAGTATTAACAATATAATAATAATGTATATGATAATATATTGTTTACAGAGATGAAACAAGTACTTTGGTACTTTTTCGTACTTTAAAAGCACATTTTGCTGATAATACTTCTTGTGTTTTACCTAAGTAGGACTTTTAATTGTATTTTTTATATTGTTGTATTGCTTCTTGAACTTAAGGATCCGTGTTACAGGTACACATAATGGATTCCACACATCGTTCTCTGAAAGGTTACGTTTCTACACGGATCACACCCCGTTTCAAAAGACTGCAAAGGGAAGAGTGAAAATAAGAAGTTGCTGCTGTGAAGACTAAAAGTGAAAGGGACAAATGTGCCCCCGACCTTTTTTCCCTCCACATCTTACCTTACCAACACTTTGAGTTCATATGAGCAGCCTATTTACAGATCTAAAAGACTCATTTGGAGCGTTAGCAATGAACCCAAAACTGTTGTGCCTTATGGTTGCTAACCAGCAAATGTCACAGTGCACACAGGTAGCAGGCTACTGGTGACCCAGATCAGACTGCACACTGCAAGAGGAGCACAAAGAAGTGAGAGAATCCGTTTTTAAAAAAGGTTGTGAAAAGGTGCATTTGTTCTGTACATGCAGCACAGGCCCCTCCACTAAACCCCCTCCCCAGCTTAGCATAGTGAGAACCCCCCCCCCCCGGTTACAGTTGGACATTTGCAAGGAACTGAAACCGGCTGCCTTTCACTTTTGAAATCCAACAGATTACCAACAAAGGTACGGGTAGTGAGTGACGAAAATGTCGCCTCAACACCCAAACAAGGCACTTTAAAAAAAAATGTCCAAGTCCATTTTAAACTTGGGACCGAGAGATCCTCTTAGTGCTCGTTCACACAGTCGTCCTGTGGAAACACGCTTTCAAACTGAAAGATCTGAAATGTAAAAAGGATTTCTTTTGCCGCCAGTATGGACAGGAAGAACTAGAGCAGCCAGTGACCCTTTAACGCACATCATGAGCATGTGAGTAATGCAGGAGGACCAAATGTAAACCTGTCCTTTAACGGTGCGCTTCGGTGTTTCACAACTGATTTCAGGTGAAATAGTAACAAACTGAAATATAGTTGACAGTGCTCGTCCGGCAGCTGCTATCGTTTAACACCATCTGAGCTGGAGGGCCTCGCTTCCGTCAAAAAGAACTAATGCGTGTCAGTCACGATAAAATCATCCGTCACATGTTCTTGGAGGACTTTGCCATTTATAGCGAAGGGAAGTCAGCTCATCAGTGAGTTTAAGGTGAAATGTGAAATGAGCTGTAAATAGGTCACATCCACCTGATGGGAAAGCTACAGGTATGTCCACACCAGTGTGTGTCGTAATCTCCCTCAGCTTCGTTATCGGTCGATTACCCAACTTCACAGTCGCACTGCGGTGTGGACAGAACGGCACGAAGCTACAGAAGGTCCACACGAGTAACAATGACATCATCGCTCGCCGGCACACAAAAAAAAAAACTTCAGCCATGAAAGGGATTGCTTTGAAGATGATTAAGAGAAAGGGAATTATTAAAAGAACATCTGGGATGTTTGTAAGTGTTTGTACTTCAAAGAAAGGCATTTTAATGTCGACACTATCCGTTTGTGTCACTGTGCTGAGAAACACGCTCTTCTTAGTGTCCGTCAGCGTTTTGAAAAAGCGCCTGCAGAAGGCAGAGCGCTTAAGACGGAAGTGGAGAAGGAGAGCGGCTGTGACTGTTAGACCCCTTCCTGTGGTTGCGTCACGTGGTTGTGGAGGCTTCAAAAGGAGACGACTTCTTCTTCTTCTTCTTCATCTGCTCCTTGGACCGACAGACGGAAGACACCTGAGAGAGGCTGCTCCGGACCGCCGTCACTTCACGCTGCAGAAGAGGAATGGAGGTCGGGGGTAACGTATGCTAGACGACGCCGTGTATCTAACGCTCAAACTATTTGTGTCGAAAAAAGGGAAATAAGAAAATGCTTTTTATCCGTCAGATAATGAAAGACGTTGAATGTCATTAACTCAACGTATTTGTAACCTTTCCTCAAGCGACCTCTATTCAGAAGTCCAGAATGTGGATTAAAACACATTTTACTTAAAACTGAACGCTTTTTATTTTTTGTTGCTACTGTTATATTATGTATTTGTTGAAGTGTTCAGTGCATCTACTGGATCTTTTCATTCGCTCCAATTTGTTTCTCAACTGTTATCGAATGTCTGTCGTCATTCGGGAAGACTTTTGAACGTACGAAGTGATCGGGGCAGAAAAGGCTTACTCACGCCTGCCAAAATGGCTTCCTCAAGATAGCGCTTCCTCTGGCAGGCGGTTTAGCTCTGACCGTCTCCTCAAACGCCGGAGGAGGAGGAGGAGGCAGTTGGAGGGAACATGGGTGGGGTGTTTCAGAGGATTTTTGTCATGCACAACAGGCCTCGCTTAGATTTGAACGCTGTGAAACAACCATGCATGCAAATGTTTCAAGGCAAAACAGGAAGTGTGTGTTTTTCCGGTTCGACATTAAAGCGAGTGCTGTTGGAGCGTTGAACCGAGAGGTTTGGTGTAAGAGTGTGCGTCTGGGGGTGGGGGGGGGGGGTGTTGGTGTGTGTGTGTGTGTGTGTGTGCAGCTGCAGACGCAGGTGCAGAAGAGGAGGAGAGAAGACGGGACGACGAGCAGCGGACGTACAGTGCAGTCATCCATAAAGTAGAAAGCACTACTAAACTCATCGCCACAGTGTAGTGTTTCCTACTTTATGGATGAGTGTACTGTTGGCTTCAGGGGAGAGACGAGAGGCCGACCGCGTGGAGCACCCCCGCGCAGGAAGTCAGGAAAGAGGAAGCTGCTTCGTCTCACGAAGCCACGCGTCGCTCAGAGTGTTGCCCCGCTCGGTTCACATGGGCGGCGCGCGGCGCGGAGCGAAGCTGGCAAACCCTGTCCTCCATTTTATAATTCACCTGTTTCAACTGTCCTGGAAAAAAAAACAAAAGAGAAAGAAGGAGATAATCATGAACATCTGTGATATGCAATAAAGATGAAAATAAAAAAAGGCCTTGTGTCGACTTCTGTCATCCAGGAACACCACACGCATCACACACACTGGTGTTTTCTGTGAAAATATACATACTTTATTCCTGTAAAAAGATCCATATCGAAACAAAACCATCACAGTTTCAAGTCAACGAGTCCTCTCTATGTACTACATCTTCAGTTACTGTTCCTCCATCCACAATGTCTGGACATGCAAAAAAAAAAAAAAAAGAAGAAATTCTGAAAAACAATATTAACAAAGATATTTACACATGAGCTTCCAAAAGGGTAATAAAAACATTAATATATAAAAGGTAAATCTTCCACTTAAAAACAATAAATGCAGGTCAGGGAAGACAAAAAAAAAAAAAGACAAAAAAAAAAAGGTTTCCCGCGCTGTATGAAAATATACCACAAGTCCCAACACTGGTCATTATATACACACAGCTGGTTCTCCACTGCATTGACAAGTCCGCCCTGGAAACACATAAATATGACAGTAACATAAATAAGGCTGAACATGGGTACGACATTGGTATGCATGCAGTCAATGAACATCCTGTAAACAACATAATAAGACTAAACAAGGTCTTCTCGTAAGGCTAAATATGATCAACTAAAACACTAGCTACGGGGGTCGAGGTCCCAACTCAGTCAACAGCCGCCTGCTCACTGCAGAAGCAGGGAGAGGAATACTTGTGCATTGAAGGCCGTCAAATACAAGAGCAGTACAAATATTTCGCTGTACATTTCGGCAACTTTTGAGCATCCAACCGTCTTTAAAAAAAGAAAAAAGAAAACACACAGCTCAGCCTCAGTCTTGCCTCTGTCCCGGCTATCTCACATCTAAAGTGTCTTTGTCGATCGCCCGCCCCCCCCCCCCCCCCCCCTAGTTCTTGGCATCGTCGTGCTCCCTTTATGTACAAACAGTTAAAACATTCATCACATCAAAGAAACTAATCATTTGCCTCCGACATGTGATGTTAGGTGTGCCTCCGTCAACAGCAGGGGTGAAATCAGGTCTGACCTACGAAAGAAAACGACGCTCCGCGCCTCGACCCGGATTAGCCCACTGAACCCCCCCCCCCCCCACTGCCGGATGCTCGGCCTCTCGTCGCTATGGTAACGGGCAAAGCACCTACAATTTTGGCATATTTCTGCAGTTTTTGACAGCCAGAGTCAACGGGTGGCTCGGCGTCAATGAGAAACTACAAGTGAAAACCTGAGAAGTTACCGATCAGACGGCAGACCCAATCAGAACCGCTGGACGTGATGTCACGGACTAACACACTCAGCGCTAAGGCCCCCCCCCCCCCACCCCCACACACACACACACACACACACACACACACACACACAACTTCAATACACTCGAACATGGAGGCAAAATACTACATACAATCCTAGCGAGTGTTGTTCCCACAGCTCCCAAAGCTTACAGAGAGCATGTTGTTGACGTCAGCAGTGCTCAGGACACGGCTTCACTCTAATCTGCATATCAAATGAATCAAGGAATACTTTCAGTATTGTGGTTCTGGAGTAATAATTAGCAAGCAATCGATTAATCAATTAGTCCGGAGGTCTTCAAACGGTCATAGACAAACTATCACCACGTTTGATTGTTCCCTCGTCTTACATTATAATAAACTGATTTTCTTTGGGTTTTGAACAGTTGGCTATTAGCTAACAGAGGAGCCTACTGATCGCCAGATACTATGTCAGTTGTGCACCCGCTGCAGGTCTCTCTCTCTCTCTCTCGCTCTCTCTCACACAGACAGAAATATGTAGCATGCAACATTTAGGCCAAGTGTGACAAACAAAGTTCCTGTGTTAATGTCTGAGAAAGGCATCTTGTTTTCAGTCTTATCAGTGGACACACACACGGACACACACACACACACACACACACCAGAGAAGGGCAACCCTTCACATTCTTTACCTTCAATAAACAATCTCTACTGTTAACCTCAAAACCCCACAACTAGTTCGATCTAAACGACAGCCTCGCCGCCTCTGACCGCTCTAACATGACTAACCCTCCTGCCCCGACGTCACTTCATGCGATGCGGTGATGGCGAGGGCAAGAGTCGGACAGGAAATAAATAACATGTTCTGTACAAAGTACTGTATACATACTGAAAGACGAGAAACACAGGTGAGGGGGGGACGAGCAGACGGGTATTTAAAATACATCCGATCGGGACGGACAGTGCATTCTTCATCGTCACACGGAGGAAGAGACAGACTGCTGCTGCTGTTCGTTTGCTTCAAATAAATAAAGTGGCACCAGTACATGAACGTTAGAGCTAATGTATAATTAGCTGTGTCTGAGCTGCTGTTCCACGTCCTTCTGTATCCAGCTGTTCCAAATATAACCGATCCGTTACGAGACAACCAAGTGTGTTACATCAAGCGTCAAAGCCTGCTGAGTTGAACATTTTGCAAATGCTTAGTTAGGTAGTATTTAGAGGATATATTTGCGTTTGCACACTTCAACATGCACTTCGACATGCTAGTGTGATGCTGTAAGCAGGGCGTCGATGCACGCCAATATTTACCAGCTGCTAGCAGTACTCTAAGGCAAATGTATAATTACTGGCGGTTGAAGCACCGGTTATTAGATCCGATGGCCCCGAACCGCACCGGCTACCAACCGAGACCGACTGTGATGATAGAAAAAGTGCTTTCAATGTGACGCGGGTATTCTGAGTCAGATCTGCCGACTCAATCTTTCTTGCTGGATCCCAGCTTCTTGAACAGCTTCTTGCCTTTGGAGAAAAAGCCTTTCTTCTTCTTGCCCGGCGCAGAGCGGTCCGTCTGCGCCGTGCTGTCTGCTGGAAGGGGGGCCAGAGGGGAGCAGCAGGCCTCCGCTGCTGCTGCTGGGCCCGGAGCGGGGCCCGGAGCGGGGCCCGGAGCGGGGCCCGGAGCGGGGTCCGGGTCTGACGCGGGGCTCGCGGTGGGTGCCAGTTTGGGTGGCGGGTCCGTGTGCTCTGTTGGGTCTGGGAAAGGAGTTTCTGTTTGGGGGGGAGAAGCCTCTTCTAGGGTTGAGGGCCCGGGATCTTGTGGCTCCACAGAAGTCGTTCGGGGACCCTTCAGGAAGAGAGTCAGACTTTTAGAACCAACATGCCAAATATATTAAACCATATCTAAAGCTAAGTTATGCTTGAAAGTTTAACACCAAAAGGGAAATACAAGGAGAGGACACACGCACACAGAGGAGGAGGCAGCGGATCTAAGATCTCAACTTCTTGACCCGTGTTTTGATAAACCAAAACCATCGGCAGGTGCAGGTCCCTACGCATATTAAGCAGTGCAGGACTACGGTTAAGGTGGAGGGAAGGGGACATAAACAGGGACACTAGTGGTGATCACTGAGCCGCTAGAGTCCGATCTGAAAACACTTACGATCAAGTCTCGAAGTGTACACTTCGTTTCTGCTTCTGCAAAAGGCCATGCAGGAAATAGTGGGGCAAAAGAAATGCGACAGGGCAGAAATTAAAGAAACGCAACAGAAAAATCACAGCAACCAGACGCTGAAAATACATGAAAAGAAAAAGTCTTTTTAACATCAGTGATTTGTGAAAAGGAGACATAACGTATGCCTTGCAGGTGTCGCCCACGGTTCCAAACACAGAAGTGCATGCTAGATGGACAGACGTGCTAAAGCCACCTGTGATTCTCTCCTGGGTTCTGGTCCGGGCTGAGCAGACAGAGGTTTGGCTGGAGCGTCCTCTGGGACGGCCTGCAGGAAGTTGGAGGGCACCAAGCCGGTGTGTCCATTCAAGTCCCCCTGAAGAACGAATACAATAATTAGGAAGAATAGCACAAAAACTGCTCATCACCAAGATGTAGCGATAACCAGACAACTCTAAATTCGACACTTACGTAGAAGAAGCCATCTTCGTCCATGTCACCAAACACATGGATGATGTCTCCGGCACTGAAGGTCAGCTCAGCCTGAATCCAGTCATGAAAGAAGGAGGCAGATAATGAGCAAAAACTAGCGCACATATTGTGCCGTAGTCTGGGGGAAAAAAGAGATATTATGCACGTCTGACCTCTATGTCAGTGTTGGGGGAGCTCTCTCGTGGATCGTAATCAAAGATGGCGACCATCCTGCGAGCTCCTGGGGCCGGGTTCCCCACAGCTGCTGCAGCGGGGGCAGCCTGGCTGGGATCTGTCAGTCAAACAGGGGGGGGGGGGGGGGGGGGGGGGCAAACGTTACAGTCCGACATGCTGATGATTAGAGGAGCAACAGCTCATCAGCGTGCAGCTCATCGTGTCGGCACGTCCGACTCACTCAGCGTCATGCTAAGCTGAGGAAAAGTCACACCACTGCAGTCAAACACATGGAAATAAGACGATTAGAAATTAGGAGTGAGAGTTAGCATTGTTTATTTTCATTGGAAAAGCTCCTCGGGCTGTAAGAAATGAAGACAACTGAAATGATGCAATGATTAATATGATGGCACTTTGAACTGTAAAATGAAAAGGGGAGTTAGGAGAAGGGACTGCTTGACTTACGGTACATGACTGGGGGGTTAGTGAAGAAATTGAAGGGACTTGCGTCATATTTTCTCATGTTTTTGTGTCAGAGTGACTAATTTGGACACCAATATTTGAGTGTGGTCCAGTATTGAGTGAGGACTTTCCCTGAGCGATTACATTACAATCTGTTTAGCGGCTGCCGTCTCCAGCGTTCTCCTTCAATACTGTGTTCAAAATTGTTCTCCTCATTCGTCACTTAAACACAAAAACATGGGAAAATAGGGTCCAAGTAGAAGAAAAAGGAGGCTACTGCAATTAATTCATGCTGCTCTCAAAAACCAAATATATTGTTTCTATTATTCTTTACAACACAAGGAACGCGCATTATTTTTTTAGAAGTCTATCTTGTTATTGAGGATCTTTAAAAAAGGTAAAATTCTTCAGTATCCCCCTAAATGATCAAACAGTCCCTAATAAGGATGAATGAAGGTGAGCCCCGGCGTTATCAGCAGTCCAACCAATAAGGAAAAAGGTCACAAATGGCACACAAATGCATGAAACGGCAAAGTAAACACATGCGGTCCTCCGGTGGACGTAGAGAGGGTCGACATGCAGGTGAAAACAGAGATGCTCACTACAAACCTTGGCTGGAGGAGTCTACGCTCTCCTCCCAGAGTGCGGCAGACTCCACTGGAAGAGATGAGGTACGGGAAGAGAGCACAGACACGATCACAGAATGACACCAGACCTCAAAGGCCAAAGAACACTCCTAGTATCAAGTCTCAGTCATCACACAAAAAGGCACGGATGGAGATCAGAGGGGATGGATGGCTCAACAAGAGAACTAGAGGTGATCATGTAATGCAGTTGTGACGTCGGAGCAGAATACTGGCCAAAAGGACTTTCTTTTAGTAATAAGCATCAGACTGCCACTAGTGCTGTACCGAATGTCGCTTCTTTTTTTTTAGCTTCTAAAGAGGCTTTTGAATGTAAGTCGTCATTAAACTAACAAAACAAGTTCTTTTTGTTATTATGGATATATAAATGTAATGTATGGTGCTGTTAGATTGCTGCTAGACTTGCGTGCCTCCAACTCGTGGCCGGCGGGAGCGCAAACCCGTGTAATGGTTTTAAAACGGCTAAACGCCAACAAATATTCAATTAAAGCTGAATATTTTTGCCAGATAAAAATATGCTGTGCAATTTTTAGAACCTGCCAATAAATCTTGACTTCTCTGGAGTTTTTTGGACTATTCGGTACGACCGTAACAGCCACATTCTGCTGCTTTGTCTGCAATGTATTACATGAATATCAATGAAAGCTGACAGGACTGACTCAGTACTCATGTATGTGTTTTTTTAACATTTGTGAAAGAAAGAAAATCATAAAAAAGGTTAACCTGTGAAGAGCCTATGACCCTGAGAAAGAAAGTGGACCACTAAGCCTTACTTCTAGAATATGGAAGTACTGTAGAGAGTTGTCAGAGTGCCAACACTCCACCAGACTGCTGGGAAGCTGTCTGATTTCATTACTACAGTAGCTGACCTAAAAAAATCCCCCCTGGTCGCTGAGTGAGAAGCAGCAACTGAAAGAGCAAAAAGCTAAAGTGAAAGAGACAGAAAGAGAAGCAAACCCGAGCAGAGAGTAAAGGAGGGAGGTGGGAAGCCGCAATCTGCAGCGGGACACACCTTTCTTGGATCGTCTCGGTTTCGGCGGTGGAACCGGGCGACTCGGAAGCTGTGCGTGTGTGCGAGAGCCTTTATGGAGTTTTAGAAAGGAAAACCAAAAAAAAAAATAAAAAATTTGAAAACAAAAAAACAAAAAAAAGACAGATGCAATTTTTGAGAGAAGCAGACCAGACAAAAAGTAGACAATGAAAAGCCAGCGAAGAGCAATTTAAACAAGGACAACCAGTGAGCAGCAGACACAGAGCGAGTGGAAGTGAAAAGGTTAAACCATCTGCAGTTGTACCGCTCTCGGGGTAGAAAGCAGGAAACAGAAGCAAAGTGTCAGCTTGATTTTGCTGCACGGCTCGACTCGCCACAGGCAAACACTTTGACTTCAGTTTACTCTCTTTTTAGACGCCTGCTTGAGAGCGAAGTCAGGGACTGAGAATAGATGGTTGTGCTTTCCTTAACAGCAACAAGAGTGAACAAAAAGCACTAAAAACATACAAAGGAATGGGGGGAAAGTTTGGGATTCATTTTGGATTCAGTTCAACTGAGCTTTCTTTGTGCTTCCTGCTGGATCAACAGGTCACCAGGCCAGAGGGAGCTTTTACATCTCCTCCTCTCATCTGGGGGGAAAAAAATACGCTTTCGCTGTTTCCACAATTAACTCCAGACAAAAAAAATATGACAACTATACACAGCTGGCCAATTTGAAGACTAGGAAAATGAAGAATTGATATTTTAGGTGTGGATTCTGCAACACTTGCGCTGCTGTTTTTCACTTACCACTTTAAACACAAACATCGGGGAAACATAACGAGTAGAACATTACAATTCACACCTATGGTAAAGGATGTACACGTCTCCAACTGTAACACACATGTAATGGCACACAACGTGATTACAGTTCACACGGAACACACCGTTTCGTCATTTGGTCTTAAATCTGCCTACAGGCACGCGTTCAGACCGTTCCACCTACCGATCTTCTCCATGGAGGCCGCCGTGGACAAGAAGCCCTGCCGCAGAAGCTGCTGCCGGGTCTCCTCGTCCTCCACCTGGATCTCAGACACCATGTTACACGGCACGTAGCCCAGGTGACCGCCGCACTCGCCGCGGTAGAACCCGTCTGCGTCTTTATCTCCGTGTACCTGGGGAGAGGAGTACTTCAAAGTTACAGGGGGGGGTTCAAAATGACCAATATATACAGTGTGCATATCTAACCATGTGCCCTCCTGTTAATGTGAGCTTATGTGCATGATTGTTGTGGAGGTGGCTCCAGTAGCGTCTGAGCCGTGTGGGGACGTACTTTGATGATCTGTCCTTCAGTGAAGGGCAGCTCCTCCTCGGCAGCATCAGGATTGGGTGACATAGTGGCCGGATCATAAGGGAAGAGGGCCACAAAGATACGTACGTCACCGTCTCTTTTGATCTTTGGTGAATCAACACCACCTGCAAGCACACACACACACACACACACACACACACACACACGGTCACAAAACTTTATTTGCTGCCCATATACAGGTGTATTGGACACCGGATGTGTAAAATTAAGTTGTGCTTGTTCTTCGGTGATCATTTCACAAGTGTCTTCCTTTTTCTTTAGGGAAGTGCAGAGTTGAACGCACTGGTTATTAGGACTGTATAAATTAGTCAAAGAAATTATAATTATTAAAAAAAGACGTAGGTTTGAAATATTGGAATATCTATTTATGTGCATTACGTCCACGACACAGTGTACTCACTCGCCACGAGAGTCGCAGTACAGTGCATTTACAGTAAATATAATAATTTTATATAATAATATATATTAGAACATTCGTTGACAGCCCTCCTGGTTTTGTTTTAAGCTGTTTTACTTTTTCCAAGTAAGATAATTCCTTGTTTTTGTCCGTGCATTATATTCTAAAAGTGTTACACGTTTTTGAAAAGGCTAAGCTAACAAAAAAGACTGACAGTTTATTGTCACTGCTGTCACACGACGCATTCTTGGCACACAAGCCACGCACAGCTCGCAATGAGCTCTGCAAATAGCAGAGCCAGCTCGCCCCTCCCCTCCCCCTCCCCCCACCAACTGCAACGCTGCTATGAACAGTGAGCACATGCAAGTCCTTAAAAGAGGTAATCAAGCTAAACCACTGATCCTAAGCTGTGTGAGCCGTTTGACGAACGTGCACTCCTTCATGATCTGCAGCGAGCGAGCACCAGGGGAAAACCCACTGGGTTTGACCCACGCTCCAAACCGAATGTGAAGAAGTTTGCTGACAACACAGAGGCAAAAAAAATAAAATAAAATATATATATATATATTTTAAGGTGCAACATCACAGCTCGTGCAAAGCAGCCTTTAAATATGTCTGGTAGCACGGTCTACCGCGTAGCAGATAGAGGTGTGACTAAAAGCATTGCCACTGTAGCCTCGACCCATTTGGAGAGCCGTGGTGCGACTTTAAGCTGCGGTGGAGAGACGTGTTCTCGATCTCATTAGGGAGAATCAGCCCATCTGTGGCAAAAGTCACGGGCCGCCGACTTGCACACTTTCACATCCTCACTGATTTTCCAGTCGATAGGACAGAACTTCTCCCCGCTCCCTTCCTCTATCTGCGTGCACGTGTGCACATATGCTTTTCTGTGCATGCACACACACACACACACACACACACACACACACACACACACACACACACACACACACACACACACACACACGAGTGTGCAGTCACCGCCGCAGCAACTGAGGAGGAACAGAGTGAGGCAGAGAAAGAGGGGCGCTCGTACCTCCTCACTGCAGGGCCGTTTCTTTGCTGGCTAACCGAGGTTACTATTTTAATGTCTGTCACTTCCTCCTGTCATGACAAGCCACTTTGAGTTAAGCCGGTTCTCAGCTTAGCAGGCTCTCTCCCACTTCTTCTCTGCAGCTACCGCACCTCCTCCACCCTGACCAACCCCCTCCCTTCCTATGCGAGGTGCTAATCTGACTGCCATCGTGTGAGAGAGGGGGAGCCTTGCCAGCAGAAAGCACAGGTGTGTCAGCATCAGACCGCTGCACTGTGTTAGTAAAGAGAGAGAAAGACATGGAGGAAGGAAACAAGAAGACAAAAGAGGAGAGAGTCTCTGACCTTTGAGTTGCCTGGCCTGCGATGGACCTGCCTCCGCTGGAGGGATTTGTCCGGGCTCCTGCTCGACATACAGCACAAGAAACAAGACAATAAGAGAAACCCTCTAACACAGAACATAACAGAGGAAATGGACTGCAAATGCAGCTGTTCTTTTTCTCAAACAACATTCAATAATCTATGCTTCATCTGATGATAACCCATTTGAATTGTTACTTATTTCAGTAATGATCGAAACCTCATGCAACCCCACGGTTTCCAACATTCTACTGTTTCCACCTGAAGACGCTTTTTGTTGCATTGTGGTGGTGTTAGCAGACACAGACCAAAGCACATCCACTGTAAGCTAATGCAGGACAAGGCAGACCACTTAAAGACAAGAGCTGAGTGGCTTTCAAGGTGTAGGAAAAAATGATTGCAACAGGAAGTAGTGTAGTTAGACAGAGGGAGAGCAGAGTCCCAAAATCGTACAAATATTAAACGTCTGAAGGAACTGGGTGACGATGGACTGAATAAACTGCATTTCTCTTGCTTTTGAAACAGCAAAATATGTCACAAATTGTGCTACCGAACGTCTCTCTGTCCACTGCTGCGGTGATGATGGAAAACGTAGCTGTCTACCGATCGATGGAGTTAAGTGATATCCACTAAAGCACTCAGAGCGCCAGATCTACGCTGCTACGCTACTGTACAGGGAGAGGAAGGGGGCTGGCCTGCAGCAACATTTACCAGCGGGTCGGCCTGCATCCCCCGGCGGTGAGCAGGTCTGCTGTGCTCCGTTTGAGCCCCCTCTACCCACCACTCAGATCCCACCTCCCCCGGGTCGTCGTTGTCATCGGTGCCGTACTCCACGTCGATCTCTTCACCGGGACTGATGGGCGGCCTCTGAGCCTGGGCCGTTTTGCTGACCAGGTAGGGTCTTGGCGGGTTGGGACCATGGCCGGGGTCAGCTGCCGCGGCGACAGCCATCTGACTCCTGAGCATGGCCTCCCTCCTAAGGCGGTCCCCTAGCCCTTTGAGCAGTGCTCTGTCTTTGCTGGTGGTGGGGGTCAGCTGGGGAGGACAGCGGGCCCGCCTGCTGGTGAGACCCTCATACAAACTCGGGTCTTGTTCTTCGGGATAACTGATGGTGTCAACCGCGTCTGCGTAGTGCACCCTGTGCTGCGTCCTAGGCCTGACCTGCCTGAGTAAAGGCTCTGTGGTTAGGGATCTGGGATCCCTGTTGTAGTGGTGATGGTGAGGGGGGAAGTGCGGGTGTGGGTTGGGGTGATGTTGGGGTGCGCGGTGGAGGCGTTCCGAGTCTCTAGGGCAGAGGTGGCCGGGCCTGGGCCTGGGCCAAGGCTGGCTGCGTTGGTTTGAAGGCTCTTCTATAATGCTGTCTTCCTCGTCGGTCACCTCGGGAATGTTGAACAGCTGCTTGTGGTGTTGGACCTGAGGCGGCAACTTGAGGATCCTCTCTAGTACCTCCTCATCACTGTCTGGAGGCTCCAACTTGCGCGACTACACGGCCGAAAGGTCAAAGCAACCAAGAGGCGAGCGGTGAAGGTGGGACGGGAAATCATATCGTTCAGTGAAAAATAAGGGAAGTGCAGACGAAACAGAGGACAAGCCGGTCATGCAGAGGAAAGAGAAAAGAAAGAAGAAAAAAAAAAGAAAGAAGAATCTCAATCAAGCATGATTCAAAATATGAAAGAATGCCACTGAATGACGACTGAGCTATGCAAGACAAACTGAAAGAAGCATGTGTCATTCGAAAAGCAGAACTCACAAAGTGCCCGTGCAAATGGCCACAAACTATGCGGTGCAATGTTTCCTTTACCCTGTTCGCTCTGAATATGTAGCCCCGGGCCTGTGCGTCTCCGAGGTGGTCAGAGTAAAGGTCCTCCTCCTCCTCCTCCAGGATGTCGGACAGATCTGACCGGCTGTTGTCTGCGTGGTAGTCGCCGGGAGGCTCCACAAGCCCTCTGCTGTAACTCTGCAATAAAATACGCCAACATACTGAAACAAACTCCCCAATTCATCCGACAACAGAAACCCTTATTAGTCATTCCTATAAATAGCGACAAAAATGAAGAGATCTGCAAGTAAACAAGAACATGTTGCAGATACAAATGCACACTTGAAACAAAGCTGTATTAATAATATATATGGCCGCCTGGCATTGGCCCAATGCTTTTACCTTTGAAGAACAGCACTGGTAAGAGAAATATGATACAACTAATGATGTCGGCTTTCCTAATGCGAGATGTCAAGAAATACATGCTCATACATGCTCTAAACTTTGCATTATGCATTGTCTCCATTAATCCATCAGGATTAACAAGTTGCTTTACAAGCAACAAATACTTCACAAATAAATGGGTATATTTGAATTAGGGTTTCTGCAGGTTCAACAAGTTAAATGTAAGATGTCTTAATGCCACATGGAATGCAATTCAACACGTTCCACTACCATATATCATTATCTACATCAAGTATGTCAGTGTGATGGCTAGCATGGCCTAGAATTCCCAGTAGCATATGTTTTTGTGGCTTTGGTGAATCAGAACTAACACTTTAAAACGCCAAAGTCACACAATAAGACAAACTAAGCTGTAGACAGCTGTAGACCACCAACTCACATGAGAGGTTTTTGTCAATGGAGTCTTTTGGCTTTAAAGAGAGCTCAGATAATGGCTTCAGTTCAGTCAAAAAGGGATGTCTGATGAGAAGTCAAACCATGACAATATTCTAAATATAGCATACACTTAAAGTGATATTATTATTATTTACAAGAGTCTTTCTTTCAGGTCTCTAAAATAGGTTTTGCTGCTGCCCACGTCCACAGCAGTACATTGCTTTGCTCCCATGATGGTACTCCGGTCTGTTTCTACCAACTGGGGGCGTGCTGACTGCCATCCACAGTAGGTACTACACTGACTATGGATAAGAACGTCATACATCCCAACTTTAATTGGTGAATTAGAATTACATAGACAACACCTCTGGAGGGTTGAAACAAGAATGGGATGATGGGACTGAGCTGCAGCTGTATGCGGTATTCTTTTTTCTAGTGACGAGTAAACTATTTGTCAACAAATCAGTGCTGACCTGCTGCGTCCTACAGTACGCTGGCTCTTGGTCCTGTCTCAAGAACTCCTCCATGGACACCAAGCGGGAGTTCTCTTGATCCTCCTCTGCTTCGGAGTCCAGCGGTGAGCTGCTGGGGGGTCGGTGAAGGTTAATGTTCGGAGGATTAAGGAAGTCTGTGATCGGGGCTTTGGGTGGGGAAGGGATGTGCTCGGGGCTCCTGAGCTGGGCACCGGGGTCCTCGATGAACTCTACCATAGATGGGAAAGGGCGTGTCATTCCGGGGCTGCTGGTGTCTCTGTGCTGCTCCAACACGGCTGCTGTTACTGCTGTTACTGGTACTCGTGCAGTTGCTGCTACTGGAGATGGTTGAGGTGGCGAGGTGGTGGGAGAGGTCACTTTTACCTGAAGACGAGAGAGATGGTCGAAACGACACTAATTAACGTTCGATTCCAATTATTCTAGATATTAGTGGTGAATAGTTTGTTAGCGGTGGGCAACACTAATTGGCAGCATCCTGTTTGCACTGAACCCATCGATGAACGGACAGTTACCGCTGAATAGAAACTTAAACACGAGACGACTCTCAGGCATGTTCCAGGGAAATATTCTATGATTTCTAAGCGGACGCTTATTCGTGATGGAGAAAGCAGATAATGATATCCGACCTAAAAAAGGAATGTCTGTGTTCAGATTTGACGGATATTGCATGACTCGTCTGTTTGGGCTTTAAAGGTACCTTAATTGCCTCCATGGGCTGCCAATGCTGCAGCTCCAACTGCCGACTGTGTTCATAAGCTGCTCAAACTACCATTACTAACTTCCAGTTGTTTTTAGAACAACCGGCGTGCACCTGTCCCTTCACGTCATGCAGTATCTTCGCCTCACGTCTCCCTCTTATACTCCCTTCAACTCGCCTCAACATCTGAAAACCTCTCGTCTAGAAAAATAAACAAGTGGTGGCCTCTTATACTGAGGATGGAAGAGTGAGGATTACCTCTAGAGTGATGGTGGAGGCGATTGGTAATGTGGCCTCACACTCAGCCAAGGCAGCAGCAGAGGAGGGGTTGGCCCAGGCGTTCACGTATGAAGCCGATAAGAGAAGGTCATCTGGGTAGAGAGCTAGAGGAGGGTTGGCAGCAGCCTCCACTGTGAGGCCATGGACGTTTGTGTCCGATGGCAAAGCGCTGGGCAGCACGGAAACTTTGGCGGCGGAGTTCTCGTAGGACGGCGGCGAGGGCAGGTGGCTGCAGCCTGTAGGGGTGCAGGGCTGGGGTTGCACCACTGGGGCGGCGGTGGCTGGACCTGCCATGATGGCGGCCAGCTTGGAGGGCACATTGACTGGCAGAGAGTCGCAGGACTCCCCGTGGGCGGACATGGTGCGGAGAGTGAGCTCCCGAGCGGCCAGCAGGGACTGCATCTGAGAGGGGCCCAGCAGGGCACTGCCGGCTGTTGGGGAAGACACCTCCAGCACCTGGAATGGGAGAAAGACGGGTACATTTTTCTTTTAAAACTGTACAGCAAGCTCTCAAAAAGCCATATACTGAAATCAAACCGCAATGCACCCGCTTGGCAACACATACAAAAACTTAAAGTTCTTGCCTTTTTCTTGTCAGCATATATAGTGTATCCAGTGACACGGACTCCGTTGGAGGTCCCGGCAGCATCGATAGTGACCGGCAGCCAGCTGATGAGGGCAATGCCCGGGGAGGGGCCGTGCTCCAGCTGTACATCCAGAGGAGCATCAGGGGGTCCTGCAGGGATCGGAAGCATCACACCGCGGCCAGTGGCAAGCAAAAGATAGAGAAATATTTTCACATTATTATAGGATCAAGTGATTCACATTTGAAATTACAGTGTTTGGGATAAGAAATGAATATCACAATGGGAATATAATTCTACATATTAAAAAAAAAAAAGCGCCATCTAATACTCTAGAGGAATATTAAGAAATGTAGAAACCATATACCTTCGTTCCCAGAGTGTGGGCATGAAACTTAAGCAAATTTCAACGATTATTTAGAGAAACACAGCTCAAATTTAATAGGACACTGATCACAAATAAGCATCTAAGATTCATTCATGAAAAACAAAAACAAAGAGCAGATTAGACGGAGCAGAGGGGCACTATGGTACCACAAACTGATGCCAAATGGTGTTTGCAGTTAGCGACATCCGTTCACAGGGAATTCAGATTCTTTGAGCGTCCCTTTTTAGTCTCGCCCAAAGTTTTGTTGGAAAGCCAGGAGCATGAAAATGCAAAAGGGACCTCAAGATCAAATAAATAGCAACTTGCCATCATAATAAAACCCTTCTTCCTCATCTACAGGAGTACTTGATAGAGGTAGAGGACGGCATCTGCCGTGACCAATCAAGTCACTTGTTTCCCTTCTCTTTGAAGTAATGCATTCTGTGCCATGGTGCTGTGGGCTAATGAATAAGAGAGACGACTCAGAGCAGCGCTCATGAATAAACTGATGTCCTTGTGTGGGAGGTACAGAATCACCACCACTGAATGAAAGACATCATCTGAATATAACCCATTGGCATAACATGTAGCTCCGATCACTGTGTTGATCTAATTCAAGAACCGTTCAGTGAAATAATGTGAAGAGCTGGAGAGAACCAGCAGTGGACCGTAGGAACAGTTTGGCTACGGGAGAGAAAGGACCTAACAATGGTTTTTACAATTAACAACGGTTAAACAATCCCCAAAGCATGGCACATACCAACAATGCTACTGTCTATAAAACACCAATCACTAACATTCGAATACAGATAGAATTGAACATTTTCAAGGAAATTGGTCGCTATTCATCAAACTGAGATTTCTTCTTTCTGTTTTATTATGAATAAAAAGTAGCTTCTGTTTGATGGAGGTAGATCAGAGGGTAAGGGTACTTGTGCAGTGCATTTTCCACTCCATACTGCTAGATTCACATTTGCGATATTGAACGCATACGTGTGTATCTAATCTAAGTCTTATAATTGGCCCAGACATTTTATTCTGCGACAAAATCACAAATCCTTTACAAATAATGTACTTCCGCGCTGTAACACTGATGTCCTGGGTGGATAAACTACACATTTGCATCTGAATCACCTGATGCAATCAGCTGCTTCTGTAGAGCTTCAGTATCAGGCCGTTATTGTTTTAAAGATGTTCTCAAAAAGGCTTACTCTTGTCCAATTTACGTTTTGATAAGACTTCATTTCGAATGGGGAGAACTAGTCTTGATTGAATCATGACCCATTGATTCTGTGTAAGTGTAATTGAATATTAAGACGATAAAAGATAGATGTTTGATATATAATAAGATCCTAAATCCTGACCTGCCATCAGCGTGGTGAAGGTGATGGAGGCGCTCCTGTGTTCGCGTCGCTCCACGGGTAACTCCCACGGCGTGCGGTGCGGCCGTGCCTCCACTTTGACCGCGTACTGCAGGCTGGGCAAGAGGTTATGGAGGCACAGCGAGCTGCAGCCAGCCTTCACCAGCTCGCACTCCTCCTCATTCAAGGACACAATGTGCACATAGTTACTGTTGCTGGGCAGCCAGGTCAGGTTGGCAGAGGTGGCGGTGATCCTCTCAGCGCGCAGCTGCGTGGGCGCCACACAAACGTCCCGACCGACCAGCATGCTGCAGCGCAGCTGGTCCGAGGGGCCCTTCTCCGTCAGGCTTTGCACTGACACGCGGTAGGCCTTGAGGTTTATGTCCAACCGCTCCAGCACCGCTTTGGTCTGGGCACCGAAGGGCACGTTGAGCCGCAGCTCCTGGTCCACGTACACATTGTAGCTCCACACATTGCCCCACCCAGCCGGCACCAACGGAGGGTCCCAGCCGATGATGATGCTCTTGGCAAGCTGCTTGATGAGGGTGAGCTTACGTGGGTAAGGCACAATGTCCACTCCCACCTCCTCCAAATCCAGGTCCAGGCCGTTGGTGAGGGGGGCTGGGACAGCCAAGGCCGATGCTGAATCCGAGGGGGCTGAGGCAGGGCCAGAGGCGGCGGAGGCCTCGGTCCTTTCTGAGGCTCTGACGCCCACGTGGAGGTGACGCTGGTGGCTGGCACTGTGCAGGCTGCTGTCTAGCAGGGAGTTATGGGACACGTCCCCCGTCTCTGGATGGTGACTGCTCATGACATCGTCGTCCGACACGCGTTCCACAAAGTTAGAGGGGACCAGCCCTCTCCGTCCGTCCATCAGCTCGCCTGTGAGGAAGCCACATTATATACTGAACCACCCCGTCAATGCAGAAATATGAATTTGTAGATACAAACGTATACTCGTGGATTTACCTTCATAGAAGCCGTCGTCGTCCATGTCTCCATACACGTAGATGTATTCTCCAGCCGTGAGTGGAAGCTCCACCTCAGGGTTGTCATTGGGGCCATCGTATGGATTGTAGCTGTTGAAAATTCATTCACCAGGAAGTTATTTCTTCGTCCGATATTAACAAACTTGTTGACATCGTGACTCAGCTCTTGCCTCAGTTTAATACTCACCTGTATCGTGCAATGAAAACCTGAAGCTTTGCTGCTCCTCTGCCGGCTGTGTAAGGTGCAGGAGCTACGTCAACGTCCAGCTCCTCCACTTCACTGGCGGTGTCCACCTGAGAACACCAGGGACAGTGTGCAAAAACTAATTAAACAGAGATATATATGTATTTCTTTTTAAATTAAAAGCAGAAGTAGAGGGATTGCTGTGAACTGGCTGGAATAAACAAGAACATTCTTTCTTTTTTATTTATTTTATTTATTAAAATTTTTCTATAAAAAAATAAATAAATCAGTTTACTGTAAATACTGAATTACTCAGGAGCTACTACAAATGAATGGTCACGCTAATATTTTTGTTGTATAGTGATTTAATATTAATGAGTCACTGTTGCTGGCAGAGAATCACCTTGATACCCGAGCTGGATTTCCATTCATAGCTGCTCCACTAGTACAATAAGAGGGCTTGTTTATTTATAGCTCCCTGGGAAAACCTTTTTAAGGATAATCACTTACAACTACTACCATATAACCTTCATAATCCACAGTGGCGAACGGATTATCTCACTAAATATGAGCTTTATTGAAATATGGGCAGACGAGATGAGAAGACCACCAACCTGGTGTCTGTCTCTTTGGCTGACAACAAAAGCACTACATCGTGGCGGAAGATCCAAATACCTTCTCTTAAGAATGAGCAGAGGAAGCTGGAGCATATTCAGCAACAGTCTGGGCACGCGTGAGATGACAGGGAGGTTCAGGAGAGCTTTCTAATCCATTAAATCCACACAATCAATGTGATCGTGCGTTGCCTTCTTGGTAATCTTGATGAGCAATCTGCCTGTCTTTGTAGAAACAATACATTGCTTTGCTGTCTGTTAAACTGGAGGTGTGCCGAAGGCTATCTGCTGTAGGTGATATATTGACTATGGAGAAGTACTTTATACAAAACCACTTAAAAAAAATATGAACTATCCCTTTAAGGGAACAAAGGAGCATTATCACAAACCTATAACCAACACTAACCCCCTCCAATAAATGCTGGCAGAAAGAAAACCATTTTGGCGAAATGTTAAGAGTGTCTGGCAACTTCTAAACCATCGTCGTAACCATTGGACTACGGTTTCATAGAGATCATTTTAAGCCACGCCTACAAACTATATCATATTGTGAGAGGTGGCTTCGCCTTACACTGCTCCTGATGAATGATGAAGAAAGTATTCTGAAATGAGTGACAAGTGATGCGCTGCACATCGCCCCGGCTGGTACCTCGTGTGTCGGGCTGGATTTGTGCGGACTGAGGTGCGTGTCAGACTTGGGGGTGAGGTGCGTGGTCTCGGACTTGCTGGAGGATGAGCCTGACTTGCTGACGCTGATGGTGGGCAGCTCTCGATGCTTGGTGACGGGCGAGCGCTCCACCCTGGACAGCCCCGCAGCGTGGGGGGTGGCCCCCAGCCGCAGTGCGGCGGCCACATCTAGCAGGCAGGGGAGAGAGAGAGAGAGAGAGAGAGAGAGAGAGAGAGAGAGAGAGAGAGAGAGAGAGAGAGAGAGAGAGAGAGAGGAAGAGGTTAATACATAATCTGTGACTTTAACAGACGAACCTGGCCCTGACACTGGTTAAACTGGCTGAATCCATGAGCAGCTAGGTGGGGGTGAGGTAACCGGTTGACATGCAGGAGGCTCAAGGTTGAACCTGGCTGATTAAAACGGTGGAGGAAAAAAAAAATCCTGTGTCCATCTGTCTGAGGTCAGAGGTGTGTCACACCAGCGATGTTAAGGGGCTTAACTGGTACATTTTCTCACGTCGGCCCACGAGCACCGACCCTCACGTGATAATGAGCTTTTACGGGCGGTGCTGGACTGCGGCGGTGTGTTAGGGTGAGATGACGGGTTGGAAACATGCCGTGCTTTTATGACAGTGCCCAACACATATCATGAGTGACAGAGAGAGTACCGAGCGGATCTTTACCCTCAGAGCAGGAGAGAGTGTCACCTCCCTCGAGACTCCAGAAGGCTATTTCACCCAGAGACACCATGTCCCATGAGCCACCAGTGCAGTCTAAAACACATGAACAGTGCAAGGGGAAAGAGGTTGGATGGATACATACAGTAGGTACGATTTGGACTAGTTTGCACTGTTGTTACGGTTAAGGAAGTTGTGGCTGGGATTACATCATAATGGATCGTCTTAAAAGCATGCGCCTGTGCCTTTAATTCACAGCCTGTGCTGAACAAGCTGAAAGGTAAGAGGCTGTGCTCAGTTTGTATTTATGACACACAAAAGAGAATCTTTGGAAGGCATTCAGTCCAAGACTGGACCGATGCTGCTGGTCTACATCTCACAAGCCATGCTTTGTGACAGGATTTCCTTTGGAAATGAAAATATTCAAGTACACTAAGAAAGATTATATACCATGAAAGTTGAATAATAGATTATTAACATTCTGCTAATATGCATTTATATGTTGGTAACCTTTTTTTGGATATTGTAAATTAACCAATGTGTTAAAATCTCTTTAAAGCACTAAATATCACAGAAAAAGCACAAAGAATCCTCTGACGTACAGCTAAAGGCAGTTACCAATCATCAACTAACGCCCTCTCTGCATAGGTTGTACTTTCGGGCGTGAGAACGCGTCACGGTGATGTGGCTCACCTCGCTCCGCAGTCAGGCCCACCCCGTTGGTCAGAACAGAGAGGCTGGGGTGGTTGAGGAGGCTGGCGCCGGCCAGGTCCACCTTGGAGGCCTGCAGTCGAAACTTCTCCAACTCCTGGGACAGCAAGCCGAACTGTTCGCTCTGGCTGCGACACTTATCCTCCAGGTCTCGTACCTTCGACTGCACAAATGGCGCGACGGAAAACAGCCATACAGTGAAAGCACAGTTATCGACCAGTTGACTAAAGACACAAGCAAGTGAGCACAGCTGTTCCTCAAGAGGTTGGTGGAGTGGAGTTTGAACACAAGGGGCTTTATGGGAATCTCGAGCGTTGTATTGTAACACCTCAGTCATGTGAAGGGATCTAACAACGTGGGCCCCGTTTTCATGGAGGCGTAACGACCAACGCAAGCAGAGCTTTGACCGCTTGGTATTTTCCTGACCTAGAAATCCAGTTTGACCGTCTTGTGTGGTATTTTCGTAGTTAGTGCAGCGGCGCACATGGTGGGACCGCAGGGGCCTTTACACACAGGCGGGTTAACCTTCATTCATTTGTGTGCAAACGACACCAGAATGCTTCAAAGTGACCACACACAGCTCTAAACACATCAGACGGGTCGGCTGTAACTCAGTATTTTATGAGAGACGTCAGATGACCGGGCTCTTTAATCCTCTCTAAACTGTTTTTTAAAAAATATCAACGCCAACTGCCTCTGGCTGCAGATTCGTGGTGCCGTGTTCACGTCCTGCTGCTTTGCTGCCGTCGTGCATCACTGATTGGCTGAGCCGTTTCACCGCGATGACACCGGTGATGTGACTGGCTGAGTCTGTCTTTATTAATCAGCACACCCTCCGGTCTGTATTCACCTTCAGACAGCCCTTTTTGCACTTTGCGCCGCTGCCCATGCATGAACTAAAACAGAGCTCGGAGACGCCCAGACAGTTTGCGCACCCCTGGAACAGCTGCTTTGAGTTGGTCTTGCGCAATTAAAACGGGGCCCTGTATGTAAAAGTAACCTGCTTAATAAATTGCCAGCGTCGTGCAGAAACCTTTGATGCCTACACAGACACTTGGTTGTACTATACGATGAGATAAAAACACATGACTAATTAAATTTCACATCTGATCTTACGGTTATGATTATTTTGGTGCGTGAACAGAAGGAACAGTTCATACATTGCTGCTTATGAAAGCTAACGCATTATAAAACAAAGCACTGCCAATATACGGTTAGGATTCTGCAACACAGACTACATCAGTGAAACATTTAATATAAGCTTCAAACACAAATTACAGGTTCAGTTGAAAGAAAAAGGGAGGGAAACAAAGGCGGGTAGTTTTCTGGTAAAAGCCAGAGTGGGAGGGGTAGCATACAGTAGGTTAAGAGAAGTTGCATTCTCTGCATCTGTTCTACACTTTGTTGACTTTAACGAAGCCACTAGACAGCAAAGTTTGTCTTCGCTCCACTGAGTTTCTACATGTGGCTGATTTCACTTCAGGTTGCGGCGGGAGTTTCCTGGCAGGCAGATCTGACAAAAAAAAAAAAAGCCTCCGCACGAAACAGTCTGAACAACATTTCCTGTCAGCTCTCACCTACGCAGAGCCTCGCCTGCAGCCGGCCGTTATCTGGCTACACTGAGCTGAAGCGGTAACGAGGACCGGAACGCCGAGAGAAATCACCTGGAACTCTCACATGAATACTGAAATATAATAAAAGCGGTGTGTTGGGTGTAAACAAATGGGGGGGGGGGAGTCTACCTCAATGTAATACGATCAAATAACAAGCCAGCATGATAAGTGTGCTCAGTGCAGCTGGGAGCGCTAACCGTCCCGCAGATACACCGTGATCTGGTCTCATGTGAATGAGCTGATTTACACACTTGTAAATTGCACCATCATCATTTTATAATAATTACTGCGGGGCTGTTGCTATTGCTTTTAATTTAAGTTTATGAACTAAACGGTCAACTCAAAGGATTTAAATAGAAGTAATTGGGGTTTGGTGGTTCTAGCTACAGGGGGCTGGGGTGGGGGGGGGGGGGGGGGGGGGGGGGGGGCTGGGGGTGGGGGCAAGCTGGCTAAAAGGTTAACAGTACCTGCATGCAGTCCAGTGTACTCTGGTTAGCAAAAAAGTTAACACAAAGGACAGAAAAAAAGGAAACATGCTTGTGAAACGATGAATCTGAGAAAGACAAATCTTATTAATAAAGCAGAAACACAGCAGTCTGAGTCCAGGTCTGCAAGAAAACCCTGTCGGGGAACCGGCATCACTAGAATGCGTCTTTGGCCCTCTGCAGTCGACACCTTGCCTTTTTTTTTTTTTTTAATGGCCGCAAATATTCTGCTCAACTTGGCAACATAAAGCTCGGGTTCTCGAGAGGGAAAAGAGGCTTTCTCCTGTGATGCTTCGGGTCTAAATACACACAGCGAGTGAGAGAAACAAAGCAAGAGGAAGGAAACAAGCAGTTAAAGAAAAACAGGAGCAACTATACTCTACCAGCTCCCTCTGCAACACAAGCTGAGTCAACTCCTAAAATAAAACACACACTTCATTTTAGCAAAATGCACTGTGTGAAAACCTGGAGCACAGACAGCAGACATATATAGTGTGGAGGACTTTTTGAGGCTCTGTTTTTATTTATTTTTTTGTCATCATTCAAAATCAGCAACCAATCAGAAGACAGAAGGGGACTTCCAACTGTCACCGACTGTCTGGATTCAGTTTGAATTCAAAGTGTGTTACACTCACACCGAGAGCAAGTTCAAACCTCACAGTGCAGCGGAGAAGACATCTGTTCAAACGGTTTTCCAGGACAAAAATACCAGTACGAGTATTTTCTGCCAGGTGTCTAGATTAGAATAAAGAGCTGCTTCGTGTGGCAACGGGTTGTCTTTTGTCTGCCAAACACGGGGAGTTCATCAAATATTCATATTCTTTTTGCTTGGTGTTAGGGAGATAAGAACTATTTTCTTTCACGGCGAATTAGATTTGATCTTGTCAGACAGAAATACGCTAGTGCGTGAGAGAAACACTGAGGAAGTCTGAAACACACTCCTCCTTCTAATGTTGGGGGTTAGTGAACTGGGTTCCAGCCTCTTGTGTGACTGTAATAAACACTAGCGCCTTAGATTTCCGTCTTGGTAAATCATCATAAAATCTTGAAAGCAACCCGGGCCTGTGGCAATAAAAGCACTGCATGGTGTAGAAACAATGTCTCTGCTAGTCCCCAGTGGTGCAACACAAACTCACCTCCAGCACCTGAACCACTCCTTCATGCTCCCGCTTGGCGTATAACTGGGCCTGAGAATACAAAAACAAAAAAAAGACATTAATTCAGTGCAACATTGGTTGTTTGCTCATAGGAGCTGCGTTGACAAACTCTGCTTTATTGGTGCCCGAAGGTTGCCTCCTGCTGGACAAAGTCACCCATTCCACATGATTGGGTTGAAAGCAGCCAGAGGGGACATGAGGGTTTTGATTTAGCAAAGAAAAACACGAGTCAAATACATAAAGTGTGGAACTTACCCGCTGTAACCGTTTGATTTCATCCTGTTTGAACTTAAGGATAGCCAGTGCCTGCTCATGTTCCAATTCCAGCTGCTGCCTTCGCTCGGCGACCTCTCGCATATGCTGTTCGTAAAGATAAAAGATATATTAGACGGCAGTTTTTTGTTTTTTTTTCCAGTAGGAGGATAAGGTTTGTGAGCCCGGTCGTACCTGTAGGACCTGCTCTAAGTTCTCCAGTTTGGCACGGAGTCTCTGGTTCTCCTCGAGAACTGAATTGTGTTGAGCGGTCACTTCAGAGAGATCTTCCCTCAGCTCCTCATTCTCAGCCCGAGTCTGACGAACAACAGGAGGAGAGAGGAGGATATTATTTCTCTGCGTCCACGGGTCGTCATTATTTTGAGCTTTTACTTCACAGCGTTACAGTCTCGCTGGACCTACTGGGCATTCAGTTGGTGGGTAACATATTATATCAATTGACAGCTTTGATTGCCAAAACTATGAAATTGAGACCCACTTCACAGAGAGAGAGCAGAGCTCAACACTGACCTGGTCGAGCAGCTGTGCCTTCCTCCTGAGGAGATCTGCCTCCTCCTTTAGTTGCTCATTTTTGCCCCGCTCATCCTCAAGCTGGCTCTCCTGTTACCGAACCACAGGGCAAAGTTCAGGTCAAGCTGAGGAAATCCATCCCTTCCCAGTCATCCTTATGTCCACTATATACGTATGATGCTTAAACCAGACCGGAGCCAGAGGGCACGCAGGAGGAAATACTGGAGCAAGAAGATTGCTTACCAAACTCAGACATCTCTTCTGTCGCTTCTTTACTTCATGCTCAAGGTTTTCACATTCTTTTCTCTTCTTGCTCAGCTCACTTTCCTGCAACGACAGTGACAACAAAGCAAAGAAGAGTTACATTCAATCCTTTTTCAATCATTTTACACTAATACGGCTCCAAGACATGGTTTTAATAGGATGTACTGTATGAGCGCAAAGACACGACAAACAACATGTGACATAATGACGAACAATTTGCGTTTACATTTCGCAATGCAGAATACGTTGGCTTTGGTTCCCACGTTGACCTCTGACATGACAACAATGCGGTATTACAAAGCTGAGCCTCCTTTAATTATTCTAAACGCAGCTTACATGCAGGACCAGCATAGGAGAAATCAGCTTATTTCAGCGCGGCCTCTGGCCCTCAATCACCGCTGGGACTGTGTGGGGGGAAGCTGCACAACAGACAGGCTAATTGCAGACCACCGGCGGCTGACTGGAGAATATACTGAACCGGTGACGACACAGTGGGACAATAATGGTAACTGAACTGGAATCCGTGGTCTGGTTTGCTTGATTGTGTATCGGCCACAGCTGCAACAGCCTGAATAACGTGCGAGCAAAGATGATCGCAACTTAAATGTACTGTCAGACGTTTTCACAATCAACGACGACACTGAACTGTTTTATTTGTTGCGGGTCAAACTTTGTTTTTTTCAGATTTTTCTACCAGCTTGGACTTCAGCTCCCCATGAACTAAACCCTTCTGATGTAGACTTTCGTGTGTCCCCTGTCACTGCTTTGTTTCTTCTCTGTATGAATGTTCACCGTGTTGACAGTCTTAGTTTGGCGTGTTAGCATGCTAATATATGCTAATTAGCACCTAGCACACACAGTGAAGCTGAGGCTGATGGGAATGTCATCGGTTTTGCAGGTATTTGGTCTTAAAAACCAAAGTATTGGACAAAGCACGATTCGGACCAGACGATGGCGCTGGATGGAAAATGAAGGGACTGTTTCAGTTATTTATTTACCCTCTGGGGACTATGAATGTTGATAACCAAATTGCATGGCAATCCATCATATTTCAGTCTGGAACAAAGTGGTGGACTGACCGGCATCGCTATCGTGGCTAAAACTATCACCTACGGGATATCTGGGCCATCGTTGTCTCTCCGGGAGGGCTCAGCGCTTACTCATGATGTAACTCATCGAAGATATTTGCCAGTCGGTCTGTGATGCGAGGTAAAGATCCAGCACAGATTAAAAAACAACAACATTCTAGTTACAAGCTGCTTGTGTAGCCAGACCGTGTCCTCCTCAATTTCCAACGTAAAGATGCACAGCATTACACTTATTAACTTGCATCGTATACTTGCTCAGTTCCTTCATAATTATGCAGATTTCATTTGGATGAAATGAAAAATCTGTGTGTGCAGATATGCATTTGAGCACATCATGTAAATGTAATTTTTGGAGAAAATGACAGTCTGCACATTGATTACGACGACTTCGCTCTATCAGAAAACTGTACAACCGGCTTTTCAATGTACCGACTCATCAGTGAGAGCACGGGGGGAGGGGGCAGATCCGCACGTGCACGGCTCACAGCTGTAGGGTGAGGAGACATGCAGCCTGTTACTGGCACTAATGCTACCGTGTAATCAGTTCTCTACACATCATCGGTTCATGTCTGGAATCTCCACTTTTCATCCTGACCAGGAAAGTCAACAACACGGAGCTGAGAGGGAATATGGTCCATTTAAGCCGTGAGACCCTCTTGGAGAGTCAACAAGGGCAATGTGCCACTCTTCTGTTTCCAGCGGACAGGCTCAAAATAATCCCGCGGCATTACATAACAAATCGGACCATAGATTTCCCCCGCGGTGGCAGTCAGCTCAGTCACAGCACTGGATTCAAGCTTCGGCTTCACATGAAAATGCAAAGTGGACGGCCAGATTGCTGCATTTGGGCACAATATGCATTTATTGCTGCTAAGAGGAGCGTAGGACTCTCATGAACGACTGTTTTGAGGACTGAATTGATTTAGTAACCCCCTGCATTACTAACCCTCTAATTTCAGCAACACACAACAATCAGAATTGGTGTATTCTATTTGATTGTGTTGAATAATGTTAAGAGTATTTATCAGACAGATTGCTTTCTCGAGTGATTTTGTCCTCATGAAAGCAACATGAAACAGAAAAAGCGCTGGAAACTGATACATTGAGGTGTATTTTTTGCATGTTGCGCTACATGACAGTGTCTTTATGAAATACCAGCTGAGCATAGAACTGGATGCTCTCACCAGAAACTGTAGGTGCTGCTCCTCTGTGTGCTCCTCCTGACGGGAGGGGGGCGGGCTGAGGCCCGGTTGGGGCGTTAAACGCACCCCCGACTCCTCCTCCTCTCCGGGAGTCTTCTCACACCTGGATGGAGCTTCATCTAACACCACACACGGGGTCTCTCCTACAACCTGGCAGGGGCGGGGATAATCATTCATTCAGTCACTTCATATGTACAGAGGTAATCTGGAAAAGTCAAGATCCTTAAAAAAGGGACAGTTCAAATTCATCAATGCATATCTTTTCCTGTAGCGCTAATTTTCAAACTAGATTGTTTGGTTTCCGAGCGGGAGGAGGCGTGCGCTCACTCATGGACAAGAGGCTGCTGCTGTTTATTGTGAACCGATACTGCTAGCTCACCTAGCTAACGTTACAGATCAGCCGAGGAGGACGCCAACAATGTTCACATTTCACGCCGTCACAAGCACAAACCTCTCGTACCTGCGTAGGTGCACGCCTCCTGCGCAATGATGCGGTTTGGTGGGAGTAGTTCGGTAGAAAGAAAATAGTTCCCACATGAAACTGCTCACGACAAGGTCTGAGGATTATCTCAAGTAACCAGGTCATGATTTCTGGATGCGGGCATTGCTGTTGAGTTCTTCAAATACATTTTTTTCTTTGGCACTTTGAGCACCAAACGCCAAGTGCCATATAGATCCATTATATTAGAGAGAAGGCAGACATCTCCAAAATAAAGTGACTCATAACCAAATCAATCTAGATTGTTAAACAGCGGTACAGGTAAGAGGATAAATATGCAAATTTGATTTTGGAGTGAACTGTCCCTTTAAAAACAGGATACTGAGAAGGTAGCAAACATGCGATTGTTTTACTGTAAGGTCACACTCAATGCTACACCCCCCCGCTGTAAATGACGGATTAGCAGCAAGCCTCCTTCCCCAGCGGTCTAACTACAATTAACCAATAATCCAGGGGGGAATCCCCTCCAGCCTGCAACAGGACTACAACACATTAGCAGAGAGCCTGTTCTTTCTAATTAGGCCGGGTGCAGCGACCTTAACGTTCCACAGCGGGCTCCTTTTGTCAGCGAGTTGTTTTTATGACTTGTATGATTTGTCTAACTGGGATTCAGGTGGGGGGGCAGGCTGACATTGGTTGAGGGTTAAGAGTCCGGAATCAGTATCTAATTTTAGAGCAAACCTACTTATGCTCAAAGTAGAACTGTGCTAGTGCAGCCAAAGCCACGACCCAATAACAGGTTTAAAGGCGCTCTGCTGCGTGCTGCAAAGTGGGATCTCGCCTTCACGCCCTCCTTTCTTTTACGTTGTTAGTCGGCCGCTATCACTCCAGACTTCAGGCAGTCAGAAATGAACCAGTCACACACCCACACTGACTGTTTCAAATCAACTAGAGCGTTTGCAAAAGGAATACAGCGTGTATGCTACTTATTTGTTATTTGTTCCTTCCGATCCGTGTCAAAAGATTCCATTCGGTGGTAATGTGGTAATGTTCTATGTCTATGACCAGGTAGCAATGACCTGCCATTGCATATTTAATATTTGATCAAAATGAGCACATTCTGTTTAAAATAGGTCTGTTAATAAGTCTTCAGTGTGATGACACATGATGACATTTGATCAGGCTGGAGGTTAAGAGAGAGTTACTGTAGTTCCAGTGACAAAAATGAAAACATGACAAGAGTTATAACTTGATCGGCTCATCGTTGTTTTTAGTAACCATAAACATGGCAATGACATTTCATAAGGAATTCAGTTGATTCTCATTGGTATGACATAAAACTATACATCCCAAGATGCCCATTCCCAGAATCCTCTTGACTCTTCCCTCTGTATTACTACCACTAGCAGCAGGACGTTTTCGGGCTCCACATATCTGTTGAACGCCTTTGTTAAACGTGCAGATGCCGTGAGCTCGTCTCCCTTTCACATGTGAAGCTCGCATCGGGGGAGGTTACGGTTTGATCGTCTTTAAGTTCAAGCATCATGACGGAAGACGTCGGTACGGAGCCGATGACCCACTGGGGAGCTTTAGCACCACATCAGTGTCATGTCTGTGAAGTTAAGCGAGGCTATCCCGGGTTTATCTTTCGGGATAGGGGACCAGATGGTGTTAGTAGTGGTGACGAAAGGCCAGCAGGAGGCACTAATTCCATTGGCCCCCGTACAAAAAAGAAAAAGAAATGAGGGCTTTAAAACAAGAGCTCTGCTGATTTTTCTGTTTGTTTTGGTGGTCATTAAAAGGTCCCGTCACATCCATCACAAGTGCAGATAAGCCAGGTGGTCCCAGCATGGCACTTCATACCAATAAGTGTGGGCTGGCTTCAGTGTGTGGAGTTTGCTGCTATAATCTATCAGCCATGTGCCAAGGTGGGGAGTGACTAAGGTAAAACTACTATGCAACTCTGAACAAACCCCATCCTTCTTCATTATTATTGCAGTAATTGCTTTCTTCTTAACATCTTTGCATCGAGTAAGTCTGATTCAGTTGAGCTACTTCTATCACAGGTGACTTTAAGGAGAATTCAGCATCACGGTGACAACACATTATAATCGGTGTTGCACACCGCTATGAGTCCGCAGGTGGAATCCCTTTAAAAAGAGCAAAGTGAACGCGAAAGCTCACAGCGATGAGTTCAAAGCAAACATAATCAGGGTTCAGGCGACGTGTGATATAATATCAACATGGTTTTGACGGATGAGCGCAGAGGGGGAATATTATATAATGCCCACAATGTTGTGAGGAATAAAAGGGCTGTCATAGAGAGCATTACACCGAGGCTTAGGCTTTTATGAATCATTTCAAAAGGTTTATGTGCCAACACACTAACCTGACCAAACTTAGCGTGACCTGAGGAGCGGTGCACGCTTTAGAGGTTTTACTCTCTATTCTCGTATGGAGAATTAAGAGAAAAGATCAACCGAGTCGGTGTTAGCGCTACAACTTATTCAAATAGCATACTTGAGCAAAAATAGTGATGCATTTTGACAGCGAGTCCCATATACGTACAGCAACAAAACTACAATATATTTCTGTAGTTCTTGGCACATTGTGTTATTGCTCAACTGTAAGCATTGGACTTTCTTTATTTTGGGTTATTGCATAGTTTAAAATACAAACAAGGGTTGGCATTCCGGTACCAAATAGATAAATCATCCAGTTTATTTGCAAGAATGTTGCACTTGAATTGGCCTTAACTGATCACAAACAGTCAAAATACATCTACATCTAGAATAAATTTGAATATATAGTTGTACTAATACAAAGCTGGATATAAACTGTTAAAAACATAGCCTCCTTTAAGAGTACATGGTTTAGGGATTGTACAGACACTCAAATAGATTTTGTTTGTGTCAGTTTAGAAGTGTTTAGCTGGTTGATTTGATGATTCATTGCGTCAGTGTTTCATTAAATATGAATTACCAACCATCCAGTCAGTGTCATGTGTTGCGAGAGTAGTGAAATTCAAAAGATGCCATGGTTAGCATCGGCTTTAAATCATTCCAGCTTTTATTATTATTTGTATTAGTAATATTAACGTCCCTTCTGCAGACAAATACACAGAGTTGCAGAGGCCGTCAGAGTCAAATGACATCATCAATGAAAATAATCTGATGGGACAAAAGCTGGTTGCAGCTCTGAGTGAAGAGATGCTGGCTCCACACTTACCTGATTCTACAATCAATTTATCATCAGTCATATCTAGCATGCATTCCTGTTCTACAGATTCATGCTAAACGAGAGGCTCGGATGCTAAAAATCACATAGAAATACAACATTTCCTGACATGCAAACTTGTTTCATGTATGAGATTATTAGAGTGCATGTGAGCTTTAACATTTGACGAGTGTATGTCTGTTTGCTCAGCAGTGAAGCACTGAGTTCTAAGTAAATGTAAGATGCAGCTTGATCACTTGCTACATTCCTTTGCCATTTTATTTCATTTTTGTTGTTAACTTTAACAGACTGTACCTGATTTGTATTGACTGTAGCTTGACTGGGTCATGACAGACAGAAACGATCGTTCAAACTTTGAAAATAAAGCGATCAGAAGCGCCTTTTCCTCTCTCTGCTCCTGTGCTCTTTGCAAACGCACATGTTCAATAACACGACGAACTGAACTTCTACTAAAATGTAAACATTTGCACAAAAGTATTATCGGCTTCTCAGTGACAGTAAAAAAAGAATTATGATCTAATGATTATCAATAGATGAAGGATGCAGCCATGTCTACGGTCTGTCCTGGTGTTGAAGCCGCAGCAGGTGCCTCACAATGCGTTTTGGAGACGAGTTCTCACCATAAGAGGCTTGCACACTGCTTGATACAGTGAGGTGGCCCTGTGTACACTTCACACTGATGTGGTCCATATATATACGCTACAGGATCAAGCACACCTTGGGCCCATGCGTACTGACGCAGGGTCAGATCCCATTCAGCAGGCCCTGAATGCCATAAGCACATTGGTGTAATCCCTGCAGACTACTGAAACGGGTAACTGGATCACTTCTTTTAAAAGCACCTTAATGGATTGGCCTGGACGTTGATTTTCTTTTTTAATACAGAGCATATCGATGTCCACCAATCGCACTCGCTGGCCATCCCGTCACTAAGTCGGCCCCCGTCTAAACTCTACACCTGGAAGCTCCGAAATATGAGCGTTATAAAAGCGGGTTTCTGACAGGCTGCCCTTGACTAGGCCTCATGCGTGTCCCGCCTTTCTGATTTGGAAGAAAGTGGCAGTCCACCACAGACGTGTGGGATTTAGCACGGGATTTACTGAAATGAATATTAAAAAAAAACTACAGACATGAGGCCGTAAAGGAAAAAATCCCCTTAGCTGCGAGTCATATTGTTGCACCAACACGGGCCGTGCAACATACTGATAATCTATCAGAATAAGCTGGTCATTTTAATATCTAACACAAATGCAACGCTCGCTGCCTTGAGCCAATGCTCTCACACTCCCCGGTACGTCATGACACTTGATTAGTTTTCGGTGTTAAGTCTCAACTTTGAGTCCTGCACGGCTCCAGGCTCACATCCAAGCAGACACATACGAGGCTAGCCAAGGAGGACTACAGTGGGTTAAAGCGACCGACGCACGGTGGCAACAAAACTCGTAAGGTGACCTACCCCTTTGGTGTGATCTGTGGCAACGTCGAGGCTTCCCCTGGCCTGCTAGTTATCCAGAGCAGGGCGAGATAGAAAAGTCTCTAGTGCGGCCGGAGTCTTACCTACCACCCAAAACCCTCTCACCGCTGCCACAGCAACAGAGAGCGGATTACTGGACTGTACCATTCTGTTGTTAGAGGGGATTAGAGTTCACACAACATGGCCCCTTTCTGGGTGTGCGCGTGCCACTGGGAGTGCGTGTGTGCGTCCCACAAACGGGAGATTACCACAGTCGGCATTCTCATTTGAGCTTCACAGGCAGAGAATTTACTCTATTTCACAGGCAGCAGAGAATTTTTACAAGAACAAAATCCACAGATAGAAGTACGCCTTGAAGTCAACTGATACATTAATGCACACTCTCAAAAGGACACCATTTACGGATGTTCAGTGGTGTGAGCAAATAAAAAAAGACAGGGCCTTTCTAGTCTTTCGACCACTCGAAGTGCTGAACACTACATTTCAGCACTCACCCATTCAGACTCACGTTTATACACTGATGTGACTGAATTTGCGGTTCAGCATTTTGCCCCAGGATGCCGAGGGAATCGAGGACGAGCAGAGGCCCATGAATCTTTATCTGTGATGTACAGTTTGTGCATTCTTCACACGTGTGGCCAGTGACTGATCTATCTGCGCATCACTTCACGGGTGAAGGACTGTTTCTAAGAACTGGACAGAGAGGAGAATTAAATGAAGAGAGGATCAGAGCGTGTGACTTCGACATCTTTGCTCAGGCCCAAGTTCAAGGCGGGGAATCATCTCATTATGGCTTGCGGGCAGATTAGTATCGGGTCCAACGACAAGCCATTATATAACACTGCAAAACTGCATTCCATGCCAACATAAACATACGCTAGCTTTCAGGGGGGAAAAAACTCATTTTACATTACAGAACAACGTTTACTGTAATCCAAACTGTACTGTGGTACCAACACCATCGCTCCTGGTGGTCCCCTCTGGTGTTTGTTATCACATACACAATGATGATGAACAGCATACCAATTGTTTTTTTAGAAAGGGCTACAGTTTTTCTACCTTTACACTGACTTAGATTACAGTATCTGCGTATTTTTTTATTCTTATTTACATAAAAGGATCCCCACTACACAGCAGCTACAGTAGTATACAGTAGCTGTTGCCATTTAAAAATGATGTACAGTTGACTTGATGTCATCAGTTTTAAAGTGCATAGACAAGGTTCTCTTGTTAAAATCGCTTAGGACCAACAGGGGTCAGCAAAGAGTTGTGCTATGTTATGAGGGGACTTTACCTTGAGTTCCCCCTCTTCCTCCTCTTCCTCCTCCTCCTCCTCCTTGATTTGCCCACACTTCTCTAGGCCACAGGGATCGGGACTGTGGCTGTGCTGCTGTCCAGACGATGTGACCGACAGCTGCCTCTGGAGCCGCAGCACCTCCCTCTGAGACTCCCTGAGAAGCCTCTCGAATTCCACTCTGCCAGATGGAACAGGGGAGCCCTACACCCAGACACACACACACACACACACACACACACACACACACACACACACACACACACACACACACACACACACACACACACACACACACACACGCATCAAAGACCACCGCAAGACGAGCACGTCATCAAGTCAGCACATCGTGGCTATTCTAATTTTAGCTGTTGAAAGTTTTAAAACTGCATCCTGAGTACCAACCTGATCCACATCCCATCTAAAATATAAATATCTTACCAAGTGAATTGTAATCTAAAGAGAAACTATATTTCTTCCAATTTAGAACTGATTAAAAATGGTGTTTAATAAACCCCTTAAGAGGAAAACAGTAGTAAATATAGAACAGTCAGAGGAGACACTGCAAAACTACAAAAAACGATTCTGGGTCATGGACCACCCAAAATACCAAAGTCATCTCATTTGGGCATTATATGTTAATGTTCCCATTCAAGCTGAGAAAACCACTAAACCCTCATCACATGGTGAGAAATGTGTTGAGGTTGAACATGGGATCAATAAACAGCACACCCCGTAAGACCATTCATTATAAAAACGCGGCAGATGTTCACATTCAGGGGGACGAGCTCTTAAGTCACTGGAGCAGTAATTAAAAACAGGCACTTAGAAAGGCAGCCTATTCCTGCACTGTCATCTAGTCATCAGCAGTGACGCAGCCCTTCTAATGCGGGCTTAAGAGGGAGGAAGGATGAGTAGCACCCGCGCTGCCCAGCAGAGAGCGAGCTTGTGGCAGGGATGACGAGGAGGGTTCAGATGGAACGTTCAATGGACGTTAAAGTGGTCTAAAAACTGTGAGCCCAAGATCCGATCAGGGTCCACAGGTTACTGAGGAGTACCTTCGTGGTGCCCTGCCGGGCCTCCAGCTCTCGGCACTCTTGCTGCAGGGCGGCGATCTCTTTGTCCTTGGACAGCAGCAGGTCGGCGTGCTGGGCGAGGTCCCGAGCTCGCTGACGGGCGAACGCCCTCTTGTAGTGCTCCACCGACCCGGGTCTCAGCAGTGACGGGGAGTTCACCTGCACGAGAGCAAGAGGGACATTTGTGTTCATCTTCATTTGACTCATCAGAATATTACCGGGGGTCCGGTGAGCAGGTGCACTGAGAGTAGCCAGTGACCGAGACAGGAGGTCCTATAATTGTGTTCTTCACTACTGGTCTCCAGGACAGACTTGTGCTGGAGGCTCTTTCCCTCTCACGACCCCTCCTGTGTTCGGTGCATCATGCAGCTTTTCATAACAATAGCACGACAGTATCTGATTTTATTATGCCGTTCAGGTCGTGTTTCAAGAGACTATTTATGAAATGATTGAATACCAACTTCACCACTTATTTGTGAGTTGTGGTGATGTCTACCAATAAACGTGAACTGGATCTGATTATCGGTGTTCTGTCAAATAAAAGGGAGCCCACTGCATGAGCATTTATACTTACTATATCAGAAAGAAGTCAAGGACTACAGAAACCAATTTTGCTGAAGCGACTGTATATTCTTGTGTTTTTTTTATCGTCTTCTTTTTGCTGTCTAACAAGCTTCTGCAAACGCTGAGGGATTCAGTCAGTGTATTAGCTAATTTGCAGCCTATGACTACATGTTTCATACTAGAAGATGATATTTATGTCTATTTAAAAAAGGTACAGATGATACCTAACTGGCAAGTAGGCATGGGACTATATGAAAATGTCATGTCACGATTATCCTGGCCAAAATAGTTTCTATTCACGATATTATCGTAATAAAATATGCTTAAAACTCTTAAAATGGCACTGAAACACACTGGAATCACTTTACCTTTACATTTAGTTAAAAAAACAAATATCTATATTACATCACAGATGGGATAAGCATCTTTCTTTGGTGACAAAGATCTTAAATAAGGTAACTCATAAGTTCCCCCAAGGGATACAAATATTAGCAACATTGTGTAAGTCTTCCTTAAATAACTCCTGTATTCTTTTAAGTCAGGATCCATTTTTAACTTCTCTACATAATAGCGAGCTCGACAGTTTCTTCATGTCACTCAGGTGAGGATATTCACGATCAACCCGATAACGGAAATTCCTCACAATCAACTTATTGGGAGTGTTTTATCGCGATCCGTTGCATCTCTTCTGTAGATAAAGAGTTCTTGCAGCCAATCTAGTGATGCATTAAATGATTCAATAGGGTGCCGGTATTTCTCAACAAGGAGCCCATTCATCACGCTCTCAACTATTCCATTCAACTCGTTCCCGGACATTACGCCGGTTCGGGCGGCGGTGCTTGATAATGAGCCGCTCCCCAGCATTTGGGTCACGGCGAGGCCCGAACGTGGGAAGAACGCAGTTGGCCGTGAAACCGTTTGAGCTCATTTTATTTGTGCGGCGTACCACTCTGAGGTTGGCCTCCTGCAGCTTCCGAGCTCTCTCCTCCAGCCTCTTAGCGAGAACAGACAGCTCCGTGTTCTTCCTCCTCAGCCGCCTGACCTTCTCCTCGGTCTCTGGGGCGCTGCTCTTCCGCTTAACACACGGGGAAACAAATATCATCAGCAAAAATATGAACACAAAACACCAAATCAGCGGCAAAACAATTATCCTGGAGGGCTCGTTAAGGGTTTGAAGAGTGGCAGTTTAGTGTCATCTGTCACCAGTGGAAATTCAGGAGCTACATGGGGAAAGGCCAACACACTGACCAGATATTCATCGATTTATAAACTGAATAAAAAGAGCAATAAGCAGCAGCTCGCTGGAACAATGCACGTTTTAAAGTGGGTTGCTCGCTGCTTCTGTGCACCTGGCCTACTTTCTAGGAAGCCTTCAGTCAAGACTGCAGACTCGTGTTATTTTTAGTCTCACCAGCAGGCCGTTCTCCTCCCTCAGTGTGGTGCAAGTCTTCTCCAGCTCGTCCAGGGCTCGCAAGAGCTCAGAGTTCTGACGCACCAGGAAACCGTAGTCAGTGCCATTCTGGAAAAAACACAAGCACAACACGGACAGATGCAGAGTTTACCAACTACAGTTTTTTATAAAACAACGTGAGGGTCTGTTAGTTATTATCAGAGTGAAACGAAGCGCCTCCCCTCAGCCAGTGTTAACATGGTTCTATCTAATGATGGCTGACAGATGATAGTCCAATGAAAAGGCTTTTCATTAGGCCGACTCCATCAGCCTACCGGTGCTGATCATCTATTACACCACATTAACTCATATTGAGCCACGAAGAGAGGGGGAAGGAGCGAGGAAAGTGGATTCAGAGAATCTTCACACTCTTTCAGTTTTTAACTTCCTAATTTTGAATTATTTGTCGTCATCAATCTAAACTTTGCACCCCGTGAGGACGTGCTCTCTCCTTGCAGATGACCTCGAGCTCTTTCAAATCGGACAGGATTACCGATCAACTGTAAAGGGAGGATTTGTCTCAGGCTGCAGGGCTGCACCTTAGGATCATGATGGACTGTGATAGCAGCTGTGAGGTGAGAAATAAAGACATCATATTCCAAACCCAGTGTGCATTTAATGACTGCAGTCAGTTGTCATGTGCTGAAATGAATACACGTTACGGGTGTTACACAAATGAGCTTGTTATCTTGTGAGCCCTTAGCGGAGGGCCCGGCTCAACAAAGCAGCATAGATGTGTCAGACAGTCAATGTGCTGATCAAGTCATTGGCGTCCTGGGAGCAGCGCCCTACTTCTGTGACAGGGATGCTCTGAAACGAGCTCCGAGGCTCAGAGCGGAGGAGGGTGGGGGTTCGACCTGGCACACGTGCACGTGAACGGCTGCAGCGAGAGCAGATGGACAGACGGGGTGACCGGAGAAGCCGGAGGTAAAAAGGTGGAGGGCTCGTCCTCAGAGTGAAACACATTCAATAAAAAAAACACACTGCTGCTGAAGTATCCACAGACAGATGGAGGTAGGTGGTTCTCCAGGGGACAGTGGTAGACCACATATCCCAGCACGGATAAAAAGCACACGGATGGCTCCACGTGTGAAACACCGGTGAACCTGCCTCCGTAATACGCTGGGGATCTCATTATTAACGTGAGAAATCACACGTTTCAAACAGCACAAAAAAAAAGCTAATGTTACATTACACATCCCGCCATCTTGTGAGATTATGTCGTCTTGGTAACTGCGGATGACGGGCGATCTGGCGGCTCCCCGGAGTGTTTTTCTGACGCTACTGTACCCGTTACTTAAGTCAACACTAATGACCAGCTGCGTGCTGAAGCAGCAGCTGAGGCTCCAGCGCGTGTTGTGATAGTAACGTGTCTGGTGGTGGGTTACAAAGGAGGGCCAGAAAAAGAGCATGTGTTTTCAGGGGGAGACCACACAGACTAGCAGACACAATATTCTGCCTGAAATCATTAACACATGATCTGGGGAGGAAAATAATTCACGGAAAATAATTTTAAACTGTAGAAGTAGAAAAAAACGATTTTACGATAGTCCAGTGACAAAACTCACTTGGTCATGGCCAGACCCATGTTCAGGTAAAGTACCGTCTGAATTAGTAGTGAAAAGCTTGCTGTCAAAGCAACAATGTGTGATCACTATTTGAAACTGTAGGCAAAAAAAGAAAAGAAGAAAAAGCTGCTTCATGGACGACGTCTCCAATCAATACATGCAGTGACTCAGCATGTTCATCCTCCTTAAACTCGAATGCTCTCTTTGGGCTCCAGCTGAGATCCTGTAAGACACAGTGTCATCTCGCTGTTCTGGTTAAGCATGACTGAAGCCTCCAGATATCCATGAAGTCAAACCCCCCCCGCTTCTTCTCACTATTTTTTTTTCGACATTTCAACCTTATTTAAAATCGAACATTCAAATACAGGGTGGCATTTATTGTGAAGAAGCCACAGGAAACGCACTGGGGTCAGCGCGGACTGCAAAAACAAGAGGTCTTTTTCAGCACTCTTCCAATATTAGCACATTAAGAAAGCTTCCTGAAGAAAAATGTACTTTTGTTTATGGGTCTTGATGCTGTGTAGAAAATACTACCTAGTAGTGTTGGTCAGAGATTATAAAGACATGTTGGAGTTTCAACATGAACAAGGAGCTACTGTAAATAATCTGTCAATCCATTCTCAACACATTCTTTTTCCTGGTCAGGGAATGCGGGAACACACATGCATGCACACGCACGCACGCACACACGCACACACACACACACACACACACACACACACACACACACACACACACACACACACACACACACACACACACACACACACACACACACACACACACACACACACACACACAATAATACATGTGTGAGAATCCTTGTCCTCACCTTCCTTAGATGATATATTAGGGTTCACAGACAGGCTGCACACTAAAGTGTATTGCTTGTCCTAAAAACCTATGAACAGCACTTAAAGACCAGACCACTCGCTTTGTTGATGATACGTGAATTTTTCAGGGACGCTGCTTATTAAACTGTCTCGCTTTGATTTATCTCTTGTACCGTAATGTGAGCAATAAGGGAGAGCTCCAAGTCAAACATATTCTTTAAATGTCTTCAAATGTGATGTTTCTTGCTTTTAAGAATATGGTACTTTTTATTTTTAATTTTTTTTAGAAAGCATTAAGACACAAAGCTTAACACCAGAAAAAGGTAAGGTTCAGACGATGTTTCTTTTTAAAAAGTGCTTTTCTACAACACAATGTTTGGTACGACATATCAAGACGAGTTGACTGTGGCCGCTTCTCTGTCCTTACTCTCGTGACTCTATTTAAGACTGCTGACAATATCCAAATCGTGATAGTTAGTCAAACGAGGAGAGAGCAGTCTCTAACCTCAGTGGTTACGTCAATAATTATTCTACAATAAAGGCCTTCCAGTGGTTCACCAGCTTTATTGTCCTACGTGGGAGATTGGGTTTGCAGCGCTGCAAAAAATGTCCATAAAAGAAAAAACCAGCATAGCAGTGAAAACAAAGTCATGCATGTAAAATCACAAAACAGGACCAAGTTATCAATACAGAGCCATTGTCTGTTATGAACGTTGATGTCACTACCGCATTGCATTGTGGGATATCCATGCCCGTGTAGTGTGCAGAGTTTGCATACTGCAATGTTTCACCAGAAATATGCAATTCAGGTACTTTTAGCCCAATACTTACAGACTAAAACATCTCACATACTGCTTTAGCATGTCAGTAGCCACAGGATGCTACTATTATAAGTATGTGATATCAAGCCAATGACAAAAGGACATACAACACCGCTAAATGTCATAGAAGTGATGCCCAAACACTACATCAAGCAGAAATAGCCTAAAGTAGTTTTTTACATTTAAGCTGAGTTATGTTGTTTTCTTCACAGCAAACACTCGTTAATGGCTCACAGAGTCTCTCAGATGAACCTTTGTGTCCTTGGGAGTTATTTTGCCATCAGTTAGAGGAGCCGGTCCCAGTGTCCCAGCCCTGCTCTCAGGACGACGATGCTAAAGCCCAATCAATCACCTCAGAGGAAGGCCAGCCAGAGCGAACTCGGCCTCCGCCGGCCTCCATTCTGATTCTAACGATCTTGGAGTCCGTCCACGTCTTCTAATTGTTCCCTGGGAATCGCACTGAAATACGCCAGAGGCTTTTCTTTAGCCATGAGGTAATGCCGGCTTCTCGCGGACTAAACAAACCCCGAGCCCGCTTCCTTGCTGCCACAGAAAAAGGGCTGCAGGTGTTGAGGTCCACTCAAGGCCAGTGTATTAGCATTCAGCCAGCTCTCCTCTCTCGCGGCACTTTTCACATGGGCCTGGCTCACTAATAAGCGAGGCAGACGTAAACACAGCAGCAGGAGGGCGGGGGGGGGGTCCACACAAACGTCTGTCAGGAGAGCCTGGGCCTAATGGAGCCATGTCCCTGAGCCCTGTTTCAATCTGTCTGCAATCATCATGGATGCAAGCAGATAACTGAGGGGAGTGCCGATTATAAAACACACTGCGGCTGATAAAGACCCTGATAAACGCAGGGGTGGACGAGCCTTTAACTGATCGCAAACGGGGGAGATATTTTGCGCCGTGATAAACCTTGATGGCATCTGGGTCATCTGGTGCTTTCTCGACCTAAGTAGAGTAGTTGAATCACTTTGGGGGGGTTTTCAGATAATGAATACAACAAATGCTGTACTTTCAGGTCTGTAAAACAGCTTCTCAGAGACACAGCAGGAGGCTGAAGCGCCAAAAAATGTGACAGGCCTCGTTAGTAAATGCTACTGGAGCGATACAGAGCAACTGTAATCTGATTTATCATGAAAATACGTTTTAAAAATCTAAATCAAAACTTCAGCTACGCACTAAAATGAAAGAGCAACATTAAAGATAAACCTCACAAGTGACACATTACTAATTATTCCGACACGTATGACTTCTATGTCTTATAGACCAATAAGCCGACACTGACGAGCGTGAGCTTCATAAAGAGAGCAGGCTGAGTTGCCTCTGTATTATCTGGGTCAGTTGCTGTTTTATGTGCCTCTAAGGCGAAATGAAAATGGAGTTCATCGCTTCGCTTGTAGAGAAGCGACGACGACGACACAGTGATAGATAAAGAAACCAGTCAATTATGACACGTCTTCATATCAAATTGGCAACTCTCGCTTTGCGAGTCTCATTTGGAGCAAATAAAACTGCTCGGACACAGAATATTGATGTGTGAGGCTCAAAGGAAAATGCACACAAAGTGAGACATAAACTTACCGAGTCAAATAAAATGCGCTAATGCAGCAACTTCCAAAGTGAGGCAAAACGGTTCCATCCTCACAGCTTCAAGGTGTTTTATTAGCAATGCGGTAAATAAAACTTCACCGTGTGTTGAATTAGTAAGTCAGACATTGTTGCTGTGACCCTGAGAGCTAAACGCACCGCAAGAAAACACATGGAAAGGAACAAAAACACAAGTAAATGGAAAAAGCATCATGAATTTGACAACACTTGCAAAAATAATGCTGCAATGAGAAAAACACAACTAAATATAGAAATTCTGGAAGTCCCACTGAACACAATGGAAATGAAATGAAAAAAAAACATGGTTCAGATAAAGATGGCTGAAGCTAAATGAACAGCAAATATCTGCAATAATATTTAAATCATGAACCCAGAATGTTAAAAGTTGCTGCATGAGCGCATTTTATTTGACTCGGTAAGTTTATGTCTCACTTTGTGTGCATTTTCCTTTGAGCCTCACACATCAATATTCTGTGTCCGAGCAGTTTTATTAGCTCCAAATGAGACTCGCAAAGCGAGAGTTGCCAATTTGATATGAAGATGTGTCATAATTGACTGGTTTCTTTATCTATGCATCACTTTTTAGTGTCCCCTGGAAACTTCTGTTGTTTTTTGTTCTGTGTCGCAGCATTTCTGAATTTGGTTGCGTTGTCTCATTTTGCAGCATTTCTTTTTATCGCGTGCTGTTAAATCGGTGAAAGTGTTTTCTCAATTTGCTTGTGTTTCCTTTAGTTGCAGCGCGTTGACCTTTCTGGGCCACCGTACACTATTCCTGACCTACCACTGTGTTTTATGTGATTTCCTGTATCATAAAGGGTAAACTGATCAAATGTACCAAAGGGAGGTTAGTTCCTGATGTATGAAAACATACAAACATTGTGGACGTACATCTTTGCAGTATTAATGAGCATATAGTGTATTTGGCAGAAAGAGAAGCTGGAAAAAAAAAAAAGAATGCAGAAAATGTTGACGATAAAGGTCGGTAGAATCTAAAGGCGATAAGAAACGGAGACGGAGAGGAGACACGACTGGGGACTTTAGTTCCCCATCAACAAAGATCTGAACGGATCATTAAATGTTCGATTTAGCCTTACATATTCATAAGGCTCCGCAACCACATTATCCTTTTGTCTGGGATCCGCGGCGAAGCTTCTGTAAGCAAATGGAAATGTCTAGTCTGGTTTTCACGGAAACGCCAACATCAGCATTTTTAGCTGACAGCTAGAACCCCCCCCCCCCCCCACTGTGAGCCTCTACGGAGCCGGCAAGACAAAGACACAGACACGCACACATGGGCACACGCGTTCGGCCATTGTTAACTCTTTGTTGGACATGATATTGGAAATGTCAGTATTATTAAAGCAGCATCATGTACGGTTCATATTACGACCATGAAATCCAAAGACTTTTGAAGCAATACATCAGCATACCACTAATTATAGCAATTGTGGATTGGTGGCTTGGGACAGAAACAACACAAAGCTTACTTTTGGGAAGGACTGGATAGAAGAAGAAATAAAGTACAACACACAGTAGTAACTGAATAAACAAGAGTTCCATATAATTCAGTCGGTCTGCTGTCTGCATGCTCAAAGACAGCAGCAACACGACATGATAGTCACTGTTTTATTACAATGTGTCAAAGCACAACTCATCTTAAGAATGTGTAGTTATTATCGTCCTACATTTTTTATCCGGCATTTCAGAACACTACAGATTGATTTTATTTTTTTATTTTAATAAATGCACAAGCTGCATGTACTCACTGCTGATTTCATTCAGCATACAGGGTTGGCATGAAGGAGGCCGTCTGCTGAATCTGGAAATGTGCCATAATTAATCCAGGCCTTGGTAATAATCAAGGGGGGGAAAGACCTCCTCCCAACAGAGTCAACCCTAAAAACGTCCCACGGTCGCAGAACTGACTCTGGAACACCGTTTTAATTGCCAGCAGAGGCGATTAACGGAAAAACCTATAACCAGCGAAGACAGCGAAGTGGATACTAATGGACTCCACGATGTCGGTGAGGCGTTACAATTCAGAGCCAAATCAATGACTCTCTTTATCTCCGTCTCCTGCAGGACAACGTCAGTGGATTTCTAATGAGGATCTATGAACCGCTCTGCTGTGAAACATCCTCTCAAGACGGAAAAGAAGTTTGAGGACGAATGTGTTTTGATCTCCTACTATGATATATTTTGATAGTCTAAATGTTGCTTTACTCCATTGCCACCTACATCTGTTGTGGTTTAACACTCACATGAATTTTTACTGTATAGTCATGTTGGTCTCCAGTTTGCTGCTACTTAATATTTCTACAGTTTTGTTCCAATTACTGTGATCAAGGTTGCAATATCCACTGTTTTTATAGGACAACAAACTAGGCTTAAACTTATTTGAGATCTGTGGTGTTGCAAACATGTCTTCAGGTTAGGAAACAGGGAAGCTGCCATCTGCACTGGTCTCAAAAGAAGCAGAGGAATATCTCTGGAAAAGAAACTACAAATGAAAAGTAAAACCACAGAGCGGTTTGTGGCCTGGGGTATTTTCATTAACAGCAGCTCTCTCTCCCTATACTCATATATAAGTCATGAAGAAGCCCTCTTAAGTGTCCTCTCAAATCCCCTCCGGTATTTATCACGACTCGCCTCGCGCCCCACCCCCCCCCCCCCCGCCCCACCGCCCCGGGGTACCTGACGGTGACAGATTAGGGGGTCTCTCTTGCTGCGTTAGAGAACAAAGAAGCAACACGAGAGACACCCCTTTAACCCCCCCCAGGCGTCCAGCCATCTACCTCCACCACGCCCTCATACGAACGTCCTCTAAAAGGAGGTTGTGCAAAAGATAAATAATATGCACTGTCTGGAATTGCTTGTTAGGGCCTTGTCCTGTCCATATGTTTAGAATATAAGATGTGCATACATTTCAGCACACAACCTTCACGTGGTATGGACCATCTAGTTCTCAACCATTACACGCATGTCATGGTGGATTCTTATGTAGGGACGGGCTAATTCATCTCCTACGCCAGGACTGATTTCACGCTTCATCCAAGTGAAGACATCAATATGGAAGCCGTGGTAACCATGTTTTAGCATCCGCGATGCATGGTGGGTGCAACACTAATTATGAGCGCTCGTCCCATCGGCGTTCAGGTCTCGTCTCCATTGTGACTCTGAGCTTCGTTCTTATAAACATTTACAACACTGCCGCACCGACACAGTAATTAAAAATCCATACTGTCATCGTCTCACTGCAAATAAAAAATGGCACGATCCCCCGAGCCTGCGAGGGGCTTAATAAGGTGTCAGACACGCAGAGAACATCTGGTGTTTAAAAAAAGTCAAAAGATGAACAGAAGGAGGGGTCGCCAGATTATGCCGTTTTGTGCAGTGTCAGCAGAAAATGGATGGTGGGGAGATTTGTTTCGTGCCCGACCCTCCACAGGTTCAAAACCCCCGAGAGCTTCAAAAGAATATAACCCTTAATCTTGCCAAAGTAAATTGCATATGCATACAAGCCCAAGCGCCTTTGCTACTTCGTCTGCATGACATGATGTGTGGAAAATCAATTTTAAAGAGACACTAAAATTGGCATTGATGCGTTTTTGCGGCAGCATCTGTGTAGCGGATAAAAAGTTATGTGACTGTCGTCTAAATGCTTTTGTTAACCGGAGCTTTGATAAAACATCAAATATGGGCCCACCATCATTAAGCCAGTTTCACTCCCCAGACTGGGCGGAGCACCACAGGCTGCTATGCAGCCAGAAGTGGAAGTGCATACAATTAATTGAAAGAACGGATCTAACCTGCCCTGAAAGGACCGTGTTGCCAAAATAATAATCACTCCTTCTACTCTGTCACTGTCATCCTTGCAGTTCTGCCCAGTCAGCATCTCGTCGCCACAAGCTCAAATTCCACCGGATGTTTCCAGTTACGAAATTCTCAAAGTCTTAGTGAACACTGATCCGCTCCTGTGTCACCAGTGCTGTGCCAACACGTTGCTGACATACTGGCTTTAATGTAACTAGGTGACTGAACACCTAGTTCACCATACTGGTGTTCAGATCAGTTCAGTATTCGTTCTCTCTGTTGGCGATGACACAATATAAACAATAGGAGTTATTCTTCAATACATAAAGGCACGGCTGACTTTACATTACGTTTCAGATATTTACTATTTGGATCATTTCAGAGATTTTTTCAGAAAGCAGTTCTCCACTCCGCGAAAAAACATTTAACTCTTTATTCTGGCGACAGGTTTAGAAAACGTGGGCTGAAACGGCGCTATCTCAGGAACAGGTTTTAAAGTAATATACGGCCCGTTTTCAGTTTAATTCTCCCCACAAAGGTTCTCTCTCAAATATCCAACACAACGCCATCAGCTGATCAATCGGCTATCGGCCTTTTTCCTGCTCCAAACTATCGTGATCACATCGGCCTTTAAAAATCCGCTGTCAGTCGACTGCCAATACAAATCATGTGGTGATCGTGATCTAGAAGGCTCAGACACTGTATGCTCAACACATTCAGGAGAACACGGGGCAGACCGGGCCTGCAAGTCAGCTCCCAGAGGACGGAGCCATTAATTAATAGAACACACACTGTCAATTAGTCTCGAACAACAATGCCGGACCATTCAAATGTCTAGACGCCATTGCGGCGTTCCACAACGAGCCTATACGAGTCACATTCAATAAACGCACATCTGGCAGAAGCACTCGAGTAATGAAAGGACTTAGCGACCTTTCTTGACATTCAGTGGGTCAACAAAATGAGTCTCCCTTCCCTCCTCCAGGCAAAAAGCATTTCCCATTGTGAGAGGACACACACACACACACACACACACACACACACACACACACACACACACACACACACACACACACACACACACACACACACACACACACACACACACACACACACGTAATCAAGGGATTCATTTCGCCAGCAGTTTGGGAGCGGGGCCAAATGGTGCAGAAATGTCACAGACAGCAGAAAGCCTTTAGTGGATGCCAAATGTGTAGCTGTCTAAATGGCGGCTTGTGAATGTAAATGTGTGTGTGTGTGTGTGTGTGTGTGGGGGGGGGGGGGGATTCCAGACGCCCTCCGTGTGATATTAGGTCTGAGTTTAAGCCTTTAAAGAGGCAAACACAGGTGGATAAAGAAATACCAACAGCTGATGACAGAGCTGTGACACAGACTGTTTCCCACCTTTAAAAAGCCGGATCACTCGTGTGCTACTGTTCTCACAACGAATGAGGCTTTAAGGTTATGAGAGTATTAGCAGGAGGTGTGGCGATGGGAAACAATAAATGGACCAATAAACGGTACTCATTTGGTGAAAGATGGGATGAGAACCAACATTATATCATAATAAGGACTATGCATGTTTTTTCTTTATGTGAAAAATATGTAAAAGATGTTCTCATGTTCTGAGGATGGATTCTTAACGGCGGCTGCAGCAGTAAAGAACATTTCCGATGCTACAATAATTCATGCTGTTTTGAGTGTGGCATATATTTCCATTTTTAACAGTGTGCAATCTTTGCACAGCAAATCTGTGCACCAGTGAGCAGCAATACTTTGTGGAGTACATACTGGTCAACTGGATGTCTTTAGTACAGAGCAGTGTGCAGAGTGGAAGAGATCCCCCACAGTCCATTCACTCACAGCTGTGAGTGAATGTGACAGCGAACGAATTGTCTGACCCCCTGATCCGTAGAGAGGGTCTGCACCTCGCTGCAGACAGACAGACAGACAGACAGACAGACAGACAGACAGACAGACAGACAGCGATGTTTGGGCTGGAATAGTGTGAGACCAATACTCCAGAGACTCCCCTCTCACTGCTCCATCAATTATTCACAAGTCATACAACGAGACTGGCCAATAAAACACACTCATATGTGCAAGTGCGCACACACACACACACACACACACACACACAAACACTCATATGTGCAAGCGCGCGCACACACACACACACACACACACACACACACACACACACACACACACACACACACACACACACACACACACACACACACACACACACACACACACACACACACACACACGGCCTTGAGGCAAGAAGGAGCCATATAGAATCAGCAGCAGGAATAAATCTTACACAGACCTTAATCTTACCTGCTCAAATTGACCCCCAAAAAAATACTGTGACATTACTGTATTCAATGAATCAATACCGTGCCCGATTTAAGTTGCCACTGTTTGGCATTGCTACTACATTTAAGTATATTGATTTGCCAATAAATTGAAAGATCCACAATACGCAATTTCTAAGATTTCATGGATGCAAGGAAGGCGATCAACTAGACCATACACGCTTTGCACACACATCACCGAGGCTACATATTGTTAACAATGAGGCAACAATTAGGCCCTAAAACAGAACCCACAAGTGGACCACAAGTTATGAACTTTGCTGTCTCTTTGATACGTTTCACCAACTTGCTGCGCACTAAAGTGTGTAACAATGACGTCAAAGCGGGGGGGGGGGAAATCCACTGCTTCTCAGGTTGTTTGGGGTTTTCCAAACTACACAACATTTGCTTTGTGGACCATTTCCAGTGCTACACATGGAAGAAGGCCTCACAAGAAACAAGTGGGTATTCAATGGCAGTATGAGAGGAAACACAACAACAATACTAAGACATTAAAACCTTTTAATCAAGCCGATACATGTCGGTCTTACACAGTGGCTGCTAGTCTCAGCATCACATACTTCATCAGAAGCAGAACAATAAGCAGATGACTCACAATTCAAAGACTCTGTAAAAACGGCATGAATGCCTCCTCTTTGAGGTTAGTGATTCATTTCAGAGGACGACATGAGGCGTAATGGTGACATCAGGTCTCGTATACAGACACAGGTGCAGACCAGGTCGCTGGTGACCTGTAGGGCTGGCGTCTTAACACTCGACCCTCTGCAGGATTTTTGCTGAGCATCAGTTATGTCATCGTATCCACAGCAGATATACATCTATTTATTTATATATAAAATTGCATAGTTTAAGTGAAAAACCTAGACATTTTCTTGGGCCCTCTATAGATCCAGATGGGGACCTGAATATCAGTGTAAATGTTGTTAATAACTATTAAACATACATTATCCTGGCCATTCAAACTATGCAAAAAATATGTATGACGTCATTAAATAGACCGTCTTACTCTCAGCACCCCCAACTCTGACCGACTTCCAGCGTCCCTGGGTAAAGGTATTCTTGTGTGACCAGAAGGACCCCAAATATAAACAAAAAGTGCAGCTTCAGCACTTCGTCAGAGAGCTGAAACCTGCTCGCACATTCTCCAGTCAAACAGCCTGACCAGGTATTCCTAAAGACTCCACTGTTTACAGTGACGGCTGCTTGAGATAGGACCGTGTGTGACAAAGGTACCAACACTTCACTGCAATAGCTCTTTCGGGGCACTATTGAGGAGAAATAGGGTTTTGTTTGTGCTTCATCTCTTGGTAGCTCCATGTTGAACTGCGTAAACCCGTCAAGCGTCAGCCATATGCTATCCAGACAGGTGTGGAAGAGTTGGGATCACAGAGGACCACACAGACAACAAGCTCATTAGCCTTCAGAGACTCCAAGCGGAGAGACTGACAACTGCTTTGTGTAATTTGCGCTCACAGACTAACAGAGTAGGTCTGTTCGTCACATGAGCCACAGCAAAAGAAAGTGGACTGAATGAATGAGAATCAAGATAAAAGCAAATAAAAAGTGGTTTGATTAAAAACCACTGTGGTTCCAGCTGAGTCTGAAACAAGCACCCCAGTGCCCTCTTGTATTCTAGGTCAATAACGTAGCATCTACTTAAAAGGTCTGCCAACATTATTATAAAGTTTGTCTATGGTATACAAATCTATTACCAACGTATCCACCTTTGTGGACAATCCATGAACACACATTTCCACTAAACGTTTCAGAAGACTGATATTTTCAGTAGATATCAGGATACATTTATATTTTTCATCATCAAACGTTTAGTCGATACACGGAACCAAAACTTGACCAGCTTTCTGTGGAATACAATGCATGGATTAACGTTCTGCTGTGTGGGCCGAGCCACACTGGATCGTTGAGATCTGATGATTAACATCAACCTACACTGTGAAAGCAGCCATCTTTCTATATACTCCATTTATAGGGGGGTTGCTGAACATGATGCCATTTGCCAGCTACAGTTTCACCCACTTTCCTTCTGCTGTACAATACCTGCTCTGCATCTTGCATCAATGTTTTCCTCTCTAAGAACTACAGAGGTTTATTATGGTCTTATAAAAATGTGTCTTGCCGTACACAGAGCCATCCATTATGGGTGGAATATAAGACAAAGGGAAAACAAAAAGTACCCCCATTGCAAATAATGGCGTGATTATGAACAATAATCTAAGAGTGACAGGACCCTGCCAACCCCCACTGGTCTGAAATAACCAAATCATCTATTCTGCATCATTTGATGCTCCCTCTCAGCTTCTGTGGCCAAGGATCCTCTCCCATGTTGTGTGTTGACAGTTCATTAGGGGTTTTTACTACGCTGCCATTGTTTAATGATTGGGTAATGAAGTGGCGGGGGTGGGGAAGAGAGCAGGCAATGTTGCACACAGGAAACTACCTTATTTAAGGGATGAAACTGTGCCTCAACCAAAGATACATTCAATCCTTCGAACAAAGGAGAAAAAAGTACTGAGGGTTCATGAAAGAACTGGTGATGGAAAGCACTGTAGTGCTAGTATAGGGAATATATGGCAGAAAAATGATAACCGTCTAGCTAGCATTCCTTTCCAAACAAGAGTCTAACGAACTAATGAGCTAACCCTAAATTCAGCTGAGAATAAACATAATCTAATATTAAAATATGATGGTGTGGAGAAACACAAATGTAGGCCCGTCACGATAACTACTTTTGCTGGACGATATGTTCTCACAGAAAAAAATGCAATAACATTTACAGACAATGTTATGCCATTGATATAATGATAATATAATAGCATAATAACGCAAGTACAGATGAGGTGACAGAAACAGCACAACCAGAAGTGACAACAAAATGTGTCTCAGTGTAGATTTTCCTGGTCATTTGTTTAGGCACAGAATCTCTGCTGTTTATTTTGGCATCATGTTGGCTAAAGTGTTGGTGATATTCTTCAGTCAAACACAGCGGGCAAAATCAAGATCAGCAAACTTGATTGAGGTCATGTCCATATATGCTGTACGATAAGTCGCTGACGTAAAACGTATCGAGGTCATGTCCATATATATCGTACGATACGTCGATAATGTAAATGTTATCGGGTCATGTCTATATATATCGTACGATGCGTCGATAATGTAAATGTTATCGGGGTCATGTCCATATATATATCGTACGATACGTCGATAATGTAAATGTTATCGGGGTCATGTCCATATATATCGTACGATGCGTCGATAATGTAAATGTTATCGGGGTCATGTCCATATATATATCGTACGATACGTCAATAATGTAAATGTTATCGGGTCATGTCCATATATATATCGTACGATGCGTCGATAATGTAAATGTTATCGGGGTCATGTCCATATATATCGTACGATACATCGATAATGTAAATGTTATCGGGGTTACGTCCATATATATCGTACGATACATCGATAATGTAAATGTTATCGGGGTCATGTCCATATATATCGTACGATACATCGATAATGTAAATGTTATCAGGGTTACGTCCAAATATCGTATGCTAAGTCGATAACGTAAAAATGATCAAGGTCATGTCCATATATATCGTACAATAATTCAATAACGTAAAAATTAATATTGCGGTCCATAAATAAGGTGCGATGAGTCCATATTGCAAAAATGATCGAGGGCATGCCTATACATTGTTTGATAAGTCGATTATGTAATTACCGTGACAGGCCAACATAACAGCACATGTACAGTGTATGTGGATGGTTACTGAGCGGCAGCTCAACATGGCATAAGTAGATTCAGTTCATCTTCACTAGGATGGAGACATTATACTCCCTGTTTTAACTAAACAGACACTTTTACTTCACTTGTATACTGTATCTACCAACTGTATTTAGTGCAGCTGAACCTCTCACAAGCAAATATTCCAGATGTTAAAAACAACGTTTTTTAACTGGTACATTAAAAATATCTATTTTGTTAGTTGGAAGGAGTAATGTAAGTTATTCTGATAGTTCCTTGCAGTGATGTCCCTCATTGTACTGGCATGTATATTATGAGCAGCCATCAGATACATAGAAATCTGGTTTCCTATTGATTTGCAATTGGCTGCCATTAAGTGGATCTTCTGTGCTAACAGGATGTGCAGAGGTGTGAAATTATGGACAAGATCACAACAGGTCAGCAGAATACCTCCCAGCCCTCTGTTTCTACTACAGCAGATACAGCACTGTCCCAGATTAAGTGTTGAGAAAATGTGCTGCACACAGGTTCAGTGTAACATCACTGTGATCCAACACAAATGATGATCCAACCACCTGTTCTGGCATGTAACAGTGTCCGACATATTCTGTAAAATCCTGTAATTCTTCTGCTTTTTATATTTCAACCGGACAAGAAAGTTAAAGTCTGCAATGTGAGAACCAAAAGCCATGGTTTGAGAAAATCTGCCATCAAAATGTTTTCTACTCTCGCATGTCTGCAGGCCCCAAAACCTTTTAATGCCAACCATCAGGAAAGGTACTTGCAGACTCAACAACTGTTCCGAACTCACCTTGCGAATGCCTTCCGCTTCAAAACCATTGAGGTTGGCGTAAAGCGAGTGGTGCCTTTTCCCCAACAGTGACGTCGAAGTGATATTAGCCGTGGCTGGGATTGCCTTGTCCAGGAGCCCGTGTTGCTCATCGTCCCGCTCCTCCGACCCCCTCGACTCCTGCTGCTGTCGCCCGGGAGCCTCGGCCACCTCGCGGCCCTCCATCTCTGCGTGTGCCGGCGCAGACTCTGGCTGCTCAGGCCGGGTGCACAGGTCATACATCACTGTCTGTCAAAGTCAAACGGCGCAGGTGGGATCAGTGTGGCTGAACGAGGAGCCCGGCCAAGACCGAGCCATGGCAGGCTTTTCATCTGCTGGAGGAGAACTACGCGAAATCAAGCTGTGGCAGGTCCGACTTCACAATGATGAAAGACGCCACCGTCCTCCCTTTCTCCAGCGGTTCACCAGCAGGAGGGTTTCATTAACAGCTGTGGTGAAGTGTCTGGAACCGAGCAAAGGACTGTTCTTGCCATACCTGATGGTAACTCAACACCAAGACTTCAATTTGCAAACCCCTATAAAGTGGGGAGTTTAAGATGACAAAAACCGTGAAGTTCCTTGCCAACAATCGGTTTGAGAAAGAGTCCGTGTGCCATATCCGAGACAAAAGCAGTGACAGTTAAATCAGGAGTTGTAAAGAACCTCCTCCCTCTCGGCGCTGTGACGTTTTCCAAAATGAGAACAGTCAGCTCCAAAGGGATCTCACATATTTTCGGCCTCAATGAGTGTCATCCTCCTGCTAGCATTCTTGAGCATCCCGTGGTTAGTATTCATCACAGTGTGGCATTGAGATCCAGAGTCCTGCTTGTTTCTCCATAGCCGCACCGCTCTGTCGTCTGACGGGGGGGGGGGGGTTTGTCATAAGTATTTGTCCAGAAAAAGGAAAAAGACACACCAGTCCACTTAACCTACGTAACGCTGCAACAGCGCATGGAGGCCCCGACTGCGATAGCAAACAAGAAGAGACGTGCGACGAAGGAGATAAAAAAAACAACAAGAGAAGGATCTAACTAACAGGTCTCCACTCCAGTCCCCGTTCTCTCAGGGAGGCTGAGATGTGGGTGGCGTGTCGACTCTCCAGCTGCGAGTCCGTCCTCGTTGACGCCGCCGTGTCAAAAAGCATTTCATCCAGATGCAATACGGCTCGACGGGCTGTTTAATCCCTTCTTGGTTACGGCGCCGTATAGGTGAAGAAAGAGGACGGAGGGAAAAATGTGTGTGTGTGTGTGTGTGGGTGTGTGTGTGTGTGTGTAAGACGGCGAGTGTCGCTGAGAGGAGGGGGGGTGGGGAGGACTGCTTCCGTCGTCCTATCACAAAAAGGCAGGCTTTGAGACGGGGCCCAATCATTACCGTGGCCCAGAGCTCGTTTCCATGGAGATGACGCTGGAATGATGTTGGCTCCCTCTTGAACAATCAATAGGACACACACACACACACACACACACACACACACACACACACACACACACACACACACACACACACACACACACACACACACACACACACACACACACACACACACACACACGGGGAGGCTGCAGGGGAACAAGTGTGTCCTGTCCGGACTAATTCGGATGTTTTACTGCAGTTGTGCACTAGAGAAACAAATAAGACGTCTACGAGCTAGTGAATGCTACTTTTGTGTTAGTGATTTAGCTTTGGACACGGACATAAAAAACAACATGTAAAGCAGTATGTCTAGTGCAAAAGCCGTAATTTAGCCGTACTGCCCACTTATAAAAGCTAATATCAAGTACTCCACCTCATTGTCTATCAAATGAGGAGAAGCAGCTTAATGAATCTCTTTAAGCAGCGGCCTGAACACGGGCTGGGAGGGGGTTTGTTGACTTATTTGGGATGCCGTCCGGTTAATTCCTCACTCAGCCCTGACAAACTATGCACCGTTTAAAAAGCACAAAGCCGTACCATTCTATTTGGGTATACTATGTCATGATCCCAATATCACTGTGGCAGTTGCTTATCTTACAACAGGCGTGTAAGCAGAACAGTGAACTAAAGAAACAGAATGAAATAAACTACTCCAACCTCAACAAGCTGAAAGTAGAGGACACGCATGTACCCACGTTTAAAACGTGTGTGTTCACACCGCAAACTACTCACTGGGATCGCCTTCATGGGAGGTCACATGAGGCCAGGCGTCGCTGTGGCAGAATGTATGCAGCTTTAATGACGTTGACAAAGAAACTGTTCTTTAATAACCCAATCCACTTAATACGGTGAGTGTTTGGTGCAGATACTGGATCAGTGCATCCCTGGTGACAAGTTGGACAAACTTCAACCATCAATCATCGACTCGGGCGGAAAATTGCCACGACATGTTCACAAGAGTGGACTTGCTGCTGTCGTGTTTGCAGCAACTGCTCGCTATTTTTAGGATTATTATTGTTTACACACTAAGGATTGGACACAATATATATTATAAGGCAATAGTTTGCTGTACTGTTTGAACTGGATACTATATATTTGGATCTTTGAACCCATTGCGGGCATGTTGCAAATGTATGAACAGTTTATCAATGACATTTTTAGACTTTTTGCTTGAAATGTATGTGATGCACTTTCAAAATATAAAATCACATATAGTCTAAGATGTTATTTTTAATCGCCCACTGCTAATATACTTTGCATACACAGGCCTGTTGTCATCTGCTGTACAGCGGGTCACAATGCACTTGAACACTTTGTGGCTGCTTTGCTGCAGACACCAGGCTTGCTGCAGCTTTAGAGCGGGGCTGCTTTGATGAAAAGGCACCGGTCTACCTTGTGTTCCTTTTTAAAAAGGTCATTGTTGGAAAACCCACGGCCGGGTGCAGCAAAGTTAAAAATAGACGTTGCGCCTTCATTTTCTTTCTTTCTTTTTTTTGTTGTGCAAGTGGCAGTTTTCTGGGACACTACCAGTGCAGTCAACGTTTACAATGAGCTCACTCTGAACATTAAAATGACGTCCTATCATCCCCATACTGATACGCACTCACACAAGGAGAAAGGGTTCATTTTCAGACAGAAAAATGTAACAATGAAGAGCCTCGGCCAGACAGGTCCCGCCCAGGGAAATGAGCTTCTTACGCTGCATGTTACAGCTTCAGTTTATTCCCTTATTAATTACAGCGTGCTGACAAGACCTCGGCTTTAGTAGCCCAAAGACTGGATCCAACCCTGCTGACGTGAACCCAACACCACTTCTATTCTGCAACAATAACAAAACAATTCTGTCGCTTGTTTTCCTGTCAGCACCTCTGTTCCCAATTAGAGAACCACATTTTTTTTTGGAGATTACTGTTGTGGACTTATCCCACGTTGAATACAGCAGACATACAGTGAATATGAAACAAAGGAACGCTTCCAGTCAGCAAAACCAAACGCATGTCAAACAGCGCTACGCTCTGCACAGCAATGAGCTGCAGCCGGATCCATCATGGCTCAGTGGTATTGACATCCTATCATCACTCTGACATATTTTGACAACGTCTCCCCGTCTGGAGACCGAAGAGACAAACAAAGTCGTGATGCACCGAGTCTGACTGCGTTGTATCATATCAAACAACACAAATACGTCATTTTCTTTGTTTCATCCAAACTGACTTTGGATTTCTTGAGGATATTATTTCAGATTCAAGCAAATTAGCATCGTATCAAATAGTAGTTAAGAAAATCACCAACGCCTATTATCTATTTACACATCAAATATACCAGAAACATGTCGGTAGAGCCTAAATACAAATGTAGGACTCTATCCTCACGGCTACATTTGCCTTTATAAGCCGCACTTTCAATTGTTTTATGATAAGAATATTTCTCTGAGTGAATTGCATATGCACAATTTTTCATATACAAATCAGTATCCCATTTAACCTTAAATACCTTAAATTAACCTGTCATAAAACAAACAGGTTATTTAGAAAATCCCTAAAAAAGGTGGCAGACTGGAATGAAAAAAATGCACGTTTGTGTTGTAAACAAATATACTGAAGTGAACAACAGTTGACAGACGATCGACAACAGGACATGAATAATTGAAAGAGGCACGAGTCCATTCTCGTTTTGAAGGGGATTCCCATTTGAACGCCGTTAAAATATTGACAGCGATAACAAGGCCGATGCATGAGCAGGACCGTGCAAGAAATATGAGGCTCGGCGAGCGGGCCCCGCTGTGTCGACGCGGTCGGGGGCTTTGATTAATTATTCAATTTCCTCTCTATGAAAACATGAATACAAAATTTAAGAGACGGAAACACACTTCTGCCACTCCAACGAGAGGCATAAACAGACGCAGCCACATGTGCTGACCTCCTCTCTGCCCGCATGATGCACAACATCAACATGCATTTCACGCCAGCGGTACGAAAAGGGTTTTTAACATAGTGGCAAATAAAAAAGGCTGCAACAGTAGCTAGTGTTTGGTTCTCTGTTTGGTTGTACTGGAGTGTAGTACAAAATAGACTCCTCATGGAAAGGCTACTACCAGTTGTTGTTTTATTCTCCATCTTTCCGTTGCTGGCTTCGCACCACTTGCTGCCTTCACAAATATTCTGGTGCCTAAAAATTAGACCACACGCTAAGCTTGGTTCAAATAGGAGGGGATCATTTTACAGTTACACACCGCCTTCACTTGATTGAGGCAAACTAATATGCTCGAATATAGGATTGTCCTATATTGATGAGTGTGAAGCTAAGCCACAGAAGTGCACACGCCTGCAGTTTCTGAGTTACAAGAATAAGAGGAGATGCTAAATACTTTACTCACTCGCCTCATTTAGGAACCACGTGTGGAATTTGCTAATCTGAAATAGCTCACCTCCATGTTCCCGTCCGTGCATTTGGCGGGCGATGACTCGTCTGACCCGGAGGACTCGCCGCAGTGGGGGGGCTGCTCGTCCCGGCCGGCATGGGGAGCGTCGTCAGGGTGACAGATTTGCAGAGAGCCGCTCCGACAGGTGTCCGCCACTGCAGCGGCGGTGCAGGGGTCAGCTGCACAGAGGGCCCTCCCGAAGGGCTGCTCTCTCCGAGCCGGTTTGGTTTTCTTCTTGGGTGAGGGGGAGGCAGTCTGGGGTCTGGCCTGTGGCAAGGCCCTGGAGTAGGTCAGGGGAGGCTTCGCCTGGCAGGAGTTACTGCCGTCTTCCTGGGTTGGCTTTCTTGAGAGACTGTTAAAAATGCAGCTGGGGTGTCCTGCTCTCTGCCTCCCCTGCAGCGCTCTCCCATGGGCCTCGAGCAGGTGGCAGAGGAAGACGGCCTTTTGTAGCTCCGACTCCTGCCTGTAATGCAGTTTATAGACCGCCCGCTCGCCGCTTATCTTCTCGTACAGCGTCAGCAGCAAATGCTCCAGCTTTCGATACGTTTCTCCGTAGAAAACCTCCTTCTCTGTGGACTTAATCTCCGCGCATCGTCCACCGTCGTTGATGTTCACCGCCTCACCCAGCAGACGCCGGTGTCTGTTAGAGGGCCCGTCCTTTTGGCACCCTCGCCTGGCAGCCAGCTCCCTCACAGCCTTCCGCTGTTCCCTCTCCGCTTCTTCCCGCAGGTGCCGAAGCTCCACAGAGAGGTGTCCACGGGCCCGCCGTGCTCGCTTCTTGTCTGATTCCCAGTCAGCCCGCAGCCCCTCTAGCTCCTGTCCGTAGTCCGTCCGGCCCCGGCATGGTTTCTTGGATGACAGTGCCAGAGGTTTATCCCGGTCGTCCCTCATTAGGACACTCTCACAGGACAACATGCAAGGAACGGTGAGACGCATGCATTTCTAAAGAGGGGGGGGGGCATGCAATGGAAATGAGAGGGAGGGTGACGGGTGGTTATCAGACATGCAGCATGCAGTTACCACACCAGGTCACTGGAGAGATGAGACAGTGGAGGGTGTGAGAGAATAGGAGAAAATGATCAGGTATATTCAAATGTTTAAGATGATTCTAGTAGCAAGAAATGCAATGTTTCCAGCACGGTGAGAGCAGGCGATGATTTCAGTATTGGTCATCTTTGTTAGAGGGAGGATTCAGATGAAAACAAAAAGAGGGCAGCACTCTTTAGGAAAGCAAACACATTGAACACACCTGTAAACCTGTGTTTTCTGAAAAGAAACCTCTCTATGCAGAGATATGAGTCAGTAGCTGCGTGCTTTGTCTATAGGAAGTCCTACCAATACATAATTCGATACTTTATACATACACGACAGAATGGTTCATTACAGATGCCCTCCCCAGCAAATTATGACTGTATTTATACCAGACATGGGTTTTTTTTTTATGTGTTAAATCTAAACCTGGCAGAACTAACAACCTTTAAACAGACGACATAAAAACAAAACGGCACCAGATGCGATTAATCGAGATTACGTTTAAGCAGCAGGAGCTACAGTTAGTTGAGGATGCAACAAGTGAACCAAAGAAAAGCGCAAACAGCACACAGCAGTGCACCGTTAGCTGTCATTACGGTAAGGTCAGCCAGTGTTTACCTGTAGCTCAACTTAGCGGCTCTTATTAGAGGACGTAATTGGCTAATTAACTAGCATAATTTAGCAAGCTATTATATGTTCAAGTAGCGTTAGCTCGCGCTAATTTATCTAACGCTATTAAGGTGAATAACAGTCTGTAGTAGACAGAGTCCTGACCACGAGCTGCTACCGTTACGTCCCGTTAGCCAGTGTTAGCTCACCGTTAGGTTTTCCAGTCACAACTTGTATCAAACTCACCTCTCAGCGGACTCAACTCTCATGTTTAACTTTTCATCAGTCATCCTTCAGCCAAGTTACTTCTTGTGTCAGGCATTAAAATGAGTCCCGTCTGTCAACACCGAGACTGTTTACGTTAGTTGTTAAAGGTCCGTAGAGCCATGCAAGAAGGGGTTTGTTTATCTGTGAGGCACCAGTGTCACAGTGTCACACAGTCCGTGTCCAGCGTCATTGTGCTGGACCGTCCAGGCACTGTGCTGCCTTCACGTGCGTCTTCATGTGCCCCGTCTCACAATTTAATGACCGGCTGGACTTCCTTCCTGTCGCCCGTTTAAATGACTCGTTAGGAATACTAAATTAAATTTGTATGTACATTTTGACAGTCAGGGGCGATGAATTTGCACTGTCTTGCAACAACACAACGAGGAGAGTCATGCGTATCGGCTATGTAATCAAAGTTGTCAGTAATTTATCCCTCAGAAGTTATTCTCTACATTCGTACCATATCCTTCTCATCAAATATTGTTCTACTTCTAAACTTCCTTGTTAATTTAGAAAGTTCCGCCTTTAGTAGCGGTATTTACAAATTGGTTGAGTTGTTTGTGTGCGTTTTTTTTTTACAATAATTGCAGTATTGCCAACACTCCCTGAAGGCAACATAACCAGTGAGTCCAACCAACTTGTGTGAGATGGATGACCACTAGTGGCTACAGGCTGCTAGTGCAGAGAAGTACAGGTTTGTACGTTTGCTTAGATCATGGTCTCCTGTTCAGAGGGATCGTTGTATTAGATGAATTTTGATTCATCATAAAAATAAATATTTATTTTTGTTTAAAATTAAAAGTTCCCCCAATGCTCTTTAGGTGCAAAACCACTAACGGATTAAGTTGGCAGAAAGAGGGCCACACAAAACCTGCATTATTTTTCTAATTTTGTCATAAAACATGTATGCTAGAATTTGAGAGTGATTCATTATGTGCTCCGGAGAACAAGTCAATCTTATGAAACTAGTATATAGTAATTATGTCCTCTATGAGGAAGAATTTGACAATTTTATGACACTGGTATCTTCTGAAAGAAAATCCCAATCCTTGTAAAGTAAACCTTCTCCTGTCAGTTGTTCACATTTGTCATTCATCTCTTACCTATAATGCACAGTGTTTAAGGAAGCACTCATATTTGTGGCGCGTGTGTGTGTGTGCGCGCATGTGTTTCATAGCACTGACAAAACGTCCCTTGTGTCACAGTTTGGATAACTGGCACTAGGAAGGAGGAGCAGACGCAGAACACAGCAGGCTGGGCTGATGATCACTTTACTAAATCAAAGCGCGCTGAGACTACTGGCACATAGGATGTAAAAAAGAAAAGAAAAGAAGAAATCTTAAGTAGTAAGACAGGAAACAGGATTACGGAATGGTTGAAAATGATGACAGTACAGATATTCGTTCAACAAGAGAGGAAACAAGCACAGGGTTTAAAAACACAGAGAAAAGCTAATAAAGAAACAAGGAACAGGTGTGCAAGTGGCTAACGAGGAGGCAGGGAAGGAAGGATCTCTCAAGAGAGGTGACTAGTGGACAGCAAAGGGATGGCAGCATGGTCCACCTCAAGCAAGGCCTGGGGAGGGAGAAAAACGTTTCTTTCTACTTTTAGTACATACTTCAGCTTCCCTCACAAAGTACATACACTTGCATGCAGTATGCATTCAATTGGGACACACTACTTCGTCATAACATTGCACATTGAACTTTGACCCTCTTGCTCATATAGATACTACACAGAGAAATGTAGCTGCGTTCCAAATCACATACTTTCTCTTTTTTACTTTTTGTCCATACTGCAGCTGTCCTGGCAAACTGTGCGTTCCAATAACCATACCACCATACTATTTGGGATGTCAGATGTAGTATGTCCTAATACATAGTATGTAAAATGCAGCATGCCAAAAATACTAGGATGTTCTACATAAGGTCGCATTTTGTAGTATGCAAGCCAGCATACCTTTCTGGCTATTCTGACCCACAATCCTTTTGTGCAGCAGATATAACAGCAAGAGGGTCAAAGTTCAAAGGTACAATGTTATGAGGAGGTAGTATGTCCCAGCAGTATGTACTTTATAAGGGCAGCTGCAGTATGCACTAAAAGGTAAAGGAAAAAGCATGCCATTTAGAACGCAGCTAAAGTACGTACGTTCGCATACAGTATGCGTTCCTTTGGGACCTTGAAAAGCAGGTTGGCTTACTACACAATGCAACCAGGACATCCTGGTATTTTTGGTATACTGCATTTGACATACCCCGTATTGGGACATACTAAATCTTTTTTTGGCATACTAAATGTTATGGTAGTATGGGTATTGGAACGCACAGAAAGTCTTCAGGTGGTGGCAAAGGGAGACAGATATCCCCGTGACACCTTGTTTGTCTCTCATCACCTTATGTTACCGCCTGATCAAATGGCTGTGGACTAGGTGCCATCTTACCTTTCCTTTAACCAGGAATCAGATCCGTTATGCTTTCATGCTTACACTCTGGTCGCAGCAATATTTGATTACAGCGGCGTATTAGTCAGGTCGAGTTATGTGCCGCGTGTCACCGTATGCATTTCATCGAATGCAATGTGTTATTGCTACTGTTACTTCTGCATGCGAGGATATAATCAACAGGAATGCACCGTTTCATATGACCCCTGAGTCCTTGATGAAATGCTTCCTGAGATTTCATTATTTGGCAAAGGCAGTGATATTGAAATGTATAAATCCTCAAAGGTATGTGTACATACCGTTTCAATATCATGTTGCCAAAATCCATCAAAGAGGCGAGGCATACCGCGTCTGACCGCTGGGTGGCATTTGAACACGCAGATAATTGGGCAGTCAGTCTAAATTGCTGTAGTTCTTCTAGTCTATAGTTTTGTAGGACGCTGATGAACTAATGCACTCGCATTAGCTTGGGAGCATCTCTAATGGTTTGCTTTCACTGTGAGGGTGAAAGAGACAGAGCCAGACAGAAAGAGAGAGATCCAGCATACCTCTCTGTGTTATCAGGGTGTCCTTGGGCCGCTCCCTCTCTCATTTCCATCTGTCTGCTCACGTGTGGCTGACTGTTGGGAAGAGGCAGAAACAGAGGGGGAGAGAGAGGGGGGGGGAGGGGGGGGGGGGAGCAAATCAGCAAAAATCCAGATGCCTGCTGCTGCATCATCATCGTTTACATCTACAGTAATGATGCTCCTAATAGATAACCATCTTGTTTCTGTGATCTGGGCTGCTCTTGACTTCCCTCCACATCTGCCTTGACTTTGATCTGTACAAGCGGTGCTTTTACCTGTTGAACTGATTTGGTCTGCACACAAATGCTTGCATCAGCCCTGCCTCTGCAGTTTGGATCTGAGGCCTTGTACATGATGCGAGCATCTTTCTGGACCTATATTGTCATGTACAATACGTTCTGCTGCGTATGGCTTCTGTAGTTTTGGACACATGGCAGTATGTATGCTAATAGCATGTGTTGAATACGAACTCTCATTTGCCTGTCTGTATATTTTATAACGTGGCAGCCACCAGTGCACATTTGACCCCACCTGTAGCTCTATTTCTCCCCCAATAAAGTTTTTTTTGGGAGAGTTTAACCTCATCTGAAGCGAGGTTCAAAGGACAGTAGGTGCCGTGCTGATTTAAAGTGCCCTTGAAGCAAATTGGTAATTTGTGATATTTGTCTATATAAATAACAGAAATGACTTGAAGTAAATCATTACCATGGTTACTGTGGGTCTAATACACCAGCAATGTTTTCATGTTGTTATACAGTACAGAGAGAAGTCATAAAGAACAAGAAACACCATCTCCGGTGTAAAATACATTAACATTTATTGCCGCTTTGGGGGCAGATTATATAAATTAAATATATATAATTTCTTAACATTCAGCTATGATACAAATGAAGTGGCTGCTTTCTTTTTCTCCACAGTAAACAGATAACGAGTGTGGTACAGTCTGACATCCTAATGTATAACTTTTACTAATGTTAGTATTACATTTATGAGTATTTCCTGAAATGACCCATCTTTAAAGAATATTGCCTATTGTAGCATATTAAGCATAAACAGAGCTATAGGAGAGTGAATATTGGACCTACATTCAACAGGTGGCCACAAACAACTCAGAATGATTGATAATGTTGCTGTGTCACCGCTGTTTAACAGTTATTGAAGGTTTAACGTTATTTTCTGTAAGTTAATGCCATGCACATGTTTCCTCACATTGTGCATAAAGGCCTCTATTCACCAGGTACATAATGAATCATGGTTTACTACAGCAGACATGTATTAGATATCTGTTAATTGTGTCAGCTATTTGGTTAAAGGTTGATTTTATGTAACTTTAAAGCAGCTATAGTCAATATTTTAATATTAACAATGGATCACGTGACTTGTATGTGGGAGGGATCCCTTGTAGTTACAAAACCACGGAGAATTAGAACCTGACTCTGCAGTTCCCCTCAGCGCTACGAAGAGTTGTAGCCTTTATCAGCTAATTGGTTTCAGGCCCGGAACTTTTGATTAAGTCTCACCATTCTTATCTGTTTACAGCGGCAGCAGGCAGCTATTTTCAGTGAAAAAGGCTCCGATAAACCCACTGTAGCCAAACAGCAAAAGTTATCAAAGTTAGTGATTAGCTGGTGCCCGTAGCTAAGGATTTAGTAGCTAAGGAGCCAGATATTTCCCTCAGGAGATGGTAGAGACCAAAAACAGAGCTAAAAGAAAGTGAATCTTGTAGTCACATTCACCAGAAACACGACTCCTAATGAATGCTAACATTGCTCCCGGATGTGTAAAAGGGCAGCTGTTTGCTAACAAGTTTGCCACAGTAACTATATAAGCTGATAATATGTCAGTTTTGTGTTGCTGCTCGTTTCTGCTGCCCCCTAGTGGTCAATAAATTAGCTGATGTTGAATTAAAGTAGCAACTTGAGTAAATAAATTAAAGGAATGAGTAGATACTGACAGCTTGGTGAGTAAGCAATGTAGGTAATCGCGGGTATATTTACTGTCAATACTGCCATTACACTCGTATACATACGAAACGTTTCCAAGTTTGCTGGGGGAACACACTGAGTTGAAGCTAACGGGGGGGTCTGGAAGAAGCAGTTCAGTTTGTGAGAAGCATATATACTCTGCTAAAATATTGACTTCAATTAAATACTTAAAGACATTTGGGAGTTTTGTCATCACGATTATTTAGTAAGATTAATTTCCACCAGGCTAGTTGCCATTCACTAGTTCTTTGGTAAAGGAAAAAGCTGCAGACACACAAAAACCAAAACACATTCCGAAGGCAAGACAAGGCTGTAAGTAAATCTGTAACTTTGGCTGCGTGGGGCTTTGTTTTCTCAATCCTGTCCTGGAGGTTCAGAAAATTAGCTTAGTGTAATGGAATACCCGTATTTTGGCTCAACAACTAATTTGGGCGACACCCCCGGGAACGAGCCAAGAATTGGGCCTTGAAAAGCCTGTCAATGGCCGTAGACAGCCCGCACGTTTCTCCGCGGCTCAGGAAGGATTAGTGTTTGGAAGCAATTGCCATTAGTCTGCTGCACAATGCAGAGAGGCCTCAGGCGTTTCCTTGTCAGGAGACATGCAATTGAAAGGACAACAGAATATCTTGTGTGTGTGTGCAATACAACCACACTGAGACACATTAAGCCTCTTTCTAGCTCAAAAGGAGTGACTTTTCTGAAAACAAATACACAAGACGTTGTGCAGGAATTAATAGAAATAAAGAGTTTGTGGAGTAATATGTCTTTCTGGGGATGTTAGATCATGTTGGTAAAGTATGAAGATTATAACAATCTTTAGGACAGCGTATCGCTCTATACAAAAGGTCAAATGCAGCTTACTGAGCATACTGTTATGACAAAGCTTCAAACTACAAGCTCCATTATTAAGAACTCTGCCAAGATGTTCATGTTCAGTTCGTCTTTACTTTCCACTGTGGTGGAGTCCGTTTTATTTGTCAGCCATCACTTTTCTGCGGGGACTAAATGAGGACCGGAGGACTTTTGAAAAACCTTCAAAACTCTCAAGAAACTTTCAAGTACAACTTTCTGATTTTCACTGCCTCATAATCGCAAAGTATTTTTGCTTTGGAGTACTTCAATGTGGGAGAGTCCACACACACACACACACACACACACACAGTGAGAGACACAGGACCTGAGCCACAGCCTCGTCTCCTTCTGCGAGCGTGTGCAGAGATGAGCAGGACCGCACCTTCTGTGAGCGCTACCTGACACTGGAGATGCACGGGTACCAGTGAAGGGTTAGCTTTCACTGTATTGTCTATTTTTTGTTCTTTTTTTTTTTTTTGCTCCTCCTGCTTCTTTTAAACATAGACTGGTACAGGGCGTTAAGAATATTAGCATACAATGCTTTTGTTTTTTTACGTAATCCCTATTAGTCAAGCAGGGTTAAGGACATGAAAGACCTCGATCAAGTAGCGCTGGATGTTCTGGAGTTTCCTGCTTCCATCTCGACACAAACTTTCTGTCTGACCTGTGGAATTAAGCTGCCAGCTCTCTGAGCTCTGAGGACAACATTCAGTACTTTTTTTGGGGGGGTGGAGGAATCCTATTTTGATTTAATTTTTTATTATCAAGATAATTACAGGTATGTATTTTTTTCTTCATGAAATAACAAGTTGTTTCTGCTTTATCCGATTTTAACGAACGTATTGAACCTGGTTCTGTGACATAACAATGGATTGAATCGAGCTATCCTCTGTCATTCAAGTTGTTTTTGCTTTAACTGGAAGTCCATTATAACGTGAGGGGACCGAGATAGATGTTATTATTATGTTATACAGTGGTATTACAAGGCAGATTTTGAAATTAAGATCATATAATGTCAAACATGTTCAGATTTTATGAATTATTATCTTCAAATATATATATTGAACAATTTAAAAAAAAAAGATGTCATTTTTTTTGTCACATTCTACAAAAAACTAAATAGACTTAACAGGGGACAACGGATATTGCTCATAAAATGCTGTGGTCAGACACATCCGCTGATAAAAGCATTGATTCTCTGTTTAACTGTCGTAAAAAAGAGACTTTAAAGAGACTGACCGCGTTATTCTGCGGTTCATCTCAGACATGAGGGGGTATTTTTGTGGGGCCCGAGATCTTTCAGCTATTTCTCAGCACGGTGAAGTGAGAAGGGAGGGGAAGCGGAGCCGACACAAAAGGAAACATTATTCCCCAGCGGATCTGCGCTACATCCTACCATGAATGGAGTATTGAAAAACATAACATTGGGGACTAGATTATTTTTCAGCCCTCATAACGGAGCCATTTGTCCCGGAGTTTCGAGGGGATTGTTGGTACGGTCTGCAAATGAGATAGCCGTGGTTCTCGAGTGCTGTGCTGGTGTTAAACTCCCCACCTCCCAATTGGACGCACAATGAACTCTCTTGTGGGCCTCTGGCCTTCTATGCTGCACCTATTCAGACAATACGACGGTTTAGTGAAAACGGACTGGACCCGGATGAAGACCGCACGACCCAGAGTCATGACTGTGGCTGCCGTCAAGTGCTTTTTTTTGGGCCACTAATGGCCCCGCAAAGCTTGTGTGTTAAATGTACCCTCCACAAGCTGAAGATAACTGTGTATACAGCAGAGAAGGTAAAGATTTTAACACCTCCACCCCCCCACCCCCACCCCCACCGTTCCACCCCTGCCTCCAAGGAGACGAGAGGCGCCCCTGCAGTGTCATCGGGTGCCTAAGCGTTCTGGAGGGTTCTAGTGACAGATTGCAGGAAGCAGCGTTTATGCCTGACGATGGGGACCACAGAAAGCAGAAATGTCTTTTTGTGCCCCCTGGGCCCGGAATGTCCACTATCTCGAGGGGCCAATATCAAATTCTCCCCTCATCATCCCCTAATACGCATTCCTGTGTAAGGTCAGGGGGAATTCTGCATGAGCGAAGAGACAAACAACCCAAGGCCAAGCCGCACACTGTGTGTCTCCTAATGACAACATGCTCCTCATAACAGCATTCATTGACTCCTGGGATATTTGCTTGAAAAGAATATGGGAAATTTAGCCACTCTAACTTCCCCATTTCATTAAATACGGTATTGCTTGTTTTCCTCACACAACAGCTCATTGTACTGAAGTGTTTGAATCCTCCTGCAGCATACATGGATATGAATCGTCCCAGTTTCTCACTTGAGAAGAATGTGGGCTATTCAGCGTCTGACCGCAGCGCTATCTAACCCCCGATTATTGAGTGATCGTCGGTGAATCCCAATGTTCTTCGTCTGTGGGGAAAATCCCCTTGATTATCAGAAACCACGGCGCGACACAGGAGACACAGCTTGTGTTACAGACACGGCCGTCTGTGACACAAGCCCTCACCAGCTCCGTTACCCGCAGTGCAGGTGCACGGCGGCCATTTTGTACTGACTGTACAAAAACAACAATGTGACTCTGCTCCCTGTTCCTGGTGTTTTATTGGCACAGAGGCGGCACTTTTCGATGGCACATGCCAAACGTCTGGGGAAAGCGGGGCTCCTGGTTTGCTCTGAGAAGTCCCTTACAGCTCCCTAATGTCCACGGGGAGTGATGTGCATCACGTGGAAAGGATTTATTTTTGAGCTACACATTTACCAACCCTGACCTCAGCCAGACTACCATCAATACCTCCTACAGCACCATGACAACAGCTGCAGGCTCCACCAGAAAAAAACAATCCAATACCGTAATTAGGCTGCTCTGAACCAGGACAAAATAGAGTGATCGTGTCTACCAAACGATTGCCTACTACATTGAGAGGTGTGTTCACATGCAACGCAGGGCTTTTGGGAAGCTTGATGAGAGAGTGTGAATGTGTGTGTTGCAGGCGGATGGTCAGTCAGGCAGCCATGCGAGGCCAGCGTGTGGTGGAGAGCGAGTGCAGGTGCTGGAACCCGGCCGTCTGGCTCCTGGTGTCCCTGCTGGGGTCCCTCGTCTTGGTGGCCGTCAGTGTGCTGCTGCGACTCGGTGAGTGCGTGTGTTTGGGGGGGGGGGGGGGGGGGGGGGGTCGGGGTCAAGGCCACTTGGTCCAAGCTGCCTGACTGTAGGAGTTCACCTTCTGTCGTGCAGAATGCTGCATGCGATCAGAGGAAACAACTCTATTTCTCTCTATGTGGGCATACGCCCACGCTCACAGAATGGCTCAAACTCATGACGGAGACAGCTGGATTTCAAAATATGATTGGCAAAGTAAAGAACATTTCAAGCAGAACTTATCAAACATTACAGATTCACAATCTTAGAGGAGGTGTGGAATACTTGCAGCTTTGTGTGTATATGTATGTATGTATTGTGCAGCATGTGAATGTCCTTTTAGCTACCTTTAAGTTAAGTGTTGAATGTATTATTTGTATTACTGTCTGTGAAACCTATGTTTTGTATCTATGTATAATGTTAATATGTTTAAATGAAAAAAAAAATGTAATGAAAAAAGAAAATTGTATTCGAGCGTCGAAATCCAGTTTAAACTAAATGCTTTATTTTCATTTTGTTCTTTAATTACAAGTGTGGTGCATTGTCAGTGTTAAACAGAGCAATGTGAAATATATATGGAAAAGTAATAGGCCTGAAAGTTTGGTGCACTTGTTTCAAGTTCTCAACAGCAAGTGTCGGATTATTAAAGCATATCATTTCCTTTTAAGGGGAATTTTTCAAACACTGGCTCAGGATCAGAGTTTGGTTGCCAAAAGATTGAAACTGATTCCCAAGCTTTATCTAAAGCTATGTCTGCTATTGTATCATGAAAAAAACCCTTAAACATGATGGCAATTTGGATTAATAGTTCTAAAATAAGGGCCATCAACATTTTGCTGGCCTCTCCAGTCCACAGACTGAACTCATTTTCAGACGCTTCATGTTCTAATAGTTGCGCCGAGGGAAAACGTTACCACGCCATGAACTGAAACAGAACGCGACACATGAGTTGGTTTCTTGTGTGTCGGAGCTGAACCACAGGTTCTGGGCTTTCATAATGATCAGGAACTGGGTGTGCCTGCAAGTGAGGTCCCTGTAGAGGAGTGCTTGTGTGTCAAGAGTTTCTGTCTGCCCTGTGTTTACCAGTGGCAGCTGGCTAAAAGCCCTGAAGTTATTTTGAAGGATCAATTCCGCTCAATGGAGATCAACAAATATCAAGCGAGAGCAATTTATTCAAATGTGTTGTGTGTTGCTTTTGTCTCTTGATAGAGACAACAGAAATCCAAATGAGTTCCTTACTAACATTTTGTGTGTGTGTGTTCAAATTTCAGGAGACTTGAAAATAAACAGACGGTCTGTATCCAGTAAGTAATATTTAAGTTATTCGCGTTTTGCTGTTCTGATCTTCGTTAGAATAAGAAGGCCCTGAACTATAAACCAGTAATAATAACCTGCAAAAATAAGAGTTGGCAGCCATGCTAGTAGCTAAATGCTAACGCCAACGTGCTGATATGCACACAGTGACAATACCAACATGCTGATGTTCTTACTTTAGCATGGTAGCATGCTAACATCTGCTAATTAGCACACTACACAGCACAAAATACAGACAAATTGAAATTCTGACCTGAGGGGAACATGAATGTGTGTACCAAATTGCATGACAATCCATCCAACAATTGTAGAGAAATTTCACTCAGACCACGATTGTGAACCTTAATGGGGACGGCAAGCGGCAACCTCAGGGTCTGAAAAGTGAAGTCAATGCAGAAGTGCCTTTAACTTGCACTCCTTTTCATGACCAGCAGGGGGCGACTCCTCTGGTTGCTAAAAGATGTCCGATTGTGTAGAAGTCTATGAAAAAATGACCTAAGACATTGTTAACACAAGTTTATGGTTTCAAGTCATTTTTAATACAGCAGGATGTTCATTTATTATGGTCCATTTAGAGGAAAATAGATGATACAGCATAGTAAGTTTTAGCGGCTACCTTGTGATTGACAGGACATTTGGAGTTGTCCATGTTTTTGTCTTGCAAATTTAACCCTTTCAAGATTGGATCTCAGTTCATGAATGTTAACTGCAACATTTTGGTCACCTGACAATGTCTCACTCTGCGTTTGGTTGCACAGAGCTTCATCCTCTTGCGTCACTTCTGGTTGCAAAAACCACGATGGTGACAGAAAAAATGCCCGAACACAAGGTTTCAAAACATCAGTCCACAAACCAATGGGGGAAGTCACGGTGACTACGTCCAGCTCCAATTTACTGTGTATGGGTAGCACTAGATGAAAAGTCAGGGGTTCACCAATTTTAGTAGGATGCATCCTCCGAGTACAATCATTTTCTGTATAAAATTCTATGCCAATCCATCCCATAGTTTTCCCTCCCTTTCCATGCCGCTAGCGTGGCTAAAAACCCAAATTAAAGGAATAGGCTAAGATATTTCTGTTGTGGCTGGTGCCCTATGTGGTCTGAACAGGCCTCCTGTTGTGGTTTCAGTCTGTGTCTAGTGTTACAGGAAAATAGATATAGTAGATATAGAGTACAGTAACTATGGAAGGCCAAGAGCCTCCTTTCAACAAATAATTTGTACTCTCCCTCTGTCTCTCTCCATATCCCCTCCTCCCTCCCGTTTCAGTCAATGGCGGGCAAACCCCCGAGAGGACGCAGTACCAAGGTAAGCATGAGCGGGACGGCCACCTCCACCTCTACCTCCACACCTGCCCAGACACGTTGAGGAAAAACATGTCTGCATCCAGGTCACGATATAAAAACACATCAGTGGCTGTCTGTGTGTCGGTGAAAGAGAGTACAGATCAGTGCCTGGGGCTTTTTAAACAAGGTCACTTTCCCAGCTCTCCATTTCCCTAATCCCCACTTATTTGCTATGTAACCTCCCACCCTCCTGCATCCACCTCACTCTCTTCCAAGGAGTTATGTGGCTTATTGTGTGCCTTAACTTGGTAGGATTAGACTTTTTGCTATTAACAGTCATTACATTAGAGGCATGCTGGTCTGTCTTCTCATCTTTTTTTCCCCCAAAAACAGAATCATGTTGTTAAATTGTCCCTGAAACAATAGATCTTTTTTAGGGCCTCAGATTTGTCAGTCTGTTGGCACAATCCCGATCAAACAACCTGAACGCCCTCATCTGACTCAAAGACAGGGAACGGAGTGGTGTTTAAACGCCAACGGCGGGACGCATCTAACAAATATTGTCCGCTTATCTCTCCGAAGTACAACTGGTGAATGGACGCAACAGGTGTGAGGGTAGAGTCGAGGTGTTCTACAATAACTCATGGGGCACAGTGTGTGACGACGACTGGGACATGGTGGACGCCAACGTGGTGTGCCGGCAGATGAGCTGCGGAATGGCGGCGGGCAGAAGCTCTCAGTTCGGACAAGGCTCAGGGCTCATCCTGCTGGATAATGTGGACTGCAAAGGGAATGAAGAAACTCTGAGCCAGTGCCGCAGTCTGGGCTGGGGCGTCCACAACTGTTACCACTACGAGGATGTGGGTGTTACCTGCAGAGGTAAAGTCTTTACGCAACTTCTATAGCCTAGTGTAGCATCCATGCAGGTGGCACCTTGCATGGTAACCCCTGCCATCAGTGTATGAATGGGTGTGAATGGGTGAACAGCATGTGGTGTAGAGCGCTTTGAGTGGTTCGGAAGACTAGAAAGGAAAACAACTCATTTTGCAACTTTTAGGACCTAATGATTCAAGTGTGCGTACTGGGAAAGTTGATTTACCTAAACAAGTAAAAACTATCCGCTGAGATACAGACATCACAATCCCAATCTAAGTCTATCTTTCCCAATGTAAGTCAATGGGGAAAAGTATTTTTTTGGCCCCATGGCATCATGTGACGGACCAGGAAATTGTAATTACATTGTTTGGTCACTATGTAAAATTAACTTCAAACCCTAGCACTCCTCCTGGGGTGTTGGGCTGGCCCAGGACAACATCCAATAAATGGCTGTAACTCTGAGGAAAATTTCCCAGGAAGCTCCAAAACGCCTTAATACACATTTTAACCATTAAAAAAACCCCACAAATTCAACCTATTTTTTCACTTTACTTTTTTAGGTTAAATATGTTATGCTCACACAAAAGTAATGTATGATGATGACTTTACACTGCTCCAGAAAGAAAGGGTCGGTTCCCTTAAATCATAGGGACTACACTTACTTACTGAACGAATAAACTCAGAATTGGCAAACGTATACAAATGTGACTTGGCTGAGGCAGTGGTGAATCATCTCTTCATGTATGACCCCAGAAATAGAAGAGGACAATGTGACTAAAATCCCTGCCTTCTTTCCATTTTGCTGCTAGAACCAGCGGTGGTGGGGGCAAATGGTTTTGAGGATCGCACCACGCCGCCGAACGGGAACTCCGGTTTACGTAAGTGCTGCCTGCTTTTATCTAAATTACACTGGTCGTCTGCCAACCCGAAGCATCAGAGGGACACATTTGTCTTTTTTATTTTTAAGCATAAAGACAAATTGCCAATATCCAGTAACAAATATGGTATTCTGAGATAATATACGATACAAGACTATTTGAAAAATGAATACTTGTAAACAGGATGTGTATAACTACAACCCTAGATAGGGAAACAGTATAACTTACAAATGACTCTAACAAACTTGACTACTGAAACCTTTTTGTGTATGAATTGAAAGCTGCACGAATCAGTATTTTTCCAGAACAATTGATCACATAACTACTTGTGCAGTATGTGAAAGGGTTCGCTTGTACACTAGTGATGAACCTCAGCACCAAACGGGAGGCAGGCAAAGTTACTGGCTGGCTGGAGAACAACTTTGAGCAGTGGAGACAAAAACAGAACTAAACGTAGAGCGAATATTGGACTTCATTCATCAAGTGGCCAGAAATATGCTTCAAAATGAATACTTGCGTTTTCTAACATGTTATCCATATCAACCTTAAAAAATGTGATAAAATGTCTGTTTTTTTCCCACAGCTTGTTTCCACTACCCCCAAGTTGCCAAACAAATTGCGGGTCTAAGTGTTTGACCTTGAAAGATGCAAACCACACCTGTATGTGGCGTTAATCTTCAGCGAACACGGCTGATGAAATTACTCGCCCACCTCTAAAAAGGGAATCATGCCAGGCTGATTTGCGTAAAGGTTTAAGGACAGATGCTGCATTGTCTGCTGAAATAAGTAGATCAGACCATTGTTCATGTGCTCATTCCAATGTAACTTTAAAAAAATGTAATACACTGTAGGGAATACTTAGAGAATATGTCATTTATTCAGAGGAGTTGAACTTCAGACCAGCTTTTCTCCGTGTTCATTTAGATAATATTTTTATCAGAAACACACACGCACACACACACAAATCTATCAGACAGGTGGCATGCCAGATGTTACTACAAAATTCAGGGGGCCGGCTTTATTCAATAATGAATGATGGTTTATTTTGTCATTGCGCGCCTCCTCAAAGCAGAAATCACACAGCCAAGTGTATTTAGAAAATAGGTTTATCAAAAAAACGTAAATTGAATGGAGGGATATATTATATCAGTTCCGCAAAACCGTCATCACATTTTACACGAGATCAAAAGCTTTTCAGCTCAGTAGAAACTATATTTTGGCAAACAATACAATACACTTCAAAAGGCCTCTTGAATTCCAGGCCACCCTTATTGTTTGCTGGGTTAGCCTTTGTTGTAGTTGTTTTTTACCCTTAATTCCCAACAGAATTTTGTGAACAAGTGACGTATCTAGCGAACTCTCCGGTGGCCTTCATGAAACCCACAGGGAGATGTAGTAAAGTCATCCTTATTAATGGGAGCACATTTTTGAAATGACGGACACATGAGATTGTCTATTGTCTCGGTTAGAAGGTGTGTTTTTGTCTGGGCCGGGGCATAATGACAACATCTGTGCTTAGTGCTATATCAGATGTTCACCTTAACTTCCTCGCTTTAAGAGCCAGAGGCCCACACCCTTCTCCTTACCCTGTATCAATGTCTGTTTGTCTTCGACACACATACACCAATCCTGGCAGTTATCCTAGCACATAATGAATTTGACATTAATAAAGATTCTGATAGAATCAAGTCTTCAAATACGTTGCAGAGAAAGATGTATTCAACACCAGTCCCTATAATTCCCTCCCTGTCCATCTTGGTTTAGGAGACGGCACCATCCGTCTAGTGAGCGGACAGAACGCCTGCCAGGGCCGGGTAGAGGTCTACCACCAGGGGGTCTGGGGGACAGTGTGTGATGATGACTGGGGCCTCAAAAATGCCCAGGTGGTGTGCCAACAGATAGGCTGCGGCAGTGCCGTCTATGCACACACCAACTCCTATTTTGGCTACGGAACCGGCCAAATTCTCCTGGACAACGTCAACTGTCAAGGCACTGAGCAGGACCTGTCTATATGCAAGAGCCTGGGCTGGGGCAAACACAACTGTGGCCACCATGAGGACGCTGGGGTCACCTGCATCGGTACACCGCTCTTAGTCATGGAATATGAATTAACAGAAGTCGTACGGATGTAAACTAGAAATCCTTATCATTTAAACAAAAAGCTGTACAAATAACAATACTAAAGGTTTACAGCCATGCTAGCAGCTCTATCGAGCTAAATGCTAACGTCAGCATGCCAACATTAATGATCCTAAGATGCGGATGTTAATCAGGTGGCATGTATGGTTTGCTATGTTCAGAATCATAGTTTAGTGAGCTAGCATGCTAAACATAAAATACAGCTGAGGCTGATGGGAGTGACAGTCGGAGGATAACCAAAGTCAGTAGGATGCATCCTCTGGGGACCATGAATCTGTACCAAATTTTAAGGCAACCCATCCAATGGCTGCTAGCATGGCTAAAACCTGCATAATAGCCATTTCTTTACAGTGACTATTTACTGTGACATTTCTTCCGTCTATATTCAGTACTACAGATTATGACAACGTTAGTTATTAGTAGTAATAGTACTAATACTAGTGGTTGTACCAGCAGTAATGTGGCATTAGAAATAATAGTGGAAATGATTAGCTTGACCACATGTAGAGAATAAGTCAGTTAGTAATTTTGAGGTACAATTATAAAAAGCTAAAATCTGAAAGGTAATTAATTGATTCTCTGGAAATATTGAATCAGGAGGATGCGTTTACAATGACAGTAGTATAGTAGTGGTTTGTGTGTTAGTAGCAAGCAGTAGTAGTTTAATTTAATTTCCATTTCTACCCACTTTAGGATCCACCACTGTACCTCCTTTGGCAACAGCAAACCAGAGAGGGCTCATCGTAACATATAACACTCAAGGTATACATCCATAGTACACGTCAGACGTTTATCTGTCAGCAAACACACACACACACACACACGGATTACTAATCCTTTGCAGTAGCATGTCCAATTTGCTTTTGCTAGATTCTTATTTCCCCTGAATAAAATTGTGCATTTTGCCAAATGACCAACAGGGAGAGCTATTTCTCCCCCATTGACTTCAGAAGTATTACGCCACAGTGCCACAAATCATGGTGGTAAAACTGTGTAACAGACAAACCTCACCATATTCATCAGGAACAGGTCTGTCACGCTGGGGTATGGAGACACATTAGCTATCTAATCATGCATCTCATCTTCCCTCCAGCAACAGAAAACATTCCAGTCACCACAAGACCAACTACAACAACTGTTACCACAATTGCCCAGACAAAAGGTAACAATTTTAAACTTTAAAAACAATTACAGTACATTTTAATATTGGACTAACCAGGGAATATTACAGCACTTATGCAATTGTGGGAGAGAGCCACTGCGATGATGTATCCGTCTCTATATTCCTGTGCAGGCAGACCAGCCATTCGTGTGATGAACGGTAACAGTAGCTGCCAGGGTCGTGTAGAGGTCCTCTACAAAACTGTTTGGGGGACGGTGTGCGACGACGACTGGGACGTCATCAACGCCAACGTGGTGTGCCGGCAGCTGGGCTGTGGCAAAACAATCAATTTCAAGGCCCACTTCGGCTACGGTTCGGGTCCGATCCTGCTGGACAACGTGGATTGTAGCGGCTTAGAACAGCAGCTGTCCGACTGCTTCAACCTGGGATGGGGTCAGCACAACTGTGGCCACCATGAGGATGTCGGAGTTATCTGTGCGCGTAAGTCTGGACCTCTCTATCACCATGTGGGGCCACAGCAGGCCCCATCAGACCTGTTGGTCTGGGGACCTATATTCATGACAGAGCACATATACCGGGCTTGAACGTTGGGAAATGTCTGCATCGCAAATCGCTATCTTAAGTCATCAATTCCACTGAAAGTTCATACTTCCTTTTTATCTGCTCGTCTGTGCTCGCCCTGCTGAGCTGTTCAGTTTCAATGCATGATTGTAGTACTCTGAGGAGGAGACGGCCCAGAGAGCATAAAAAATACAGGGGATGAGTCAACGCACATCAGCGTCACTGCCTCCCTTCAGGCCAAATTCCACTTCTTCAAGGCTAAATCAAAAGCACATACAGACTCCCCTTTACTGAGATCCTTGGTCGATCAGAAAATATGATTACACGTCTTTTCTAAAAAAGTGGATTTTAATCATTTGTCTTTCAGAGTTATTGGCAAACAGTTGTTGAAATTGCTAAACATTGTTGCTGCAAAGTGTGTCTCTGAATTGTAGAATTGTTCTGCTTTCCTCTGCTTCCCTCAGCTTTTGAATTCTTGATTGAAAATAGAAGTGACTTCCCAGTAACAGAAAGCATACCTGCCACCACCACGCCTCCCTCTGAAGGTAGGTTAAATATATCTTCAACTAGCACAAAAAATACAAAAAATTAACCCATTTCCTCAGGACGGGGTCTCACGTGACTCTTTTTTTGTTTTCGCAGGAATGGTGAGACTGGTGGATGGCCAGCACCGATGCGAGGGTCGGGTGGAGATGTACTCCGATTCTGGATGGGGCACGGTGTGCGACGATGCTTGGGACCTCCCTGACGCTCGGGTCGTGTGTCACCAGCTGGGCTGCGGCGAGGCCACGGCGGCTTGGGGAGAGGCGTTCTTTGGGCCCGGCTCAGGGACAATCCTGCTGGACAATCTCAAGTGCAGCGGCGCGGAGGCCTCCCTGCAGGAGTGCTCCCATATATCCTGGAGTGTGCACAACTGTGACCATTCTGAAGATGCTGGCGTCACCTGCTCGCTGTCGTGATTTCAGCAGAACCACACTCCCATCTCCACCATGGGTCGGAGGTGGGCGTACCAACCTGGGACTTGTATATTATTATGTAAATAACAGCTTCCACATTGCTGAAGGAATACTCCACCACCAACAACACGCAAAATAACTAATGTGACAATATATAATTACATACTATAAACTATCTATGCCTATTAAGCACTTTATAAATAAATATGACATAAAATAAAATGTACACCGTTTTTTAAATTGTGTTTATTTTAAACTAAGCTTTTAACTTTCTGACTCTTATTTGCCCCGAAATGTTTAAATATTTACTGTACATGTGATTCGTTGATGATTAGGGGAAGAACACTAGAGGAAGATCTTCAGTTATTAATTATGTGGATGAAAGGAGAACAGTTTGTAAATTTCAGCTCCAAAATTTTGCAAATATGCATGATAAAGAAAGCTGTGAACCACAAATAAACAAACGATATACTACAAACAACAATGCGAGATAACAGAACATCCACAAATAAACGTGTTACATTTGGTGATTAAACAGGAACTCTTCATCCACAAATACATAATGTGTTACTTGTGTTCTGTAAACCACCATATAAATAAATGTTACTAATAACCATTTACATATGACAAAATAAATGCTCTTATTTTCGGTATCTAATATAATTTGGCACATGCAAATATGCTGAGTCCACCATTTAATTTGAGGATTCTTGGGTATGCACAGCTGGTAACTCAAAATGTCTTCATTTACATGGGGAGAGCATGAGATTTAGAGTTGGGCATGTTTAAACCTTTTACTTTTTAAGCCAGCCCCTTTTCTTCCTGGTCATTTACCATTTGTAGCTACTAGCTAACAGAAATATGCTAATTGTTAATACATGTTGTTCGCCTAGTCAGCCAATGTAACCAAGAAAAAGGAGTACCCTAGTTCATATGTAAATCTAAATTGAAATAAGCCAATTGGCATACTAAGTATATATATATATTTTAAAAAAGCTAATTGACTGCACCCAATTTGGCAATAGCATACTGACACTAGGTAGCTAACGTAGGCCATGTGCCACATGTGATACTTACAGGACAATCATAAATGCTAAAGTGTAGTCTAATAGTAGGAAAAAAAGAATAAAGTCAGCCAACCAACTCAGTGATATCAGTTACACAGCAGTATCAACTTAAAGTCTGCTAACATTAGCCACAGGAAGCTAATGTTCATACCTGACCAAGTAGCTACTATCTGCTAATGCTGCGTTAGCAGCAACACTGAGTGAATAGACGTTAGCGTTTTCTTGACAAAAGTCAACCTTTATAATTGGGAAGAATGTGTTATTTCACATGTTGAACTGTAAATGTTCTATAATAAAACAAAGTATTAAAATATTTGAAAGAGCATGTATTGAAAAGCAGTTAGAGAACTTCGCTGTAATGCCATTAATCCTTTTTTTTCTTTTTATTCTGCTAATGCTGGGAATTTAGTAGGTACCTAGGTGGATGTTCTTAAAGCATTTTAGATATTGACCAAAACTGTTGCTTTTTTTCAATACCCAAAAATCCTTTGTAAATAGACTTTAAACTAATTTTCTTGATTTTAGTTTTGACTAACCATAACTTCAGTTCAAGACAATAAAAAGAACACAAAGAAATACATTGCAGTTTTAGATGAAAAAAACAACAACAATAATGGTAGTATCTTTAATCAGCAGGAATTTATGATATGCTACAATCAGAATCAAGCCGGAGACACAGTATGTTACATCTGTGTTATGACAAGGCATCACTTAAATGGAGATAGTTTGGCATCCACGTTAAAGATAGTCAAACCTGAACTCAAGGTAATTTTTTAGATTCATACACTGATTGCAAAAATAACTTTAGCCCAAATTGTACTTGGAGATGAATTTGCATCTTAATTTAGTATTTTGAAAAGTAAAACACAATAATTTAAGTTGGACTTTTGACTCATTGATGAAGATACGTGTAGGCCTAGCATGAATGTAGTTAAGAAAAGAAAAAAAGCTAAAATGTCTTTCAGCAGTCTGGCCGGCTCAAGAGCAAAGTTCGAGCTGATTGATGAATCATTTTCAGAAACATCCAGTGTCTCCGCAGACCGGGAGACAGAATGGCCTGTACAAGAGGGCGTGTTTGATGACTCATGATAAAATGACTCTGCATGTCAGCGCGCTTTCTTAGTACGTAATCACTACGAATCACCAGAAATGGCATATCCATGGTAACAACTTATATTGCATGAGAACAGACGCTAGTAAAGTGATTTTATACTAATACAAATTCAGCACTCATTCTACATGATTTAAATGATAAAAAGTGCACCTGTTAATGAATTCTAAATCTTTAACTTTGAAATGTTATTTGGCTCGTTGTTATGCTTCTCCTCTACCAAGCAACGCGATTGCAGTCTTGTCAAACACCAGATATGAACTGCTCTGTGGTCACGGGTGTGTCTTTTCTTTATCAGCAGGCTTTGAAAGGTGACTCAGCCAATCAGACCTGAGGAAAGCAAATCTGTCTCATTGACTATTATCATAGAAATAATGATTGAAATATTACCCGTCACTACTTCCATTTTAAACAAAAAGCTACGGGACTTGCACCTGAGCTTCAAGCTTCACATTCTCTATTTAAAAAAAAAAAAAAAAAACATTCTCACAATATCTTGCTCCAAGGAGATGTGCAAATATGATCTTGTTCCATACTGTGTAGTTTTATTTCAGTAGGCCTACGTGAGGGGCCCTTGGGTAGAAAAATAAGCCGCTGGGCTCCTGTTGACCCCTCCAGTATTCCAATGCTGTGACATTACAAGCCTAATGTGTGCGGATGTAATGACTCGCAAATTGATCAAGGATTATCAACAGTATTGACATTGTTACCAGCTGAAATGAAGAAGGCCCATAGGGGTCTGGGGCCCAGGAGCTGGCAGTTGCCCGGATTCACTCACTTGGCCCGTGAGTGTGAAAAAAGAATCCACTCCAATATATGTTAACGTTTTATTTGAAAAACTCCTTTTCCTAGGATATGTGAAGTGTACATTGCTGGACTGTGGGGGCAATAGGCCGTGCTGTCATTCTCTCCGGACCAGGGTCGTTACATCACTCCGGTGAGGACACGCCTTTTTGGGGTGGTGACACACACCGAGGGAAAGTGCTCGGAGGGGGGAGGGGTGGTGTCCCGTCGGCAGGCGCACAGACAGCAGGCAGCAGCTGCAGCGAGAAGGAGCCCGGCGCCGCAACTCTGCATTACAAACAGTCACATTACGGTTTCTGTTAGCTCCGAAACACACGCGACGAGCGAAAAACGCACGCAACGCATCCAAAAATGGTAGACCGCGAGCAACTGGTGCAGAAAGCCAGACTGGCCGAGCAGGCGGAGAGGTACGATGATATGGCAGCAGCCATGAAATCGGTAAGTAGGTTTCCTCCGTTACGACCCTTTCTCTCGGGAGCATTTAAAGAAGATATATAGACACATAAATAGCTCCATCTGTGTGTGTGTGTGTGTGTGTGTGTGTGTGTGAGAGAGGAATGTGTGACAGCTAGCTAACATAGCATTAGGGCAGCAATACGCAGCCAAAGGGACCGAGCCTCTGTGTCCGAGCGCATTTTTGACTTAAGCGAGTAAGAGACGCGAAACTGGTGTATGAAAGTTATGATTAAAGAACACGTTTAGGAGAAAGACGTGTTCGCGGGCAGGATCGCGTGCTGCTGTAATAAGATTTGGGAAACATTATTGAACAGCAGTGCGAGGCCCGCGCAGCCTTTGCTCACATTTGTGACCCGTTACCGCACATCTCAGAGGGTTTAGTCATGACATGACGAGGTTCTCATGAAATCAGCATTTTGCAGTGAATCAATGTCTGTTTTTCTTTTGGTGTGTGTGTGTGTGTGGTGTGGTGTGTGTTGGGGGGGGGGGGGGGGATCGGCGGTGTGCTGCGGTGGATTGTGCTAGAAATGCGGACTGTTTGATCTTGGGGCGGTGCCTTTCACTGGGCTCCTAAAAAAATAACGACCAGGCTGCTTGGTTGTAAATGAAAAAACCCCAAAGAAACCGGCGGAAATAAAGCACGTTAATGACGACAAGACGTGATTTAACCGCCCGCCTGGGTCAAATGTGGGCTTGGTAGCGAAGCGGTACCAAAATGAGCCCCGTCGAAAGATGCGCATACTGGCGGAGCAGAGGGCGAGCTAGGCGGTACCACGGTGATGAGACGGGACATGGCAGCTGTGTCAGGTTCCGGATTTGGGTGATACTGACAAATAACGAGCCGTCGACTGAGTGTGATACACCACTTTTCTTTAGCTCGACGTGTAAGGTGCAACGAGCAGGCATGTGTCTCTCTCTCCCCCCCCCCCCCCCTACTCTATTGGCACTCGTTTTGGCGCATTGGGAAGAGCAATGTTGGCTGAAGGTTGATCGCAATCGATTTGCGCAGAAGCAGGCGCACAAAAAAAAAACGCGAAGCGTCCACCTTTTACGGACGTGGGTGTCAGTGGACGGGCGGAGTCTCCAGAACCCTCTGTGGATGTCATATTGCAGCAAACTGTATATATTGTTTTTTTGGGGGGGGGGGGGGGGGGGGGGTCTGCTTAACCGTAGCATAACGGGCTGCCCCGTACCAATCGGTGCCGTGTAGCAGCCGCATCCCCGTGCGTCCTCGGCCTGTCTTACGGCAGGTTCCCTCCACACAGAGGCGTGCCGCAGCATCTGGCAAAGATGCAGCAGTAGGCCCACCCGTAGTGCACCATTTCATATAGGCAGCAGTTTTTTGTTTTTTTTTAAATCACAGCTTCACAAAGGCTGCATCTCTGTGTGTCAGTAACTGTCTGGACAATGAGATCATGGAGGAAGGGACACATTGGCAGGGAAAGCAAAAGTATGTTGTGCATCATGTCTGTGCAGGACTTCATGTTGTGTCTGTGGTTACTAATCGGGTCTTATTAGTGATAATAAAATACTTCTTGTAACCTTTCCTATGTATTTTTACTAGAGACTAGTACTTTTGGTGTCATATTTCCATAAGTTTCCTCCTTAATGATCACATAATTCTTTGTTTCTAAGAGTTGCATCAGTTTGCTTAACAGGGCCAGTCCTGCCAGCAGTAGCCTCAGCATGTGAGCCCAAGCTGTACAGGCCAGTGGTTGTGTTGAGTAGCAAAAGGAAGCAAGATTAGTGGAACTTTTTAAAACATTTTTTTTACCACATCAGCTTCAACTCCCAAGGGTCAACAAGTAAGTTAAAGGCCACGCTGCGTGTCACTCTCTACGACCAGGCTGTGGTGTTAATGCCAGAGGGGCGGGGGGGGGGGGGGGGGGGGGGGGGGGCACGGCTCCACCCACTTCCCAGTTTATGCTGAGTCAGAGAGAAAGGGAGAGCGAGAGCTGCCCCACACCCAGCCAGTCTCTCTGCAGCACCCAGGCAGCGGGGTGTGTCAGCTGCCTCGCCCATCCTTCGATGGGGAATCCCCGAGCGGCAACGGAGCCAGATAGCCGGGCTTTACAGAACACGACGCAGCACCCGCCCTCTGGAGGACTGTACACTCAGGAACCAGGCCCGACCCAAATGAACGATGGCGTCGATTAACTGCCATTAGCGCTTAAATAATAGAAAAGTCTGGATTTTTACATCCGACAATAATGTCCCGGCAGAGAGTCGTTATCAGGCCTCCGTGTCTTTCCAAACTCATCTTTTAGAAGCTATGTCACAGGTTTTTAGAGCGGCTGTAAATCCTGCTCGTCCTCTTGTCGGGGACGGCTACGAGCGATCAGAAAGGCAGACCTGCTGTTCTTCTGTGGATCCTCCTTAAATCTAAAGAGCACACAATTGGCGAGGTGTGTGTGTCTCTAGCGATCCCGTTAGCCCCGGACCAAGAGTCAGAACTGAAGTTGGGATCCTGGACTTCGACGAAAAAGCCACATGAACAGAAAGCGAGGTTTTAAGTTGTTCAAAGGGCATGTTAAAAGCCAAAGAAATTCATAAAAATGAGTTTTGGGCCCCTGTGATTTGATAAACATTACTGTACAGTATACAGCAGTAATGTGCAACTGTATGTTATAGTAATACTGTGTATATATATATATATATATATATATACACACAAAAAGCCTGCACTTATTAAAGTACATGCAATTGACCACTGATGAGGAATTGATATTTTTGGGGTAATTTTCGAAAGTGACCGTGAATATTGAATATTCATGTACAATGATGTCAGTATTACAGTATGATGTAATAGTTTCATTAGCTATGCACAGTAGCAGCATGTGCACGGTGCCTCAGCCCTTTGATTTAGTAGAGATTCATTCTCAAAGGCTGACTCACAGCAATACATCTAAATCAATACACCAGCTTTAATGTAATGAATGCATTTAGTGAACCATATAGCAGTGTAGCTTATTCACTATAAACTACATATTTTATTTGACGCATTTGAGATTTTTGAACGAGCTTTTCCTACCTTGTGGGCAGCCATTGCTTTCCTTTTTATTTTCATACAAATCAGAAACGTGTAGTTTTTGTAATACTAATAAAATAGGCTGTCTTGTAATGTCGTTTTTTCAAGCCAAATTGTAATCTGCTAAATATATATTTTAATAATGATCGTTTCCGTTGTGTTTCACCGTCATATTGAGACTTTTAGTTTTTTATTCAGCTTACCTTGCGACTAGCAGTGCTTCTTCTTCATTCGAGGAATGAAAAAACCCAACATGTCGATTGCCTCTCAACATGGCGACGCCTTAGCCGGCGGCTCGCAGCTATAACGTTGATAAAAGTTAACTGTTCAAAGTGCAAACGGCTGTTAGCGAGCCAGTGGGGCTCGCTCACATGTAGACATTACTCCAATATATCTTTACATAGCTAATGGTTGCTTGCTGCTATTTTAATGCTCTGAATATCAAATGTATCACCAAACATCTTTAAATATCCAGGGGTTAAATTTGATGTTATTAACATTCCGCTCCATTAAACTAGTCAGGTCATACATAGATATTCAAAGTAACTTTATACGTAGAGACACGCACACATTCATTCACACATCTCATTTGGAGAGCGTCTCAGGAAGTGCCAGGCACAGAGAGCCGAGGCTTCCGTCCCACTTAATGAACTGGATGCTTTATTCTCTCATGGAAGTCCGTGCAATGCATTAACAGATACATTGTGCTGCAGCTGCTGGATGTACACTGAATGTATGTTTCATACGTACTGACTGAGTAGTATTTACTGCATTGGATAAAAAAGAAATGGCAGACACACGTGGCTGTTAATCTAAGGGATGAAACAGAATAGCCGAGTATCCGATGTGATTATTTTAAAGATAAGCTGTAAAAACAGATTTGTTGTGTTTTCCATACATTTATCACAGATACAGTGTCGGCCATACGCTCTGCATCTGTACCAGTAGGGAGTGACCCAACACAAATGTTGCGGCTGCATAATATACCTGCTCAGTTGCAGGTGGGCCTGAGTGGGAGTGCAAAAAAAAATCTAATATATGAAAATACGACTGTTGTTGGACTTGACTATCCACATACTGTAAAAGCAGTAACCGTGTGCTCCCAAATAATGAAATAAACCAAATGGCATTTTGGTTTCTGGTGGAGGCCGTTACACTTGACTGAGCGCCATCACTGCCACTCTTGAAGTCTGACACTTCAGCATCTGATTCGTCTGTCGCTATGGGAAACAACATAAGCTGAAAGGGAAATGGGGACTTGTTCCAGAATTTATTTTTTCCATTATCCACTTTTAATCCTCACTGCTTAAAGCAAACTCCGCAGGCTACCAGTGTCTTACATGCTCAGTAGAAAACAGTGGTGCGTGATGTGGGAGTGATCTGAATCTCCATAGAGTGGGTGTGAGTGGGATGGTGGGAGGCTTGTGGGAGATATCCTCTACACCAAATCAGATTTATTGCCTCAAAATGTGCCACTGTACTGAGTGGATGACTGTGTTATTTTTTTTAATTAGACACCTATGATTAGCTTCATTTCAGATACAGATTGCTACAATCAGTGTGCTAAACTAGCCCAGAAAATATCCTCCTCCTCTCGGTCACCATTTCACCGTCAACCAGTTCATCCTCATTTCTGAAAGTTGTTGTCCAGGGGGCCGTAGGAAGTATCAAACGTCTACGTCCCCGTAAACATCAGTCCAATTATGAATGCAGCCAATGTCATCTCAGGACACTTCAAGATGTCCCGAAGTGAGCCTTGAATCAGCGCTGAGTCACAAAGGCACTACGAGAGAGACCAACCTCACCCACCTACACACTCTACAATCAGCTCCGCTTCACAACATATTGCTTGCATTTGCAGCAGGATGTGCGGAATTGAACCGAGCTATATTCCCCACAGCAGTACGTTATTGCCTCGCAGCTTTATTTAGTTGCCGTGATGTCTACTTTTTTCCTTTTGCTTAGTCACTGTCAACGGGTGCAGGGAGGGACGTAATTACGTGCGGCATCGGAAGGCATCACGTTGACACATCAACCCTGACTTGCAGTTGTTATACAGTTCATATGAAAAGAAAGAAAGAAAGAAAGAAAGAAAGAAAGAAAGAAAGAAAGAAAGAAAGAAAGCAAGCTAAAAGAAGTAGAGAGTATGTATCCCTAGTGTGGAATGTGAAAACATACAGACTGAGTCTCCCTTTCAGAATGTTCACGTCTTTTGGGTGTTGTGTTGCAGATCAGAGGAAACACAGCAGCAGTTTCAGCGATTATCTAGTACCCACTGATGTCATATGGCGACACGAGCACGTTGCAGTGTCCCATTCCATGAAGGAATTAGTTCTACCATAAGAGTGGGTTTGAAGAAAACCAGATCAGTGGACCCTTTTAACTTGCAAAAAAAAAGAAATGTATATTTTTAATTTTGGCTAGGTTCTTGCATTTATGGCGTTTTGTCTCCTCAGGTCATGAAGTGAAATGTCACTCGACACCACATTTCATGTTCGCTTGCAAGTTGTTGCCTTATTGCTTTGGCACACCATGATGCGTGTTATTTGTTTGGGATTTCGTGCCCCCTGAACGAGTTTAAAGGATTATTACAGACCCGGAAAGTGCGAAAAGAGTGATTTTGACAGGATGGGAATAGCTAGGAGATGGACCGACCCGAAAAACACCAGTGTGAAACGTCATCCTCTGCCCCTGAGCCAGTCTATGACCAAGTATTAGTAATGCAATTACACAATAATCTCAGTGCTGTCATCATTCGTAACACCACCAGCCAATAGGTGATGAGTCTGCAGGGCCTCTGAGCTGTGATCTGGAAGTTATTTATTGATGTGACTTAGTGGTAATTGTGTAACAGGTAAACATTAATAACGTTTGTGCTGTCACAGAAGTGAAATGGGAGGCGCTATCTTAACCCTCATCTGACCTCTTTGACAACAGCTTAGCAGGAAAAAAAGTGGGCAGAACACGACAGTCTGGTTTTTAGTTGTTGTATATTGCCTGTTTCCTCTGTTTCAATGACAGCAGAGTACTACCAGAGAGGCTCGCATTAACTAGTGTTTGACCACTCATAACCTAATTAGGTCTGCACATCTTCCTCATTCCTTTTGAGCGATCAACCCTTTATTCGTCTCATTATCGGATATGCACAAACACTACGGTCATGTGTGGTAGCGTAGCAACGAAGTGCTACTTGAAGCGCCCTCTCCAGCACCATGACTAAAGACACGCATACCCGGCCTTGCATCCCCCTTTTTTTCCAGCACAGAGGCTCCAGCCCTATTCACACCGCCAGTGACGTCAGGTAGTCCCCGGTGCCTTTGTGCTCTGCCGCCTGAGAGAGGGTCGGCAGAGAGTGTGTGTGGGGGGGGGGGGGTTGTCACATCAGGTTAGGAGAGCGAGGGGAGCGAGGGCAAGTGCAGCAAGGAAAAGACAGAAGGAAAGCGTGGAATGGGAAGAAAAATGGGGAGCTGTGGGACTGTGGCCGGCCTTCATTATGGGAATTGTAATCCATTAAATGGAAATGAAAGGCGGCGGGCGTTGAGGTCTAACCCAGCCTCTACTTAGGCCCGGCATATCCCCTTACCCTCGCAGCTCTTACAGTCTCTCCTGTGGATATTAATGGTCATGCAGAGATCTGTCAAAGAAAGTTATTGATCGTCCTGCCTGGCCCTTTGTTTGTGTTAACACTCAGCTGTTTGGAAGTTTGACTCCCTTGTGCAAGGATGAGTCACGAGAGAGACGACGCGATTGATGAGCTTTATGGGTAGACAGAGCTCCATTGTCATCAGCCGCACCGCAGCTTCCGTCAGGGCTTTCTGCTCGCCCCGCAGCCTCCTGAAACAAAGGCATCCATGTTTTTACAGACGTGTTGTTTAGGCCTGGTTTTTCTGGCCTCTCCGTTGCTCCAGCGCTGACCTACTCTGCTGGTTGCATTTGCTAGAGGTCAGATACTTGTTTACACTAATTGTAATTTAATGGGCTAAGGCATAGAGCAGAGGCTGTGCTTCAGCAATGAGTAATGATGGGGGAGGGGGGGGATTTATACTGTGCTTTTAAGTGGGATCATTACACAACGGGTGCCAGTCATTGTTTGCCTGTCTTCTACTCGTTCAGTACAGAGGTCATTTTGTTTATGACGGTTGTAAATCTTTACAATGTGTTGTGGAGAAACACTCCTTAGTGAGGAACAAAAGTCAACAGTACTGCAAGTGGCCCTCTAGAGGCTGTAGTGTTCATTACAATGCAAAGTAAGGAACAAGAAGCATGTTTGGTTGTTGGAACAACACTATAGAACAATTCATGGAATATCCTAATTCAAAGGGGTGTTTCCTGTGGGGAACATGAAACTACTTAAAATCTCCTGGTAATCTGTCCACTAGTGACCTTTTGGACTAAGCTGACAACTTGGATTTAGGGTGGCACCAGAGGCAATGCCTGAAGTAGGTGGAAATGCTGTGGGACGTTGGGTTTCTTTAGTAAATGTCATGGTAATCTGACTTTTTAAGATTTTGAGACAAGCACATGTACAACTTTTGGCCGAGTATTGGCTTTAAAATAAATCCCATATTGAAGAGGGCTCTAGAGTCTAAAGCCATGCTAGCAGCTTCGCGAGGTTGTACTTTGAGGTAAATGTTCATTTATGCCAACATGCTCACGTTTTGATGTTTCACCATCCTCAGGCCCTGCATGCCACGGAAACATGATTGAGGTGAAAAGGTTGCTTGTGGTTTTTGGAGTACTCTCATGTTTCATACGCAGGCTTGTGAGCCTTTTAAATCATTTCTTTCTGGAGCCATGAAATGACGTTGCTGTGGCTGACACACAGTTGTGTCAGCACACCTTTCAGCTAGAGTTGGCTGAAAGGTGGGAGATATGAAATGGCTTGTTTTGCACATATACCCACCCACAGTGCTGCAGCGTTCTCCATACCATCAGCCATGTCAGCATCCTTGCCATTAGCAGATTGTGGCCAGCGTCTCCAGCAGAGATAGAAATGGCTCTCACAAACAAAGCAGATTTTGCAGTCGCCATGGAAACAGGAGATTGCATCACTGATTGGTCTTCGGTCTCCGCTCCCTCCCCTTTACAGTAATCTCATTAAAGATTGTCAGTTCTGTTGAATAGAACTGTGGCTTTGATCGCATTTATGTATGCTGACAACGAGTTCCTCAGATGAGGACGCGAGCAGTCATACGTTTTGTGTCAATAGGCTGTAGTAGCAACTGGAACAGGGATTAGCAGCTACTCTGTTATTGGAGTCTAACCAAAGCAGAGTGACACAGCTGTTAGCTTAATGTGACTAGGGTGCAACTCAGAAGGTCACAGGTTTAAGCTATCCTGTCCTTGAGCAAGACCTACCCTGAAGCTCTGCCATGTGTCGAGGATGCTGCACAAACACTATCATCAGCATAACCTCTGGGGAATAATTGTCTTAGTGCGATTAAAGAGTTCCTAGCGACATGTTCGTCTCTTTCATACACTGCAGCAACAGAGTGCTACCCCGCCTGGTTTGGAGAGGAAACAAATTTACAAATTATACAGGACGGATTGCCACAAAATGTCGTACCAGTAGTCATTCATGGTTCCCAGATGATGTATCCTAATGACTTATGATTCTCTCACTTTTACTCTATCGCAACCATGAGGATGACATTTGTGGTTTTGAGTAAAATATCTGTACAATTGGTTGGATTGCCTTGACATTTGGTACAGATGTTCAAGTTTCCCTCAGGATGAATTGTAATATTTCATGTAGCGCCATCATCAGGTCGAACCTTTAAGTTTGTTTTGTTCATGACCAAACACCTGAGTCTTAACTGCCAATTAGCAGCATGCTAACACACAACACAAAGATGGCGAACATGGTAAACATTACACTTGCTAAACATGAGCAAGTTAGCATTGTCATTTTTAACATGTTATTGTGCTTTGAGAATTTAATAATCAGCATGCTTATTAAGAGGTACTCGTTTACCCTAAAACGGAAGTGTTTCTTTGACTATTGTGGTACAGTGCTTAAATTAATAATCATTTTCCTATCTAAATACATAAAGAACATCGGTAAAATCCCTTCAGATTCACATGTCGTTTTATGATGACCGATAACGTTCAGTATGGCCATTGTGAAGAGACGTTCCACATGATCGGCCGGGGCCCCCTGCTCTGCTGCGCTCATGGAACTGAAAAAGAAAGTAACAACAGGCTTTACACTCAGAAAAGGTCTGTAAAGATGCCTCTGCTGCACAGTCCCAGTGGGGTATAAAGGATTAAATCCTCCAGCCAGACACAGGCCTGTCCAAACAAAACAAAACCAGCTTTCAGAGCTGCGGACAGCCAATCAGGATTCCCCTCAGAGGATGGAGGCGTGGTTTACCCTGCAGAGCCAGTTGCCTTGGGAGTTGTACAGTTTCTCTAGAGGCATCTGTGACAGTGTTCAGAATCGTCCAACAACTTGGGATGGCTTCAGTTTGACAAGTGCACAGAGGATTAGTCATACGTTGTAGCATGTTACAGTTTATAACTCTCTACATAGATAAAATAACAGATTACAAAAAGACATGCCAACGCCTGCATTTTTTTCTTTCTCTATAGGTGACGGAGCTGAACGAAGCACTATCCAATGAGGAGAGGAACCTGCTCTCCGTGGCCTATAAGAACGTGGTCGGGGCGAGGCGTTCGTCCTGGCGTGTCATCTCCAGCATTGAGCAGAAGACGTCCGCCGACGGTAACGAGAAGAAGATCGAGATGGTGCGCGCCTACCGGGAAAAGATCGAGAAGGAGCTGGAGGCCGTCTGCCAGGACGTGCTCAACCTCCTCGACAACTTCCTGATCAAGAACTGCAACGAGACGCAGCACGAGAGCAAAGTGTTCTACCTGAAGATGAAGGGCGACTACTACCGCTACCTGGCCGAGGTGGCCACGGGAGAGAAGAGAGCAGCGGTGGTGGAGTCCTCCGAGAAGTCGTACAGCGAGGCCCACGAGATCAGCAAGGAGCACATGCAGCCCACCCATCCCATCCGCCTGGGCCTGGCTCTCAACTACTCCGTCTTCTACTACGAGATCCAGAACGCCCCGGAGCAGGCGTGCCACCTGGCCAAGACCGCCTTCGACGACGCCATCGCCGAGCTGGACACCCTGAACGAGGACTCCTACAAAGACTCCACTCTGATCATGCAGCTGCTACGAGACAACTTGACGCTGTGGACGAGCGACCAACAGGACGACGAGGGAGGAGAGGCCAACAATTAAGAGTCCAAAACCTCATTCTGCCAAAAAAACAAACCGCGCGCTCACAAATGACGAAATAATAATACTAGTTAAAAAGTTCTTAGAAATTAAAAAACAAAAGGAGGTGGTAGGGTGGGGGGGGGGGGCGCTGGAACATTGGCGGCCAATTCAGCCGATGGTACCAACGTGGCTGCTGTTCTTTATTTTTCAACAAATTAAAAGTGAAAAAGAAAAAAAAAAAAAGGTTGACAGAGGGAAGACAATTTTAGTTTGAGAGATAACCTAGGATTTTAAAAAAATAATAAAAAGAATGAAACCCCCTCCTTGGTAGCCTCTGCAGCGTTTGCCAAAATCCCGCTTTAAAAGGCAAGAGGTACGTCATTCATCACAGTGTGACGATTGGGTAAACTCGCCTTCACACTGGCAGAGACTGGTCTTATCGCGCAAATGAAGCTAAGCTGTCTTATTGTATTTGGTGAGGGGAGGAGCATTCGGAAAGTTGAGTTTCGATGCTTGAGCAACCAGAAAATCGGAGTAACCTTGAATGTCGCGGCCTTGCTTAGCGAGCGAGAAAGACGAGAGAGCGAGCGAGAGAGCGAGCGGACGGGTTGCAGAGATGGAGAAGGGCTTTTATAGGGGCGTCATCGAGACACCTTTAGTTGCAACACACTATGATCGTCGGGTGACAAGCACGTTGTCTCGGTTATTGAGGATGACATTAAAAAAAATAAAAGAATTGTTTTTGTTTTGCTTTGTGTCCGGTATGTGTCCAGCTCAGTCACACTGTAACTAAAAAATATACAAATTCATAAAGTAAACTTAGTGCAGCTTGTCCCTCTCATGTGCTGATGTGCTTTGTTAAATAAATTAACAGTTTTTGGACACCGAATTCTTAATGTCAGTATTGTCGTTACGATAACTACTATTGGCTCCTTGTAGGAAAAAGAACCCCGATTTGATTCGTGGAAATCTGGATTGCAAAATTAAATGAATGGAAATTCTTTAAAAAGAAAGAAAGGAAAAAACAAAACAAAAGCGGTGATTGAACACACCATCACGAGTCGACCCTTATTCTCCAGTTATACGATCTCCATAACAACCCGTAGGATCTCTGAATCGGCCCCTGGAACCACACACTTGATTGGTGATCAGAGCACATGCAACGCTAAGTGGAAGCTCTAAAAGCAGATCTGAGGTTTGTGGACTTACTTTGTCTTCAGTTTCTTCTTGGTCAAGAGATGCACTTGCCTATTATACTGTTTCTTCAGTGTAAGATGATAACTGCTCCAATATTCTCCATAATACAATATTGTGCATGCTGGTGATGTATTTATACAGTAGCTTCAATTTATTAACTTATACTGTAGATGTTATGTATTCATATGAACATGGAATTACTAGACCTTAATCGGATTCTTTTCTATTTATTTCTTTTTATTGCGATTGTTAGCTAAACCTTATTTTAATCTGTGTTTTCTTTACTCCATTTGCTGAAGTACGCTATACCAAAACAGTGATTGTTGACAATAAATTGATCTGTTACGGACATCGCTATGGTCCCATGCAATTCTTGGTAAGGGGGACAAAAAAGTGAAGGACATCATATTGGCTTATGCTGGACAGCGGGAGTGAGTGTGTTCACAGCGGAGCCCAGAGCTTTAGTCCAGTGACGGTAACGTAACAATGGTAATGAAAATACTGTAGATTCAATCAAGTAGTAAAACACTGCTACAGTTTCCTCCTTACATTTGGTGCACAACAAAGTGAAATACAGTCTCTTGGGACCAGGGCGGTAAGGTTTTCAGCAGCAAAGCACTCTTCTGTTAAGTGCTGTCATTAGTAGTAAAGGCAGCAATACCACGATATAAAAGAAATAATCTGTTATAAGTCCAGCATTTAAAATTTTAGTGGAGTGGATCCACTGAATCATCGGCTAAATGTGCAGCGAGTACCAAAAGTAAAAGGCTTCATTATGCAGAACGGCCCCTCTCAAAAGGAAAATGACGTTTTTTTATCCTGTGTGCAAAAGATATTAAGTTGTGCTCAGATCAATATCGAGTAAAAAAAATAAAATTGTGACTTCAGTGCATTTGTTAATATATGAAATTAGTGAATTTTCTGAACATTAGTTCATGGTCTCTTACAGGTATTGTAACTTATTTTCTCCTGATTACACGGAGTGGGCTTGTATGACATCTCCATCTCTTTCTCTCTCCTGTTAGTTTGTTTTGCGGGACATGCAGCGTGCCGACATATTCTAAATTCTTGCATATCTTTGCGGTTTGCATGACTCAATCTGATCAGCCAGGTTGATGATGAATGCCTTTAATCTACAATAATGAATCACATTTTATGAGCTGATCAAACGCTCTGCATGTCAAATCCAAAGTAACAACTAATCACAGCTGTGGCATATATGCAGTGGAGTATAAAAGTTAAATTTTTCCTCAAATGTAGAGGAATAAAACTGAAAAAGTAGAAGTACCTCTGAATTGTACGTATATACAGTAGGCTACTTTTAGGACAGTAGGCTACTACTGTCCTAAAAGTAACAGCATACCTACGTAGGACTATCCTTCCAACACTGTAGGGAAGCATCTGTAGTTCAATACCCCCTCGAGGACGAGGGCATTCAAGAGTCACTCGGCTCTGGCTAATGACTCTGAAAACAGCCGAGAACAGCTGGAAGTTCAAGAGTTCTTCAAAAGAAACATTTAATATAACCTGCAGTAGAAACCTGAGAGAGTGAGAAATGATATGACTAGACGTGGCTGAACTATATTTGGGTCACGTTTGAGTGTTCGCCAGGTGGGTTCAATTAGTGATTACTAAGGTTGAACATGTATCGTTTCCAGAGTGTCAGCTGAGTGAAGCCTCTCTCCTGCAGCTTCAGACAGACAGGTGAACAGACACACCTGCAGCTTCTTTCTTGCTGATGATCCATTTCTTCAATTATCAGACTTGTAAAAGGCTAATTTAATTAAACTGTTTAGATTCTGTAACAGAATGTGACTTCAGTTCAGTAATTACAAATAAAATACATACTTATTAAGAATGACATGAATACGAGTAAAATTACTAAATAAAAAACAAAGTACGCACACGCTAAAAAGTGACTTGGTTTCAACAATGACAGTGAATTTGTTACATCTACTCCTGGCACAGTGGTGTTCTGCGCGAAATGCTAACGTATGCATGCTAACATGCTCACAATGACGATGATATAATGCTGATTTGCAGCAGCTATGATACCGTTCAACATCTTAGTTTTGCGTGTTAGCATGCTAACATTAAGATAACGCTAGCAGATAAGTCAGTTGTTACATTTCATCCAAAGGGGACGTCAATGTTTGCGAAATTTGAACCCATCCAACACGGGATGAGACATTTAAGTCAAAACCATAAATGTCCAACTCATGGTGGCGCTACATGAAAATTAAGGGAATCACCCAAGTAAGAATAACTTGTCCTCTGGGGACCAGGAATGTCTATACAAAGTTGAATGGTAACCTGGTTATTTCATATTATTTATATTTAGATATTTCAGTCTGGACCAAAATGATTGCCGTGCCTGGAGACATGTTGCTAGCGTGGCTAATAATGACGGTAGCTCATTCACTTGTGGCGCCATTAAGGAATTTGTGACACGGACAGTTTTAGTCCAAAAGCAGATCACCTCTGAGAATGAATGGGATGGCCATCTCATTATCTTACTATGGAATCGTTAATGTCAAGCTGGAAGACATGGCTAACATCTGTTGCAGCGTTATAAATTCATGACTCAGTCCGCCAGACTTTTGCATTATTCCTAAAACACTGACAAGACAAGCTCATCTTTACGACCATCAAACTGCACCAAGAACAGGTGAATTGTCAGCCCATTCATGATAAACATTTCCATGCAGGTAAGTCCACTGAAATAACAAAACAAACACCGTCTTTGGACGCAAAGAATACATTTCATTAAGCCAGGAATGACTGCTGAAAAACTGGAAATTGATGTCAATCAAGAGCTACAATTGGACTAATGAACCTTGTAAATCACTGAGGGGGAACTAATTAGTGAACAGCTGGTGAGTGCTAATTGGCTGCAAGGCAATCAACGCTCGGGCATGTGATTGGACGACACCCCCCTGTCTAAGGTGTTGCCACCAGCCAATCCCGAGCTGTTGCTAAGCAGAAACTAAGCACACCACCTGCTCTGCACAGAGGTCTTCAGTCCACACATTTACTGCAGATATCAGTGCTTTTGTGCATGTGGATTACATATGTAGTCATGTGCTTTTACAGTTAGTACAATTTAATTTAATATATATATATATATATATATATAATGTGTATTTTAATGAAAAGCCTTACTAATGCACATCAAATAGTTAGACTGATTTGTGTTATGTTCTTATGGTGAAATTCATCTTCTTATGGATGATTCATTGCTGCCACACCCTAGAGCGTAACCCTTACTGATCCACGCCCGTTATTGTTTCACTTTTATCAGTGTTGGACTTTGCTCCGTATCCGTACTGCAGTGACATCTTTTATTAATAAACACGAGCTGAAAACACGTAGAGATGTCTATAGTCTTAGAAGTCATAGTCCAGCATTGAAGATGCCATCATTAGTAAAGCTATGGAAACTGTAATAATATTACAGTATCATATCATCTCTTTTAGACTTGTAACAGTTTTGTCCTTAGATGTAGACAGTTTAAGATGTCATAGAAGGAAAAGCACACGTGTAAATACTACCTTCAATGGTGGCTGCTTTGGTTTCAGGGTCCTGGCCCTGTGCATCCCAACTCACTGTGACACGTTATTAGTAACACCTGTGCTGTTTCCACTGCGACGAGTCAAAATGTCCGCTGTGAAAAATGCATAGGCCTGTTAAAAGGCCAGAAGCATCCTTATATACTATCATTTCCTGAAGTTAATGCGTAGTTACGCTGCACCTAATGACACGCGTTACCCGCAGAAAATGTCCACTATATTAAACTGATTACATTTTTTTTTTCTCTGAAATGACCCGTCCCGGCTTACGCTTCAAGTTCACTTGAGAACCTCTCTGAGAAAATGCGGCCCTCTTCAGCCTGAGTGCAGGGAGGATTGTCGAGATCTGGAAGGCGTCCAATCAGCAGCCCAGTGGCAAACGGCGCTCCACACCAGGCCCTTCCCCCCGGTTTAAAGGACCGGCTGGCTCCTGGATTGATGGGGACTGGCGTGAATAATTTAGGCCTGCATTAAACTGGAAGGAAATGGTGACTCATGGAAGAGGAAAAGTTGAAATGCTAAGTGGTTTAAGAGAGTGCCGCCTCTTCTTAAGGCAGTGTCTGCTGCCGGCTGCCATGAATGGCTTCCACTGAGCTCATGTTGTTTTAGATATATCACACTGCACATAGTACATACAGTATAAATACATATATTTAGAGTATAAAGTTCAGCTAATGGACATCTGTTATGACAGATGTGTCAAACTCTCAGACTCACCGTTTGTGAGTAGAACACGGTGAATTAGAAACGTCTTAAATCTAATTTGAGCTCATTAAGCAGCCTATTAGTCACGACAGGTCTGGGACCATTGAGCGAATGGGGGAAAAAAGCACCAGTTCATGTCTGCTATTTACCCTGTGTAGCTATACAACATGCTGGAGGCTCAGTGCATAGCAGAGAGCGCTCTATAAATAGATCCCCCCTGCAGCTTGGGGGTCAAGACTGGAGTTAGTATGTGCATTAGTGGGCCGGCACGCAACATGAATGACTGGAAGTTGACAGGGAGGAGGAGGAGGCGATGAAAACCACAGGCCGTTCAGAACGTCACCAGTTGTGTTTCTTTCATTTCGTCCTAAATTTGGCTGGTTGTTGAACTGGATGAGTTGAGCGGTAATAAAGAATATTAAATAAATCATGCACTACGTGCCGCTGTACAATGTATTGATTGCAACAGGGCCCTAAACTCACATGGTTTGGTGACCTATAAGTCCTCTACTTTATACCCTGCCCATGTGTTTTTCTACCTTCCTATATGTGTCCTAGTCTCGAGTGTGTCACCTTTGATAACACAATATAACCTTTCCTTACCTGCACGGTTCAGATTAGCGCACAAATCCATATCTGTTTCTCGAGAGTCTGATAAACTCACACGTATAAATGACGAAAGGGGGACGTAAGAACTGAATCTGTGCTTGTGCCATTTGAAGTTATGTAACTCTTGTTAAGGCATCATGGCAGTGATACAAACCAGGGATCCTGTAGAGCGTCATGCCATGCTTCAGTGTGACCTAGAACATTTATACTGTACCAGTAGTTTAGATTGTAGATTAGAGAATGTGTTGAAAACATACTGGGCTGTCAAATTTGTGCTTAAGTTGATCCGAAATGTGAATTTTATATGCAAGTATCTGCCGTATCATTGATAAATAACAGTTCTGATAACAAATTCAATTATTTAATTCCATCAAGTAAAAGAAGTACTTTTTTTTTTTCTTTAAATGTAAAGACATGCCAGCCATGCTAGCAACTCTGTGAGGCTGTACTGAGGCACAGTGCTGTTTTGAGCTAAATGCTAACGTCAGCATGCTAACATGCTCACAGTGAAAATGCAATCGTGGCTTGCCATGTTTACCATCCTAGTTTAGCTTGTTTGCATGTTAATGTTAGCAGATTAGCATTAACACAACGTATAGCTAAGGCTGATGGGAGGTAGCAGGTATTTGGTCTTAAATCAAAGTGTTGGACAAATTTAAGTTTTGACCTAATGATGGCGCTATATCAAAAGTCAGAGGACCACAAACGTTATTTTAATTAATTTCCTTGGGATCTTGAACATCTGTTTATAATTTCATGGCAATCCATCTAATTGCTTTTGAGACATAATATCCCAAATGGAGGAAAAGTCAGGGAATTCCCCAAAGTCAGTAGGATTCAACCTCTGGGGACCATGAATGTCTGTACCAAATGTCAATCCATTGAGATATTTAAGTCTGAACCAAAGTGGTGGACCGACAGACTGACATATAATAGAGAAGATAGTATGGCTAAAAGTATCAAAAGCTAAATCAGTAACAAAATAATTAGTGGTTATACTCAGAGTATCATGTTTTGGCTCCACCGGACTCACTAGTATTCTCATTCCTCCTCTAGCATCCTGCTGCGATTGTTTTAAATGACCTTGCGAGAGTAGAGAGAGCAAATCTCCATCAATTATGCATCTATATGGGCATGAATAATTCATCAAGAGACATTCTGTATGATGGGATTATGCAATGTTGGGCGTTATGACACATTTCGAGTGCAGATGCACAGCAGCATCCATCTCATATGTCAACTGAGATATATAACTGAGAGAAGAGACCCGACCCACTAGTCCACAGATCAGGGATCACATCCCTGTCAGGAGGAACTTATACATCACTTTTGCACTGAAGGATTCCGGTCTGCTGAATACCACATAATATATTGGGATGTGTGTAATGTAATGGACATTATGATATTAACCCCTTTTAAGCGTTGATTTCATACTGACTGGCCTGACCGAGATGGTGTAATTACAATAAAGGATACAATGTTTCAGTAATGTTTCAGACACTTTTGCTACTTTGAATGAGAGCTGGTGCACTATAACACTGTGCAGGGATCAGATGGACTGATGGGGGCGCTATACTCTTAAATGTCAACTTACAACACAGCAGTGATGCTGTGAATCTTGTTTGTCTTAGGGGCTGCCTGCATCACTCACGGGGACTGACATGTTTCACTTGCTCTCTTTTGCATGGACGACCATCAGATGAATAATTTAGCATAAGATTCCACGACACCGAAAAGCCAAGCATTTCCATTTAGCTACATATAATCTTCCTGTTTCCAGACCGAAGAACACAAACAGCTCGGACGCCACTTCCATGACGTCATGTTACCAGCGTCACGTGCATGTAAAACAGTTTGTAAATTTCCAAAAAAAGAAGAGACTTAAAAATGCCATTTTTTTTCTTCTTTATTCTGTGTTTGCATGACTGAACAGTTTGCAGATAAAACCAGTGTATTTCCAGTCAAGTCCCACAGTGTGTACGCTTACAGGTATTATTTCCACACTCAAAGTGGTTGTGTGCATTCTCTCCTGGGACCTCGGTTCTTTGATTCACATGATCACCGCTTTTACAATCCGCTTGACTGTCTTTACGTGTGTCTGTGGGGGCCGCATGAAGCGGGTTAACTCCATAGAAATGAGAGAGAGATGCGTAAATGAGGGAGAGACAAAGCTTTGAGCGGGGGCTAAGCTGAGATTTCCTTGAGTGTAATTACGGCAGAAAGAGCAGGCATATGGCGCTACTGCAGATGTGTTTACACGGAGCACTCAGCTGGGGTTGGCTCATTACCAGAGACGGTGGGGAGGAGAAGAAAGCAAGGGCAATCCCTTGCTTTCCTCTCTGGCATGTGAACAAGCCTGCTTTGGGAGGAGAGCTAAGCCACTTCATCACCTTTCTAGAAGCAGTTGTAGTCGTAAAAGTGAGTATTTGAATATCTGTGTGTGTGTGTGTGTGTGTGTGTGTGTGTGTGTGTGTGTGTGTGTGTAGGGGGAGACACCGGGCCGCTTCTCTTCCTACTTCTTCGCCACGCAACCTTTGCTTTCCCTGTTGACAGGTATCGTGGTCTCTGAGGACTCGATGGCCGGTCGGATCAAAGGAGCCTCCACGGTCAGCACCCCCTCGGGGGACAGGGAGGAGGCCACCTTCTCAACGTTAGCTGAAGAGGGGAGGCTGGAGGGGAGCAATAGGACACAGTTAGGTTTTAAGAAATCACTCCAGTAGATTTACAAAGTGCCCCAGTCTTGGTACTTGGGAAGCATCACTGCCCCTACTTTAAACACAGACTGACTGAAATATGAATGCCTGAGTCACCCTTGGGTAAAATCGGATTCAAAGTGCAGCTCAGTGTGCGTTGTGGCCCCTGGATGGCAGCAGAGCACTATGAAGGATGGATGAACACTCGGGGAGGTGGAGGCTGCTGCTGCTTCTGCTGCTTTTCAGAGCATGAAATTCAGCTATCAGCAGCAGCCAGCCCTCTACAGGCCGGACCAAACCACAACTAAAGAGACTCACAGTATCAAAAACCACAACGAGAGAATCACAGGGATCTGAATCCAGCCAGAGAAATGCATTTCCTCCGTGAAAATTCAATCCAAAGCCACCAAACAGCCACCACAAACCCATTATAATAAGAAATATGCTACTTTTGAAGTGAGCTGTTGACATGTTGCCATGGCCAGCAGCTTCCTTTCATCAACTGGACCAGAAACGTGTAAAAAGTGATCAAAAATAGAACTGATTTGGGTGACATTTTAATTACTCTACAGGCTTATTCTTTGACCATGATCAGTTAAAACATTGAGCTACTTACGTGTATTTCCTGGTGAAGCTTCTGGACACAAAGCCGTGCTCGTCCTTCCTCTCTTCATGCTGGCCTGAGGACACAGAAAAGTGGCACTAATATGAAAGATACGTTCACTTTAAGGAGTTGTACCTGAAATAATATATTATGGTGGAGCAATTTTGTAATTCCTATAACTTTCTTAAAATCAAGTTTTATTGCAGGTTTTCAACAAACAAAACTAGATTCAGGATTTTGGGGACTCTTAACATTCACACCATGTTTAATTGGTCTTTTTCTTGTTATAGCAGTAAAAGCACAGGTGTAAATGATATCAATAATTATGGATCAATTCACGTATGCCACAAAAAAAGCCATTACATTGAGTCAGCATGTACAATACAAGGACCCCGGCACTGGGACACCCAAATGGAATGCAGCCCTGATTCATTTAATTAATTACAGCTGTGCTTTAGCTGCTAGAGCAAATTTGTCTTGTATTTGATCTGCCAGTCTCCATAATTTTGATGTAGATATGTCAGATACAGAGCTAAAATGTAGACCCTTATAGAAGAATACTTCAAAAGCTCTTGTGTCTAAGTCTGTTCCTGTTACTCACAGCACTCCCTTTATGGTGAGGGCTTTGGTTAATGGTACAGATTGGGACGCAGAGATAGCCGGTTGGGGTAAGGCAGATTTTGTTAGCACTGGACAGAGCCAAGCTAGCTGTTTCCCCTGGGCTCCAGTCTTTATGCTAAGCTAAACCAGCTCCTGGCTCTAGCTTTATACCTATTGTTATTTTGTAGCTTATGTGGGGTTATGTACCGGACAATTTCTTGGCTTAAGACATGTCAGGCAACCTCTCGATGACTCCAGAGAGTCACAGTGTCTTGCCAGGAAATAGTCGGGCCCTTCTAGTCTTCGTGCCAAGTTAAGCTAACTGTCTCCTGGCAGCATGCTAGCTCCTTATTTACTGCACACGAGTAGTATCAATCTTCTCAGCAAGAAAGTGGATACAATTTCTTGTAATATCATGACTTGTTTATTTAGCAGTACCACTGTACTGTATGTGTATTAGTGACTCGCGCAAACAGTGCAATGACTCTGCTATTTTTGGTTTGTGAAGGATTTGTGGTACCACCAGGACAATGTTGGCACTAAATATAGTAAAATGTTTGTTATGACAACGGGCCTGATAAATGTTGTTGTCCTCAGGGAGCTGTCCCCTTTCCAACAGGACGACACCACGAGTGTGAGTGTGGCTGGGCAAAGTCTGCTCTCTTTCAACTTCCCAAAGGGTGCTTAGTTCTAAGTATGAATGAAAAGGACTGACAATTGCATCAAGAGGTTGCACTTTGGTTGGTATACAAAACTCTTCACTAAAGCCACTAAGCTTCACTGAGTGATATCACCCTTAAACATCGAAGACATCCTCGTTCCGAGGCGACATATGAGAAACATGAGGTGGCAAAATCCACTTGGACTAGATTCTCTGCTTTGTTTATCTGTTCCTGACTATGCCCAGTCTCTCGGCAGGGAGGTAGTGGCCATAATCCGGCCTAGGACCCTGGACCTGGACAAGATCCAGCAGTCCTTTTAAAGTAGCAGACACACTGGGTGAGTCACGGCTAAATCCCTACTATAAGAGCATAATTCTTAGTAAAATGGCAGACAGAGAGGCCGAGACCGACTCGGAGAAAAGAGGGGCTCAAGGCCTCAGAGAGCTTTAAGCTCTTACAGCGACAATTTCCTCAGGTTTGCACATTTAGCTTTGGTCCTTCACAAGCGTGGACGGACAATACAATTCACGGCAAAAAGTGAAACCAGCTATTTAATGAACCAGTTTCTGCACCGTGTTCATCTGTGAGCTGCTGAAAAAGTCGACTCCCACATGTTGAATTGTGTGTTGTTTCGCATCTAGCAGGCGTGCTGACAAAAGCCCCCCCCCCGCCCTCAGTATATTGTTCCAACATATTATGTAACTCTGCAACAATGCATCTGTCTTGTGCCTGACCTCGCAAAAAAAAAATATCCTGCCTTTTTATCTTGAGTCTTATTCCCCAGACCTGTACTTTCTCCTATACAGGAGAGAGACAAAGCTAAGTCCAGCATGTGAGGCATTCTGTTATCTACGCATGTGTATCTAAACTGTTTGCTGTTAGATTGAGTGGTCCAAATTAAAGACTGACTTTCCCTGACAGGAAATTACCTTCAACACCTCAGGTTTTTAGTGTATGAAGTTATGAAAATACTGGGCTACTTGAATCGGCATGCACTAGGTGACAGTACAATACAAACAGATGATCGGTGAGTGCTCACCAGTGATTTCTACCACGCCGTCCTTGGTCTTCACCACCAGCTCCTCAGGTGAGAAGTGGTTGACATCCAGGGACACCTTCCAGCTGTCTTGGGTCTGCTTGATCTCTGACATGCCGGTGCTCATCTGGCGGGACAGGGCACGGGCCTGCTGGGCCATCATGGGGGCTGGATACATCACGGGGGTGTGGGGCATCATGGTGCCCATGGTGCCCATGGTGCCCATGGTGCCCATGGGGCTCATGGGGCCCATGGGGCCCATGGCGCCCATGTCCGGGGCCATGACGGAGGGCCGCAGGTACCCCGGCCAGTGGGTGCTGGGGAATGTGGCGAAGTCCTCGTGCAGGGCCGGCATGCCGAAGGTCTGATCGAAGATGCGGCTATGCTGCCAGTCACGGAATGGGTCCCAGCTCGGGGTGCGGACCAGGGTGAACGGAATACGTCTCTCGTTCATGGCTGCTGTCGTTGCGTGGCGGCGGAGGAGTGTTGCTGTAACGGAGAGCTGCTGGCTGCAGATGAAGTGTTTTCCAGACGTGCTCTCTGCCTCTCAGCTGAGAGCTTTTATACACAGGCTGACACCACCCGGGTCAACAGGGCCCTCCCTTCTGACTCAAGCCCCCTCACGCTCACACCCCCGAAACATTTTCGGAAAGTACTAGCATATCTATTTGTGGCAGACGTTGCACTGTAATGGAATCCAACAGGAAGGCCGTCCCAGTAACAGCCGCTCAGTGCACTGTTGAAACCGTCCTGAGTAATCCCCCCCCCCCCCCCCCCCCCCCTCTCTTTGGGAGTCTACCAGGCCTGCTGAACAAATGCAACCCCTTAGATTAGTTAACATGCTATGACCAACATGCCTCTTTTTAAGCCATGGTGTGATATACAGTCCAGGCAGTGCCATGCTATTATCAGCCTCATATTAAATACACAATGGAACGTCAGTGTGTGACATGGATGCAAGTGAACACTGCACACACACATAAAGACACAGAATCACAGCATTAAAAGGTTTGAAAGCCGAACAACTTTGGTGTGATATTACTTCACCAAGTTTCCAGCTTCATCCTGAGGTCACTAGGTGAAATAATGACACTAAGGAGGGAGGATGCAGTGTAGGAGCTGAGGAGACAAACTATTTGATGTACACTTTATCCAAAGTATTCAGCTCACATTCAGCTCCATAGTTAGCTGTTGTCAGATAAGTGTCTGTGAAAAAAAAACCTGAATATGAACAGGTCCTATTGAGTTTACTCTGTTTCGGCAAGCCCTCGTGTTATTAATGTCCTGAACGGTTATTTCTCAAAGCCGCTGACAGCCTGTTATTGCTGCTGCGTGGCATGATTGTATGTCACAGATGTGTTCCTATACCAGCGTCGCACTGGCACTCTCTTGAGATGTTCTGCTTTCGGCCCCTGCATACCCTGTCACCCTGCACCCATAGGATCCAGCTACGCTGTGAGTCAGAGGGTTCACAGTCCTCCACAGACAGTCGGTCTGTCAGTATAATAGTCCACTTATGATTAAAATCGTCTGACGCAAAGCTTTGGTGTGTGTGGTCACATCCCAATCGCTCAACATCTTTTTTCAAGAGGGTCGAACTGTGGGGACCTATAGGGACCCCATCTATGTAAGGACCCGTCTTCAACCCAAAGGGAATAGAGTCGGATCCAAAGACATTAGAACTTCTAAAAATTTCGTAAAATAAAATGTCCCGAACCCACAATTGAACGCGACATGTTTTGGCGTCGTCAGGTAACAACATGTGTCACAAAGCGCCGTCTCACACTTAAGCCAGGGCCCAATCCCAGCATACCCCCCCCCAGGGTCTTAAAGCCTGAACCCTCAGGGCTTTAACATCACCTGTTAAATGTGACATGATGAGTCTGAGAGGCTGCAAGGGCTTGAAATAGTGTAGATACCAATGGGACAGCACTTTGCTGCAACCTATCACGTTACTATGATAACATATCAGTAAGTAAAGGTTATGTGCAATTGTGGGTTTTCTTTTTATATTTCTTACTCCCTGATTCAAACGCCTTCTGGGGTTTTGCCTTACGAGATGAAAGCTAATTGTCAAATAATCTATTTACTCGTTTTTGTCAAAACAGCTTCAATAACAAAATGTAATGTTTGACGAATAAAGCGGTGTAATATAGTTTCTGCTTGTATTCCTCTGCTTTCATGTGTTTTTATGTTCCATCTTTAATCCTTCATACCTGAACAACCATGTGTTTGTTTACCATTGTTTACCATTTTTATGTCTCCGGCTTCCACGCTTCGACTGGTAACCCTGTGTTTAACGTGGGTATAAAGGCACATTGCTATGAATTGTGGGTAATTCCCTAAGGCAAAGTCTGCAGAAATGCGGACTTAACGGAAAGTGTTTCGAAAGGTCTCAAACTGTCTGTGAGAGAGTCCTCAAACATTCGAGGATTTGACAGTGGGACAGCCCTAAACCCTCATGGACTTTGTGGGAGTGCTCCCCAAATTCCGTGAGTTTGTAGATTGGTATTGCGCCCATTACAAGCCGTCGTAAACACTCAAACAGGTGACGTTAATGAAGTCTGTGAGCAACGCCTTCTCTGCTGGCCTAAACAGAATCACAAAGTTATAGCTATTTTATAATTTTATAATTTTTCACAAATACACTACATGTATTATAATTATTTTTTCCATTAGCTTATTTTCTTCTTATTATTATTATTGTAACAACGGCTTACATATTCTTGTAGCCCAGGTTCTGCTGTTTAATCTGATGTGCGACATCATTATATTCATTCGTGATAAGTGCATTTTTTCCGACGGTATATGCTAAACTTTCTCCACAGCCCCCAAAAAAGGGGGAGCTCGTCTCTCTGATGTGAATAATAGTTGAATGGCTCGTGCTCTTCAGTGTGGGGCGGAATGCGTGTTTTAGCGCTGCAGTGTTGCTGGATTGATTTGTCATACTTTGTTGTCATATAAATATATGTGACTGGTTCATGTGAGTTTGTTCTTGTTATTGTGTTAATTACATTGATTCTGACTATGCATTGTCTGTTAATGACGAAGCATCCCGTCATCGCGGGGTTTGCCGCGGTTGTTTTCCCGTTAAGCTAGTTTAGCGTAGCCTCAGCTGTTTTTGTTCCGGGTTCAAACGGTCACAGCCCGTTGTCTGTTACGTGAGCTCACTCCACCGAAAACATTATATTTCCCACAATGTAAGCTTCTGCATTTTCCAAATGCACTAGTATTATTTAAACGTATTGTTCGGTTCGTAAGCCTCGTACCGAACGGTTTAATACGAATATGTGTATTGTTACCCCCCTAGAAACAAATAATAACCGTAGCTGTGGCTCATAATTAGGTTATTCAACTGTAGGACAGCACAGAAGGCCCAGGTATAAAATGCACGGCCCGCCACTGAGTTGTTGTAACCGTATTTATCGTCCTATCTCTGTCTTAAATAGTAGAAGATCACAACATTAGCCATTTACCTTTTGGCAAGTATACAAGTATATATACAGGTGGACGGCACAGAGTGACTGCGGTACATTAATGTGGCACTTTCTGCTGCACCCATGTTAGCCGGTTAGGTTCCACAGTAGTTTATGACCCCATAGGGCAACAATGGCCTATATCATAGCAGAAGTATGTGATGTCAACACCACATTCTTCTGCTGTGATATACTGTGCAGATGTCATCTGTATCACTATGTTGATATGTGCACAGTCCCCAGAATAGACCACGCCCTCTCTCAGTACTGAATTTAGTGGAGATGGAATAGTTCGTTAGAGCCGGAGAACATTCTAGCCCATGCAGATATTTTAAGTTGTCGTACATCAAGGACAAAGTATCAAAGTATCAAGGACCAGAAGGTTCTCACCAGCATAATCTGTAGGGAAATATACGCACAAGGCCTGCTCAACATCGTATCACTGTGCCTGAAGTTAAGAGGAAAAAGAACAACACAAGAGCATAATTACTTCCCCATTTGTTTCTGTTTATTGTCAGGTATAATAACTTGTACATTACAAAGAAATGACTTGTAGAACCAAAGGGGCAATGCTATACTTGGAATAAATTAAGAGGTTTGCAGAGTATCATAGTTGGGTTAGGTCTGGTTCCACTGGGAATGCAACACTGTGTGAGTGACATGAGGCCAGACGTATGGAAAGGAAGACTTAAGGGTGATCCCTGATTGTATCGCCAGTTAGTTTACCGCACTACTGAAGCTGTAGACAGAGGAGGCATTACAGAGCCTGCTGGTGTCTCTGCTATGCCAGGTTACATCACATATATTTTCCTCCTGAAGCTGGTAACCAGGGGATGGGAAACATGTTGCGGCCCATTATACGAGGGATTAGAATATGTGGTGGCTGGAGACATACAGTAGGGTACAATAATGGACTCTCAGCTCCACACAGGGAGACGTTGTTTGGTTCTGTATATACCGGCAGAGCCACTGTGGCGTGCGAGAAAATGTATCCACTACAATGGGCCGGGGGAGCCATAATGGCGGTCGTGGGAGTAACTGTGGGCGAAGACTCCGTTCCACTGGCTACAATCAGAGCATTTTTTAAAAACACACAGCAGTGCATGTTCACCCTGCTCACTAATCCGAGAGCGACAGCGAGCCCTCGACACAATGACGGACCATGTTTTGTGTGAAACATGGACACATACGGTACATTTTTCAAAATGGGAATACAATTGCATCACAATCTCATCCTTAAAAGCATGATCCAACTGCTTTACTGCTCATGGCAAAACATTGATAAATAAATGGTAATAAATTAGATCATAAATAAGCAAATAAATAACCAAATAAATACAGTAGAATCATAAATAGCTGTGGTCTACACAAATGTGTGCATGGAGACTTTTTGCAGACAGTTTTTCCTGTACAGTACCACACAGCAGCCGTATAGGTGCCGGCTACAGTGGTGTACATGTCAATCACTTCCTCACTGGTCATTGCAGAAGAGGTACACGCACACCTGCACACCTGCGCACGCACTCGCACTCACACACACACACACGCTCTCACATAAAGTCAAGGTTAGCAGAATCAACATGATAATTTAAACAGGGAAGAGTAAAATTACATAATAAATAGTCCCCGCCCCCCTCCCTCCCTCCCTCCCTCCCTCCCTACCCCGTCCCATCCCCCTGTGTATGCAGGTGGCTGACTTACTGTATAGGCCAGCGGGGAGCACGGATGCACCCTGGCACCTTTCATTTGGGCCAGGTACTCTCCTTCCAGCAGCAAGTCTGTCCTGATGCATCATGCTAAACAAACCTCCTCCAACGAGATGGAATATACAGTGCATAGTTTACAAAGCCGGAACTTAAGAGACTTTACATCTATACAGACAAACCTATACAATACAATTTGTATCATTAAAAAAAAAGTTCTTTTTTTTCTTCTCCCTATTTCAGCAGCCGACCTCTCCTTTGTTCGAACTTCTGTTGATCTCTGGGCTTCGATGGAATGGAAGTCTTTGGGGAGATGAGTACATGAGGGGAAAACAAACTGAAATGTACAGCAAGCCGTCAACGTGTCCTCTTTTTGTCTTCTACTCAGCTCCTATTGTTAGGGTATATATATATATATGTATTTATATAGTATATCGTTTTTTTAATGGATTCATTTTTGGTTGCGTTGTGGAAGAAGAGAAAGAAAGTGCTAACATACAGCGAGATTTGTTCTTTGGGCTCTACCAAAATGAATTTTTCGACGCGTGGTGAACCATTTCCATTTAATACCTTGTTTACGTGAAGACATGAACAGTGACGGCCAATTTCATAGTGATGTGCTATTTCTCCTGTTTGATCCGGGCTCTGTGTGTGGAGAGAGATAATGGTCTCGGGTCGAGGAGTTCGGGGCCCCCGGACTGTACAGTATACGGCTCCGAGGAGGGCTTGGTAAAGATCACGACTGAACCAGAGCACAGTAACATGTAATGGGACTCCTGTTTGTGTGTGGCGCTCAGAAGCCGGGGCTGTCGTAGCTGCTGCGGCTGTAGTAGCTGTGGTGGCTGCGGGAGCGACTCTTGCTGCGGCTCCAGCTCCGGCTCTGGCTGCGGCTCCAGCTCCGGCTCCGGCTTCTGCTGTGGCTCCGGCTGTGGCTTCGGCTGCGGCTGTAGCTGCTGTAGCTGCGGCTGCGGCTGGACCGCGACGGGCTGCTGTCGTAGCTGGACGACGAAGGGCTGGGCCGGTAGTACGGGATCGGCCGCTTCCGAGCACTGGGGAGAGGAGAGAGGGGGAGGATGGAGCGTTAGACCAGACGCCAGACCAGGTTGTCAAGGTCATGGCCTTTGTCTGGCACTGATGTTAAACACATGATGTGTTAAGACACGATTTAGTTGGTTGAGAGCCGATCAGTGTTACAGGCTACAGAAGTGGTGGATTTATGATCAGAGCAGGATCTGAAAGAGAGCAGCTACACGGGTTAAAAACAAATAGTCCAAGCTGTTTAATCACACACACACACTTTGCAGAGAAATGCATGTCATTAGTTTAAGCTTAAGCATAAATTGCTTTGTTAATAGCCACCCAGGAAGTGCTTCCTGTAAGGTAATTAGCTGTTAGTTTCCTAAAGAACCTCGTCTTCTCAGTGGAGGCCAACACCCAGAGAAATCGTGGAGTCAACAGTGCGGGGAGAGATAAACGCTATCAAGGTATCCCCGCTGCTACAAGGTGTGTTTCACCTTGTCATTTCAGCGGCGTGCAGATAACGCAGCCGAAGCTTTTTGTCTTCTGTATCTGCCTTGGGAATCCACAGCCTGCGCGATCGAGATATCCTCTAAAATAAACCTTGATAGCATTTTAATCTCCCCGTGTTACAACATTAGTGCAGAACCGCAGAGGGGTGTAGCTTTCGAGCTGGTGTGAGTTTCTTTGTGTCAATTTGAATGAAGCAGCAGCAGCAGAAAGAGGACAGAAGAAGAAAAGAAAAAACAGGAGGAGGCCAGGTTTACTCAGGGGGAGCTCTGATGGTTTGCTGTTCAGCTTCAGGAGTCGGACTCCTCGGATCCTGCTGCGCGGCAACTGTTACCGGGGTAACTAGCCTGCGGCGGCTCAGTTCACCAGCATCCCGTCCGTCTTGTCAGGCAGGACCTTAAGGACTGGAGTGAGAGATGACAAGGTACACACATTTGACCCATGTCTATCAACGCTTCTGTGAGAGGGGAGAGAGGCGACGTGAAAACCACACAAACAAATCAGTAGATCAAGAAAGCTGAATAAATCAATACAGATTTGTCTTGGCCTTCGTCATCATACTTTCTGTATCCGTTTTGTGACGTGCAATCAGCCACCAGTTTATTAGGTCCAGCAAGTTAAAAGTACCTAATGAGTCCTAAATGAATAACCCATTCATGAGGCTTCTATTGTTCAGTGTTTGTTGAGACTGTTTTAGAGAGGGGTCAACTTCATGGTCATGTTGCGGGCTGTAGTTTGTGGTGCTGTATTTCCTCAGAGGGGTGTTTCTGTTATTCAGTCGCATTGATTGGAATGGATGGAAACACCTGCCGGTAAAACACAACACAGTTCAACAGCACCACACACTACATCCTGCAGGTGCTGATCAGGGCTGAAAAGAAAGTTCTTCCTCCACATGTTTTCAGAGTAAAGAAACAACAACAAGGAATCCTTTTATCTGTTTTTATGTAGAGTTAATATTCTCCAAAGTCAGACTTGACGTCAATCCTCTGATCAAGGAGGTAAAGGACAGGCCTCTCTCAAGGAAAGACAACACTATTATAGGTTTATTGCATTAACATTGCAGCGATTTACAGAAAATTATAATATTTTGTTTTGTATAATTACTGTGGAAGTAACCAACTTCATCACAGCTACATGATATTAATGTAGAAAAACAGGACATACTATTTGCTGTTCGTCCCCCTAACCGAACCAAACCTACACCCTATGTAAACACCTGATTGGCTTATGCATGCAGCAGTTCATTTCTGCTCTATAAAGGACTAAATGGTTGAATGTTGTTCTTACAATTTCCACTTGTGAGTTAAAGCAGGAACAAATTCCCCTCGTCTTATTTCCTTTTGCTTGTCATTGTAGTCATTTGCAGCTGTGAAAGAGCGACGTTTGCTCCAGCACGAGTGCGCTCCAGTTAAATGATGGGAAAGGTTTTAACTGCAGAGCGTAACTTACCTCCGGCAAAAAGTGTGTCACGTTAAAGTGCTGTTATTTCCAGACGTATGAAAGCTGAAAATAAAATTCAACACAAACAAACTGTCTCTTTGGAGATGTGTTACTCTGTGTTCTGCTGGGAGAAAGTCCACACAGCAGATGAGTTGTGGGGGAAAGAAATGTATGAGCAGATAAATAATCTTTACAACACATCAGGACGAGGTTTATGATGCTGGACTGCTGCGTTACCTGGTGATCCTGCGAGCCTCCATGAAGCTGGGCGAATCTCTTCTCCTCTTGCGAATGGGCGAGTAGCTGCGTGAGCGGCGGCGAGCTCGGCTGTCGGTGTCGGAGCGGTTGGGGCTGTCCTTCTCTCTGCACGACACACAGGACGCCATCAGAACAGCGACAGCAGAGCACAGTAGAAAGAACAGTGTGAGAGAAAGGAGGTTTCACCTGGAGTTGTTCTGTCTGTTGTGTGGGGACTTGGCCTTGCTGGGGCCCCTGTCTCTGGAGGCGGAGCGCGAGGATGAGTGCCCGCTGCTCCAGGAGCTGCTGCGCTGCCGGAGGTTGGGCTTGCTCCGGGACTCCTCTTTCTTCCTGCCCGACGACGCGTGTGGGTGGCGTCCCGGAGACGCCGAGGGGCTCCGGTGGTGTGCCTGACCCCGACTGGAGCGGTGGTGGCGTTTGGAGGAGTGGCCACCTTTTGTCCTGGGGTGATGGGAAGTGTAATGCAGCAGATGTCAAATTGTTGTCTCTCAGTGGCGCAGCTAAAGTGGAAGGATGGGGGAAGTCGTGCGGCGAGAGACAAACTTACTTTCTCTGACGACGAGAGTTCTTCCCTCTGTGGGTGGGGTTGTGCTGGGAGTGGGCCGAGTCGCTGCTGTGAGCAGGGGAGCGGGAGGTCTTATTCTGGCCTCTCTGGCTCCCTCTCCTCCCTGTCGGCTGGGTGACGGAGCTCCCATCCACACTCCCAGCCTCTCCGGCCGCGCACATCTGTCCCGCTTGGCTCCTGCTGGGGGCGCTGTGGAGCCTGTGCTCTCTCAGCAGGGTGGACTGGATGCCTGCAGAGCTAGCGGTCAGCAGACGGAGCTTCTGTAGAAAGAAATGATGACCAACAAAGGAAAAAAAAAAAAAGAAAAGAAGAAAGAAAACAAAAAAAGAAAAAAAGGACAAAAAGAGCATTAGAGTGTTTCCAGGTTGGTGATTGAGCGCTACGGTGTACTTGCCAAAAGAAGGTAAACATCTAAAAGAAAAAAGGTCTAGGTTTTCTCCATATGGCTTATAGATAGTCCTCTATGGTGCAGCGCATGCAATACTTGGCATGCAAAACCATAATGAGTTGAAGAAATCATAATCGCAAAAACAAACAAAAAAACTAGGAGGAGGAAGAGAGGGGAAAAAAATTAAACAAAACTGTGAACCAAATAAGTTAAAGAGCAAAGGCAGAAAGTACAGAGCTACAGATTTTGTAGAGTAGAAAAAGAGGACTTCTTCAGTTTTTTTTATTATTATTATTTTTAGTAATGGTTAAAAAAAATTAAACAAAACAGAAAGAGAAGACAACTTGACGGAACATCACAGAAATGGAAGGAACAAAATAAAGATCACAATTATTGAATCAATCGAATCAGAAAACAAATCGTCTGCTACTCAATTTTCTCTTTCTGGATTTTTTTTTCCTGAAGACAATTGCTGAGATGTGAACAGCGACCCATTTTCTTTGTTTTTTTTGTTAATGGTTACTCTTGTTTAACTCCCTTCTGGTTAACATCCACTTACCAATAAAGTGGTATTCCCTCCTTTAGTAGGTAAGGTATGAAGAAAAGGGAAAAGTGGGGCAACATAAGTGCATCATTAGATTCACAAAATGCAAGAGAAAAAGACACAAAACCCTTCCCTGCCAGTGACTCATGAGACAATGCATGGAAATCAATGGAAAAGAACTCAAAAGCAAAGAGGAAAACCACAATGTGCAGGGAATCCCTCACACAGAGAGTAAATCCTCTGGGCCCAGTCACCTTCCTAAACATCAGAGAGCAACTGGCTGGCGAGAGTTTGAGGTATTTTCTTCACCATTTGTCTCTCCATGTAGTATCTACCGCAGGGCAGGTGTTATTTTACTGCCCGACACGTTTACAGGCTGCAGTAACTGCCTTAGCTTCTACTGGGTACCATTTGTGTTTGTGCTCACAGGCTCCCTGATACAGGGCACCTGTAGTTTACACAATAGCCAACTCTTCTGTTAATGTAGTTCCAGGGAGCTGTCGCTACATATGACAACAGTGAGCCTTGTACTGAGATTGGCTTGGGTTCAACCACATTTCATGGCATTCAAAGGGAATTGTTTGGGTGAGTGACTAATGTTGAAACCCCAGAAAAGCATTTGGTCAGTGAAAGGTCAGTAAAATCGCATCTAACTGATAAAACAATAAAACTGTGATTTGATCCTTTGGGATTTTAAAGTGAAAAGCTACTTTTAGACTCACGAAAGGACTCAATTACCTTGAAGCTAGGAGTTTTCAAAATGACCACTGTCTTAAAGGATAAGGCGGGCAATATTCTGTATTTCTCTTATTGATTAGCATGAGCATGGGTTCTGTAGTTTATTTTTAAACAACATACACTCCAAATGTGTATAAATCCGTGGATGAAAATAGTTTATTTTTTTAATATTAATATATTAATATTTACTTCAGTTTGAGTGATGTTTGCTAAAAAACGACAGTGCCCAGATGTTTAAGGAATATATAGAGCCTTACCTAGAGCAGCTAGCTTAGCTCTATGGATGGAAGTGTCGGTCGTCTGGTCCAATTTTGGACTAGACTGAAATATCTCAACAACTATTGGATGATGTGCCATGTACTTTAATACAGACATTCATGTCTCCTGGAGGATGAAACCCTCTGACGTTGGTGATCCTCTGGTCTAGTGCCAGCATCAGGTCAAATTCATTTTGTTCAATATTTTGGTTAATGACCAAATACCTGCAAAACTAATGACTTCCCCACTTTGTGGTTATTGCGAATTAGCTAACGTTAGCATGTTTACACGCAAAACTAACATGGTGAGCATTATAACATCAGCATGTTAGCGTTGTCATTTTGCACGTTAGCATGCTGACGTTAGCATTTAGCTCTAAGGACCGCTCTGTTTAGCCTTACTGAGCCACTTGTGTAGCTGTAGACTCTTAGTCTTGGTTAATAATAAAACTACATATTTGTGACCCCTTTTTGAAATTCTACATATGGGAACTTATATTGCTAATAGTACTTATAGCAAAGTCAGAAAGTATTGACTGAGCAACAAACCGATGCTGATTATGGGATTTCTTTAAGGGATTTGCTCATAGTGAGAAAACCCATGTAATGAGTAATGCCAGCCTTATCCTATAATCTGTGTTTGGTAGAGGGTGAGTTAAAACATATTCCCAACCTCTATTTTAAGCATTCAACAAAAATACAAACTGGACGAGTGCTTCAGTGGGAGTTAGGGGCTGAGACTTGTGATGCACAGTTATACACTGCTCATTGTAAGCAGGTCATAAAAAGAGAGTCAATCTCCAACAGGCGTTTTAGTTTGAAACCAAATACAGCTGTCTCTCTCGCATGCATTACAATGTGCAGTCTGAACTGCTTCGTGATCTGAGGAACAACAAAAGCACCGACTGGCCGCTGCAGAAAGAAGAGCCGTTCTCCACTTGAGAGAAGACAACTAAGCGGTATAATAAGAAGACACACAACCACTGGTGCTTATGACAAGTTGTTAGAAACAGTCGTGGAAATCAATATGGTGGAAATCATAAGACGGATGTACTAATTCACCAACAGACAGAGAGATGCTGGACAAACAGGAATGCATTCTACCAAAACAGAAAGAAAACAAAACTGGAGAAAGAAATGGACCTGGAAGATAGAGCGGGATATTGGACTTCAGAATGAAGTTAAGGAGGAAAGAGAAAAACCAGAGCTCTACGTAATCCAATCATAATTGATGAAGTAAAATCAATTTGGTTAGAGATTTGGTAAATAACAGAGAGAGAGAGAGAGAGAGAGAGAGAGAGAGAGAGAGAAACATTGACGTCACTCAGGCTAGGGTGCTTGTCACATTCTCATCTGCATAAAGATCACGTGCGTAGGCAAAGCGTTACCTACCTTCCATTTCAATCAGTGACACGTATGCAATATCAACAAAAAAAAGGAAAGAAAGAAAAAAAGAAAAAAGGAGAAAGGAATGTTCTCCGCAGCGAAATGGGAAAAAGACAATGACCTCTTTTAGTATCAAAGCTACATACTGTGTCCAGAGACTAAAGAGAAATAAACAAACCAAAAAGTACAAAGAAAATAGAGGGGAGAAAACAAAACAAAAATAAAGATCCAGATGGAATTCAAATCAAACTAAAACAAAGGATGAAATCTATAAACTACATGATTTGCTTTGTCTTTTTCGCTTGTACAAATGCAGCCATATTTGTATCAAAACGGGAGGGGAGAGGGGGGGGGGGGGAGTGATAGAGGTAAGTGGATAGAGTTAATTATCATATTAGTGGACATCCATGTCGAGTAGAGTATAGCTATAGGAGAAAGGGAGGGAGGGGGGAGGAGGGGAGGGAGGGGGGAGGACATGCAGAGCTGGCAGATGTGAGATACGTGGGAAGAAAAAGGCCGGGACAACAAGAGGTGAGACGTGAGTCACACATGACACAGATGAACAGGTATGAGAGGAAGAGGAGGAAGGGCAGAAGAGTGTTGGAGGGGCGGTCACTGCTAAGATGGACAACTAGAGAGTTAGCACATTTGAAAGGGACCCCAGTCACATTTTGGCCCTGGTCTTCTTCAGTATAGCACCACTTCTCTACTCTGTACTTTAGGACAGCTTTCTTCCAGGCAATCTTTTTGACTTATTCATCACTGTAAACACAGGTACGGAGAGCGAGAGAGAGCCCAAGGAGCTTTGTCAAATCTGCTGTTTAAACTGTTAACGTCAACGGGGGGGGGGGGGAGCTTACGCTCAAAATGGCTTGGGTCCCTTTAAAATAACATTCATGTTAATACATGTGTGTGAGTTGTCCTAGTTATTTTTCAAGAGTCCATGTACGTGTGTTTGAAGTGTTTGAAGACATCCATTAATAATGAGCAAGAGGACGACTGGCCCAGTTTGGGACTGGCTCATTCACTGTGCAGGAGAGAGTCCTGGATGCTTCCCGTCTGTGCGCTGCTCTTTATCAGACTTAGGGAGGTTCAGCACATGCATTTACCAAACCAGCCGCATGGGCCTCAAAAGATATATCGGAAAGCACTTCAGATGAAAGATCAATCTCGTCTTTGTGCAGCTTGTCCTGGTCAGTGTGTCAGTGCTGCGTCTTCTGTGAATAATTCTGTTGCAACGCAGCCGTGATGGACCAGAGAGCAGTAAACACCCGGGAGGCTCCCAACAGACCACCATGACCCGCAAGGTGAGGGTCACATGACAGGAGCTAGCATCTGCTAGCATGTTTACTGCTCTGTACGAGTACTGACCGTGGGTTTGACAACGTTGTTTTGTGAGTTTTTATTTAAAATAAAGAAAATGGTACAAAAGATGGATACATCTTTGTAGGAACCGGGTATTATAAATGCTGTTTTTTGTTGAATAACTAAAATCTCTTCAAGGCAGACATTGTGCTGCTTGAAGTCATATTAAAGGCACAATGAGTAGAAACAATGTAGAGGCTCATACAAAAACAGTCCCTCACAATAATGAATCCAAAACGAGAGTGAATCTGGGGATGACGAGCACCATCTATAACCCTCATAGATTAACTCGAGGTTGTGTTTGCATGAATATTAATAATAGATATGTCATACATTGGAGTCTCATAGCTTATTTCTCTAATAATAATAATAGAGAGAGTTTTACAGTTGTGTTCAGTGCTTCTTCACTGATAACCCTGCAGAGCTAGTTAGCAACCAGGTCTACTGAAAACCAGTCTACTGAGGTTTTCGTCTGTCTCCTTCAGTCGTGTGAACCTCTCAGGTCCTAGAGGTCTGTCGAGTCTCCTGTAATCTACGATTGGTGGGAATTAGATTTTTTTTGTTTTGCCCCCATTGGTCAAATGGAGCAGCAAGGAGCCCATTTCACCCTTAAAAGCAAACTCGTACACGCTGCACGAAGCTGAGATTTGTGCTTTCATGAAAATATTTTCAGTTTTTCCAGAGCGAAGGCTTCAAGGAGAAGGACTAACTCGTTTTTTTAGCAAACGCATGTCTGCTTAACTTCTCCACCTCTGATAAAGAGCAGTGCACAGGCTTTTCTACGGGAAGCGTCCGGGAGTGTCCCCCACGTCGCGGATGAGACCGTTCCAAAACGGGGCTAGAGGACGACTACAGGAACACAAACTGAGATGATATATATATAGATATATATAAACACAACCAGAGCTGCTGTACAGAACATTTGCTAAACCACACAACTGCTGCAGTAAAGTCAAACTTCAGTGGGATCCAGGATCTGTCACACATGACCATCCCCGAGCGGAGATTTCGGTTTGGGGATTATCATGAAAGGAGTATTTTAGCTTTTGGTGGAGATTAACAAGAATGGCAACATCGCCTTATGCTACAAAGATGCTGCTTATGAAACGGGCGAGCCAATTAAATGCTCCCCTCTCGCCACATCCCAACTGAATGGCTCTAACGGACGTGATCAGAGAAGACCTCCCTTGCCATTCTCCACTGGCCTGAGCAGATGGAGTAGAAACAAACGCCAGGGACAGAGGAGACACTGCCACCTATAGGGGCAACATGCACGTGGACATGGCAGAGTAAAACAGTAGAGAGGAGCGTGTGTTTAACGCCTGGTGGGTTGGCAGGAGCTGTTGGGACGCCTGGAGGAGAAGAGGATCTATCACTGAGCAGAGCATGTGCTTGAGAAGAAAGACAACTGTATTGACAAGAAGAAACTATTACACATACCCAGTTAACCTACTTGGTCCGGTTCCAAAGCATTTGAGTGCTTTTTATATAAACGAGACAGAAAGATTTGGGCATTTATTCATGGGTAAATACCACTTAATACTTTTGATAAGGAAAAAAAAGAAACAGTAATGAATGAAATAAGCAGAGAGAGAGAGAGAGAGAGAGAGAGAGAGAGAGAGAGAGAGAGAGAGAGAGAGAGAGAGAGAGAGAGAGAGAGAGAGACCAGATAAGACCTCATAGACACATGCAAGCTGGAGGAGCAAATAGAAGACATCCCTTTGGTCGGGAGTGTTTGCAGCCCATTTGGATGCGTATTCAACAGAGAGAGATGGTTTTACAAGCGATCCCTGCAGTCTAAGTGTCTGTTGTTTCGCTCTCAACATAATCGGCCGCCATCCTGCTGTAGCTCCGGTGATCCATTTACCGTATGGAATAGCAAAGGTTGTTTCCATAATATAGCAGGAATGGATTTAAAACTCAGTGTCTTCTAGGTAATCAGAGACAAACAGAGAGGCTTATTTTCAAAAGAGCCAAAACAAACAAGGAGCAGTTCCATATTAAACATGTAGAGGGCAATAAATATGATGTATAACACTTCAGGAGCCTATTGTGGACAATATGTGGAGGTTTATTTTAAAATGTTATTACTCAGAGGGTCCACCCTGTGTCGTAATTTTAATTCATTAACACAACATAGTTTCTGTGGGAGATTTAAAATGCCTACATAAAAAAAAAACAGATTGAACAAAGAAATACAGTGAAATACAACACACATTAACTGTGTCATAATCAAATTAAAACTATGTGTTAAAAGGAAAATGATTCAGCTTGTGCTATTGATTCTACATTGAGTCACATTCTGACTGTGTTTCTGATGGATGTGATGCATTTTCACTTGAAAAAAGAAGGCGGCTCCCTCATGACGACACTAAACGTTTCCTTTAGTGCTGGCAGGTCTCTGCTGCTCTCTGCTGGACTGCTGTGTTGTGATTAGATCTTAACGACACAGCAAAATGGGAAATACAATTTTAATATTAGAATCAGGTAAAATATTCAAGTATTTTCGATGAGTCATCTTGAACTCGGCGGTTACATAAATATATTAAATCAAATGTGATTTTGGAAAAAATAGCTAACTCGCCCATCACATGTAACCGCACAAGACTGTTAACTTGTAGGTAGCTAGCAGTGCAACATCTAAAGAGGAGGTTTGTGTTTGGATTTCAGCAGGCGAAAACTGTGTTTTCAACAAATGTTGAGGAAATACTTGACTAAATTAACCCTTAAACTTTTCCTTGTAGAATTTACATTACAGTAATTTAGCAGACGCTTTTATCCAAAGCGACTTACAATTCAGATCCTATCACATTTCTAAACCGTAGGCACAGCTACGGGAGCAATTATTTGGGGTTAAGTGTCTTGCTCAAGGATACATCCACATGCGACTATCGAACCACCGATCCTCTGATTGAAGGATGGACCTGCTCTCCACTTAGCCACAGTCACCAATTTGTTTCAAATCCTTCTTTTAACTATTCTAATATTCTGTTTCCTGTGGAAATATGTCACATTACCGAAACTAAAGATGCTCTGATTTCCCTTTAACTGTGACTTTAATATCCATTAATTGCGTTATAAGACTAAAAGCTATATAATTGTCCCGTTTGATTTGATTTGCTTTTATTGAGGCATTTTAAATCTTCCATACGGCCCAGCTGTACCTTGCAACAATTCATTTTTGCATGCTCAGATCAAGACTCCCATAAATAATTGGATTTGTCAGTTCCAGGAGAAATCGCAGATTGTTGTCACTTTGAAGCGCCCTCAGACGTGTAATTGTGACTCTTGCAACATTGGCTAATTACGACTTTATCTGCAGTAAAACTTGGAGGTTATCATTCCCAATAGACACATTTTTCTGTGATAGTTCTTCACGGGCATGGACCTTTGTGGGGGAGCAAATGTCTGAATGTCATACCTGTCCCTGGCTCAACTTTCTTTTTTATTTCTATCATGCCTTAGCAGGCACCCACTCTGCAGAAACAACACATCTTTTTGCTCATTCATTTGGAAACGTGTGCGGTTTCCATCCGAGGTGCGATTGTTGGGCCGAAGAGAAACACTAGAACCTCTCTTGTCTTTGCTCCCTCCCTCTGATACCGGCAAACAACGAGAAAAAAAACGAAAGGAAAAGCAAGATGGCAGAGGAGTCAAAGAGAACCAGAAACAAAGCAGCAGGAGCGGCAAGTTGTTTTACACAGGACAGGAGCGTCTTTTACACGTCAAAAAGAATAATAGTAATAATATAAACTGGCCTACAAGCTAGGAATAACTGATAACAGAATGAAAGAAAATCTTTCAATATCAAAACAAGGTGAGAATTCATGTCAACCAACACAAAAGGGAGCAAGATCAAACTCATTTGTAGAGACTGTGGCAGATACTGTATATCGTTGGCGTGGGTGAGGGGGGGGGGGGGGGGGGGGGGGAGGGGGGCGGGGGTGTGGGAGCAAAATAGAGGAGATTACATACATCGTGCCCTTTCTCGCCCTCGCCGTGGTTGAGTCTGCCGGCCTTGCCGTTGCGGCTCCGCTGGGTGTGGTCCCCGTTGTGCCAGGCGGCCGGAGCGTTGGTGCCCGGGGACGGCGAGGCGCCCGACGCCTTTTGTCCATCCGTCTTGTGCTTTGAGTTCAGTCTGGAAGAGCAGAGCCACACAGCGACACGCTGGGTAAAGCACAGCCAAAGGAATGTTCATACACTGGGACTTCTGTTGAACTCGATCGGGTCCATATTGAAGTCCTTCACTTTAACTCCCACTCGAAGCAAACTTGAGAAGAAGTGATAATTATCCAGTTTGGTTTGTCTAGCACAAGCCGTCTGAAACATGTTTTGGAGCGATCGTACCAAATATCACTGGGAGTGATGAAGATGGCAGCTGAGTCAATATGTACAGTTCTACAGAATGAGGTAGTTTACTGTTTCTATTTGATAGAATGGTACTCAACATTTTGAGGGGGATTTATGAGAGGTGCAAAGAACAAGAATAAAGCTGCATTGATTTCTGTTTATCTTCAGTGTCTGCACTTGTCGATGTGGTACGACTCTCTGTCTCTCTCTGATTCCTCTGATGTCGCTCGACTGTCAGCAGCAGAATTTATTTCCTGCTCCAGGTTAGTTTTCTCTTTGTGTTCATTTCAACCAATTTCCTATTTATTCATCTTTATATTATTAAATAAAATAACAGATTGTTGTATGATGATATGTTGGGGACGGGGGCAGCAGCAAAATGTTCTCTAGGCAGACGGCCCTCTCCGATGGTGAACTGAAGCCGTTATCTATGCTATCGGTTAAAACACCAAAGTCACACAATCACAGATCGAGGCAGTGGAAGACCAGCAACTCCTGCGCTCAGTGAGGTAAAACAACTGTTTCTGTCAAAGGAGTCTGGTGGCTCTGAAGAGAGCAGAGATGGATAGAACGGCTTCAGTTCCTCGTCATCAAGGGCTGTCTGAGGTAGAAGGTAAAGCTGTGAAAATATTCCAAATACAGCTGATATGGATTTTGTTTTAGGTGCACTAAACACATTTAGCTGCTGCCCCCGTCCACAGCAGTACACTGCTTCATACCGACCGCAATCTGCTCTAGGTAATACACCGACTATGGATGAGCACCTCATACAACCCCACTTGAGAAAAGCCTTTAAATATTTCACACAAATCAATCAACAGATTGTTCTTCAAGGAATGTATAATGGAGCAGATGCAGGGTAACTCCTCGTCTCTGATTGGCTATTCCTCTGAGCATACATGTGATTAATCTGATCCTTTGGGATCTTTCTCTTTGCCGTAAGTGGCCGTAAGTGGCCTGATGAATGTCTGGTATTTTGTGGGGACAATTGGTCCAATATTGAGGGAAAACGCTGCAGATGAATAAAAAAGATTTTCAATCTTATTATTTAGCTGATTGCAGCAGTGTGGATGTGATGCTAGACGCTTCAGAACGAGCCACAGCGAGACACCCAATAACAAACAGAAAGTATGAAGCAAAAGGTAAATAAAAAGGTTTTATTTCTCTGTAGATACTTTCCATAATAACTTTAATAACAATCTGAGGCTGTCAGTGGCAAAAACAACGGTGAGGAGTTGCCCCGAGCGACTTCATTACAGCTTGTTATCCTGCAGCGTTCTCTCTCAATACTGGACCAATTTCAAAAATTGTTGGCCCCATTAGTCACTTCGACTCAAAAGCAAAGGCTAATAAAATGAAAAATACCAGTGTTATCTTTTAAGGGAAATTCTTCAAACTTTGATAACGTTGGTTGAATGTGACATAATACTTCATAAACTAAATATTCTGCCCTGTCATTGTCTTGTTTAGAGAAAGAATAACTTGTATTCGGAGTAGAAATCTAATTAACTGCCCCATTGCACTCTTATTTGCTCGAAAAATAATTGGAAAAAATGCCCAATGCTGTTTAACATGTCACAGCAAAAAAACTAAAAACAAAAATAATAAGATAGGCTGTCAGCTGCAATCATAAAAATAACACTACAACTAAACCCATACATTTCACTAACTATACTATATGGAAAAATAAGACGCTCCATGCCCCATAAAATGACAAACGGTGCTACCAGTACAGAGTGATACCACAGCTATTTAATGGGGCTTATTATAAGAGGCCCACTGGCATCCTAATATGTCTCCACAGGGCCGGGAGTAAAAGAGACAGAGAGAGAGACAGAAAGAGAGAGAGAGAGAGAGAGAGAGAGTCACCAGGGCAACAGCTCGACGAGCAGAGGAGCAATACCAGTGTGTGACGAGACAAAGCCGAGGTGTTAATGCGAGTGTGTGCGTGTGTCGAGGAGTCTACCTGGCGGGAGATTTGGAGGTGCTCCGTGTGGAGGACAGGGAGGCGCTACGGGAGCTACAGCAGCTGCCTTGACGCTGTGAACTCCTACTGGGGGTCTCACCGGGGGACCTGATGGATGACGACCAATGGACGCACACGTGCACCACACACACACACACACACACACACACACACACACACACACACACGCATACATGTACATACATAAAGCCATGTGTATGTGCGCAGACATCACGGGGACACACACACGTGCCACAGCGAGCTCAGTAGTCAATCTCGTTATATGTAAAACAGTTCATGTGCTGCCGAACCCTTTTCCATATATATTCTAATCAAGGCGGGGTGCGCAACGTGTGGCACGGGAATCGTGTTGAACTCGTGACGCTTGGGAGATGCGCCCCGTGCTTCACAGCATGGCCATTTGCATTCTCTGCGAGTCCAAGCTGGAGATAATGGGTGTAAAATACCAATCTAAATTTATGAGAGGCCGAACGTGATTACAATTGGACCCGCTGTTGGGACAGAGACTGTGTGGTTCACTGTGTGGTTCACTGTGTGCAGAGGACAAACTGTGCTTATTCTTACACATTGAACAGTGTGTATGCACATCAGCTGTTACTGATAACCAATGTGAAACTTTGTCGTACTGACAAACAAGCAGACATGTAGGTCTTTCAGCTCCACATTAACATGTGAATGGCATTAGAGTGATTCTATGTGCGTCTCACCTCTTTTTCTGTTTGTTCTTGTCTTTGTGTTTGTTCTTTGGGCTGCCCGATCTAAAAACAAATGTGATACGTGAGATAATGAGGCCGTGCACTTTGAAGCATGGGAGACACGCATTCACACCCTTTGTAAAAAAAAAAAAGGAAACTCAGTGTACCACTCACCCATATGGATTGCATTGTCTTTTGAACAATCAGTAGGCAGAAATGACAATAACACACACCTTACACATATTATGTATGTTATAATGTATTGTGTTTTTTACGTCTTGTTCCATACACACCTGTGTCTCCTCTTTTTCCTGGAGCCAGAAGCGGACCTATAAAAGATAAGAAAAAGAAAATCCCACAATCATCATATTGATTAACTGAAAAATAAATATTCAGCATGATACAACTGTGCAGCGGGGGCCTGTTCCAACAAGCAGGTGTACGGAGTAATCTGGTTAACCTTCCCAGACAAAAAAGAAAAAGGTATTTTTAAATCCACGCGTCCATGTTCCAGATTTGACGTGGTTCTGGGAATTACTAAACTCGCTTCTTGAAATAAATTCTAGGACATCGGAGGCGGTATTTTGGAAATTGCTGGAGGTTGAAGCCAAAATCTATTCTGTGCTGTGTGTCACATTTATATTTACTTTTTTTTTTATATATATACATTTAAAAAAAAAAAAACCCTCCAAAGAATATTGAAACTACGTTAAGTCTCTAAAGGTGTGAAAGCTTCCCAAGCAGTCGAGACTCTTTTAGAGAGTGCAGCTCACATTCGATGACAAATGTGCACCGACGTAGATATTACAAACTGACACGGACGCAGGAACATGTTCGGGTTGCCTTGAACGGCAGGAGGATTGTGTATTTGATAAAGTAACGGAATATTTCAGCAGGTATTCCAGCCCTCTGAATCCAGCGCATACGTCCATATATGCAGAGGTGTGCACAGTGTGCTCTAACATCAGGCTCTCCCAGCTGGTATTCTACAGGTGGTGGATGTCACGCTTGGTTTCTATTTATTGCCGGTCGTAGAAGATGCTGCTCCCTGTGATACAGCAGGAACAATACACCGAGGTTTAGTTTCCCTCTGACCCCGTATCAGAGCGGACAGTAACGATTGGGAGATCGGACATTCCTCAGCGCTCAACTGACACATCTCCTCCATATCACTTTCACCCTTGTTGCAGTTTCCATGGTGATTAGTCAGAGCGGTCTGTGAGAGTCGCTGCTATTTTCCTGAAGAGCACTACGCCCCCCCCCCCCCCTCTGTTATGCACACCTACAAGCATGCAGTGGAGTGGGAGGCAGTGGCGGCTCAAAGTGTGTTGATTCACTGTAAGGGGAGTATTAAAGCTGTCACAGTATGTATATGTGACTCAGAGCTGCGTGGCCCCCGGTAGCAGCCTCCCCGCTGGGGACTGCTGCGTATGAGCGTTATTCTGGAGAGCTTGTTACTCTTCTTCTTCTCTCACACACACTCTGGTCACACCACACCAGGACGTAGCAGTTTGGTATATGTGAGGTGTATGAAGTGCATCAAAATAGACAAAAGCCTTATTATTTCAAAGTGAGTTGTGTTTTACAAACAGGCAGCGGTATATAGGAATGTTTAGCTCCTCTATAATGTGAAACCTTATAAAAGGAGACCAGCGAGTGGCGGGAGGCTACTCTCTGGGGGAGGAACCCTCCATCCTGTCCCCCCCCCCCCCCCCTCTCCTCAGCATCTATACATTATTCATGTAGCAGTACCTGCAATGCAGAGCTGCTTTGGTGTGAGGGGGAATGGGGGAGGAGAGAGGACGGGTGGTGCCCGGATGTGTGTGGATGGATGAGAGGTGGGAAACAAGAGCAGGGCAGTGCAGCGATGCTCAGCAATTTGCTGAGAGGCTAATTTTTCTTGTGTTTTGTGCCCCCCCCTCCCCCGTACAGGCCGGGTTATTAGAGCAACGCGTTTAGCCCCGCTCCCCCTCCCCAAAGTGGGGGGCACTCTACGATTGCTCATTGTCGTTATGATGTCCCGAGGCGTCTCACAAGTGTCAGTTGATGAGCTCTGGCTCTTTACTCTCTTCTTCGTTTGTTTCCTGTCACTCTCACTTTCTTCTTCCCTCCCTTTTCTTTTAGTCTCTGCTCCTTTCAGCCTTTCTCTCGCTTGAATCGTGTCTTTCTTCCCCTTCCTTTATCTTCTTCGTCTTTCCTACTTTCCTTATTCACTTCCATTTTCTTCCTATCTTTTAGTCTTTCCTCTTTTCCTTTTTCCCGTATTTTTTCATTTCCTTTATCCTTTTCTTCTTGACTTTTTTTCTTGCCATGTTCCCTTCCTTTTTATTCATGTCTTTCCTCCTTTCTTTATCCACATCCTTTTTTCCTATCTTTTAGTCTTTCCTCCTTCCCTTTCTCTTTCCTTTGCCTTTTCTTCTTTTCATTCTTCCTTTGCTACATTCTTTCCATTTTATATATTTATTTTAGTCTTTTCTCCTTTTCTCTTTCTTCCTATTTTTAGTGTTTCCTCCTTCCCTTCCCTTTTCTTCTTGTCTTTTTTTCACAGCCATCACTGGAAGGCAACAGTTGATAAACCCTTAAAAAGTCACAGTTTCTTTCTTGTGATGACATGTCAGTGATGACACTCACACGCAGCCTGTACACACTCACCTGTCTCGCTTGTGTTTCTTCCCACTCTTTTTCTTCTTGTCTCTGTGAGTGGGTGAGGAGCTGCCAAACCTTTTGGTGGAGAGAGGGGAGAATTTGCACGCAATGACAAAAATGCAAAATGAGGCTCAGATCGCTGCTGACTTCATCGCTCATCATTGTTACGATACATCACACGTCAGAGGGGGAGGGGGGGAGACTGTTAGTAAAGGTGACATCCTATAGTAGCTCAGCTGTTTTTTCACTGTTTGTCCTCCGCTCCATTCATCCATCTGCCTCTCTCTTCTTATTCTTGCTTCTCTTTTGCATCAATGTAGCATTTCCTTCTCTCTCAGTCTCTCTCTCTCTCTGTTTCCTTTCTGACCTTTTCTAAAGAAAATGGAAGATGCGACTATGCTTTGCTAATGACTCCCCCCCTCCTCCACAATTTCAGTATCTGATGGCTCTTTGGCAATATTCACACCAAAATAATTGGAATTCCACTTATTGTAACCACAGTGCAATTATTCTGTCAAGGAGGCAGGGAAAAAAAGAAAAAGCAGATAAATCGAGCCACTTCATCAGTGGAAGCCGTTCCCACTCACCGACTCCTTCGGCGGCCAGATTTCTTCTTCTTCCTTTTCTTCGGACGAGGGGATGGAGAGCTGCTCGATTTCCTCTTCACTCTGATTTGGCGAGAACAAGAGAGGAGGAGAGAGATCGAAGCGGGATCCAGAGTGAGAGAGGCAGAACTAATTTGCAAGTGGTTGTTAGGATAATCATTTTCAGAATTTCTGATTACAATTATCTGCTGCCATGCAAGTTGATAAGTGTCTACTTTCTCATTTCCTTGATTCATTCTGCGATAACATGTAACATTATCATACAATGTAAACTGGAAACCACATCGGGGAAATGACCTTTGTTTTTATCCTGTGGTGATGAGTGTTTATGTCCAGGTGCATGCTCTACTGGAGTGTTGCAAGAGAAGAAGATGATTGTAGTTGATGTATTGAGATCAGTTTCATGTTTATGGATATCATCTTAGGTAAACACCCAGAGGCCATGTGAAGGAGATAATAGGTGGCTGATTTAATTCCCCACTTGAGGGGTTGGAGCCGGTCAACACAGTATGTTGTGTGTTTCAGCATGTGCTTTACCGGTTGTCACTGTGGTAATCATGGTCATAGTCTCCGTCTGCGTAGCCAACCACTTCAGGGTTCCCGTCATACTCGTCAGGCTGATAGTGCAGGTGGTTGACCCTGAAAACACAAGAGTCAAGTATAATTAATGTGGAAGGCGTGTGTGTGTGTGTGTGTGTGTGTGTGTGTGTGTGTGTGTGTGTGTGTGTGTGTGTGTGTGCGTGCGTGTGTGTGTAAAGAGGAGTAACTGTGGACAAAGGCAAACTCTGGCAACTTCTATTTCCAAACAATTTAGAAATAGTCTACAGCCACGCTAGCAGCTCTGTGAGGCTTACATAAGCACAGCGCTGTTTTGAGCTAAATGCTAACGGCAGCATGCTGACATGCTCACAATGACAAAGTTAAGATGCAAATGTTTAACAGATATAATGTTCACCATATTAGTTTTGGTGTTAGGATGCTGACTATTGCCCCGTCGATTCTGCTATTGATATTTTACAGTTTAAAAGATGTGATGATGATATATTAGCTAGAAGTAACTTTAACAACAACAGAGACCCATAGAAGAAACAAACAACATTTAAACATATTCCTTTGATTCCTATTATATAAAGCATTGTGCGCATGAATCCTCCTGAGCAGGACATTTTACAGTTGAACACAGTTGACTTGTAAGTGCACTTTTTTGGACAAACTATGTAATGGAGCAGGGCTGCCTATAAGAGGGTAAAAAGGGACAGTAATAATCACATTCATTTTAAATACAATAAGCAATGATAACTACATTTTATTTTTCACCAAAATATTCATCATTACTATTTAAAACAACAAAATAAACATTGTCTTTTTTTCCTATTTGTATGCAACCATTACAACAAATAAATTGCTAACGGTTGGCAACATGATCTGAAAAATGTACTGATCCAAACTAACTATTAGCTCATTTGTAAAGCATATTTGGGGAGGGCCCATTCTCTGGACCCTCTCAGGGGCTTGGCCATTTTTGTGGGTGGACCTGCTGGAGACACTGTTTTCTTTTCATTTCTTTTTATTTCATTTCAAACCTAGTTTGGCATTCCTGTACTGAAACTATGTTACCTATTGATCAACAATACCGCCATAAATGCAATAAGCTGATACTGGCCGATACAACTGACAGATTGATGTATCGGTGTAGCTCTAATGCTAAAATGTGCTAATCTAACATTAAAAAAAGTTTGACCAGATAATGGCGAAGCTCAAAGGATCATAAATTCTATCAACCATGAATGTCTGTAGACAATTTCATTGACCTCCATTAAATAGTTGCTGAGATATCTCAGTATAGAGCAAAGTGGTGGACTGACCTTACCACGCGACACTGCAGGCTAATGAATGTACCTAGCGTGTCACTTTGGGTGCAATCAAATGAAAACAAAAAGTGTGACGCTCGCACACTAAACTTTTTCTGTGACTGTAGTTTTGTACTGACATTTTGTAATCGTCTCACCCCAGCAGTGAGAATATCATCATCTCTCTCACTCTTGCAGCTCAGCTTGAGGGATTCATGTCTTCCAACTTGTTCCTCACTCACACTGTATTGTAAATACAGACAGATGGCGGCAGCCTCCTAATCCCCCCCCCCCCCCCCCCCCCCCCCCTCTCTCTCTTATATGGCCTCCTCTGATCCACCAGCTTTGACCTTGCAGGCTTCATGTGGGCTAAAGAAATAGATAAAGAACACACACCACACACTGATTATTTTTTTTCCCCCCATGTAGTCGTATCTGTCTGACCTTGTCACGTCGCAGTATTGTTACAAACCCAGCGGGTCATGCTCTGGGCTTTCTGGTACTTTTTACTATGTAGCATTTACAATGGCATAAGGTAGTTACGATGGACTGCAGTGCATGCTACTAGTTATGAAGTGCATGCACACACACACACACACACACACACACACACACACACTAGGCGTATATATTTGATCAACAACGTGTTGGATTATACCGTCAAATGAGTGACTTAGGCTATTGTATTGTGAAAGCAGAGAGGTCAAAGAGAAAGTTTTCGGGCTTAGCTACAATACGGTGATAATATAATTATAATATGTTGACCACATCAACATGCAAATTACCCAGCAATCATCATTGCATGCCTGTATCTGACAAAATACCAAAGAAAATAAGAAGTTATTCATTTGATTGTCTTTTTCAAATGAATTGTACTTTTCATAGTTTATGTAGAATAAGCATATCAATTTGTTAAGGGTTACGACTGCATTTATCTAAAAAGAAAGAAAAGAAACCACGATGGAGATGGGGACAAGGAAAATATATAAGAAATGGCACCACTTGGGATGTTGGGAAGATCATCTTCACACCCCTTTTATGATTATAGTCAAAGGTGTAAAGCAAAAAGCTAACGTTAGGCTATATATACGAACTACATGCATGAGCCTGAGTACACAAGGAGTAGTTGGCGTGATGATGTTTAGTAGTCTCATTGAGCCACTTGTTGATAACCCCCTTTTATAAGACACTTAAAAGCTTCAAAAGGCATGAGAGGGGTATTAACTGTCAAATTTGATATCACAGATCAAAACATTAAAATGTTTTAAGCTTGTGTTAACCACAGAAACACATTGACCTCGAGACGAGGGAACCGGAAGTGCAACAATGCTGAATCATTGACTGGTATATTATATTTATTTACGTCCCTGAGCGTACGGGAGTATATATGCAGAGGATTTTTGGATCAGAGTGATGAAGACAGAGACATAACCTCGAAGACTGACCATGCAGCCTCCATTAGTAAGAGAGAGATGAAAACAGGCAGGAGTAATGAGATGAAGACAACAAAGTGACATGCGGAAAGAAGTTTGTCAAAGCAAAGGATAGTGCATCTACGGATCTCAAACACATGCGGGGTGCACCATAGCTCATTCTACATGAGATCAAGAGAGGAGGGCTGGTGTGGCTGGTGGTGCAAAGTCTCCGGAAGGAGACCGTGTGGAGGATTTGAACAGGGCACAGGCCTGATGGGTAGTTCGGAGGAGATGAGGCAACAAAGCCCTTAATTGGCTGAGCACCGCCGGGCACAGCAGGGATGCCGAGCACAGGCGAAATAACCTCACTTCACTATCACGGCGCTTTCTCACACACACACACACACACACACACACACACACACACACACACACACACACACACACACACACACTGCAACACCAGCTCCGATTAATAAAACTTGCATTGCAAAAATCGTGTTAATTTGAACTTGAGCAACAGAAAACAACAGTCTCAGAGAAGTAAACAACTGGAGGCAGTGTGTGTAACACAGTTCACACGAGAGAAGGAGTTTGAATTTCTGAACAGTTACTTATTAAGTTTGAAACTGTGAATCAATACAGACGAGAGATGACCTTATATATATATATATATATATATATATATATATATATATATATATATAACACAAACACACACTCAAGAGTTATCCACTAAATCCCTTTAAACAGTATCTTAGTGCGGCTATTCAAACGAGAGGAGCTGTTAAAGAAGCAGCAGTGAGTGATTAGTGGACTTTCTTTGCCCTGGGTTTTACACACAGGCTATGATGCTGGACCCTCTGATAGGTGGAGGCTGTACCTGCAGCCTGAGAGAAAGACTTACAGACAATTCTCTGGGCTTAATATAATCCAGGCTCCTCTTCTTTTTTTCTTTTTTTTTACTCTGTCTATATAAAAATGTGCTAGAATTAAACATCGAACAAATATTAAATAGTAGAAATGGCAGTAAAGAGCAGTGTTCTTTGCTAGTGAAGCTGCACATACAATATTTATCTATAACGAAGAATGAGGTCTCTAAAACGAAACTCCCCATCCTGTCTCTAATCCCTTAAGTGATGCCATGCTCCGATATGCTGGAGACATCTGTCCAGCCCGGTCGCGATCAACGTTGGCGCCGTTTAGGATGAGTGAGTGTCTCTGGCCCTAATGGCGCCCCGGTGAGGAGAGAGGCTCCCCGATTCAGCCACTGTCCCTGGGACCTGGCAGTGATGGACCACGGCCAAGGCCCTCCTCAGGGCTGCAGCACAGCACAGTGCAGCCCATCCATATCCCACGCTCGGACAGCCACTCTGCCTCCGAAAGCCCGGATATATTTCTACCGCCGCAAAGAGTTATAGTTTGTTATTCTGGGAGGAGGTGGGTGGAGGATCGGATTGATTGCTCCTCAGCGCTGAGGGTGGGGGGGCAAATCTGGTAGCTCCTGTAGCAGCTCCACGGCGCTCATTTTGAGATGACGGGCTGACTGGGCTGGAGGTTTAGGCTGCGCTGATCAATTCTGTGATCGTGGGGGGAAAAAACTTGATGTTCTGGCTGCAACAGTCGAACGCTAGATCCATTTTCTTCTTGAACAATTCTGTTTGCTAATGAAGAAACGTCGGTCTCGGGCGATAGCCAGGCCCAGGGTCAGCTTCCCCCATTGATCCTACTCGGTTACTGAACGGCTCCGAGAAGCTCTACGTGCCGCATGCCTCCTCTCGCCCCTTCTTCTCACATCCATTCTGCAGGAAATCAATGTGGGACATCGGTAAACAGAGTTATGAGCTAGCTCTTCCTGCTGGCTGTTTACTGCTAGTGTGTAAGAGTATTAAGCTACAGCTGAGGGGCCTATAGCCTGTCAATAGTAATGGCCTCTGTGGAAAAGATGGCATCTGAATCAAACCGACGGAAGGCAGCAGTATATTAGAGGTCGTGTTGGAGCCTCCTTTCATTTAGCAAATCTACATATCTACCAGTATGTCTATTATCTGAATCTATATCTCCATACATCTCTTTTGGCTTGAAGTTGATGAGATTAACTGCACCAAAAACAGTAGGACACACGCAGCTAATAGAGATGTGTAAAGTCATGCGGGGTTCTTTCGTTAATAAAACGTTCTTTGTTCATGCATTTCACATACATTCTTTCGGATTTTAAAAATATCGAATTTCAGTGCTCCACCGCACTAAACACAAAGTGCAGCCGAGGCCGATGGGAATGTCATTACCCGCGCAGGTATTTGTATCATAAACCAAAGTAAAAATGAAATTGGATTTTGACCTCTGGTGCGAGCAAAAAATTCAGAGGATCACCAAAGTTATTACAATTCGTCCTGAAGGGGACATGAATGTGTGCACACAATTTCATGGCAAAAAACGGAGGATCCCCAAATTCATTAGGCTTAAAACTCTGGAAACCACGAATGTCAGAACAAATTTACATTACAACTAATCTGACAGATATTTCACAAAAAAACCTTGTGGTGGAGCAGTCGATTTCATCTTCTAAGGACTGACCATGTACAATCTTTAATGGCAATCCATCCAATAGTTGTTGTGCAACCTCCGTACGTCTGTATCAGATGAGAGTGAGACCGGGTCGTGTTAAGACATTCCAGTCTGGATCAAAGTGGTGGCCAGGCAATCATTAGCGTCGCTATTACTGTGGCCCAGAAACAAACCAGGAGCGTAGCTTTTAGAGACCTAGAGAGCAGTGAAACAACCTCGCCACTAATGTGAGATGAGATCACCAGCATCATATCCGTGCATACTGTTGGCTGTTTAACACGGTCACTTGGGCCCTTGAGGGCTGAGGTCAATCCACCGGTTGATCAAGGCATGATACCCAAAATGCTTCAGGGAAGTAGGCACTTCACAAATAAAGTCACATTGGTGGGCAGAGGGACGTAGTTTACTTCAGAAAGAATTGCCTGTGTGTGTGTGTGTGTGTGTGTGTGTGTGTGTGTGTGTGTGTGTGTGTAGGGCCTGGGGGAGTGTTGAGTATGAGGGGGAGTGGGGAGTGGGGGAGGATAACAACCCTGCAAATTACAACCTTCAATTTTCCACATCAAGGCCTTTCTGGGGATGGAAAGTTGCAGCACTTGTGTGGCAAGCTCTGAAATCCCAAATTGACCAGACTGAGGAGCGCCCTTGAGAGCGAACTAATGCGAAAAGCAAAAACAAACACAAGCTTTCTGTGTCTTCGTCGTCGACTTTCCCTGAGCCCCTAAATTAAGGTTATTACGTTCGTCCTGCGGCGCATCGTCGTCCTCTGCAGCTCCCTCCTCATTTCAGCGTGGTCTGGTTAAATGTCAGACACCGGCTGAGGTGCAGAGGAGGGAGAGTCATTAGTCTAGTCCGTGAGACGGGAAGCATCGGCGTCATTACCAGTCATTAGTTCACAGACAGCGGGTCACGTCGCCGCCACAACACCGCCTCTCTCCATCACTCACGGATACAGCATGATGGACTGACTCAGGAGGGCCACCCCGCCTACATCATCCTGCTGCTGCTGCTGCTGCTGTTTCTCATGTTTTTCCGACGGCCGAAGCAGTGGCCCCCGTGAGCCTGCGCGTCTGTCCGCGATCTGGACGGAGACCGCACACGCAGTCATTCATTTTTGGTTCCTTTAATTCCATCTATGCCACTCTCCATACCACACCGTGCTCGGAGCTAGAGCGAGGCTTAGCGACAAACAAATTGACAATTATCGTGCCAATCTTCGCCTCAATGGCTTCCAGCAGAGTTTAGAATAGACTTTAAAATGCTCCTGATTATTTTCAAAGCATCGGGGTTTAACCATTCCCTGTGTATTCAGGGAGGCATTATCAGGACTCAAATTAAAATGTATTGCACCTTTGTAATTACGGACCGTATTCTATTGGAACCCACCGCCTGCAGACATTATCAGGCAGGCCATTTCTCATAACCTCAATTTCTGCTTGTGCAGTGTTTGATGTTTATGGATGTTTGGTTTCATTAGATTCATTTACTGTAATTAATTAATGACCTGTCACCTGCTTGACACAATTTACGTACCACCACTTCTTCTCATCTCAGTCATAACAAACAAAACACACAGACGTCATACACACAATACTACAATCAGCATAATTCACTCTTTACTACTGTATCTATTCCGTCCATCAATGACATACTGTAATCGTCCAAACAGCCGTTTAGAAATCAAGCGCGCCTTGTGACTCATAATCATTAGATTTCCTCTTCTTGGCTCTTTCTTGTCTGTACCGTGCGAACAGGAACAGCTAGTTGCCAAACGTTCCACGGTGCAGAAGTGACGGAATGTAAACCGATAGGCTGCAAGCTCAACAACATGGACGAGTAGATAGTTTTATTATGTGCAGTGCCGCATAAAGCTTGACTGATGTTGCGGGTTATTTTTACTTTGTGATCCTCACGAAGCTTGACACTTCAAACAAACTGCATTTTCTTCTGGGCCTCCCTCCTCCCATTGCATGCGCAACCTTCGACTTCTAAAGAAAATCATGGCATACGGTGTATTCCTGACTTGAATTGTATTGTCACCTCCCGTTCTGTTTCTACTATTGATTTCCACTCTGCTTTTTCTTTTTTCTTTCGGAGGTGGGGCTCAAATACACATCGTGTTTTATCAGCTGCAACATTACTACCGATGTACGGTAACTTACACTGGTTGTGTGTGTGAGCCCTCTCTGGTGATGACGCCCTCCTTGTCCATCAGCATTTGTCTGAATGTGCTCACTTTCTGTCGAATTTCTTCTTCTGTGTACCTGCGGATGGACATGAAGACACAGCAGTTAGTAGAGGCATACTCACGCACACACACAGATTCATCACTAAGCTGCGGTCTTGACTACTTGGCTGAGTGGTGAGCAGACGAGGACGAACGTGAGCGACGAACAAAACAAACTGCAATCTGAAGCGTCAGCTTTTTAACAGCAGCTTTGAATGCAGGGGGGGGGTACGCTGGCCGAGCGGACGGTCATCCGTCACAACTGCCAGATCCCCGAGTCCGACAAATGGCAAACGCCATCATCTATACCAAAAAAGACAAACAGCCGAGTGATGTATATTCTGATGACTCACTGTCAACCTCTCACGACCCCGGCGGGTTCCGTTGCTCAGGCCCCGGACTGCATGTGGTGATGTATTCTGTAAGCAAAGCGCTGAGTTGAGAGTAACTTTGGGGCAGATGTGAGGAGCTTTCAGCAAGCTGACAGACAGAAACCTGCAGAATGCTGCAGCGGGAAAGCAATTACTGTCTGTGCCACGTTGTAGATTTCTAATTGGGAATATCTGGGTTTTTTTTCTTCATTTATTTCAGATGCATTGCGTCAGTCAGTGGGCGCAACAAAAGAAGCATCAAAACGATACTTTCATTTCATTGTGGTGTCATTTGGTGCACAAGTAGCAGCCTCTTACCACAGACCCGCGCCACTGACAGCTCTGTGAGGGGGGGGGGGGGGGGGGCACAGTAATAATTCATCCGTCTGAACAAGCGCGGTAGCTACTGTCCTTTGCCGTTCGACAGACTCTCATGGGGGAGTTACGCATGTCTCGTGGACTTGACAGCGCACGGCACCTTTAGTGAGCTGTACACCGAGCCGAACTCCTGGTGCATTCAAACCATCTCCACATTCTGCTCTGGTTGTGGTAATGGGATGTAATGAGCTACACAGAAAGAGAAACATGCAGCGAGAGAAGAGCGGGGGGGGGGGGGGGGGGGGGGGGGGATTAATGAAGCTGTGAAAGTGTAGCCAAGAGCCAGACATCACAGACTTAGACTGACTGGAAGCCTCGGCCATTTATAATAGACTGTGCTGTTCGTATTAGGTGTAGCAACAAGAAGCATGTGTGAGGGGTGCCCAGCATAAAGCAGCACGTTCACATAGAGATTCATCACTATCCCAAAGTAAATCAGTCCGCTGGCCGTCACTCTGATGAGCACTTAATCATATTACCTCCATTTCAGTGTCATTGTTGTTGATTTTTATGTTCATATATATACTTTTGTATCTATATTTATATTTGTACATAGTAGTTTATGCTTACCTCTGTTCTACACACAGCAAACAAGAAGTGCTGCAATTTGCTGCAGTTTGTTTTCCTGTCTAATAGGTGATAACATGTGATACGTCAGCTCCACTTACAATGAAGGTGCAGGGGAGCTGTCCATCACTCAGTGCTGGAACACAGGCTCTGACTTGGCAACAGATTCTCTCTCCTTCTCTCAGCTGGGGCTCATGGCAGGACCAATTCTATAAACTGGATCGTAAATTAACCGGGGGCTCATTTCAGCGTGGAAATGGCATTAGTCTGAGGAGTGTTTGCTGTTCTCAGATTAAATATAGCAGTCGATACCGTGCATTCTGAGTTTGGTGCTATCAGCGCTTTGGCAGTGCGGAGAATGAGATTAGGAGAAGTGCGAAGGAGGGACTGAAATAGCTGGAAGATGGCCCAACGGACAAGAAGCAAGCCGGTGTGACAGCACCATTCAGGTCCTGCTGTACGGCAATCTCTCAGCCCGGCAGCTGCCAACTCAGCACAATGGAGGCCGCAAACACACACTTTAAATTCATGGCTTTCCGTGCACATCGCAGGAGCCATCGGCGCACATTAGCTGCTTCCTGAACAACTCCACAGCAGTCCGAGCGATGCTCTCAGCTGTCTGTTGTGTATCGAGGAAAGGAGTGCGATAGGTAAGAGGGTGAGAGGGCTCAGGGAGGACACTGGCTGAATCCGCTCTGCCCAAACAGACGATTCGGTTGTCGGGCTTTCTCCTTCACACTGTGCTGATGATGGTGAGGATTTTACAGCCTTTATCCCTATTGGCACTCCAGCTAAAGCAAGGAAAAGATGGGTCAGAGCTTGCAGAGCCAAAGCTTCTGTTGACACATGCCATACCGAATTTCCTCCTCCTCTTCTCTCTCTCATTGAATTGCTCTATTCTGAGCTTCTGCACAGCTTTGCGGCATGGAGCCCAGCGAAGTCTGTTTTTTTTTTTTATCGGTCTAGCTTGCTAACCGAAGCCAGAGAGTGCAGGCCCAGCAGTGGTGCTGCTGCAACAATGAGACCGGGGTTTGGCACCTGAGTGTCTGCAGGAAGCTGGTGAATGGTGAGTCGCCTGCAGAGATAAAAAAATCTATGGACAAAAGAAGTCTGAGAAAAGTCTTTCTTGCGTGATCGCCAAACTTTTGAGTAGCAAGTGGAGTTAGGCAAAAATCCATGGTGAGCTCTGAATCAAGCTGTGTAAATTGGCCACATACTGGATGTTTGTCAGTCGCTATAAGGATGAGCACACTGGAACAACTCCTCTGCACATTTAATTAGCACTTCTTGCAGCTGTAAAGGTAGCTGCTTTCTGCCTAACACACCATCTGCTGTACCGCGACACAGTGCACAGAAGGGGCTGATTGGAGCGGTCACTCTCAGCAAGGCCGAGTAACACTGAATTAAAAATGAACAAAAAAAAAAACATGTTGCATGTTTTCAGTTGTGTCTGTGAGGCGGGAAGTTCAGAGTTAATCAAGCGGAGCCCAAATGAAAGCCATTTAGCCCAGACCCACCGCCCACAGCATGCAAAGACCCAGTGATTCAAGAGGAGAGAGAGACAAGGGACATTGATCAGAGCGAGGGGCTCCCCGCCTCCCTAGCCAAGACAAATCACCACGATTAAAAGAACTTGATTGGAGTAATTAGACAGCTCCGAGCACCCACAGACCCCCCCCCCCCCTATTAACTTCCAGAGACCATCCTTACGCTGATGGTCATCGATTTGATGAGGACGCGCCTACGTGTGGGCCGCGTGGGTTTGTGTGTGAGCATACTCCTTCTGACTGCCAGCGATGTTCCGCGCTTGATGGTCTGAATGAGAAGAACCTTTTTTTTTTTATTTTCACAAGTCGTCCCCGGGCGCTGCTGTGCGCCCGTGAAGCTCTGCAGCCATCAATCCCGCTGCAAAGAGCGCAGAGGCAAAGTGATGCCAATGTAGTTAGCGAGATTGAATGGCGCTGGGAACATGGGGAGGCAAGCCCGAACACCCACACGTTGCTATTTCAGGGGCAGAATTAAAACGACCCACTGATCCACAGTGAAGAGAAGTGGAGAGGATTTTCAATTGATGCTCTCTACAGTCATAGATTTTCTGGTTAGATAACAGGTACTAGAAAGACCAGACAGAACGAGGAGCAACAAAAGAGTTCTCTCACTACATAAAGCTGCCCTTTTCACCTTCCCCACAGTATAAGCAGATCAATGGTGGGAGCTCCACAATCTGCCACTGCCTCTCTTTCTGATTGCTCATCTTCTCTAACAACAGAATTTATAGCTCTTTTGTCGAGCACGAACCTACTGTATTGGCTTGGGACCTCCCCCGGTGACAATGTATGAAATGGGTCATTCTCCCCGAGATGCTTTCCCTCCAATTTTCAGTCTTATAGGACACAGGCTTATCGCCTTATGACACAGGCTTTGGCTTGCAGGAAAACCTCCATCGGAGCAGAGATAGTCATTTGTTCTGGCCTTAGAGGCTCTGAGAGCAGCTCTCTTAATAAGATCCAAGCTACGCACATCTCTTGCAATTCAGAAAGTGTCACTGCAGATGTTATTAAAGCAATTCCACAGCAGTAGCAGCCAAAATGCAGCAATTTAGCACCAGACTACTGCAATAAAAACCTCCTTTTTCTTCCTGTCTCAATTTACCGTGGACTCTTTTGTCTTCACATTCATTTGCTTGTGTTCCATTAAGTACATGTAAAAACACAAATCCAGAAATGCATCATTGTTCATCCTTTTCTAATACACACATCAGGGGACAACTCTTCTGGTTGTATTAATAAGTTGTATAGAAGTCTATAAGAAAATGACTCTACTTCTCACTTGATTTATCACCCCAGTAAACATTGAGTTTATGGCATCAAGTCTTCTTCAATACACCATGATGTTCATTTAGTAAATAAAGGTCCCATTTAGAGTAAAATAGACGATAAAGCAGGTTATGCTTTAGGGCGGGGCTACCATGTGATTGACAGGTCTCTACCACGGCGTCTTTGAACTTTAACCCTTTCACGGTGTGTTTTCAGTTCAGTTTTTGGTCGCCTAAAATTGTCTTATTCAGCCTTCCGTTGTACTTCGCTCCACCCTCTCGTGCCACTTCTGGTTGCAAAAAAACAAACAAGTTGGCAACAGTCAAAATCCAAAAAGGCAAGAACGAAAATGCCAAACTCGAGGTGACGTCACAGTCTAACTATCTACAGTCAAACTAACACACACACTTTCATGCATGCATTAAAAAGACCTAGCACACACACTGTGTGTGTCTGTGTGTGCATGCGTTGCACAGATGTATGGGGTTCATGTGTTTAAAGGGAGCCCCACGTAGCCTGCCGATTAGAGTGAGTGAGGCCCTGTGAAGAGAGCTCATTAGAGAGCTGCAAAAAGGCGACGACACAACGGGAGTTCAAATCATGCACCAACCTTATGCCTCAATTAGTGTGGAAAAACAGCACTGAAACAGAATGTGGACCCTCGCATGCAAAGCGGCCCTCGGGCTGTGTTATCGTGTCGTATCGTGGCCGACCTTGCCTATAGTCACTGAGCATTTGTTGAGATGTTCAGTACATGCAGTGTGTTCTGATGGACGGACGACAGGAGGTTGTTGATGGTGCTTCAGTTCTATACTGTACCGTCTCCTCCGAGAGCCACTCTAACAGATCAAATGTATAGGACCTACAGTGTATCTAATATACATAAAAGGGCAATGCTCCCTGCAGCGGCAGAGCACTCAGAAGACTCGGGGGATGTTGCCAGGCCTTGGATAGCTAAATGAACAGACTGCTTTAATTGCGCAGCCCGTCTAATTGGCTCCCGGGGTGAGGCCATCACTCATGGCAGACTATTTATCATGGTCTTATCTCTGGAGAAGGGCATGGCCAGTTTTGATGGGGGGGGGGGGGGCTGTGTGTAAAGGGAGGAGGGGGGTGTCTGCCATGCTGTCAGGGTTAAAGCAGGAGGCAGGCTTCCAACCTGCCCCCCGGCCTAATCCTTCACACAGGCCTCAGTCAGGACGGGGACTCGGGGGTGATGTGTAGTCTGAGCCTGCTGGCTTCCATCCACAACAAATGAAAACAGACCCCAGCCACCATTTTAATTGTGTCTAATGCCTGGCATTGCTCTGCCTCTCTATCCCAGTGTTTCATCCCCCGCTCTATCCCATAATCCTGCACACATGCACTCACGCGCTCTCATTTAAAGAGGAACATTAGAAATTGGAGAGGCGCGGGGAGCCGCGCCGAGCCAAGCTGGCAGATGCGATTCTCCTTTTATTGCTGCTTAACGAGATGACTCGAGTCCGTCCAGAGCTTTAACACTCACAAGCTGAGGGGTCGCCGTCTGACGAGTGTGTGGGGCTGGTCAGCGCGGGTGTCTGGTCTCCTTGTGTTCTGTCATCATTAGCCGAGCTGCTGCCTGCCACTACACTGTTCCACAAGACACCATAGCTCTTTTACATCGCTCTCAAACCGGGAGCGACTACGCCTACTCCAAGGACTTTGACAGATGGCCGCAGTTCACCCGCTTCTTCTTCTTTTTGGGCAGTCCAGCGGTTCCGTTCCAGCTATCAATCTGTCGTAGCCCCACCATTACCCCTGTGTCTTCACAAGACCTCACTGTCTGACAAGCACAGTCACGCTCAGGGGAAGGAGGGACGGGTGGAAGAATTAGTTGAAGAGAAGTCTAATCCATCCCCACCTTCTCTGGGTGCATTTTATTTCATTCATCTCTATACTCAAAGAGATGATTAAAACAGAAAGACATTTGAAATACTGGCATTCCAGTGTGAGCCGGCCACCTCTCGTATCTAGCCTTGACCCCAGCAACAAAAAAAATCTCACTAATTGGCTTGCCCTGCATTCAATTAAATCACCCTCCCCTAATATATAAAGGATTAGCCGGCTTCCTACAAATGACAAATGTGATGTGAATAAAATGTCATGAGGTATTACTGGGAAAGTGAATTTTCTCCGCACCGACACAGGATCACAGAGCTCGTCATTAATTACAGACTCAGCTAGCCTGGAGTTTGCCTGGGAGATGTGGTTATTGAAGCAGCAATGTGTGTGTGTGTGTGTGTGTGTGTGTGTGTGTGTGTGCATAGTAGCCTGAGAGAAATCTTCAGATTGGGGATTAGGGCCAACTACAGTCACTACAATTTTCATGGCCCTTGGCGTTAGCACACACTGAGCTCTTCCTAAACTTTGCGCTGGAGGACACACATCATGCTAATGAAACAGGCTACGCTGGGTTGGGCCCGTGTCTATGGCAACCTCACTAATAACCACTACTTTGAGTATGAGGCCAGTATTACAGAAGTTCAAGAGTTGGCTGCAAATATGCAGCAACATCAAGGCTGAGTAATGTTGCATCTGTGACATAAACAAGATTGTAAAGCAGAAATGGCTGCCGCTGATGTATGAATCTCCATGTATCAACATGTTAGAAACCAGGTGGCAAAAAGAAGTCTGATTGTGTAGAAGTCTATGAGAGAATCAAGCCTCACTTGATTTATTACCTCATTATTATTACCTCCAATACAGCATGATGTTCATTTTGTAAATGATTATCCCATTCAGAGTAAAGTAGACACTTTAGGGATTGGCTATCTTGTGATTGAAAGTTCGCTACCACAACCTTTACGGTCTGAACTTTAAACCTTTCACAGTGTGTTTTTAGATCATGAAAGTTAACTGTAACCTTTTTGGTCGCATACAAATGTTGTTCTCAGCTCCACCCTCTTGTGTCACTTCTGGTTGCAAAAAAACAAAATGGCGACGGCCAAAATGTCAAACTCAAGGCTTCGAAACTGTCGTCTACAAACCAATGTGTGTCGTCAATATGACTTTGTCCACTTCTTATATACAGTCTATGTTTGTAACCTGGATTTCTTTGAATATAGAGACGTGCGGTTGCATGGTCCAGATTTTTGGTGCGGGTAGCAGTCTTGTGTTCAGCTCTTCTTTCTTCTTCACTGGAGCCACTAGAACAGCGACAAGGACGTGGTCCTTCACCGGCTTGCTGATTGTGAACATTGCCAATTATGTTAAATGGGGCAGCTAGCCAAGCAGGAAGCACCAGGTCTCTGCCAAAACGGTCCCTGTAGAGTCCTTCAGCTAATATGGAACCGTTTCTTATTCTAAGAGACAGTTGCCTCCAGGATCAGAGCATCCTTTCACCTGACAACATTGGTTTAATTTGTGGCAGATTTGTTTCACTTCATCGACCACAAAATGATCATCATGCAAGCATCAAACAGAGACGCTTTTAAAGAGAGCATACTGTATATCACAACTACTAACAATGTATTCATCCTGATCCCATCTCATGTCAATACCTTGCTGCTAAAGATGGCCGTATCAACAAAACGCTGACAAAAAAACAGCCCCTTATGTTTACTACACTCCCCTGCAGGAACTTGTTTTTTTTCTTTTTCTTTTTCTTCTTCCTAATGTTGGGATAAAAATGACTTTTGGCAGGTTGCAGATTTTGAATGTAATGTTCTGGTGTAGCGTGTGAGCTCAGCGCCCCTACAGTTACATAGCTGTCAATGTCAAGTGCTCGACTACACAGAGGAAGCTTTCATGGCTCGCACTCCAACCAGCTCCCCAATAACCGAATTGTAAAGAAAAGATAAACACCGGAAGCGCTAATGTCACTTGACATCAAATCCCCATTGCGACCGGAGTGCTTAGTCGCTTGGTTGATTTTTGTGCTCAAAACATATTGGGCTTCCTGCAGGAAAGGGTTAGGGTTTTCTTATTCTTATAATAAATTTCTTTTTTTCTCAGTGAGGCTCAGTGCAAGTGCTCCAAGTCAGATTCATTAAAATCTCTTAACTGGACAAACTGGTCATCAAGTGCTCGTTTCAACTCGATGAGATTTGAGCATTACCATAATCGATGGCCCTACGTATGACTAACTGTTCCGCTCCGTTTGTGGGCAAGTCTATTCGCAAATATGTCACAAAGATTAAAAAGACATACTTCACACTCTGAGTCCCGCTGTTGGATATCAGCAGACGAAAACATAACAGCATTAGTCATGTTGGAGGACTTTCAACAATTACAACATATGAATACAGCTGCCAACACCATGACATCAGTGTTGTACTGCGACAAGAGATAATGAAGAAAGGGTTTGGTGTGAGTCAATATAGAAGAGAGAATATTATACAGCAGGTGACGTTACAGAAAGCTACATAAAGACCCTGAGGCTGCTGTCGGAGTGAGAGCATCAAGTTTATGATTATCATGTTAAAAATTCTGTTTATTTTAGTTGGTGTCGGTATATCATTCAAACTCCAATTTAATTCAGATGAATTCTTACCTAAAACAACTAATCTATCTATTTCCAATATCCACTCTCTTAGGAGTTGGTACTAAAAACAGAGCTGACTCTTCAGCTGCTAAATGCTCCTCTATGTCCACCAGCTGGTTGCTGACTGCGTCTGTCTGCTGAGCAGGTAGGGCAGGGTTTGTTTGTTTTTTTAGAGCTATTCTGCTGAAAACAGACACTGAAAATGACAGCATGAGAGCAGAGAGAGTTTGAATTTACATACAAGACAGCTAAACAAGCTGAGAGTCGCTTACTTACCCCTGCTCCTCCATCATCTCCTGGAGCTCCATACATTTCAGCTCTACCCTCCTCTTCCTCTCGTGGTCCAGAATCTCCCTGTGTGGCTTTTTCACCAGGACTGGCTCTGCTTTGGGCTCCTCTTCCTCCTCCTCCTCCTCCTCCTCTTCCTCCGTACCTGGCTGTCCCTCCTCGGTTTTAGCTTGCAGCACTGCGGTCGGCGTCGGCCCACCTGATCCGGCGGCTGTTCCTGCTCCCGCTCCGGGGACCGCGGGCTGGGCCATCCCGTTTGCGCCATCCTTAGGAGACGGCACCCTTGCCGCATCGTACATGGTGACTGAACTCTGTGGAGACACAGACGATGGAGAGGAACGGTCAGACAAGCACTAGATAGTCTGGTGGATTATGGCAGTTTCATTTTATGTCGATAATTTAGAGTCCAATCTTTCCAAGAAACTCTCATCTAGGAGGATTTTCATTGTATTATTGATTTCTATGCACTGTTAATGGTGCTGAGAGTGAAAAACTCTTCTTCACATGACATACATTCAGTAAAATATTGTATAAAATTAAGATTTTCTTCACTTTGAAGACTGCGTGGGGCCCCCTGAAGCCCCTTTATGGCTGCTGAACCCCTGTAACCACAACCTCACTGACAACCCAAAATAAATATATTTTTTAAATTTGCTGCATTATTCATTTTGAAATGTTGCAGTTACAGTCATAACCGAAACCAGACGACACACACAGCATCTGTTTAAGAGATAAATGGCGACGCAAATGAAATTGTTTGTGGGGTGAAAAGTCCATCTAACAAACAAATGTGCAAATTGACAAAAATCCAGATGAACCTGAACTAAAAACAAAAAGGAAACTTGTGACGTCTTTGGAGGAAAAGTATCCCGCCATCTTTGAGCTGGATGATACATACACATTTTATCAAGCTGACGTAAAACTGCAAACTATCTTAATGACTCAAAATATAAGGTGACTAAAAAATGGCAACCACTTTTAAAAGTTAGTGTAGAGCGTTGCGGTCACGCTCACATGTGTTGGGATGAAGAGTGAGCAGCAAACTGAGCTGAGATGTTAAAACGTCTGGACAGGCTGCAGCGTTTCTGCCTGAACTGAGCAGCACGAACACTCTACATACTGTACACACACGCACTTTCAGTACATGTAGACATGCATCGCCAGCGACAGCAGCTTCATCTTCATGACTCAACAGCCCAGTAGTGCCTAAAGGCAGGTTAGGGGGGAGAGAGTGACGGAGGATAAGAGTGGAGGACACTAAGCAGCTTAAGGACACAGAGACCGGAGAAATCTGTAGCAGCAAAACAGGTAACAGGGAGGAATGTGGAAAGTATTGATGGTACTTTTGCATCAACACTGAATGCATTCTTTGTCTTCGACTCGCTCGACCTTTGCGTTTCTGTCTTCTATACTAATAAAAGGATGAGGTTGTCATTTCGGTGAAAAAAAAGAAAAAGAAAGGTTGTCTGGTACAAGTGCTGCATGGACTGATTAAGATATATTGTCCTGTTAGGGCCACTGTAGAACATGCAGGAGGAGAAGAAGGCCTTTGCGTACCCATGAGGCTCGGCTGCTCGGCACTCGGCCCTCTCCCTCCGCAACTAATGGCTTCATTTTTCACCGAGCAGCCAAAAAAAGCCCGGCCGAGGCACTTCATCACTGTCACACAAAAACGGAGGCGCGGAGACGGGATGACGCTGAGGCTGGATGGACAGACCTCCAGATCTTATCGGTCGCATCTCATCCCGACTCGTTTCGCCCTAATCACGGGGAGTGCTGCGAGAGACGCGTTCTCTCTATCTCAGCCGGTTCTGGAAGTCTCTGACTGGTTAATGGGGATGTGCTTGTTTTTTAAATGCTGCACGCTGGTAAACGAGCCGTGGATGTGAGCGCGGGCGACGCGGCTCTCGGCTGACGAACAGGTGGCGGGACAGCAGGAGGCCCCATCGCTGAATCTATTATACACATAATCAGCACTTGATATTCAAAGACAGCCATCTCTCATCTGCACACGCTCGCCACAAAACAAGTCAGTCGAATATTCTAGCTCAGACTTCAAGATGACATTCAGGTAGACAGAGAAGGCCCTCTGTATGAGGTTGGATGGACGTCAATTAAAATGACCTTGTTTTCCGCTAATTGGAATGTCAGAACAGAGACAATGCTTCCTGCTTCCTGACATCCAGTTTTCTTTTTAATTAAACCAGGTGGTCAGTGGCTGTGAAAGCTTGAGCTGGACTGCTCAGGATCTTCCAGCCAGAGGGGAGTACCGCAGCTAATCCCATTTGTCCTCGGCATCATGCCTCGGCCGCAGGGTCGCTCAAATCGCACACGATTTTCTCCGCATGCATCCGAGAAGCTCGTTTGAAATTCAGCCGCAGTGAGCTTAAATTAAGCGAAGATATCATCTGAAAAATCTGCGGGGGGAGAGGGGGGGGGGGGGGGGGGGTATCGGACCCTCCCATCCCAAATGAAATTCTCCGCAAAGCCAGATGTGAGAGTCAAAAGCTGCGGGCCCAAGCGCCGCGTCTGTGTTAAACCGTGCTGTAAATATCGAGCCATCTCATTACACTAATGCATCATTCCGCAGTCACTCCTTTTGTTCCCAAGAGGGGGGCGTGGAAAAATCTGTTCCCTTTCAAATTAAGACGTCTAAATCGTTTAATTGCGCAGTGAAAAATAGAAGAAGAAAAAAAAAAAATCTGAGCAGAAAGGGAGAGTTGTCAGTGAGCTGATAAGGCGGCAGAACACACAATTAATTGTGTGCGAGTCCTCTGCAGGGACTGAAGGTTATCTGGAGCGACTGTAATAATGGCGGCACCAACCTCTTCGGCTGTGATTGCGAGGGCGTACAAGACTGTCTCTTCCCAACAAACACTGCTTGTAATTAGTCATTATGCTAAGTGAAGTCGTTAAGCCGCAAAGTGTCACCATTTCAAATCCCGAGGAGATAATGTGCACTTGAACATTCAATATTGTATTTTTTGGAGCAGCAACGCTGATTGCTGTGAAATAAAAGAGCCATTAGCTCATGCCTTCTCTCCATCGAGTGAAAGAAGATGGCTCCTGTTCCGGCCCCGGGCCCGTGGTTTCTTGACCGGATGCTGCTGATGTGGAGGACCGTCTGCTGCGTCGGCACGGCAGACAGCAAACCTTACACAACAATTTCCGTGCAAGCATCATGATCTCTTAATGCCTCTGGTAGCCCACGCCGGGCAGACTCATCTGATATACAGTGGATGGATCGCACACTTAAAGCTCAATTAATAGGGACAACATTCACCATGGAAAAAAAAAATCTTTGTCTCATTAGGAATCTAGTGTTGCATTAGGCTAATGACACATTAGAGAGGGTATTGCCTGGACTAGAGCCACAGTGTAATTATGGTGATTTTGTTATTATTTTTTCCCATGGAGGATTGTATCTGAAAACATTATTAAAAAGGTGCAAATTACATTGTTTGTACAATACTCTGCAGCTCCAGTGAGCTGCAATCTCTATATTTAATGGATGGATTACCAGTTAACTGCCTGCATCATTAGAAGATAATTCACAAAAGGAATTGACCTCAGGAGCTCCCAAAGAAAGAAGATCAATGATTTTCTGTTTATAAAGACATCATTTATTTAGCTTTACTATCTATCGCTGAGACACATTTTTCTGAGAAACACAACTTTTGTTGTGTCTATATTTATGACAAATACCTGGCTCCAGAATTAGTGCCACCAATTGTAACGGGCTCAAGTTCTGATATTCTTACTATAATATAATAATAATATAACAGTAGGGGATGGATGTTATTTGGCAGATTTTCTGCAAAACTAGTTTTGTCTTGTTTTCAATTGATTGTAGTAAAAATATAAACGTGACGGTCGGATATGAAATGCAGCATTTCTGTCTATAAACCGATTACTAGATGAAACATTGACATTAGCATCAACACATCAGAACCTATAAACATCATTACAATCATTGTCAAGTGATCCATTGCTAAGCCCCACCCCCCGCTGCTACTCCATCAAGCTGTCAGGGCTACTAGGGAGCCCACACTAACTGCACTACCGGAAAAAACATATTACCTCATTTTTGGAAGAACAATTTCAGAGAGAAGCAGACTATTCTACAAAATGTGTTTGAAGGACATGTCTGATTCAGCAGTGAAAACAGGTTAAAGAGACAAAGATAGAAGCTCAAGCCTACAGATCAAAGTGTAAAAGTCACCCACCACATCACCGGGAGGTCCAGACAGAAGACACCGTTCCTCTGTGAAGCCGGGTAATCTTTATTCACTGTTACGATTATTAAAAAGCAAAAGCAGCATGTGTATATATTCAGTATACCTTCAGTAGCTAGCGTAGCATTGAAATGCTCTGCTAATGTTAGCCCAACAGGTTTTTTCCATCTGAGCTGGTAGAAAATGTGCATCTCAGTCTTTATACAGCATGTTTTCTGTATCTGAATATATGAACATAGTGCAGATTTCTTTTTCTTTTTTACACATGGCAAATCTACACAGCAGGACTGTTTCAGTACGGAACATATGAGCGGCCATCTGTACATTTAGTGTTGATAGGCCTGTTAATGTAAATACTGCAGGTACTAGACGAGAGTCAACAGATTGTGTATGTTGAGTTTTCCGTCTGCAGTAAATCTCTCAAGTTATAATTGTAGCTTGTGGATGACTGCAGTCGGCACTTGACTGTAAGCAGGGGGATTAGATTTTGTTCAGCAAGTGACAGATTGATGCCAGGCGGCCTTCTCAGTGTGGCTCAACTAACCATCGTTAATTCATTTTCTATGGTTTAAAAAAAATTGAATTGTTAAATTTACTGAATTGTTGTATTTTATCAGATACAATAAATAAATAAAGAACACGATGTCGGCATTATATATTGGTCATCGGCCGCCCTGCTCTCTAAAAATCAGCCTCGGCCACTTAAAAAGCCACAGCGGCCCATCGCTATTTTCAGCCAATATTGATCCGTGCATCATCCAACACTGACACAACATCAATACTGAAGGTACAAATGTCTCTCAGCTACTGCTGTACCATACTGTCGATTGCAACAATCCAGTTTCATCACAGGAATAATTGTTGTTCCATCTTATCATATCTTCCGCCTCTTACGTTAAAGCCTAATTAAAATCTATGGATAGGTTAATAGAGCCGCCTTTGCAATTAGAGTGGAATAACTCGCAGACAACAGCATGCTCCGATTTCTTTTTGAGTCTCAGAAAATCTTGGGCTTGTTTAACTGGATTCCACTCTACCTGGAGAGGAACAGGCAGAGGACTGGTCTCCTCCTCCCCTCTCACTCTCTAACCTGTCGCCACTCTCTCATTGCAGGCTGGGTCACTCTGTGTTGTGCACAAAGTGTCCGATGATTGCATCTCACTCAGCGGAGGCTGCCCCTCGACCGTGATTGCAGGGTAGCGGTAACAGGGGGCTTGACCTAGACTGTCAGAAGGAAGCTGGAGAAACATCCTGGGTGGAACATTTCTCAAAAAACAACAGCAGCAAAACAAAATCAAAGCCAATGTAGCTGATCTGAATATATTTGTGTGTGTCGAAGGAAGAATTTCTCAATAAAGTTGCCCCATCTCCCTCTGTCTCCTATCTCTCTCTCTTTCCATAACAGCTTCCCTCAAACAATAATCTGCCCCTCGGCTGGAAACTTGTTTTGTTTTCAGCACTTTGGCACCCGGAGGATGTGTTTAGCTCTCCCAAGGTCAGCTGTGTCTTCATTCGAGGCACGTTGGATTGCTGCTGGGAAACAAGCAACTTTTTTTTCCTCTCTTTTTATTTATTTATTTATCTTTTTTTTAATCGTAGTTGGATGGAAGGTGCATACAAAACGGAGCAGAGGCGGTGTGAGGAATGGTAATAGGGAAGCAGGAAGGAATAGTCGTGCACAGTGGCCTTGTGTGAATGTTTAAATGGGGGATCAAAAGGTTTGACACATGTCATTTCTTATTCGCCAAAGCTCGTGCAGTTTAGCATTGGTACAACGAGATCATGCTAAATACTACAAGAGAGGCAGACTTCAGTTGAGACATTGGCAGCATTTTCACACAACAGCTACTCTGATTTGGTAGATTTATTAAAGTCCCAGTGGAACAGAAGTTAGAGCGTCTTTAGCTTCTGCACTGTGACCGATTCCCCAGTAAAACGGAATATTGGAGCGTTGTACGGTTACAAGACGGATTCAAATCAAATCCTTTGCATTTGATTAGGCCGCTATCAAATGGGCGGGGTTAGAAATGAGGACTGTGGTTCCACACAAAGTTGCATGTTGATTGATGGGATAGATGCCATGATATGATTGGTTGGAATCGGTTGGTATTCAACCTGAACCGCCAGATGGTTTGTTACACAAAGGTAACTGTTTGGAAAAGGACAGGCATTTTCAAAAAGATTACTTGGCAGGTGATTGGACGAACCATCTGTCAATCAAACTCCTACCAAAGCCGGTCGGGAGAAGAGCGAAAACATCTTTTCCACTGAGAAAAGTCTCTTTTTGCTCTTCTTTCAATTAAGAAATACTCATCAAACAAACGCATTACTCGAAGCATGACAAGATGGATTTTCGTGTGATATGTGATCACGAGATTCTCGCGTGATCTCGTGACGGGAATCCAACTGCTGTGCAAGGTAAGTTGGCACTAGCTGACGGACGCGCACTTCATATTCCGTTTTACAGGAAGGAAAGAGGATTTCTTTTGTGCATATATTGTTAAATAGGTGCAGGGATGACATCAAAAAGGGTTTAAAAGTAATATCTTGTTTCATCTTTAATAGGCATGGGGGTTAGAAAGAGTGCGGGGAGTTTCTGTAAAGTGCTTCACTTACTTTTCTGTTGGTGCATTGGGAGCTGCTGCAGCTCGGAGGGAAATACGAGGTTTCTACTCTACCAGGGGTAAAGAGAGGGCTCAAGCAGAGGGAGCCTGGTTGATGCTGCTGCGCTACAGAATTCCAGCTAAAGCAAACACCTCTTCCCTAAAACCGCAGAGCTCTGCAAAAGACTAGCTAGCAGTAAGAGCCACTTTATGCACCATTGGGAGCAAAGCAGATGAGAACAAGTATAGATCAACATGCTAATGAGTGGTACGAGACAGATACGGAGTGGGGCGAGAGAGCGGCTGCAAAATGGTGGCCTTTGGTGGAGAAAACATCGCTGGCAACCTCAGAGACAGAGTGTGACAGAAATAACCCGGCCCTGTCCCATTTTCCTCACAGTCAGAATACTGAGAGTCACCTCAGAGGAAGGCAGAGATGCCGTCGAGAAGGTGACAGCTGGGCTCATCCTGGCAAACAGTTCAGCTGTGGGTTGACAATCCGGAGGTAGACACAATCGACCTCGGAGCAGGGCTTTGAATAGTTTGCCCCGCTTCGCTCCTCTGGGATCGGACTGAGTTCTTAAAGAAAGAAAATCTCTCCTCGACAGGTTTGCATCCGCTCCAGCCGGCTCGTGGCACAACCGCATTCACACTGCTAAGACTTCTAAAACGTCAGCCGTGTTTCACTGTGGAGGGGAGGGGGGGGGGGGGGGGGGGGGATTAGCATAGGACCCTCTTCTGATGCGATTAGCGGGGTCACTGGCAGGGGAGAGCTGGGCTCAGGCCTGTGTGCCTGAGTCAGAACACCACACGGCACTACACGTCTTCCTCTGTGCAAACAGGGGACTCGAGAGAATCCTGTAGGATTATCGATTCCAAATATTCTTTTATTATCTCTCTAATCTCGTCTGTATGTTGGAAACGTGATCTTAAAAGTTCAATGAAATGACCTCATAAGTATAGTATTTTACATTTTAAACCGCTGGTGCAACAAATTTGCACAAAGTCATTTGCAAGTGAAAAGTGCCAGATATATATATTTCAGAAAAATTCAGATTTTTTTTTTTTATGGAATATTTGGAAAGAAAAACACTAGCTTTACAGTATCCCCGGTGTCTGCACACAACAGTGCTCTCCTGTCCTCACAGTGAACAAAAGCAGTTGACTCCTAAATGTAGGACGACCAACAGCGGTTAACACTGCTAGCTGGCTACGAACACACACAATTATGTAATTACGACATAATTATACATTCGAGGCCTGTGGAGTTACTGGGAGTCGCTTTTCTCCTCTTTTGGTCGAGGTCAGCAACTGATATCAACCTTCAATTAAATTCCTAGCAAGGCAGTGAATTAGCCAAGACCCCAAACGATCGACGTAACGGAGTGTTACTGGGATTCGTAACTGTTATGTCATTATTTTTTTTAAACTGTAATCTCTTATAGGCTCAGGCAGTGTTATGGTATTACAGTAAACCAGGGTATTAAGAAACACCGTGGAATGGTTTTTCAATACCTTCATGAACAGATGCTACACTTTTAATGATGATGTATTGATGTGATGCATTGTCATATTCATCATATACCGTAGCCTTCTTTAAATCTGCCACACAGTCACATTGATTACGGAATAATAACCCCTCTGTCCCTGCAGTACAATGTACATCAAAGTGGGCACATCTCATGAAGTGAAACTTAAATACGTGACAAAAGAAGTCCATGCTGGATGTATTAATGCATTCAGTCTCTATCACGAGTGCTTGCTTACTCAGCGGATCCATATTAAGTTGCATTTCAGGTTTCATCAACTGCTTTGGCCTTTGTTCCACTACTATAAGCTTCAATGTTCTTTTCGCCAACAAAGCAGTTTATGCCGCAGTGTGCTTGTGAGAGTGAGCGGAAAATGTAGCTGCAGCAAAATACCGTATGGTGTTGAAAACCTCTGCTCAAACTCAGGTTGGAGGCTTATGGCTTTTTGAGAATGAGGCAATAAATTGCCTTCTTTCTTTCTGAGTTGCAAGTTAATACCAGAAATGATGTTCCCGAAACTCCCGAAAGAAGGAAGAAAAAAAAAATTCACCTTCTTTCATTCAAGGAGAGCGATAAGAGCAATTTCCTCAACTGTGCCCTCTTTCCCTCCCAGCCTGTGAGTCAAGCTGAGAATGTCAAAGAGCCATCTGGAGATTAGCCGGCCCACATGCACTCTCCATCCAAACCGACCAGCCATTATAGAATTGATCAAACATCCAGCAGATTAGAGCTCATCACCATACCAGCGTGCGCTTCTGTGCATGCAGTCTGCGGCTGACGTGCTCTCACAAATTAAACTCATCTCCCAGCGTCATTAGCTTAATTTCACATATTTCCCCCTTACTGGAATATTATCATCGAATGGTTAAACTTTTATAAATTATTCATTCATAAATACTACATGAAATGATCACTTACTTGTATGACAATGATCAAAACGGACGTCTAACTCAGAACAGGAACGTTTCTGTAAGAGTTTTCTGTATATAATTCTGGAGCTCCTGTAACTTACAACATCTATTGCAGCTTCAAAGAGAAACCTCATCTGAAAAGGCGGTGGGACCAGAGTGCTCTGGGCACAGGGCGGCTTAAAAGTGGCCACTGAGGAGCGATCGGGGTCGCAGCGCGAGCAGTGAAGTTTACCGCCGACAGGAATGTTCACTTGAGGGTCCAGGAAACACAAACACAGACGCATTTCCATCGCCGTTGTGAGTCCAATTCCAGTCGGCTAATTTAAAACCGCGGTGAAGAACTCCCAATGTTCCACGGCACTCCGCCTGTTTAATCATGTTTCCACACTGTACGCTTTGAAGACGCGCCATTGATGTGCATGAAACCTTTCTCTTATCCACCTGCCTGCTGCGTCTGGGTGATGGAGCCAGTCAAAGAGAAAGGCTGAATGGAGTCGTTGCCTGCAGCAGTCCGAAGCCAATCTGCAGACCTCTGCAGCACCAGGCACGAGGCCGCGTCCTCTTCTCCACTCGCCTTGCGCCGCTGCTCTTTAAATTGACACAGCACTCCGGAGCGCGGCAGCGATCAGCTACCTGATACAAAGCGATGCCTGTCAGTTAACGGTGGACGTTCACTCCCTGACTGCAAACACCCCGGGACCGCTGGGGCTTCTCTCTGAGACTCCCGCACAAAAAAAAGCACAACCACCTTCTACCGTTCAGAGCACAACAACAATAACAACAACAACATCTCTCAAAGTCTCAGAGAAAAGCCCCTTTTCACTTCCCACAAGAATAAAACTTGCCAGGGGTTTGCAGAGGTATTGTTTTTGCTCAGTGCAGCCAAAGGGCTGATTCTAAATGCAGGTTTTGCTGCCTGCACCATTCCTGGGTCGTAATCACCGGCAGCCGGCGGCCCTCCACCGCTGTCACACAGCTTTATGCACAACAAAAATCGGGCCGATGAGTCATGAGCTCAAACCTCTGGTTAATTACACAGGGGACTCGGGCTCTCTGTCACTTAGCTCCAGGCGAGTGAACCAAATTATTGTGTTATTAGTTCCCCTCCAGCTAACACCCAGTTTGTTTGGTTTTAGTTCAAATGTTCCGTCCCAAATGTTTCCAACTGATTGATGGAAATTGAAAGAAAACGATTCACGGCTTTCATCATTTATCATCGCGTAAAATTACAGTTTGGAGCCGTCGAGCTCAGCATGATGACCTGATCACCATCAGGCCGTTTCTCGTGCTAATTAACAGAATTACATAGTTTGGATAATGATGAATTTCATTCTCCGGTCACAGTTTTAAACAATCTTAAATATAATGGACCACATGGCATGAATGGTTGGAGATACAGCGGCACCTTGTAGCTAATTAAATGAACAATGATAGGCTTTATAACGCCTCCCACACATTCACACACAGACAGCAGAGACGCAAGGACAGATGTGAAAGCCAAAAAGAGATCGAGCCGTGTTTAATGGTTTGCTTCTTTTTACTTCTGCATCTAAAATTATAACAGCTGGAATGTAAAAGGACACTGCAAGCTGCTTTAGTGACTCTCAAAGAGGTTTCATGTTGTATCATATCTAGATGAACTACTTTGCACCGGAATCACAGCAGTTTCTTACACTGTGTCTTTGAGAAAGTAGCAGACCATGTAAACAGATCCTCTCTGAACAAAGGTGAATATGAGCTCCAATTATTGCTAGTTTATTGACATTGTAAAATGTTCAAGCAGCAACCAGAGCATTTCAACTTCCTGTAATATATGAGGGCTTTTGTTTCCTTCCTTTGAAATTCTACCAAGTGGCCTGTCAAACACACAAATAAAGCCATCTTTTGCTGCTCAATTGTCTTCTCAACATGTTGATGAATGAAACTATTTGTATTGTGGTTCATAAGATAAACACGAGTAGAACAGGATTTTCACCCTAACCTTTTATCAGAATGGCTGCCTTTAAAAATCCATAGTTATCAACAAGGCTAAGAGTCTAAAGCTACGCCAGCTGCTCTGTGTGCACTTTAGAGCTAAATGCTAGCATCAGTATGCTAACATGACAATGCTAACATGCTAATGTTTCGCAGGTATGATGTAAATAATCTTAGTTTAGTGTGTTAGCGTGCTCATACATGTTAATTAGCACACAAAGCAAAGCACATCTGAGGCTAATGAATGTTATTCATTTTTTAAGTATTTGGTCAATAACTAATGAATTGGACCAAAGTTATGAAAGTATAAAAGTATAAAAATGTCTGCAGCAAACGCCGGGGCAATCCATCCAACTGTCACGGCTGCTTGTGCAGAGCAACAGGACCCGAACGCAGATGGAGGAGGCAGCAGGACGACTTCACTGATTTATTGATGAGATGGCTTACAGGCAGGCCGACGGTCCAGCACGAAAGCACAAAGCAAGAAACCAACAAAGCAACCACGACGAACTGACCGGGACAAAGGGGCCGGCTTATAGAAAGAGTGGCTGATGAGGGAATTAGATGCAGGCGGGGAAGTCCAAACAACTGCGGTCAAAATATGACGTCATATGTCTTTTCCTAACCACTGTTCCTTGACCTCGAGAGAATCGGACAGCAGTCGTGGACCGACCATCTGACTGACATCCATAGAACCATGACGTTGGTGTGGCTGAAAACATGCCTGTTGGATGTTGGGCAGTGGAAAAGCCATTCTAAGTCTGAGGCACGGATACAAGCTGAGGGTTACCTCATATCCACAACAACAAAAAAGAGAAACACTTAAATCCAGGCCTCTTGCAGTTGACAGCAGACAAATCCACAGCTCCATTTCCCCGCAGTCTAGTAAGATGTAATAGTTGCATCTGCTGCTCCAGTATAACATATGATTCCAAATGGAACATGGCCAACAATACATCTCAGCTCATTAAATTTAATCTGACATGTTGACGGAGACGTCACATTCCTATTTATAGCTACAGCCTTGTGCGGCATGTCCATACGTACCGCTAGATCCTGCACCGACTGATAAGATGGTTTGTTGGCCCTCTTGCATGTTCACAAGCTTCATTAATATCCAGCATACATTTCTGCATTTTCTAGTGTGCTGTCTTCAAGCGTGTGTGTGTGTGTGTGTGTGTGTGTGTGTGTGTGTGTGTGTGTGTGCATCTGTCTGTTCACGGCTAATCTCGCACAGCTAACAGCTAACAGAACTCAACACACAGCTGGACTGACCGTTTGTGTTTAGAGGTGGCGTTCAACGGTCAGCATGAAGCGTTGCACAGAGAACTGAGGTTTAGCTACACAGAGCCGGTTCAGACAGCTGCGCAGATTAAAATGAGAGCGTTGAGTGAGACCGTCGAGTAAACAACAAAAGAAACTCATCTAAAAGGGGTGACTCCGGTTTGTATTCATTCAATCAAACGTTACAGCAGTGGCACACACACACACACACCTGGTTTTTCTATTTAGATCTGAAACAATGACACGCAAAAGCATATAGGAAAATTCATCACAATGGAACCAAAAATATCCAGTAATTCTGTTGACATTTCCAGGCTGATGTTTTCAGTCTTGCCAAAGTAAATTAAAGCTGAATAAGAATTAGAAAAAAATAGAAAACTAGGCCTTCATTGTATGCATGTTTTCGCTCTAACTGCAACATCTAGAATAGCCTCAATGCCTAACTGAGTTATTGATCAAAAATTAATCTAGAGTCATGACAGCGGTAGATATCATCCTGTAGTTGTGTTATTAGATAGTTTATGCTTTTTTTTGGCATAAACAATCATATCATCGACCCTGTATATAACATAAATTAATTCCACAGATGGTACTGTCCTTGTAGTCATAGTGGAGCCCGCCAGTGCTTCACAGACAGGGCTTAAAATAATGGCGGCAGGAGTAAGACAAATCGATGGTGGATTTTAGGTTAGACAAGGGCAACTATGCACCATTTATCAACAGACAGTCTGTGAAAGGTGTTGAGGAAGTGCTTCACGGGCTACGGCCACCATCACCGCCCACAGAGGAAGGAAAATATATATCTCCATCTTCCTGTCAAAAAAACAGCTTGATGTTAACAGAAGAGTGATTGAAGGAGTAAAACAATATCTGGCGACTGTACTCATTAAAAGTGACAATAATAGCCATGATTATGCTTTCTGTATTTGTTTCCACTGTGTCGTCTTTCCAGTGCTTAGACATGACATTCTGTGCACTGGTTGCTATGGTAATAAAATAATGAATGTGAAGATGTAGGCCTAGTGTCTGTGGAGCGGTACAACTGCAGTTTCTCTTTTCATTTTCTGGGACTGAAGATGGCCTTTGGAAGAAGCTTTCCCTCGAGGACAACAAGCTATAGTTTGTAGAATAAACACACCAGAGTAACTCAAAAGACAATCTAGCATCCATTGTAGTAGGCGGATTCTTTTTTACAATACATTCAAGTATTCTTATTATAAGTCTTATTTGTTAATCATAACAATGGATCTATCAAGCTTAAATCAACTTTCTTATCAGCTTATATGAAGATGGATTTAATCCTGCAATCCAGTAATGATTGAAATGGCATTCATGTCATTACACACACACACACACACACACACACACACACACACACACACACACACACACACACACACACACACAGATCCCCCCCCGATGGCCACTGCCGCCCTGCTGGCTCAGTGGATGAATCGGGTGAATCACTTCACAAGAGGCCTGAGCTGTCTGCTCGTCCTCTGAGTCATGGCATTCACAGCCGTCAGCCGAGGGCTCTGGAGCCACCAGCCTCACATGCAGTTTTCTTTCCCAAACTTTTCATGTCAGGACAGCTGAACACAAAAAAAAAGGGAGAATGAGGGCGAGTATGAAGAAGGTTAGGGCCTCGCTGGCTGGGCATCAGTTCGCCTACTGGCTATGGATACAGAGTTGAACAAGCACGAAACACTGTATTACGGCGGTCCAGCGGGCTGCTCCAGATAAAGAAAAGAGAAGATAATGGAGAAGAATGCTCTGTGTTAAACGAGACAAAGGCCACACATGAGAGAGAAGACTGAAAAGAAAAAAAAAGAGGTTTTGAGTCTTCAGAAGATGGAACAATTTAATAGAAGGAGGAACAAGAAAAAAAGTGAATCAAAGGGAGAGTGAGGACATTCTTTTCCAGCGCAGCACCGTCAGAGAACAAGATTCATGGCTGCATTGTTGGAGTCGTATCGACCGGAGCAGTCGACACAATGCCTTTTAAGATGACCAATGACCGTTAGCGCCAAAGCCAACATCTGGAGCGCTAGCCTCGATAGCTGGTTAATTGGAGAATAGTGAGACAGTGAGATGGGGGCAGCCACGCGCAGGAAGATGCTCAGCAAGCAGACATCTGGAGCGTCAATACGCTACTGTAAAAGAAGACTGATGCTCCTATGCAACCAGCTGAGCTTGCATTTCCTCTTAATTAGTGTTTTTTTAGCGGAGAAGCCTGAGAGAGCGGTGAGCTAAAGTACAGCGATGAGAGAGGACACGGCAACAATAAGCTAATTAGAAAGAGCTATGATTCATTAGGCAGACCTTCTCGATCAGCACATTGGACAAGTTTAGCCCGAATTAATGTGTTTACCTTCCTAAACAACCATGTGTGTTTGCTGATTTTAGCTCTTTAACTACAAATTATGTATACTTAACATTTCTGCTGACCATTTTCAAATGCAGTCTGTACAGTTTCAGAGTTTAGTTTCGGTAGGGTATGAAAACACAATACAGCACAATAAAAGCAGACTTGATGTTCACTGCAATGATTGCGCCTTCAAGTTTCAAGATACTGCAATTAGATTTTCATACTGGAAAGTATGTCCATTGGCATGAGAATGGTAGAAAAATATATATTTTACAAAAACACAGCAGCATGTTTTGCAAAATGATGAACATTTGTAGTCAATGGGTTAATACATGATCATTTAAAGCACCTGAAAACTTGGTTTCAAATGCTAAGAGGTTCTTTATAACATTAAAGGGAACATATGCTCATTTCCAGGTTCATATTTTGGGTTTCTACTACAACTTGTTTACATGCTTTAATGTTAAAAAATACTTCTCATACGTCTGTGCACTGACAGAGTGAGTTGTCTGGACTGTGTTGGTTTGGTTTGATCAGATTTGACTTATTGAGCGGCAAAAATTAGTCCATTAATATTATTCCATCACCATGAAAATAAACTATTTTGATAAATGATGAATTGTTCTTTTAAGCTAAAATATTTGATTTGATATATTGGATAATTGATCATTAACATTTCAACTTGTCAAGTGTGAGGATTTTCTTCTTTTCCTTGCCTTCTCTTTGGGTTTTGGACATTTGATGACATCGCCTTAGACTTGTGACGGAGGTTTTTCACTATTTTCAGATGTTTTATAGACCAAAGGATTAATCCACTCATCAACTTGATCAATACTGACATGAAATCACTGGGTGACCATTCGACCCACCAACTGTCATCAGATTTGGATTCAAATGTTACTAAAATCCCGAATTGCAAATCATCGCCCTTCTCTAGTAGAAGCCCACTTTACACCAGGAAGAAGAACACAGAGGAGAGAAAAAGAAAAACAGAACTCTCGAATGTGAAATAAGCGAAAGACATTGAACTTTGGGTTGACGTAGGATTCTTCATACAGCCGTAATGAGAACTTGTGTTTTCAGGGCCTTTGAATGATTGCCAGTGAAGTTCTGTTGTGTGCAACCCTCTGTGCTCTGCTGCAAAATACTGCAGGGCCTTGACAAATCAATGGCACTGACAAATCTTAACTATTTCCCTTCATGATTCACCCCTCTTCACGACGAAATGACTATTTCATTTCTTAAAATGCAGAGGCGGCCTTTCCTGTGACAGCTCAGGTGAGTTATAATGAGTGACTTCCATCCCCGCGTGTCTCCAAGGCAACCCCGACATTCCATTTCAAACTAATTTGGACAGAATCGAGCACACAGCGAAGGCTTCATTCAATCCTAAATGGAGAAAGAAAGAAAAAAAAAACACACGGGGCCAAATGTCAGTCCATTGGAGTCTGTTGTGCACAGTGTGCCTCTTGAAAGCGTGAGGAGCGACTAGAATTCATTTGATGGCGGTTGTTTGATGAAGATGATAGCAAGAGAAACTCTATGTGCAATACCTGTGGTTGTTCCTCTGTGTGAATAAATACAACTTGCCTGTCCACTGGTCAGAGACATTTGTAATAAACATGGGTGTAACCTGTGCTTTGAACCTCTCAGGAGCTGATTTCTATTTCACGGCTGGCTGTGTGCGGATGTAATCATCTCTAAGCATAAACAAGGGTATTATATGCCTCCAATTAGAGATGTCTACATTCAGACCGGCTTCAACGATAGTAATAGACCGGACACAGATTTGAGAGGGAACAAGTGTCACTGGGGGAGGCTTTTCAGAGGCAGAGCTCTGTGCTGCCTGTCACACACACTGCCCTTCTCCCCGAGATAAGACGCAGAAATATATCTCCCTCCTCCTCCCACCTTCTGCTCTCTCATCCCCTCATACGTGCAGTTCATTCACCGCGGAGAGACAGGATTGAGCACTGCGCCTCCTTCCCTCTCTGCATTCATAGCGTGTACATAAATTCCTACTCCGTATGTGCGGTGATGGGGGGGCTGGGGGGGGCTGGGGGGGGGGGGGGGGGGGGGTGTCCACCGGGAGGGCCGCACCGGAGATTGCTGACGGAACAGGAACGCTGTCTGATGCCGCACCAGAGGAGAGCGATTAGAGGAGGTTTTGTCGTTTTTCCCGATCATTTTGGGGGCCTCAGTTGGAGGAGAGTCGTCGTCCCCCCCCCCCCCCCCCCCCCCCGCCCCGCCCCTCCCTTCACAATCACTGACATGTCCACTTCCTTCTTGTCAAGATAAGGAAGTATTCTCTTCACTGCAAGGAGACACACAGTGATTAGCTGACGCCGGAGGACACGGCAGCCACAATCAAGGTCAACCTGCGAGAAAGCCCCGTTTTGACAGGATTTCTCAGTAATGGCTTCCATTGAAAAATGCAACGCTGAAAATTGAAAATTGGACCAGCTTGTGCAGACGAAAAAAACCTCAGACCGAACGGCCACTGAAGGCGAGGACGAGATTAATGTGGCTCAGATATTGACCGACTGAAAAGCCGAGCCTGGGAGACCGAGAGAGGATGCCAAAGGGGGAAAGGGAGACCGATTGGCTGACTGATTGAAGGAGAACCGGTCACACCTATTGTCTCTGATCCGCCGTGACCATGAGTCCGTCCCCACTGTGGTGAGAAAGAGACAGGATGTGATCGAGATCGAAAGGGAGAAAAACAGGCCTCCGTCAGGAGACGAGGACACACTGACCATCCGTCATCAGCTCCTCACTCACATCGCTGCCCCGCGGAGAGGATGCACGCGGGAGTACACACACCAGTTGAAGAAAGAAAACACATTTTTAATTTTAGCAGCTTCTGTCAAGGTGAGGTCGGTCCCTCCTCCCTCCTCCCCCCTTCGCTGTGTTGTTGCTCCCTGCTTTTACATCTCAATCTGCGGCGCTCCCGTATCGGCGGCCACGCGTGATGCAAAAAAAGGCCACGATGGACATCCCACAACTCCCGGCCAGCTCAGAGTGCAGATGTCCTCAGGCCATCTGTCAGAAAGGCCTACGTGCTAGTGGGCTACGAAGCGGCACATATTCCAGCATTAACACTCCACCGCACTGCCCCGAGAAACGTCACGCACATGCTTTTATGAACGCGGTAATGCCTTTGATAGCTCATGAAGACTGTTTTTTATTTATTTTTTCGGTGGGTCTTAAGCAATGTTTCTGGGCTAATCACTGTCGAGATGTGTTTACATGCCGCAGGAAGGAGCTGATATGGAGTAAAATCTTCAAAAAGCAGGGGGCTTCTAATCTGCAGGTTGGGGGCAGGATTAAGGCACCTTTCAGAGGAGGCGCCCCGCTATAATCCCCAGCCTCGGCACAAACAACAGTTTGTACATTCATACACAGATTGGGAAGCGAAGCAGTCGTGGATCACTTCTGTGTGCGCCCTGAGCTGATCAGTGGGGAAAAGGCGTCGAACGCAAATATCTATGCGAGAAAACTTTTAACTCCCAGGAAGTGATTTGAATAACATTAAGACCGTGTTTTTAGGGAAGTAGAGTGGAATGGGGTTAGAAAATTGGGCTTTTACAGGAAAATAGAAAAAATCGTTGTGTCGCCCGGTGATGAACTGATGAAGCTCATTTCATCATCATCTCAGAGGTGTTGGCTGTTAACACCAGCAAGAAGTGCAGTCATGTTATCATCAATACGGATTTTCATTTCACTCCTCTCAGGGAGGTCATCTAAAGTGCGGTTTACACTCGCTGGGGTGAAGCCGCCACGAGGTGTGTGCGCCAGAAAATGAAATGTAATCACGGCCTGCGCGAAAGCTCCACAAGTGGTTGTGGCGCTTGTTCGTGCACATCTGGATCAGAGCTCTTCAGACTGTCACAAGTAGTTCACTGATAAAAGCACTATCAACATGTCTGCGCATTTCACAAAGAAGGATAATTCCTTTAAAGATGCTCTAGAGACCGGACGTCTTAAAAATCTACATTTGAGTAAATATTTTGCAACCAAATCAAATAGTTTGCAGGATATTCAACCTCTGTTTCTTTATAAAGACTTTAATACTTGACTACTTTCTTAACAGGGATCGTCTAAAGGCAATGAAGTAGTCCATGAAAATTAAATATGACTTTACAGTGAATTACAATTCCTCCTGGTCGAGTCTACTTGGACGTTTCAACTGAACAACAAAAGCCCCGAACCCACACGTGCACATGTAACTCTTTCTGCACTGTGGGGATGCAACATTTGCATTCAAATCCATGTAATAAAGACCAAAGAAATGTGATCTCCGGTTCTTGTTTTTTCACATTGTGTGACAATGCATCGAATTCATGTCTGGTTAAAGGTGGTGGTGGCATGGAAGATTTTGTTAGTCACTCGCTCACACGTACACCCACACACAGACCAACAGTGCTTTTGGAGCAGAGCCCATCGGAGAGGAGTCCCTGGCTTTACTGCAGTAACACTATCTCTCTTCACTGTCTGCAAGCCCATACCAAGAGACGGGCTGCAGAGGCCAGCCGGCTCTCTGGGGGACCGAGGATGGTGGCGGATCCAGCTTGTCAGCACTAGACACCGGGGTCTAGAGGAGCCAGCAGGCAGCAGGGAGAGTGAGGTTGGGAGGGGACGGGGGACGGGGGACACTTTGAAAGCTCTCGCAAAGGTCAGGTGAGCTGGCTGCTGCTCTTCCAGTGGGCTACCACTTGGCGCCTCAAAAGGTTAGACAGAGCCCTCGGCCGCACCGGAGGTGATGTGAGAATACAAGAAATGTCACCAACACCAATGCGGCTCCAGACAAAGTCGATACTGACGCAGCAGCAGCTGCACAGGACGCTTCAGCCGTTGTTAGAGAGACATTTTCAGTCGAGGTGGTGGGTAGAACGCCCTTACTAGAGGAACGTACCAGATAGTGGGGTGCTAGTTGGTTTCTACGTCACTCATAAGCTTGGCTCTGCCGATGTAAACACAACTTAAAGGATGAACACCTGCAGTCGTCTAAGTGCTCTCAGTGCCCCCCCCCACCTTTGTCGGACTCTCTCACAATAATATGATCCCCGAACATTATGGAGTCACGGTGAGACATTAGAAGACAGAATGGCTAACAGTAACAACCCCCCCCTTCAGTGTCACATCCCTTCTGTGGCTCCCCATATGGGTAGCAGCCATGATGGGCTTATTAATCCCCTGGGAGGCAGGGGACCGAGGATGAGTGTGTCCAGGCTTGCTGTAATATCCTCTGGCCAGGCACCGCCCGCCCCCACTCCCTCCACCAATGCCATCTGTTTCCTCTCCCAGCATTCTGGCTTAAGTCCCTTGCTGAGCATTGGTCTCTCCCGCTCTTCCGACTCTCTTAGAAAATGTGCCCCAATCCAAATGTACCTGTGTAATGCTCAGTTATGAATATACAATAGACATGAAGAGTGCACCGGTAGGATTTTTTTGAAAGTAGTTACAACTGAGTGTAGACACATTTCTCAGTTGATTACACTATTAAAAAGCTTAGCGTTTCCATGTTATGTTTATGAGTTGAATTTTTCATTAGAGGAAAATAAATCATAGAAAAACTAAACAACAACAACAATTTAATATAGATTTTTGACAATTTATGGATTTTTGGATAGAAAAATGCAAAATAGAAAAATCCCAAACAAGAGCAGTTTTCATCTCTGTTCATGCTGTTGGAGTTTGACTCGAATTGTCAAAATCCTGACAGTTATGTCTGCTTACAGAAAGCCGTCAGTAAGTTTCGATTCATATTGTACATATATAAATTGAACCCCCCCATGCACATCGTATACCCGTATACCTCGGCTGCTCTCTCTCTCTCTCTCTCTCTCTCTCTCTGTGGCCAAATCCCAATGTCCCCCCTAAGTATATTTTATACTTTGTACTCCCTGATTTGAACGTCTTCCAGGATCTTTACTCACAAGATGAGAAGTAATTTCATATAATCTATTTACTCGTTTTTGTCAAAACAGCTTCAATGACAAAATCTAATATTTGATGAATAAATAAATAAATATTCTCTGATTTCATGTTTATTTTTTGTTCCATCTTTAAGCCTTAATGTTTCTGTGTAAATGTATTACTCCAGGCTGAACCCACGTGAGCCTTCCTCTTTGTTTACCCTTTCTTTAGGCTAATTAGGCTGATTTTATCTGCAAAGGTGACACACATTTTTATTTTTTTTATTTTTAATTGGGAGTGGTTCAAATGTAGAGTGATTGCCCAATCCAAAAATGATCATATCTATGCCTTTAATCTCACGTGTGTAGTCTTTGGCTCATCCTTGTAGATCCCAATCTCAGAACTCATCGGCTGTCGGTCTGACGGTGGATGAGCCTCTCTATTATAGGGCTATATTTTGGGGTTCTGGAGTAGCCAGCGGATTTTCTGGGCCAAGACTTACTTTCCTGTGCTGTGCGGTCTGATTAGTAACTTCAGATGGACTACGAAGCGAGACCAGAACTCCTACGATTTGCCAAGAGATTATGTAGACATGGGTGGAAAATGAAAGTAATTTAAGGCAAAAGTTTGACGTTTTTAGAAATACTCTTACTTGCTTTCTGGTGGCATGGCATTAATCTTGTCATCTAACTCTCTGCAAAAAAGAAAAGCTGCGTATTCCCTAATAAGTCAGACTTATGGTTACTGACAGCGGCATGACTGTCAGGAGGCTGGCAGTGTTGCAAGAAGACAGGTCTTTCATCGGCCAATCAGAGCCGAGCCTCAGTTTCCACCATGTCAGTCAACCCGCAGCATGAATAGAAATTCAGCGTCAGATTCTAACACACTTACCCTGAGGGTAACTAGATCACAGATCCATTTCTGCCCTTACTCACTCACTCTAATCTTGTCCATCTCCCACATTTCCCACTTTCTGTTGGTAATCATATTTGTTGCCGCTGAATAAATGGCTAACATCCTCACAAACCCTCCCCCTTAAACAACTGCACAGCTGCCAACGCTAAAAGCCTGAGGTCCAATGCCCCGAGTGCTTGAAAGCTACTTGAAGTGTAAAATCATCAACCAGTTGCAGATGGGTCGAACATAGAACTTTGCATTGCTTTGTGTCGGCCTAGTGAGCTGTGCGACCTCGCATGCTTCCTGACTCACAATGTGAGCTTTAAAAGAACCGAGAGGATCCGTGGTCCTCGACGTCTATAGCTGCGTGCCCCCGAGGAGGTAGATTCTCCTGTTTCCCCCCTAATGGAAAAGGCATTGGGCATGAAATTTCCCCTGACAGCTGACTCCTTTAAACCCAGCAAAAGATGTGCTCCACACTGTGGGGTTAATCGATGAGGTTGAAGGATTGAGGATAGAATCCAGATGAGAGTCAGATTCCGATGTGCAGAAGGAGAAAGACAAAATCTTTTCATGCAACATGCCTGTCCTAGAGCTCCAGGCCTGCAAATGGACATTTCCTGTTGTGAACGGAACAAAAGAAAAATGCCAAAGTGCCGAGCAGTTTGGTGGCGGCATTCGTCGGGCCCCCCGGCCTGGCACCCAGGGGCCACTTGCCTTCACTGAGCGCGTAAAGGTCACACACTTTTCCTGTAGCACGGCTCTGGAGGAGGCCAGGGTCACTTGACAAAACACTGTACACTATTCACCGCTGAGTCCTTGCACAGCAGAGTATTATTTGAAGTCTACTGTGGTTTCATTTATTGTTGAAGTTTATTGCTTTGAAAAACATGCTGAAGGTTCTCACCTATGTTTCAAGCTGGTCGAGCCAATGTCAAGTATGAAAAGAACTTCGGCTGACACTCATTTTCACCCGACGCTTTCTGCAGGTTCAATAGATTGTTGTTGACACAAAACCGATAAAGATCCATCTAACTAGCTAAGACGTTATTAATAGCCTGAAACGTGCGCCTCTCCAACAGACACGTTTAATGTTTCTATCTGATCTTGCTCGAGAATCCTTGAACCCTGTGTCTTCCAAGGAGATGAGATTCTCCTCACAGAAGAGGGCTATAAAGCCGGTAACTTCCCATTGCTAAGAAAGCCGGTCTTCACAATAACACCCCTTCAAAATGTGAGTCAACAAAAGCTCTTTAATGGCTACTGCGAGCCTTCCGAGATAGAAAGGCTGTCAGTGTGTCTCTTTTATCAGACTGGTAAATATAAGTGGGTACCCGTGGTAAATAGCAGCGCTGCCGGGGAGAAATGCTCCGACTCGAGCACAATAGCAATAGTAAAATGTCCCTCTTTATCTCCATCTTCTCGCTGAAGCCCTTGCCGGCCCAGAATAACTTAACAAGGGCAGAGCGGCGGCCTGGGAGGAGCGCAGGGCCTCAACGTCCTCTTACCTCACCGCTCTGCGCCCGCCTCCCACCACATACCCATTTCTAACTCTTCCAGTAAAGACCACGGAGAGCAATGAAGCCAAACATTCTCCTTGATAGGAAATTGGCAGCCAGGGTCCATAAACGTTCCGCCGGTCTCTGCTGTGTGAATTGCTGCAGCGCGCCGCTGGTGTTTGGCCTCGCTGAGCTCCCAGGACGGCTCCGTTTCACCGTCGGCGTGTTTTCATCCCTCTCCTTCATCTGATCTGGAGGCTCTTTGTTTAATTGTCTCTCGTTGGCGTTCTCATTATGACTGTTCTTTCTGCAGCGTATTCTCTCGAGTCTAATGGTCGCATGCGTGTGGATAAAGCTGCACTTTTTTCAAGTGTTCTACTTAAACAACACAGAAAGGGTTTCTGCTGTATTTGCAGGCGCAACTGGAAACTGACTGCATCCAGTTTAATCAGCCTAATTAGCATAAGGAGCTGGAAACGGCTTCATTTCACTTAAGACCAAAGTGCAAATTCTTCTGATTGCATGAAGTTAAAATTGCTCACTAAATCAGGGACGGGAAACTTTGATAGTAACATGGTACAAAAAAAAAGAAGATTGCTGCTACAGTGAGAGCATTAGTGTATGACAGAGAGGAAAATAAGCCTGCATGTTGTAAACAAGTTAAGCAGGTGTGGTAGATGAATTAAAATGAGTTGTGTATTACAGATGACCACTATGTACAATCGCATACATACAACCCCCTTAATATTCCTAAGAATTTAATGCAATATAACTTTTGACTCACGACTGCAAATTACAGTTAACACCATCCATCATCCAACGGCTGGTGAATTCTCAAATAGTCCAATTACCGAGATATTCTAGCAAAGATTGAGTAATACAATTATAAAATGAACAATTTACTATAAATACTGCAGTAAAAACTTCAACCATAGCTCCCTAAAAGACGACTATAAATACTGCGGGGAGGAAGTAACCGGGGATGGAAGGGAGAATTGATTAATTTACAAAATGCAATTACTTCGTGATTTCTCAATACCTCCAGAATGTGTGGCACCCAACTTGTTGTGCCATACAAATCTTTAGTTTGGGACGTTTGATCTAATCTTTGCTTTTATTGTGAAATATTGAATAATTTGACCTTGTCGGGCCTTGAACGGTTACTCAAATGAAAAAAATGTGAGAGGTTTAGAGAAAACATGTCAGGTGGAACTGCTAACAACTCATCTGAATCGGGACAAGGGGCCACAGCTAGACTCCTCTAAAAAGGTAAGGAGCAGCTGATTCAATCTTTGCTAATACATTGCATTTTATAAGCTAATCATAGTTTTTTTTAATGTATCTTTACCTGTAAAGACACCAGTAACTATAGGTGAATAAACGAAATGAGGTAAAAATATCATACAAGTATAAAACAACATAAAAGGAAATGTTTAAGTATAGTAAAGGTAGTACTTTGTATTTGCTGGCATATCCTTTGTATAACAAACAATACTAACACTGACATGTAGTGAATGGTTCTCTGCACAGAATCCTTCCACAGGTCTTGATGAACTGGCTTCTCATGCTGCCAATACTTTCATTCCATAAAGTGGATACAATTAGCCGGAGTAATTGCTTGCGGTTGCTTCATCAAAGTGGTGACAGAGGTTTGGAAAAGGATGTGATCGTGTGAGATGTTAAGAGGATTTCCTCTGCTGACCGCAGTGATGTGTTACTTCGCCTCTCGGCAGAATAGACGCTTCGACATGTCTGCAGAATACCCACAATGCATCTGACATCGTTATCTTCAACTAACCAGACTGCATGATGTCGTATTCTGAGTGAAACCGGCTACAAATGACACTAAAAAAAACGTATGGTATAGGAAGGATATTTAGCTTGACAGCGATTTGTTTGTTGTGGATTTTCCACTGAGAGGGTCTGTCGCTGGGGGGCTGCCACCTTATATAGCTCGTCCTCCTCGCAGTCCAATATCAGGTTTGAATTCACAGTCTGGGGGCTGCGTCTGGCAGACAGTGTCTGATAGAGCTTCTAAATAATTCACCATCCACTATCCATGTCCATATACCTGTAGACTGTCTCTCAGAAGATTTTTACCATAGATACTCACTGGCTGCCATGTTAGGCTCACTTCACACACTCAAAGGACATATTATGGATGCGATTTCACAAAGAAGGGTTGTTCTCCTGATATTTTTGTCCTTCTTCGTGTGTATCTATCTCGAGTGATTTGTTTTTAACCCGATTTAACTTGTGCCAGCTGCCAATAAGAGTGCTGGTAGTAAAATCAGTTGGCGTGCTATATGAGTATCCACTAACAGCGGGACGCCTTGTTATTTAAAGGAGATGACTGGTGCTTTTGGAAAAACTACAGTTGTTCTCCATTGGCTCATTTTATTTTTGTTGTTGTTGCTTTCCTTTTCTAATAACCATACATTCACAAGAACAATTCATCAAAGTGAAAGGTCTGTATTCATCAAACTGCTAAAGGTGATGTTTGGACTTACTGTACTTCTTACTTTGGCGCAGTTGTGCATGGAGCTACATGCTAACATGAGCATGCTAACATGTTTTTGATGACAATGCTGACAAAGTAGCTAACGTCAAGCAGGTATAATGTTTATCATCCTAGTGGAGCGCATTAGCACGCTAACTTTAGCCTATTAGCACTTTACACAACTCACAGCTGAGGCTGATGGTAACGTCCTTAGTTTTGCAGACATTTGGTCATAAAACGTAAAGGACAAAAGAAAGTTTTGACCTGATAATATTATTGTGATATTTGATTTGTTTCCATATTGCCCAGCCCTAAAATAAAGCTGCATTTGGTTGCAATCACTTTCTATGTGTCTTCATTGTCTGCACTGTCATTGACGTATACATTCAGATGCATCTTGTCAATCAGCAGCAGCATTTATTACCTGCTCCAGTTAAGTATTCTTTTTTCTATCATTTCACCCAATTTCATATTATTTCATCTTTATATACAGTAAATATCATACACTGTATTACACTATTACAAATATTAGATTAGGGTTCATTTCACACTTTAGTTACTAAAGATGTTAAGGATGTAGTCAGGGATGGAGGGGGAATTCTTGTCTCTGATTGGCTGCCTAATCCTGCTCAGTCCATACACGTGTTTAATAATGTGATCATTTGCTCTAAAATGTCACTTTTACTCTGTGCTGCAGGAGAGAGTTGCATGATATATGTGTCTTATTCCTCATACTTCGGAAAATAACTTCTTTTTTTTTTACTCCTAACTTATCTAATATCTTATATAATTGCTAGAAATCTGCGTCCAGGTGGCGTAAAGTGGCCAGCGATCCAAGTTACAAGATGATCAAAGTGTAAAGTAAAACCCAAGTTGCTGGAGAAGTGGCTGGTCTTTCTGTTAAACGGGTTATTTATTATTTATCAGCAGCCGTTGGGTCACAACGCTCCCAATCATCTAACTGAGGAGGACCATCCTATCAGACTCACACAGGCATACGTACACTGAGACAGAGCGACATCCGTCAACCCAGACGTCCACATGATTTGACATCATCATAGCAGGAGAGCATGATTGATTCACCCCCTCCCCCACAACAGCTGCATGACTCTCCCTGACAGCGGGGAGTGAGTTGAACACACACACACACCGTTCTGACAAAGACACACACGTGGACGGATATAACAGTGTAACACCGAGGTCAAGCCGCTATACGCATCAGCCGCATCTGAGCCGAGGATAAAGGGAGCAAACTGGTATTTTAGGTCCGGGCTCACTCTAAAAAGGGGGAGGCAGTGCGGCGACTGCAGCAGGCCGGGCTGATATGAATTCCCAGCATGCTCGGCAAAGAAAAGATGGAAAAGGTCAGAGCCCGCATTCATCTTTTCAGCACACTTTTTGCTCGCAGCGTCACCTTTTTTCCTGCTTTTTATTCCTCTGCGGCCTTGGTCCCCCCCCCCCCCCCATCACAATCTCTCTCAGCGGTAAATAAATGGAGTTGTGCCACGCGGCGCGGCTCAGCACTGATGACATTTTGTCATCTGCTGCTGTCTGCTGGTGTCGCTCACGCTGAACCATTGTCACTCATTACACGCTCCCACCGACAACCCTGTTTACCCAGAGCAATTAACATGCTGTTTGTTCAGGAAGACTGTACGTGATCCAAATGAATGGTATTCTGATTCAACATTCAAACGGGTTTAAATAGACCACATAAATGGGGGAGCTGATGCTAGTGTGTGTGTGTGGGGGGGGGGGGGGGGATTATATTAGTTTACCCTTGTAAATACTGTTTTTAATGGGTGAGAGGCAGGAAGAGGGGGATTAGTAATTCAGCCAACAAGCTGTTACTGAGGCTCCGTCTCATTTCCTCATGTGAGAGACGCTCACTGAGTCATCATCTCATCTGGGCCCGATACCTCCCCACCACCTCACCCACTCAGGATTATGGCAGCTCTGGATGGGCTGCTGAGAGGATAATTTCTCCCACTCACTCTTTCCCTTTATCTACACTATCTATCCATACCTGCACAACAAACACCTGCCGACGCTGCGTGTGTGCGTGTGTGTGTGTGTGTGTGTGTGTGTGTGTGTGTGTGTGTGTGTGTGTGTGTGTGTGTGTGTGTGTGTGTGTGTGTGTGTGTGTGTGTGTGTGTGTGTGTGTGTGTGTGTGTGTGTGTGTGTGTGTGTGTGTGTGTGTGTGTGTGTGAGTGTGTTAAATCTCTCTTGGCAGAGCTGCAGAGCTCATGTTGGGCTTTTGGGGGTGCTTGTTTAAATGTCACGCCTTTTTTTTGCGGATGATTGCGAAAAAAAGCAAACTGCCAAATTACATTTGAAGCTTTGCCTCCAAGTGCAGCTCTCCTGAGCCCATATATTGAAATAAGCGAATTGTGTCATCGAAATAGAAAGATGTGTGCGAGTGTAAAAAGCTACAGATGGATGGGTAGATGGTGTGTGTTTGCTGAGGAGATAATAGGGTGGGATGTGTGTGTTAGTTCTCTGGAGTCGGAACGGCAGATGGTTTTGTGTTGAGGGTGTGTTGGCCGCAGCAGCTGCTCTCATTGCGCCTCTCTCCATTCTTCTCACCCTCACACACACACCCTCACACACACACATACACACACACACACACACACACACACACATAAACATAAACAGACTGCTGAAAAGTACACTGGGATCACCTGATTGGAACTCGACACTGATGCCCTCCATTATTCATGAGCTGACCGAGAGCAGCTACATGAGCACCCTAACATGCTGTAAATTCCTAACACAATGCTCCCCTGGCTCTCTCCCTCTCTCCCTCACCCTCTCTCGCTCTCTCCCCCGACGACAATTTGTCATGCAAAAAACACCATGCAGCCTATGACATCACTCTCAAATTATTAGGGGGGTGGGAAGCTCAGCGATGAGCAGAGTAAGTGCAGGAATAGACATTTTCACTGTTCTTCCTCCCCCCTTCTCTCTCTCTCTCTCTCTCTCTCTCCTCCCCTTCACTTCTCCTCTGAGGAAGAACTTCAAAGCAGCTCTGAAGTCAGTGGGATAGAGGGAGGGGATCCCAAGGGGACAGTACCACACGCACGCACACACACACACACACACACACACACACCGCAAAGATGGCTAACAAGCATTCAAACAGTGCCCTTTGAGCAGTAGCTGGGTGACAGCTTCAAACGGGCTCGACTCGAGGAGAGTGCGACCGTTTCCCATGACTATATTGACTTCAACAACGCGGTTTCATGAGCCCGTTTTATCACACATCTCTTGCCCAAACACACACGTACGCACGCCGGCGTGCACACGCACGCAAACTCCAGATCTGATGGAAATCACGTCTGGTAGAAAAGAATGCACTGGTTTCAATGGGTAATAAGGCTAATATTTAATAGAGTAATAATGGATCTGAGGAAACAGCTGAATAAAACATGCTCTCTTTTAACAATTGCCAGCATGCAAAAGGACAAAGTTCACTTAGAAACAGCCCTAAAACCCCCCCCAAAAAAAAAAAAACGTTGGGTTGAATTATTCAGTTTTTAGTCCTTGATGTAAATTTGATCTAATGTTTTTCTGCTTCTTGATGAGGATGAATCTGGGGCTAAGCTCCCTTTGATCAGGAGATGAAGCAGGCGTTCTCTTGATCTTCCAAGTTGCTTAAATGCTCTCCACAGTGGGAGGCTGACCTCGAACTTAAAGTTGCGTTACAGACGCACTGAAGGAATCCAAAACTATCGAAAAAGAAGAACTTAATCACCTCTGAATGTCAAGAGTGTTTTCAAAAGGACGAAGGGCTGCGAACAGATGAGAGGCTGACCTCGGCATCTTCATCCCCCTACAGCAGACACACAGTCTGATTAGGTTAGCAAGATGACTCACACTCTATAGCAGGGAGGAAGCTGAGGCAAAGACAGTGTGAGGTGAAATGGACAGGTGCATGCTCGCGCTCTGAACACAGCTGCAAGTTAGTTACTGCCGTTTGGCCCGCTGCTTTAGTACGCTCACTTGATCACGATTATTTTCATCTATATTGATTGATTGTAGGGACAAAATCTTTTGATTGCACTTTCACGTTTTGATGAAAAGGGCACTGCTTTCACTTCCATGTCATTCATGCTGATGTACACAATCTTTGCATTAAAATAAGACTCAAAATACGGTTCTTCTTCTCCTGAATTCAGTGTATTTTCGTTTTGCCCGTCTGCTCCTCTACTCTGGACTGCAGCCGTAACATTCGGGAAAGTTTGAAAGTCTCTCCCAGAAGTGAAGCAAAAACAAAATGAATCGCTCTCTGGTGGCTGGCTATTAGTTTAGGAAGCGCTTGATTTGACTTTTTTTTAGCTTCCTATGTGCGCAGCTCGCATTTCAGATCATGTTCATTACACTGTGATAAGCCAAAATCATGATCATGATTCATATTCGATTATTTGTGCGGCCCTATTGCACTGCGTATAAGCGTCCATAAGTCTGCATAGAAAAAAAGACGCCACTCATAACTCCACAAGTTGAGAATCGTCACGTTGTCGTGGGTACATTACAGGAGCTGCATTGTACTTCCTGCTTCTTCAGAGGCACCGGGATAGAGAATAGAACAAAAAATAATGCAATCCCCCCACAGTGAGTTAAAAATATTGCTTCACCAAGCATTGGATACGTACAGAAACACACACACACACACACACGTGATGATGTTGTGTGAGTAACGGGATAAAACATCAAAAGCAAAGCTCCAAGAAGAGTCAGCCAGAGAGAGAGAGTGAGTGTACCTGTTTGTGTGTGTACTCAAAGGAGGAGGATTAAAAATGGATGCGCTTTAAAACGGGGAAGAGTGGCGTGCTATTTTGTCAGCCTGAGCGCTGGGACACAGGCCCATGATGCGAAGCCGGTGGAGTGGGGGGATTTTCCCACAGGGGGGGGGGGGAATTCATCTCAGATAACCTTAGTGCTGAGGGGTCTCATCGCAGCTGCTAAGGATTCCTCAAGTACAAGACGGTTGGAGGTCGCAGCATCAGGATACCTCCAGCACTGGCTGGAACCACATCCTCCAGAGTTACAGTCAGCACCGAGTTCCCTCTTTCACTACTGAAAGCGTGAGTTTGGAAAACACCTGCTTGGTTTCTGTGACTCAGCTGAAGATAGATGTTGGAACACAGATGTGTGGATTTTGCCCTTCAAGCTACGGTAATTAAAAACATGACCGATATATTAAAATATCATCAAAGTGTGGCCTTGAAAACGGATTGGAATTAATTAGGCAATCTAGAAATCATTTACAGATTTTCAATTTTTTTTCAATCTTCATCCAATATGATGATGCTTGCTTAATGCAGCCTTTTGGAGATTCCTTGATAACACACTGATTTGCTTTAGTCACGCATCTGAAAGAGATCGTTTACAGCTCGTCATTATCGTATACCATCAATCATGAAAACACTGTGACTTAAACTAAGACAAAGATACAGCAATACAGAATGCAGTGTGATGAAAAAAAAATACTATATTTCAAGGACAACTGGCGGAGCAAAATCCAACATGGTGCATTTTAATTTGACAAAGCAAAGCTTCCTTTGAGTATAAAACACACAGTTTGTGGAGTGAAATAAAAGAGGAAAGAAGCTTGATTTAAATACACTGGGGTATTCCCAGAAGCAGAAATTCTCATCAATTCGTATCTTCTGAGAAATTGGAGTTTGTATGTGCTTGTTGTCAATAGACGACATCATCGTTTATCACGATATCTCTACATATGATTCCATCACAGTATGAATCGATTGAAGGACGATAAATTATCATTTTGAATTATCGCCCAGCCCTCCATCCCGTCCACCCACATGATACAGCGGTAAAACTCTTTAGCTAGAAATACTCCCACAGTGCACTTGGATTTGAGGAACACAGCCCATTAAATAGCAGATAAAGGAATCACCACCTGCAGCGATGCCATACAGCACGGCTACGCTGCACTCCGCACCCCGACAGCTGGAGTGCACTTTCAAGGAGAATCACAAAGTGATGTTTCAGGCCAATTTTCTTGCAGATCCCAGTCTCTTTGGCACAGATTTCATTGAACGAGCAGAGATGCCCCCCCCCCCCCCGCTGCTCTCACGTTGCAGCAATTTCTGTGTTTGGTTTGTCAGACCTCCTCGTGATGAGACAATGTCTGGGCTGCTGGTGCTTGCCGGAAACACTTCAGCCTGATAAGAGAAGAAAACAGCTCTCCATCCTTCCTCTGCTCGCCCCCCCCCATCATCAACAGCAGCTTCGCCCTTCAGGAGAGCTGAAAGGGAAGGAAGTAGGACATGAGGAGGAGCCAGCGGAAGGAGAAACTGCACTGACAGAGGGAGGGGGGACACCACTGAGATGCTGCAGAGTGGTGGTGGTGGTATCGCTGCTCGTCCAGGAACAATGTGAACGAGGAGCAGGCAGGAGACAGATGCTTTGTGGGGAGAGAAACCGAGAGACAGACGGCGGGGGAAGATAGAGCGAGGGTGACTGACATTCTCCTCACGCCTATGAGCGGCTAATCCCTCGATCAGCCTGTTACCTCACCTGCGCCGATCCCTCCAGACAGCAGGAAGACCCGCTTTCCAAGACACACTCTGGTATTCTACCTTGGCACCGGCACCACAGCGGTGCTCGAGTGCCACGCAGCCGAGTGTTTGGTCAGCGCTGTCGCTGTCCCGTCACTCACACGGGTCCTGCTGACTTTTCCTTATTAACCGAGCCGCATGTCACAAAAGGAGCGCTGATTACTGACTCACAGGGTGTTCATGGGCCAAACTGTCAATCGCGATGCCGGAGACTGTAGGTTTTTGTGAAAGATGTCACAAAGCGGTATACCGTAATGGCATTTGCAGCAGCGTGTTGGATTGTGAGTTTTTTGTTATCAGTCAGGGCTGCAACTAATGAATATCTTCGTTATTGATTATGAAAAATGTCCAAATCCTGAGAGACATCTTCAGACGGCTTGTTTTGTCCAACCAACGGTCCAAAATCTAAAATATTCAGTTAACAAATGCTCACATTCGAGAAGCTGGAACATCACACATTTGGCATTCTTGCTTTGAAAAATGACTCAAATGATTAATTGATTATGGAAAAAGCTGCCAAATCATTTTCTGTAAATCAACTCATGGATTCCACTAATTGTTTCAGCTCTAGCATTAATATTTCGTGTCGCAATACATTACTCCATGTTTTTGGAGACGGGTCAGAGCTGTTCACGAGCACTGAGATCCTCTGTGTAATAAATCAGAACACTTTACTCTCCCTGAACTCTCACTCTTCTTCTGTGTGACTAACATTTCATATTTCAATATTAAAGAAGATTATTATACATTCGTTTTGATATTTGTTACATTATGTGTTGGCATGTCAAAGGGATCTTACACAGCCTAATGACTGCAAAAGCCACCACAGCAATTAAATTAAGCTCATTCTGAATCCTTGTTATGTGATCTACATGTTCATGCTTTTATCTTAGAAAGAAACTCCATTAATCCTTACATTGACTGCTTTTTTTTCTTACAGCACAGATCAAAACCTGACACTTTGCCCCCCAGCGCAGGATGACAGGACTCACACAACTGCCCCTTATAAATAGAACAACACTGGGATAATCAGCGTGAGAGTCATTAAAGACAGGTTCAGTGAGCGTTATAGTATTTTAAACGATTCACGTACAGGAAGAATAAAACAGGGTAAAGTTAAAGCTCATCCACCAGATTGACAAAACAACATATGACCTAATAATAGTCTTTGTCTATTTACAAACTATTCACAATAACTCATAAAGTGTTCAATGCAAATTCGGTAACTGCCCAGCCCGTTAAGCATCCTTATGAACAAAATTGGTTCAAATCCCTGCTTCCTTTAGAGAATCCAGTTTCATATTTAACTATCATCGACCTGTTTTAGACAATGCTGAGTGTATAAACAGATGTACTGCTGCGTTCTGGGTAATCCCGTAAATGTGTAAACTGAGTGGGGGCGGTTTAACCAACACAATACGCCCCTCAACTCACAAAATATCACGATATGAGAACAGTGACATTAAATGCCCCGCAGCTCTGACAGAGAGCAAATAGAGGAGACACAAAAAAACAGCAGCTGGTCACAGTGTGGCAACGGAAATCGACGAGTTATTAAAAAAAACAAAAACACACCACCATCTGCAAAGCGAGGAGAGGCTGCCCAGTAAAAACACGGCATCACCGCAAAGCCCTTTATCACAGAAGTGTCCCTCTACTAAACTAACCACGGGGTGAATACATGAGCAACAAACAGCTCGAGAAGCAAACGATAACACCGCCTCAATGCGCTCATACAGTATTTATGGTGCTGGAACGGGAGCTCGTTCTTCTTCAGTGATGCTGCCCGTTATATTATCCCCGCTACCTCCACCAACTTGATCCCATTTGAGCTCCTTCGGAAGCTCTTACCTTTTTCCTGCGGTCTTTTGCCTCACTGGTGTCGGCGTTTCTGGCGGATATTTCACAGTATTTTCTGTGACTCGGGGGGAAGGGGGGGTCGGTGCTGATGTTGGACCGCGTCTTCGGTCCCTCCTTTTCGGCGTTAGCTAGCAGCCCCGCTGCCTCTGCTCGGCTTGTGGTGCTGAAGTGGACAGCGCACCGAAGAGATCTGGGAACAAAACCCCACCATACTGCGCCTCTCCCGGCCCGCCTACAGGCGCAGCGCCCGCTGTTGGACCGGAGGAGCACCTGCAGCCCACAACGAAATGGAGTCAAATGCACTGTGATAGCGTCACCTAGCGTGGTGAGTACGCCATGTTTCTGTGTAAACGACATTGTCCTTATCATGAGTAAGTGGTTCACTTACTATGTTATCATTTGGAAGGCGTATCCCTAAACCGGCTTCTTTAGCGGAATTAATTTCAACATGTCGCAGGAGGAAACGCGCAGGTGTACATAATTAAGCTACTGATGGATGAATTCCATTTAGCTGCAGTTCCAGGCTCCTGGTATTGTGCATGCTGGTTCACCGTCAATGCTCAATGGGCCAACTCGAATCGAACAGAGCCCTCTGTCATTAGGACCAGTTGTAGTCAAATGTCTGCTGTGATAAAGACCTGTATCAGTGTATTCAGGAATGTTCTTCTATAAACTGCATGCTGTGTCTTAGGTTTGGCGGTTGTGATGGTCAATGATTTATCCCAACAAAAAAAGAAAAATATTTAAGTAACAGTAGACGCATAGGCATTTGACACAACTCTTGAGTTAAGATGACTTTTGTCCTGATTCAAAGGAAATATGTTCCGTATTGTTCATTTTACTGGGGACTCTCTGGGCCGCCTTCAAGGAGCCCTGATGGTCTGCAAACTCCACTTTGAGAACCACTTAACTTTATATTCTGAAATACTAAATACTGCCTACTAAAGCTACTTGTTTTCTCTTACTGTATACTAGCACTGGTGTGTGATACCCAATACAGCGTGAGATAAGTACGAGGTGCAATAAGACATTGTATCGAGAAAATGTCCGCGATTGAAGACAATAATATATTACACACAAAAAAGACAACCTGGGATGTGAAAGGAATTGAGAATAAATGCAGTCAGCTGATGTTACCAAAGTATTTAAACAGAAATTGAAGCTATTCACAGTGACTGAACTTCATCTAAACTTTTTGCTTGTATAGTACAAGTATGTTATGCTTTTACAAGAATTTAAGCATGAATCACATATAGTTCCTAGGGAATACATTCTTTTTGCAGCTGGCGAGTTTTACTTGGAATGTGACTATGCATTATTAAAAGTCTGGGAGAGGAACGTCCAGTCTTTTTAAACCACTCCACAGGCTCTCCTCGGACTTGTGGTCTTCTGTCCGATTCCAGTTAAGTTTCCACTGAGTCTGTTCTTCTCGGTCACATGGGGTGCATATTGTCCCGAGTGGCGGGCTGTAAGGAGTGGGCCAGGGCAGCAGCGGGGTCGCCCTGGGTGACGGCGAGGGTGGCCTGCTCCGGCACCAGGCTGGGGTCTGTCAGGATGGCCGTGGTGGTACTCAGGATACGGAGTGAACTCAGAACCACTGAGGGGGACACGCAGGGAGACGACAAACACACATTATAGCCAGTGAGAAAGAACACTGGCGATAATACGGAGTAAGAAAACGGGTTCAGATGTGCGTGGAGTAAACAAGTTGTGCTGCACTCACTGGGTCTTAGGGCAGGCAGGGAACAGTGCTGGTCCATCCAGGACAGAGTGGATTGACACAAGTCCTCCACGCTGGCAGTGGACACCATTCCATTGTAGGACTCGAACAGCGGCTCGATGATGATGCTGAACTGATGCTGAGTTGAGGAAATAAGTCATTTGACACACTTAAGTTCTTGTTTTCCTAACGTTACTTAATTGATATTAAAGGAACAGCTCGCCCAAAATCAAAACTACATAGTTTTCCAAAAAAAAAAGAATTCCATTTGAAAAACTCAACGATATTTCATTCCGGAAATCATGACCCTCAAGAAAATCCACAGACCTTGTTGTGAGTAGTTTCATGTAGGAACTATTTCCTTTCTACCAAACCACGCCCACCAACCGTATCAGCTCGCTTGAAGGAGGCTCGATACTGCTGGCTCACCTCGCACCACTGAGCTAGCTAACGTTACAGCGCAGCGCAGCCCAGGAGGTCACCATTATTGTTGACATTAGCGTGAGCTCATCTCGTCCAGGCTTCCTTCTGCGCAGTGATACGGTTGGCTGGTGCCATTGAGAAAATAGTCAAAAACATGTCATAAATATAGTTTAATTTCTTAGAAAAACACACAAAAAAGGCAGCTGCAAATTCTTGGAACAGAAGCTGTAGTTTGTTTTAGCAAATGTCACTGGTAAATAGGGTATCTTTTGGGGAACTATTTTCAGCTGCGGATTAATACGCAATTAGTGTGCTAGTGAGTATTTACAGCAGGAGGACGTGTCTCTGATGAACTCAAAATAAACTAATGAAGGAACATGTCATCCAGTGCAACAGTGTGGCTCATGAGTTTGTAATACTGCATATCATTGTGTTTTAATGTAAATGTGTCCTGTCTAGATATGATATGTAAATAGAATATGGACTTGTACTCGTACAGTGCTTTTCTAGTCTTCTGACCACTCAAACCGCGTTAACACTACATGTCATTATTCACCCATTCACACCCTGATGGAGGGGCTGCCATGCAAGGTGCCACCTGCCCATCAGGACTAACTAACATTCACACCCATTCATACAGCAGGAACAGCCTGCGGGAGCAATTTGGGGTTAAGTGTCTTTCCCAAGGACACATCGACATGGACTAGCAGAGTCAGGGATCGAACTGCCGATCCTCTGAGTGAAGGGCGACCCTGCTCTACCATGTGTTTTAATGTAAATGTGTCCTGTTTGGATGCTACAGGATGTGTCTTACTGTATCTTTTTTTAATAAAAGGTTTTGCACGCACAAATTAAAGACATTTTTCTGCCATTTGCATGCAAAAAGTATTTTCTATGCCATTCTACAGTTTCTACAAATGGAGCTCTGTGCACAGAGGAATACGATATATCGGACTTGTTTGTAGGATCAATTTAATTGTTGTTGGTTTTGGTCTTTTCATGGGATTTGTTCACGGTAACAAGAATACATATTACAATATCGTCAGACTTACTCTTTAATGGAAACTTCAGTCACGACACTGCAAGTAGCTCATTATTTTGGAAACATCACTAAACTAGACAAAAAAACAGAATAAGTCACTTGCCATTGTTGAATAGCACAGTCACATATACGGTTAATGCTTCTATCTTGACTCTGCGTAAAGAGGAAAGATCCTCTTGGAGAACTTTATGTTTTGAATTCATTATATCAGCAGTTGGATACATGCACATCTCTTGAGGGAGCATAGAAAATACCTCAATATTCATGCAGAGAAAAACACCCTGAAGGTGTATTTGTGCAACACACAAAGATGATAAAATGGTAATCTAATCCTATGATCTTGCCTCCAAGATAAGGGAAGCAGTAAAGGATTGGGTGAGGAAAGAGTTATGGTTTAATATTGCTTTTTTTATGCAACTAGCATTTAGTTTATCTGCCTGATGACACTGAGACGCCCCAGATGAAGAATGTGCTTTGTGTGAATTTAAAAATAGACATCCTTCTCCGTTTCCTTCCAGATTGGCATAAGGCTCTGTGTAATTAGTTCATTTGGATTCAAAGGGTGTTGGGAACAAAACTAAATTTGACATTCCTTCCAATGTCTGAAGAAGCCGGTTTATGCTGCAAAGTACTGACACATAAGAACCCCACATAGGAATAGACGAGCACATTTAGTATCCGACACCGGATTTATATTCTAGTCACATTCTTTTTTGTTTTTTGTTTGAGTTTTTGTTGTGTTCGCGGCAGCGAGATGTTTTTAGTTAACCTCTGGTCAGATTCACATTCACAAAAGGATACGATCCAAAACTTCCAGTTTCGCAGCGTCTGTGCCTGGACGTACTCTCGGAACTTCTGCCTCATGTGGTCGAAGCGCTGCCGTGTGATGGGCACACCGGTGGCCGGCAGCTGCAGCTGGCACGCGCTGCATGAAGAGAAAACGCAGAGTCAGCAAAGCAGTGCGGCGCACCTTTGTATCAGCAGGGAAATACCAACATGTGATATTACCATCTTAAATCAGTAGTCAGGTACCAAAATGGGCATGGAAACAGTTATAACTTGATGTGATCATTCCCACTGTTCATATTGACCCTTTAGAAATCCTTTCCAAATGTTCAATGTGTCCTTTAAATTAAGTTCTAATATCACCCTGATGTAATGTTAAACAGAAATATCCACCCAATCCTAATGTATGTGCATACACTCCCATGCCTGCACACATTCATACATAACCATACATACACACACACACACACTAGGGAAGTCCAGCATGGCTAAAAGTCTCACTTGACAGCAGAGTTCAGGAGCTGGATCTCCTCTTTGAGTCTCTGAGCCTCCTCGTGCAGCTGAGCTCTCTCCTGCTGCATCTTACTGATGTACTCGGCAGTCTTCTGTAGTGTGGTGGCTTTGCTGATCTGTGCCAGCAGACGACAGGGATCACCACGTCACTGCCACAATTATTCACAAATTGCCAATATTTAGCTGTATTTACATCCATTTTTCCGGTTAAACTTTGCCCCTCCTCTCGTTGCTTCTCTCTCTAAAGCAGCTGCACGTCTGTTCACAGTACCTTTATGCTTGGCTGAGAACTGAGCGTTGTCACGAGGTTATGTAACGTGTCAAATCCCAGTTTGATGTTGAAGCGCCTCTTCTGCTCAGCCGAGATGTGAGTTATCCTTCTGGTCTCTGTTTGCTGCAGATAATGTATGCAGTGTAGAAATATGCACATCACATGTCACACCCAGATTGACGTGCTGGGTCAACAGTTTCCTGTTCACTTATTGAGCACTCATTGGGCAAGGACATGGTTTAATTTATATATATAATTATTGTCTATATATATATAAATATAAATGAATATATATATATATATATATATAAATATAAATATATATATAAATACATATATATAAAAATATACATATATATTAATACATATATAAACATACATTTATATAAATATATATATATAAATACATATATATATACATACATATATATATATATATATAAATACATATATATATATACATACATATATATATATATATATACATACATACATATATATAAATACATATATATATATACATATATATATATATAAATACATATATATATACATTTATATAAATACATATATATATACATATACACACATTTATATAAATACATATATATAAATATATACATTAAATGTCATGCTGTACAATGAAAACATAGATATGTAGATGAAATGAGACAGTATGTCCTACCTTACTTGATTCTATCTTTCCGTGTCCTGAGAAGCATGAGTGTGGGGACTCGGGGTTGGAGATTTTATCCAAAGGGTTTGGTGGCGATGTTTGGCCTGTACGTCCTGGAAAATTAACTAAAAGAAAGACAAACTGTAATATCTATTCATTACATTTGCAGGGAAATTAGATGACCTCTACTATTAAGGATGAAAGCTGCCAAAAACGAATACATTATTTGATTAATTATTTATGCAAGTATATATACTAAAATAATATAAAATATATATTTTATGGCCAGCAGAGTCATCATGAATCATCAGTGTCTCTGCAGAGCTCATATAGCCAGGCTTATTGTCTGAACATGTACATTTGACCATTGCAGCCACCTGACAAGTGTCAGTGTTCACTTCAGTGGTTCTGTAACATTGAGGGCATACCTGTTAGGCTGCTCCTATCCGCACCGTAGAGCTGGACGGGAGATAGTTTCTCGGTCTTGGGTATGAGGAGGGTTGAGCCGATGTTTGTGGAGGAGCCGTGGGCGAGCGGGGCGGACACGGCCAAGCCTCTGGAGATGCTGGCGTGGGGTCCGCTGTGACCCAGGGGGGCACTCTGGCAGTGCGGAGGCGTCAACACTGGGATCCCTGCCGGCCAACCGGCTCCATGCTGCAGCTGCGACGAAGCTCCTCCGACATGAGCACTGCTGCTTGACTGCTACACAACACACAAGTTAACCATATATTATACCATAACATATTACTATGCCATATCATAGATCCATGTCAGACCCCTGATGAACAAAATATACTCAAACTGTCAGAACAGAAATCCAAATGGACTTATTTGGAATTAAATGGACTTATCTCATATCTGTACAATTAATATGAAGCTACAGCCAGCGCCAGGTTAGCTTAGCATAGCACAAAGACAATGCACTACATACTCAATATCGTTCAAAATACTTTTAAGTGAATAAACAGCAGAATGTATCTTTTCACAGGCGCTGAGCTGTCATCACCACGTCACTTCCTGAGAGCCTGCTTGCCTGTTGGAGATGCGTAACCAGCGAGACACGTGCCGACCTCATGTGACCAAACGATGATTTGTGAGAATCATAAAGTCTGAATTACTTTAAACAATATAGTACGCCTAGAAAATTGAAGTCTCATACCTTAATTTAAGTTGAAACGTTATTGACGTAACAGCGCTGTCCATATTTCAATGGCGGACAGCATATAAATATATATACATATAAATATATATATTTATATATATATAAATATATTTATTTATTTATATGTATATACATATATACATATAAATAAATGCATGTTAGTGTTGAATTTCGGACGGAACCTGGGAACAAAGGTTTAACAGCTAGCCCAGCTTTGCCTGAAGATAATAAAATCTACCTCCGTGATGTTCACTAATTAATGCAGTCCTATCTTGTTTATTTAATCCGTACAAAACAAAAAAAACAGCTGGAGGAAGCCAATGTGCTGGCCAAGTTTGGCACAACATTCCCCTGTAAAAACCGCAATATGTTGTTCTTACATCTCAGTTATTGCACAAGCCAGTTTTCAACACAAATGAACACATTGCTCTTGAGATACTAAAGGACAGGCTCACCGAGGAGCTGGGCGATGATGACCTCTGACCCTTGGCTGTCACTAGAGACGTATCAAATCCCAGCGGTGGCTTCCCTGAAAGCACCAAAAAAAAAAACAAGAGTTTGCTCATTTTGTCTCACAGAAACATGATTCAGATTAATAACTGTTGTTAAAGATGGAACAAAAGACAGAACGGACTCACGTTCACGGGCGCTGGAGGAGAGCAGCTTGGCCAGGCAGCTAGTGGGTGTGGTCGCAGTGGACGGGGGGTTGGCCGGCGCCACAGAGGGGCCGACTGTTTTCACTCCTCCCGTCTTCTGCCTGTGCTTCCCTCTGACCCCCGTGACGGCCACCTGCTCCGGGACCGAGAAGCAGTGGGCCGCGGAGCATGGGGGCAGCGCTGTGTGGACCAGGTCGGACACGGTCTCCGGGTAACTGAGAGAGTGGCAGGGGGTCTGAGGGTACGTGTCCCCTGTGTGAGGGTAGCCAGGGGCCTGGTGGTGCACGGAGCCCTGGGCCCCCATGGTGGAGGCGGTGTGAGTGATGACCGTGGGGGTCACGCTGGTGGTTGTGTAGTAACCAAACTTGTGGCATGGCAGCGGGTACAGAAAGGGAATACTTGAAGAGGCCGGCTGCTCGATGCTGTTGGTGAACGCTATAGAAACAGCTGGATCGGGGTACGACTGATGTCCGTAGGGCATGGCGCCCGATATGATACTAGATGTGTGGTATTCACCGCAAACCTGGCCCTGACTGGTCTGGTCTGTCCGGGTATTGGATGAGGAGGGCTGAGGCAAACCGTCAGACGACAGATTGGGCTGCAAGAGAAAGACTCAGCCTACTTTACAGGTTAAACAACAGCACCGTCGGATTGGTAATGGAGTATTTCTGCAGAGGTGCATGCCACAAGCAGGAGGAGCCGTCTACACCGGCAGTACCTGAGCCAGCTGGGTGTCGAGGAGCAGCTGAGGAGTCGTCCCCACAGAGGAGGGAAGCAGAGCAAACGCTGTGCTGGGCGAGCTCTCAAAATAGCCCCAGTCAGCAAAAACAGTCTGCTCAGTGGGCTGGCCCCGGTAGTTCATAAAGATATCTGGGAAAAGCGCACACACACACACACACACACAGACTGTCAAGTATGAAGAAACTTTGAGCATTGATTCAGATGGAACGAGCCCAAATCTACAAATGTAATAGTACTTTTAAATTAACACAACAGAGCACATGCAGCCACCTCATGGTGTCTTCTAATGGAAATATAATTATAATAATTATAATGTTGATGGTGACATGTTATTAGTATAAGTATTGTTATTATTAATATTATTATTATAGTATCATTGTTATTATCAATTTGTTTCGTGTGGCACCTTTCATACAAAACAAAGTGCTTTGCAATAAGGGGAAATAGACTGAATGAAAAAAGAAATAGGGATATATTTATCCCAGTTATAAAGTGTCAGTCTGCAGTTTGATATCACATTTCACGACAATCGAGCAACAAAACGGAAAATAAAAACACCCGCAGCGCCAGAACATCACACAGAGAGTCACCGTCCAAAACACAGCGAGGCGCTCTGTGTGCGTGGTTGGTCATTCAAGGTATTCGCGCCGGATCTGTCAGGTCACATATTTTTGGAGTCAGGCTGGCAACTGAATGTGCCGAGCTGCCATCTGTGATTAAAACTATTTCAAAGAGGAGACAAATATTAACTCACTCGCTTCAGTCAAAAGAACTTTGTTTTCGGCTTGTTGGAGCAATCCAACATGACACAACCTCTGTAAGGCACAAGTCAAATCTGAAAATACATACCGGTGTTTCTGGTTTCACCTCAGTAAGGAGAATCCACCGGCATGCCTCACAAAAGTCCTCCGTGTTTCCATTTCAGAGAAGTACTGGACTGAACCGCGTCGCTCTGACGGGCGGACGCTCGCGAGCTCCCTGGGTCTTGTGACCAACAGAGAGGCGGACAGCTGATCCCACAGGACCCGGCCAACGCTGTGAGAACAAACAGCTACACACACACACACACACAATGTGTTCCAGCAGCGGCACTGGTTGTCTGTGGGTTACAAAGGCTGACTTTGTAGCCACAGGGCCGCTTCACCGAAAGCCACACGAAGGGGGCCAAAACAACCGCAGGCAGCAAGGGGCTAAACTGCGACCTGCTCCTCTGCTCTCTGTGCCTCCCTGCGGGCTAGACGTTCGGCAAGCACACCTTTCCAAGGTTACCTGTAGAGTGTTTGACCTCTGGTAGCCCTAGCCGTGTTCCTATAAGCGGGTCCCATAGACTGTAGGCTATGTAAGAAGTGGACGTCGTCGCCGTGGCGTCACACGTTGGTTTGTAGACTTTGGATTTTGAAGCCTGGAGTTCCGTATTTTGGCCGTCGCCATCTTGGTTTTTTTTTGCAACCAGTTGTGACACGAGAGGGTGGAGCTAAGTACAACCGATCGCACTGTGAAAGGGTTAAAGTAGCAAGACGAAAACACGGACAACTCCCAGACTGTACAACTTTTTGAGACTCTGAGGTTTTCACCTGGTGGTTCCCCGATTTGTTTGTGTCTGACACGAGGACGCACATGTCCAACCAATTTATGTCACACTATTCCACTGACCTACAAGTGGTGGAAACACGCCAAGATGTGCAGCAATAAATATCTGTCTCTTCAGCTGCTAAATACTGCGCTGCATTCACCAGCTAGTCCCCAACTGTGTCCGTCTGCTGTTTGGTGCTGAGCAGCTAGTGTACAATGTGTTTATCAAAGCTTGATGGCTGAAAACATCCGCCTGCTATTCATCGTTATTATGAAAATATTGATTATAGACGCTTTAATAAAAAAATCTGAATTTCTTGCACACCATCTCCCTGTCCATCCCTTTATTCCCTGGCCTCATAGCCAGCGCCAGAGCCAAGGGTGGGTGTTAAATACATCCTCTTCCACTTCCCCATTCTCCTCGCTCAACCCTGCCTTTGACCCTCCTCCAACCTCTGAGGAACATTACTGCAGATAAACAAAGGAGGGTCACTCGAGAACAGATTTCTTTTTTCTTTGACGCATCAACAATAAATCAGATATGTCATGTGAAAAAACGATCTGCAATTGAATCTTAAATTCAGCTTTAAAGACTTAATATTAGTACACTTTTATTTTGCATTGTGTCTGAGTAATGAACATGTGAATCAGGATGAGTGCTGCGGATTGTAGCCCGTCAGAAATGTCATTAAAGTTAAAGATTAATGACTTGAAAACCATCGATACTTCTTACCAGGATCTTCTTAAACAATATTGATCTGCTGCCATACAATGACAGCATGTTAAGATGACAGACAGACAGTAGTAGTAGAGAGTACCTGGTATATCCATGAAATCATCCAGGTTGGGCTGCAGCGGAGTCAGACCTGGCTGGATTATATCAGCATTGCTGGTGTACGCTGAGGACGAAGAGAACATCATATCAGACATGAGAAACAGAGAAATGTGAGTGAGTGCATCTGTTAATAGTCCGCCTTATGGTGTGTGCTTTTTTTTTTTCTTTCATCATAGAGGATTTCCTTATTTGCAGGGTGGGTTCCTTTGGCTGACCCATGTGACCCATCAGCTGCACCAAATGACAAAACTGAGGTCAAATATTAAAGCCTCTTGACTAAAATGTCGATAACATAAAAGTAATAATTCATTTCAGGAAATTAATGCGTTCAATAGCACCCTACAGCCAGCAGCCGGTTAGCTTAGCTTAGCATAAAGTCTGAGACACACCTAGCCGGGCTCTGTCTGTTTGTTTGCAGATGTACTGAACGCCTCCAGTGTTGATCAGTGAGCTTTTGAGTGGCTGGCAGGCAGATTCTGTCACTCACTGGACAGAGCCAGGCTAACTGCATCACCCCCGTTTCCAGTCTTTATGCTAAGCTAAGCTAAACGGCTGCCGGCTGTAGCTTCATATTGAACGGACAGACACGAGAGTGGTATCGATCTTCCCGATCTAACTCTCAGCAAGAAAGCAAATATTTTGGGGATTTCCCAAAATGTCAAACTTTGCCTTTAAATGCTCATGACTAAATAAGCAACAATTGTATTGTTACATCCTGATTGGTGCATGGAAGTACGTCATATCTTTCCATGGAGTCCATGTCAAACCAGTGAGAAGAGCACAGAGAGAAACACCTTGTACAAAAATATCTTGTGAAAAAAATGAAACGGTTCAAACAGTCAGAACATGAATTACATCTCACTATATTACATGACATATAGACATACATACATACGTAGTTGATCTAACCTTAAGTCTGTCCTCTAGGCATAAAGCAGCTAGGTTTCATGAGTTATTTGATGAAAAACATTTTGAATAAATACAATTTATTTTTCAGCCAAACGATGCATCCAAATGATGAATGCCCAATGAAAAGAAAGACATGTTTTGATGTCGTCATGCAGCTCAAAGGCCACCAGTTGTCCATAATCTGGTCACAGCTGAAGGTGACTCTGAAGATGTGCTGACTACTCACTGTCGTGTCGGTCACCGGCCCAGGCACACGGCTTCTGTGTCATGGTGAACAGGGTGTCGGAGATGTCGGACAGGAGGCAGTCCAGGTCAAACATGTGGACCTCCACCGGCGCAGCCTCAGGCTCCTGGTACATCTGATTGGACCATTTCTCCAGCTTGGCCTGGCAGATCTGACCCTGGAGCACATCAGCCAGAGATCCAAACATAGGATCAACTTCTAGTGACAAGCCAATCACTGATCTATCCATCAGAGGGCTCCCTACAAATAGGACTGAAAAGGCAAAGTGATGCATTGATGGAGTTTGGTCCTCGCACCCACCTGTCCATGTCCAGCATATGGTGTTGTGTATAAAAAGAGTGAAAGATTAACTAGCTCTTAAGAATATGTCAATGCCAACTCGCTGAAACACAATTTACATCCACTTACACAAAACAAAAACACATATAGTTGTATCTCTTCCACTATCCCATCTAATTTCCAGACATTTAATGCCCATTCTCTTCTCAGTGAAACACTCACAGAAGATGAAGCTCCAGACCGGTCCTCTTTCCCCTTCGTTGCTTCACCCTCTTCTTGTCTTTACCCTCCACTTCTAACTCCGACACCACATATATAGGGAAGCCTAGATTGAGCCGGAAACTGTTTTGATTACGTCTAAGCACACGACATCCCTTCTTATAATTTATTCATTTACCTCTCAATTTGTTTTTCTTTGAGCGAGAGTGTGTGCAAGTAGGAAAAAAGCACTTTTGACATATTGTTCAAAAACACTAGCCTCTTAGAGGTTATCATTATGTTGGCTTTGTTCATTTCGTCATTTTGATGTCTCACCGTTTCAATGAGAGCAGCAGCCTTTTGTCCCTGACCTAATTCTGGCGGACACACTCACGTGCGAGCAAACAGCGAGACCCGAGGCCCCCAACCAACACAAACTGCTGCTGCCTCGGTTAAAGAATAAATTAGACATGTATGCAGCCATCACTTCCGATGGCCATTATTTACTTTTTGTTTCCGTTGAGGTGTTTCCTGCAACAAATGGAAAAGAAATAAAATGTGCAAAAGTCAGGTAATAAAAATGAGATGAAACTAAAGATACAGACTGTTGATGCAGACCATCTCTTCCTTTTGTCTTGAGTGAAGCTATTTCGTCTCTCATACAGAGTATAGGATAAGATAGGATCAAGACTAGTGGTGCGGATACACTATTGACTGTACAAGACTGTTCTTTAGCACAGGGGTGCTTTGCGCTAAATGCTAACACCGGCATGCTAATATGCTCACAGTAACGCTAATATGTTAATATTTGTTTAGCAGGTAATATTTACCATCACAAGCATTCACCATCTCAGGGTATTAGCATGCTAATATTTGATAACAAGACGTAAACACAATTACAGCTGAGTTTAAAGGCAATGTTGAGATTTGCCAAATAGTGGCACGAGAGGAAAAGGCTGTGGATCATCAAAGTCATTAGAATGCATCCTCTATAGGACGAGGGCAATCCATCCAATAGGGTTGTTGAGATAATTCAGTCTGAGGTGGACTGACCAACATCCCTAGGATCACACCGCTTTTGTGGCTAAAGAAACATTGTAATATTATATCTAAATCAAAGAACAGACTTCTCATTGGTCATGACAGTTTTTTGTTTCTTTTTGGAACCAGGGACCCCTTTCAGGTGAGAAATCCTTCCAAGGACCCCCTCATAATCATAACCCCGACGAAGCTTAGTATAGTATTTGTATTCTTCAATGCCATTGGATCTATTTGTCTTCTAAACCTTTTCGATGGTACTGTTTCATGGTGAGAAACAAACTTTACTTCACTTTTGAAAAGAGGGTCATTTCGTTCAAATTGCATTTGGACTCAACTTGAGAGTATCTATACGTTTCAAGTAATTTACCTTAAAAGATCAGAAAAATGAAGACTGGCATAGTCCTAATACATCCAGAAAAATAAAAATGACGAGTCTAAAGCTGACTTTAAGTGAGTGCTTCAACTTTAAAATAATTACCGTATTGCTCCTTATCCAAATGACTAGCTGCCCTGTCTTTATTTATGACCTGATTTGGTAACTTGGCAGGACTTTGTTTCGCTCTGTTTGACTTAGCTTTAAAACGAGGACTGATAGTGTAGTATGTAATATGCTGCACAGCGCAAATTAGAGAGAATTTAGATTGGGGCTTTGAGAGCTGAGAAACCCTGTTTTAAAGAACATGAAATATTACAAAACCCTGGGTTTTACTCTGGTGTTTTTCCCCAGCCACTGGATGTAATCTGTCAGGAGAAAGGCGAGATAACGCTTTGGGAAAACAAGAGCATACAAACCTGGTTTAGTGATCTTTGACAGGTCAACTTTGTGCTGATATGTGCCCTTTGAAATGCCGCACAATACATTCACAGTTTGGGCTCCAGACAAACAGATATTATCTTTGACCTGAGTTAATACCTGGGCTTCCAATGACACGGTAGATCTAAGGATGATGATGCCACAGGTGAATGTAGCGGGACGAGACAGCCACCCAGTGGGCCGTTACTTGCGAGTGCACATGTCACATTCTCATGTGAATACTATCATGAATGAGGTGCTTACCCCAGGGTCTGATCTTCTGTTTGTTTGTGTCACAGTGACGTCGCCGTCTCACTCGCTGCCCCTCCGCCCGCTCAACTTTTATAAAGCGCTGCTGGAAGTAGGTCAGATTTGATTAAGTGACATTAAGTTCTGCAGCTATTTCACTTGAATGAAGATGAAGCCTAAAGGGGTGTTCGAGGTATTGTCGCTGCTTGCAATCAATATGTGTCAATTGGCTGCAAAGGCCGGGCCATGACGCAAGTTGTTTTGCACGTTTCTTTTTTTTCTTCTTTTTGTTTTCATCCCCTTTGTCTCTGCCGTCAACGGAGGGAGGCTATATCCACGTGTTAAAAATAGCCGCATGGAGGACTTTGATGGTCATATGTTGAGCTGCAGCTGCATTCAAAAGTAAACACTGCTAGAAGGTCACCAACACACACGCGCTGAGGACTTGCTCAGTCGGCCAACTTCAGTTTTTTAGGAGTCAAAATCAATATGTTTGTCTGGCGTTGGTCCAAAACCTACAGCAGGTACCGGAATAATGTTAAAGCAGGGCTTTGTCATACCTCTTGTAGCATTGATAGAATATCATCCTTCTTTGTCTGAAGCTGCAAAAGAAAAGAAAAGAAAAGAAAAAGTGTAAAGTTTGACTCGGTAACAAGATTAAGAGTCTACATCCTGCTGATATAATACTTATCATGTTCCTCATCTTAGTTTAGCATATTAGCATGCTACCATTTGCTAATTAGCAGTTGCAGCTGAGGCTAATCTGAATGTCTTTAGTAGTATTGGACAGAATTATGTTTCTGACTTGAAGTCATAACAATTCATCTTAATAAGGGGAATGTGAATGAATTTCTGTTCCAAAAGTCATGGAAATCTACCCAAACCTTGTTGAGACATTTCACTCAAAACCACAAATGTGACCTCAAAGTTAGTAGGATATATCATGTGGGAACCATGAACATTTATGCAATGCTAAGCTGTTATCCATCCAGTAGGTAGATGTAGAGATATTTGTTAGGATAAGTGAAACCTTTGACCTGCTGGTGGCACTAATAGAAACGTCAGGAAGATCATCAGAATTCATCCTCTTGGGACCTCGAAAATAGGTAGCTAATATTGTGTCAGTACATCCAATAACGTCAATATATTTCGGATCTGAACCACAAATGTCAACCAGCACGTGGATCTAGCAGAAAAGTCAGGGAGTCTCTAAAGACAGTAGGATTCCTCCTCTGAGGACAATGAATGCCTCGTCAAAATGTCATGTCAATCTAACCAACAGTTGAGGTACAAGTAAAAAATCGGCAACACCACAAGGATTGAAACACGAGTAATTAGAAGTGTTGAGCCTCGACTAAAGAAAGTCAATGGAGGGGCAGATGTGATAGAGGGGGAGGCTGTACCACAGTCTAGTGGCTGCAACGGCAAAGGTGCGGTGACCCCTGAGCTTAAAGAGACACTTCACCCCAAAATCAAAAATAGAGAAGGGTCATGATTTCTCCAAATCTATTTTTTTGCCGCTTTGAGCACCACAACCCGAGTGGCATCTAGTCCCATTATCAGTGGTGGGCCGTGCATTTTATACCTGGGCCTTCAGTGCTGTCCTTCTACAGTTGAACCACCTCCTAATAACCTCATTATGGGGTTATTATGGGCTACGGGTTATTATTTGTTTCTAGGGGTATAACAATACACATATTCGTATTAAACCGTTGGGTACGAGGCTTACAAACCGAACGATACGTTTGAATAATACGAGTGCATTTGGAAAAGGCCGAAGCTTAAATCGTGGGAAATATAAGGTTTTCGGTGTACCCTGGTACATCGTGCAGCTCAGTTCCAGTAAGAGGTCCTCCTGCGAACGTGTTCGTTGAGTTGTAGATCCTCTCTGGTCTCTCCAAAAGTTTTCAAAAGCACCGTAGCTTGTAAGTGTCCTGTTGTGCTATGGTGTCATGTTGCTGCCTTGGTTAGCCAATTCAGGTTAGCGTAGTGTAGCTCCAAAGAGCTCCAAACACCAAGACGCTCAGTTGCAAAAGTCCTTTACCACCTCTGCACTACCAAATGTTATGAAGAATGATCAGGGAACACATTTTCTCTCCAAGGCCTTTAAACAGATGTTGCAGTCCTTGGGTGTTTCCCACTCGGTGTTTAGCTCTTATCATCCAGAGTCACACGGTGCACTCGAGCGAAGGCACCAGACTCTGAAGTCTAAGCTAAGAAAGTACTGTTAGGACACCGGGAAGGACTGGGAGGAGGGCGTGCCGTATGTTATCTTTGCCATTCGAGATGTGAAGCAAGAATCCCTTGGGTTCATTCCTTCTTAACTTGATTTTGGTCACGAAGTGTGTGGCCCGTTAAAAGTGTTTAAGGAAAAGTTGCTGTCTGAGTCTACTCCCAAGACTGACGTGGTGAAGTTTGTTTCCCTGTGTCCAGAGCGTTTGCAGCGTGCGTCCATGTTGGCGAGGGAAGCCCTTTGATGAAACAGCTGTTGAGCGAAAGTTAAAGCCTGGTGATAAAGTGCTATTTCTGTCACACCTGACTGGTTCTGCCCTCTCTGCCCCGTTGTTCAGGTCCTTATGTGGTGGAAAGAAAAGTGTCCCACACCAACCACGTCATTCGCACACGTGAGCGCAGCACATACAAGGAGTTTTACATGGTGGATGGTGCATAACGTTAAACAATCAACACAGTGCAAAAAATATAAAATATTAAAATGTACAATAAAATATACAGACAAACAGATAACAGTACTTTAAACAAGGGTAATTTAAACGTGTCAAGTGTATTTAAATATGAAGGGATGTGCAGGGGAGTGTATCGGTAGGAAATTGTCCTGGGGATGACAGAGTCAGCGGGGGTCCCGGGCTTTGTTGATGAACCCAACTGCAGATGGGAAAAAACTGTGGCGTGAGGTCTTGGTCTCCTGCCAGATGGAAGGTCTGCTCTCAACTTCTCGCGTCCTCTTAAACTTGAAGTTGATGCTTCTGCTTCTGGAGCCGGTGCTGTGCTGTTGCAAGAGGGCGAGAGAGATGTGTGCCATCCTGTGTGCTACTTCTCTGTGCAGTTCAAGCCCCACCAGCTGAACTACTCCACCATTGAGAAGGAGGCGTTAGCCATGCTGTCATCCCTTTCTTACTGTATGTGGGCTCCAGTTCATCGCCGGTGACTGTGTACCCCCGATCACAACCCTCTTGTCTTCCTGGCCCAGATGCACAATCATAACCAGCGGTTGATGCGTTGGGCCCTGCTAGTGCAAGGGTTTAACATCGAGATAAAGCACAAGAAGGGGGCAGACAATGTAGTGGCTGATGCTCTGTCCCGTGGGTAAGATTTGTGTTGTTTTCATGTAAATTCATGTGAGGTGTATTACGTGGGTTGGTTGTGTCCAAACGGTGGTTTGGTCTTTAGGGAGTGGGTTTTACATGCCGTGTTTTCTCTGTGCCCTCTCTATCCCACCCCCAGTGTCCCTTCAGGTGCCGCCCTTTTCCCTGCCTGCCAGCTGCAGCGCGTGAGTGAACACGGCTGTTCTCAATCGCTGGTTAGTGCCAGGGTGGATAAGAGTCTGGGAGATCCAGACCGATAGAGACCCCGCCGGTGATCCATGTGTGGCAGCAGCCAAACTGTGTGTGTTGGTGTGTTAGGTCTCCTCCGTTCTAGTGTGTGCGCCAAGTGTCAATGGTCTGACCCACTAGTGCGATTCCTAGCATGGCGTTTTTGAGTTGCTTTATTATTGCTGTGGTTTAGCGTCGCTTTCCTTTTAAGAAAGTAGTTTTCAGTTGTTGCCTTTGTGAGCAGTTTCAGTTGCTTGTTAATAAATCATTTTCTTGTTTATTCACACGTTGCCCGTGATTCTTTTCCCCTGGGTTATTTACTTTGTTACTCCCTTCATCCCCTAAACCTTAATCGGGGAACGTAACACTATACAAGAGATGAAATATGTGTTCTAAAAAAAAAAGTGCTCACCCTCTTCTTATAGTAAATCCTCCACTTGTGATACTCCTTGATCACCACCTCGATCCTTCGCTTCCAGTAGCTGCCCTCTAATACAATTGCCTGTTGATGATGCAGAAATACCGAGCATAAGACTTACATGACCAAACTCATCAGAGTATAAATACAAATGTTTTATTTACTGAATTGGGAAGCCAGCTTGTGCTTCAACGGGCCAATTTGATTCAAAAATGCATTTCCCTGCGACGCAAGTCACTCACTTCAGGTTTCCGATGGGAATCGGACTCCGAGCCCTCCAGCGGTGTGACGAACCCGCACACTGAGCTCTTCCTCTTCTCCACATCTAAACACAGCACATACAGAGCAACAACATCAACACGTTTCTAGCCGTTTGAACCGAAAAAAGACGTCTTCATGTTCGACTCATTTATTTCTCGTCATTAATTAGCTCTTAGCTTTTGACTTTCTTGTCAAGCACTTTCTGTTGCGGAGGTGAAGAGTGGTGGACTCACACTGAATGAACCAAGCTCTCCAGATCGCATTGTTCAGACGGATCTTATCTCTCCACAGCAACCGCAGACCCTTAAAAGACTTCCACTTGGGGGAGACTATCTTACCGCTGCAAACAAAACACACAATCAATCTGAAAATAGGCAATTTGTTAAGATGGAAAATGGGCAATGTTCACTGCACTGCTATTCCTCCCTTGTTAAAAACAGTGAGAGAGGGACAGACACTATTTTCCACTTCAGAATAAAGTGGAAAATATTCAGTAGCCTCACCGCCTCACCCCTTGGTAGAAACCTGTCCTGGTTTTGACTAATAGGTCCCAATCAGTTGGTTCACTGGTACACTGTCAGGCTGTTTGCACTTTTTTTCAGCGTCTCTCAGCCTGCTGAGTGCTGAGAAAGAGGCCTCCTAATGCGAGGTGCTCTGGGAGTTGCTAGGAAGCCTGGGGAATCAATTTCAACATGCTTTTAATGGAGTGACAGCGCTGCATGTCACACACTCCGAAACCAGCGGAGACAGCATTATTGCTGGAGGCGACCAAAGGACCAATTAGCATCAGTCTGGTTAACGACAAATGTGCAGCAGAGCAAGTAAGTAAGTAAGTATTGTGGTCTGTTGATAACCACCCCTGGCTCTGGTTTTATTGTGCAACAATCATCAAACTATAAAAAAAAAAAAACTGGCAGGAAACTATCTTCTTTAGGCCAAAGGTTGATGGCAACTCTTTTGAACAAGTTGTCAACAATAAGGACTTAACTTTCCCAAGCGCACATCTTTCAAATCAGAAAAACAAACAAACGTGCTCTTTAAAAATAGCAGGGGAAGATATGAATGCACATGTGGGTGTTTACATGTCTGTTTGACTTGTATGTAATACATTATAATAATAATAAACACATATTCTGAGCATGGTTTCAGGAGCGTCTCTTCTTTCCCTCAGTTGCACTGTAATATTTTCCAGAGCTGCCAACTACAATCAAAGTCCAGCTTTCCAAGCTGTTGCACAAGGGACAGTGAAGCCCCTCTACCAACACATCTGCACGCTAACTATGAGTTTTAAAAAGGGAAACATGTTGAAACACATATATACGCGGAGCTCTTAGTCTACACAGTAGGCAGTTTTTGGCTCACAATAAAACATAGTAAATGATGAACTAAAGAGGGAGATCACTGCAGGGAGGGGAGGACATTTCAATTATAGCCTGCAAGGTCGGCTACAATATGCAAACGACTGCTTTCTAAGATCTCCCTTTTATACAAATCATGTATCTACAGTGACAGATTACCTGAAATAAAGGGGATACAAGTGGGAGTAAGTAGTAAGAGCAGCTGAACTGATCTCCGGGCCCTGACTGGAAGGAAGGGACCCACCTGTAGGCCAGGGACATGCAGTCGAACAGGCGGTTCAGAGTTGGGTCGATGCTCAGGCTCCCGGAGCTCAGCGGGCCGTACCGGTACGTCTGGCACCACGTCCTGTTCACCGTGTCGAAGTCGTATCTCGTGGCGCCGCCGCTCTTCCTCCCGCGCGACGCGGAGTCGCTGTGGGGGGACGACACCATGAAGTGCCCGCTGTGGATCACCTGGCTGCACGGGAAGGAGCCCGCGGGCGGCCCGGCGCCAAAGACCACTCGGACGGGTCCACCGTCCGCCTCCGAGTCCGAGTCCGAGGAGTTGTGGAGCTGCTGGCTCCGTCCGGCCGAACAAACTCTCCCTTTGCCCGCCATGGCGCGTTGTCGTTCGTGGCGTCGACTGACTGTGAACTTTCCCCTCAGCTGACTCCCCCCGTCTTCCTCACGCGCTCGCTAATAGCACCGAGTCCCCTCATCTGTCAGCTGAGAGACAAGTGTCTCCGTCAACAGCACAGCTCTGGACAATGTGTGTGTGTGGACTGTTGTGTAAGAGCAGCATGTGCTATCGTTGTGTCAACTTCCTTTGGAGGTAAAGTCCTTCTTTCCGTCAATCACTGAAGACGGTAATTATTAATAGAGCCATCTCAATAGGAAATGCCATTATTATGATGTTCTGAGATCTTCTGACCTTTTGCTTATGTAATACTTCAGGTTTATTCAGTTAGAATTAAATATAAAATCATAGTCTTATAGTCTGTTAATAAAGTAGTTACATCGGCTATTCTTACTGTATCTAGGACCATTAGAATTTCAAATATTTGAAAAGTACCATAAAATATATATATATACTTCTTAATATATAATATATACACACTCACAGGCCACTTTATTAGGTACACCTTGCTTGTACCGGGTTGGACCCCCTTTTGCCTTCAGAACTGCCTTCATTCGTAGCATCAACACAGTGTTGGAAACATTCCTCACAGATTTTGGTCCATAGACTTGATAGCATCACGCAGTTGCTGCAGATTTGTCGGCTGCTCATCCATGATGCGAATCTCCCGTTCCACCACGTCCCAAAGGTGCTCTATTGGATTGAGATGTGGTGACTGTCGAGGCCATTGGAGTACAGTGAACTCATCGCCACGTTCAAGAAACCAGTTTGAGATGATTTGAGCTTTGTGACATGCTGCATTATCCTGCTGGAAGTAGCCATCAGAAGATGGGTCCACTGTGGTCATAAAGGGATGGACATGGTCAACAATACTACTAAACGATGCTCAATTGGTACTAAGGGGCCCAAAGTGTGCAGCCTGAACCGTTGATACAAGGCCGGATGGAACCACGCTTTCATGTTGTTTACGCCAAATTCTGACCCTACCATCTGAATGTCACAGCTGAAATCGAGACTCATCAGACCAGGCAACGTTTTTCCAATCTTGTAGTGTCCAATGTTGGTGAGTCTGTGCGAATTGTAGCCTCAGTTTCCTGTTGTTAGCTGACAGGAGTGGCACCCGGTGTGGTCTTCTGCTGCTGTAGCCCGTCTGCTTCAAGGTTCCACGTGTTGTGCGTTCAGGGATGGTATTCTGCACACCTTGGTTGTAACGAGTGGTGATTTGAGTTCCTGTTGCCTTTCTATCATCTCGACCCACTCTGCCCATTCTCCTCTGACCTCTGACATCAACAAGGCATTTTCGTCCACACAACTGCCGCTCACTGGATATTTTCTCTTTTTCGGACCGTTCTCTGTAAACCCTAGAGATGGTTGTGCGTGAAAATCCCAGTAGGTCAGCAGTTTTTTTAAATAATCAGACCAGCCCGTTTCTTCCCCATTCTGATACTCGGTTTGAACCTCAGTAAGTCGTCTTCACCACGTCTAGATGCCTAAATGCATTGAGTTGCTGCCATGTGATTGGCTGATTAGCTATTTGTGTTAACAAGCAATTTAACTAATTGAATTAATAAAGTGGCCGGTGAGTGTACATATATATATATATGTATAATTTATATTCCTAAATGTATGTAACCTTAATATGAGGCGTGACTTATTTAAACCAAGTGAGAATCTTCAGGAGTCTGTTACAAAATGTCTTCAATGTGTAAACGTGGATGCTTAACACACACTGATGTCATATGAAGTTGACCTTTTGGATGTAAAATGTCATCATTTTATCCTATTAGACATTTGTGTTAAATGTTGCCATAAATTGCATATGAATTCTTGAGTTATGGCCAAAAAAAAACGTATTGGTCACGGTGACCTTGACCTTTGACCTCCGGAATCTACTCAGAGAATGTTTGAATCAACTTTGAAGAAATTGCCTCCATGTGATGTTGAGATTTACTAGAATTGGACGGAATGACGTGAACACACGGCTGTCACCAGAGCAGAAGCACGACATCTTAACATGAAGAGTTCAGAAGACTATGTACTGCTTTTGTGATCAATCACATACACAATGGTACTTTACACATCTGATCCAAGTCTGGAGTTGTGCACTGATTCTGTGCTGTGCAACTCATCCTTTCCTTTTGTACTTTTAGCCGGGATTAGCAGAGAAATATTACAAATTGAACATTCAGAGAGGATTCGGGCCTGCCTTCAGTGGTTTAACACCTGCAGATATTCATCTTTTATTCAAGCTTAGACTTGGTTTAAAACCTCTTGGACCCGAGCGAGCCCCATTTGGGGTTTACGAGATTTTTAATCGAAGAGAGCGTCGTAGAAATTAAAGTTCTTAAAGACATTAAAAAAAGAAATTACATTTTTTTTTTTTTTTTTTTATCGAAAAAAGTCACCTTAATGTAATCACGTTAACCATTTTACACACTACAAACACCATTATAAACTATTCTACTAACTAACTAAGAAGATTCGCCACAATATCGCCACAGCCGGCAAGACAACAACTCAGAGAATGCTTCGTGAATCTCGGGCATAGCATCTTACCCGGCAAATCACACCGCTAACAACATTAGCATTCCACACAGAGTTCAACGGTAGCTTCCAAATTACTCTCCGTCAAAGCGTTCAGGAGTTACAGCCAACAAGCCACAGAAAGCACAACTCCCACACTGCGAAAATATTATAACTGTATCATACCTTGAGACGGTTTTGAGGGCCAAAACGGTGAAATCCGCAATTATTCCTTATTAGTAATGTGTTCGTCTGCTCAGTAGGTACGTCTGGAACTTAAAATGGAGTTTCTCCATTCATCTGAGCCAAAATGGTGGTCAGAATGCCGGCGGCGAATCATACAGGGGCTTGGGGCTTGGGGGCTGACCGCTGCACGGTTTTGGAGTTTTATTGGCTCAAACTTCTGTCAATCACTTCATGAAACACACGAGTGTGTTCGTTTTGAGCACCTGGATCTAATGAGATGTCACATGACAAGATCCACCAACCACAGGCTGAGCAAGGGCTCCAGACAAACAGACAGAGACATCCAGGAGAGATATGACACGTCAAAATGGGTCAAAATGGGTCAAAATGGGTCAAAATGGGTCAGAATTATGCCAAAATGATGCCAAACAGCTCTGTTAGGATAGATTGTACAATATGAGTGACAAATAAAGTGAAATATATAATTATAAATTATATAAAATGAGAATTTCGCATGTTTTTTTTTAGATAAACACCTATAATTGGGGTTTGCTTCACTTTATTTACACCAAATCTTTTTGTGAGGTTCCTGCACCCTTTGTGCTATGAATTGGGAATGTTTTTAGGCTAGCCAGGGCCTTATTTAATAAATTACAGTGCTTTTTCTTCAGACGAACTTGGGAATTTTCCCTGTTTGCTGTGTTCAGTCTTCAGCTACTATTAACCAGTAACATATACACAATATTTACTCATCTCATCAAATCTCACAATCCCTAGTGTTGTTCAAGCATCAACATTTTTAAAATAGACCTTGTAGTTACAGAATTGTAGTCTCTTTTGTATGGGTTACAATTTTCGAGAAAAGGCCTAAAAAAAGGCTTAGGGTCCAAAAGGTTAATTCTGGCCTGAATATCAAAGGGTTAAAACTGCGTTAATTACTCTTAACTTAAGAGCATTTATATGTTTTAGTACTTTGCTGTGTTCCCATTTTAATTGTCTGACAGAATAAAATCACCCGTTATTATCAAACTCTTTTATTGGACACTGTTACATTATCTGAAGACATCCTAGTGCATGCCATTCATAGTTAGACTTCACATGTTATGGTCTGACAGAGTCAAAGCAACATTAGTCAAAATGAACTCCCTTACAAAGCCAGCTAGAGCCAAGACTGGAGCTGTAAAACCAGAAGCAGTCTCACACGTTGAAGTGATGACTGATTTTGTAAACCGTTTCATTTTCATGGAGTTGTTTTTGTTTAGAGTTCAAACCTCGACCAAAATGTCCCTTTATTGGCTTCGGGATATTCCCTAATACTGACTGGAGAATATCAAACCGCTCCAGTTACGATGGGAACAAAGACGGTTCATGACCGGCATCGTTTATGACCTTCGTATATTTAATTTAAAAATCGCACTTAACTTACAGAAAAATAAAGTCACATTTTAATAAAGAGAAACACATTTGCAGCCAAGTGTTGACAACTGCTGGCAACATGCCAGACACTAAAGCAAGTGATCATCAGTCTCTCACAACATTACTGGATTAGCATACCTCCAACTGTGCCGGGATGTGCATTGAAGAAAAGTGAATTTTAGCGTCTATTTAACATTAGTTACATTTGACAAAGCCTTGGAGGTCTTCCAGGAACTTGATGTACTCTTGGTGCTCGGCGGCAGTGCTCAGCTCCATCAGCTCATCGGCGAAGGTGTTGTCGACCCCCCGGTCGGCCAGGAAGTCCATCAGATGGTCGTACAGGGCCTGAAAAACAACAGCGATGAAGTTATCACCGGTGAACGGGACTCCTATTGAACACAGCTATCGCCAGCTTCATCGGCGGTTGTCATGTGAGTTGTTTATCTCCGTTTCCGGCCCTTAAAATCTCACCCAGTCCAGAGAGTCTGTGTTGAGCGTGTAGCTGGTCTCCTTCCAGTCGGTGTCTCCCTCGGGCTGGAAGCTGACCTCGCGAATGGCAAAGATGTCGCTCTCCTCCTCTCCTTCACCGTGACTCACCTGCAAAGCGCAAAATCCAGCTTTTTCTATTCAACTCAAACTGTCAGACTGAAAGGTCGCAGACACACTGCTGCTGCTGCCGGCACGGTGACGTCCGCGTGAACGAACGCAGTCTGTGCGCTTACCTCGTCTTCAGGGAAATGGCAGTCAAACACGAGGGAGTGTTTTGAAGCCTGTTTTGTTACATCGACAACAAAGTTGGGCGTTGACACAATTTCTGCCTGTAAAGAAATGATAATGTTCATATTTTAATGACAATAATTTAGCGTTTTGTTCAACACAACTATCCAGTCATGACTGCTTACATTTCAGACCAACAGGTTTGTTATAACTCACCTCTTCTTCTTCCGCTGATTTCTGCTGTCCTTGTTCTGCCTCTTCGTCAAAGTTTGGAGGAATACTGTTGTTGACATTAAATGTGACAGTGATTCTGTAAAAAGGAAGACAGATCAACAGTTCATTAGCATGCCCACGTGCCATCAAGGATTTGATAATCAGAGATGGATCCAGCCTCACTTTTCTCCAGCAACATTCCTCGTGAGTTTGGCCTCCGTGCCGTTCATCTCCAGCTCCCATCCTCCAGACATCTTAGGGAGGGTTTTGCTTTTCTGGATCTTCGCCTCCTCTTTGATTTCATCAGACAGGAAAGCGCCAAATGCTTTGTCTCCTGTTTTAAAAAAGGTTTAACAGGTTATATAATTATGACAAAAATGGTGATTTTGGTGATAGCGACCCGCAACGCAAGTACAATGCTACTATGCTTTAGGACATTTTGTACAATTAAAACCTTTTTTTTAATATTTAATCCTAACTTATCAACAGAATATGCACACGTTGATGCTCAACTGACTCTCTGGAGTATTAAAATCATTTTATTGTGTGATTGCTAATATCAATATAAGTGCATTTAAAAGATGCCTTCAAACCTCAACCTGGATACTCGCCAGGCTATTTCACTACAATGAGACAGGACTTCTTTGAACAACACTTACTCTCTTTTTTAAAAATCTAATTACAACGTTGTCTTTTTACATATTGTGGTGAGGATAGCTGAACAATGTTTCAAGGTGAATGCTAACTGTTCACAGTGAGAGGTTACGCTGTGGGTCTGAGACACAGCTGACAAATGTTGTGTTTAAGTGTCTTTAAAAATGGAAAGAGTCCAGGTAATTGAGCGACTTGAGGTCTTCTCTGCTCAGATTTAACGCGTTTCTCTCACGCAACAGAGGTTAATATATTGCCTGATACGAAGCAAGCTAACATTAGCTAGCTTATCTAATGACTAGCACATCTAATGTTACCTTCTGTGTGCAGTCCTCCACAACCACACGACACCGAGGGATTCAACGCTTTTGAGGTGAACAGTTTGGGCCGGTAGCCCGACGAGGCTCCTTTGCTGTTCAGCATCCAGAGAGACCGGGTGAAGGGCCGAGTTGTCGCCGAGCTTGGAGCGCACTGTGTCGGGCAGCTGAGTGGCAGAGCTCGGGCTGTGGACGTGGTGGCTGTAGAAACGCGAACAGCGGCTCCCACCGCACGAACAACGGACTTTAGCATGACTGTAACGTTATAGAAATGCTACGGCGTGTAACGACGGAATAAATAACGTTACGTTTTGACAGCACACACAAGCCGGCTAGCTCCCCGTTTCTGCTTCTGGAAGCTCACAAGACACATGTGTGGAAGGACACATTGACCTTTATTAACTATGACCTCTGAACCGGAAATAATACGTAGAAAGCAAAATAAATAAAACAATTATTTTCTGTGTCTAAAGAAAATCTCAAATACGACCACGGCTATATGAATAAGTGGCCTTATTTAATATAATAAAGTAAACTATATATATATATATATATATATTTAAATTTTTTTGTATATGACATGGTATGTCCCAAACTACCCTACAGCGCCCCCTCTGGCTTCATAAAGAAGAAGGTTACATGTTTTATGTTATGTCCCCCAATGCTAGCAAGACATAACACATGTCTCTGCAGCTGTCCACCACAGACGAGAGGACAGATACACATATAAATGAATAAAACAATATGTGTCGTGGCTACAGCGGACATGACATCCTGGAGGAAAGGGTTGCATCATTCTCAGAAAAGTATTTCTCAGGGAAATGCGGTGTATCAGTTGCATCATTTAGACTTGACGCCAAGCTGCCAGAAGATGGCGCTGTTTTACAACTAACCCAGGATAGCAAAACGTTAGTAGTTGTCCATTGTCCCAATAAAACTAACGTTAATCAGTGAAATGCTCCCTTTGACAATCGACCATAGTACCAAAATGTAATGAGTAACTTTTTTCACTTAAAAGCCATTGATGCCTGCGTTTTATCTTGTATATATTTATGTAATGTCTTGTCTTAATGTTTTTATAAATGTTTTACCTTGTTGCTGCTGTACTGACTGATGAGTCGCCAACATAATTTCGTTGTACGTTTTTACGATGACAATAAACATCCTTATCCTTATAACTCCATTCCATTTTAGATAATTTGGAAGTTTAAAAATATATTAAAATGACAGAGTTTTTATAACATCCAATTCATTTTGAATGTTTTCAGTTCTGATACAATACAAGTAGTAGTTAAAGGAACTTTAACAGACACTCACAGCTATGGACTACACAGTGCTGGGACTATTATTGTGTCAAAGCCCCCCCCCCCCCTGAATCTTTACTCTCTCATGTAGACTTGTTCTGTTGGACAGTGACTTGGTTTTTTTGTAGAAATTATAACAATGGTGGTTATGCAAGACTTCATAATAAATTCACTCATAATAAAACGTATCAAATGCGAGCATTTAATCTTACAAACGTTATAACATGCAGATCTTAAATGGTCTACTTTTCCTTTGTGACTGAGAAAAGAAAAAAAGAGGGCAGTATGATCCATAAGCAACACAGAACTGAACATCCAACCTCTTTGTAACATGGTCTGATGATTGTCTATCCCAGATGCATTTGGTATTTTAAACAGTTAGAAATAGCAATTTATTCAGGTTACAGTTAAATATTGTACAGTCCTGAGTCCAGTGTAAAAACGACAAGAGGAGCATCCATCCTATTCCTAAACATGGCGTGATTTACATTCTACAAAGTATGAAAGACCTGAGGGATCAGATCGTTGACTACAGTCTCCATGCGTTGCATACATATGTTGTCAGCGTACGCCTGTGTAGGTGCTAAGTGACGTACAACAGCAAAGAGTAGAACCTGGAGAACGAGGCATGCTACTTCTCATGTGCACGTATTTGGGGAACCGGTCGTACAATCATTAAAAAAAAAAAGGCATGCACGAGCTGACGAGACGAGTGCTGCATGTAGATACATTATAAAAGTTAAGTCATGTCACGGTGACATGTAAAAAAAACATTTTTACATTTCACAAATGTAAAAATGTTCTAACTCCAACTTTGGCAATTCTCATATTTTCTTTCAGAGATTAAGACAGATCTACTGTCTTTGCATATATAAAATCCTTTAAGACCACTTTGTATAAACCCAAAGATACATGGTGGGATGGCTTAAGACAAGACTGCTTTATTGAGCTTCTGAGAAGCCAACATTTCGAAGACGGTTAACTCCTAATTATTATTCAAAATTACACTGAAAAGAACCACCAGCCAGTCTGCAGATTTCTGAATGGTGTCGGGCGGGTGGCTTTACAATTAAGTAAATATGTTATGAGATAAACATATGGAGAGCGGCATTCTATCGAGTCTGATTAGATTTTTTTATGAAAAAATGAACAGATAAATCGTCTCAGCCAAAGACAAAGCTCAAGTGAGGTTATCCGTGCGGTTAAAAGGCATGCAAATGTTGAAAGAATCGATGCATGACATCTTTTTATTTTTCCAGGCAAGATCAAATACTGCCAAGCGGAAGACACGCGGCATATAAAGTCTGACAGGAAGTCAAAGTTGTGAGGCCTCGATATGCAGATCTCTGCTGCAGTGACAACGTGCCAAATGCTCGTCAGCTGGGAGGTAGTGAGATCCAGAGAAGTTAACTACACAGAAAAGTGTTCTGTTCGGATTTGCACTTGTGTTAAATCAACAATAATAATAAATCCATCGCCACTGGGGTGACTTGAGGAAGGGAAGGGGTTCGCTCCAGTCCTGTCTCTCCGTTGGTTAGCTCTTGGTGGGGCGGAGTTTGCGGCCAAAGTACTCCGGCGCCGCATCCAGCAGCCAGTCGGCGTCCACCAAGCACAGGTCCCTCATGTAGCAGCGGGACGTGTGCAGCAGCTCATTGAAGACCACGTAGGCCGGCTTGGCCTGGAACAGGACGGAGGACGGGTGGATGGCCACGGGCTGGTGGGTGTCCAGGGCCAAGTAGCTGCCGTCGGGTTGCAGCTCGGCGGCGTTGACGAACATCCCGTGGGAGAGGCAGCGGCGAACGCTCTCCGTGTCCGCCCCGCACGACTCCATCTTCATATTGAGCTGGTCCATCAACAGGCAGAACAGGACGCGTTAGTTTAAAACGCAGACTCACTGGTAGTCAAACTACCAAATATTGATATATTAAATATATTTAGTTGTCAGAAATATGGAAGTATAAATACCAACACACACACACACACACACACACACACACACACACACACACACACAGCTATTTGTCTTTAAATAAAAAAAACACTATTAATACATATTAATACTATATAATACACTGTTGACTCAGTGTATCCCTGTGGTTATTCAATCATTATTCAAGGGTAATTCAGGGAGAGAGAGACAGTGGGGATAAAAACAGTGTGTACAGCTGGCACATTTTCAAATCTAACTCGGTGAATTTATTATTTACGGGTTTAGTTTTACTAAATGGTTGGGTCAGTGGAAAGAAGGCTGTTTTGCTGAGCATTGTTTTGTTTCTGTCGGGTTGGAATGAAGTCCATCTTACTGTTCTGCGGCGTTATACCAGGCGTTACAACGGTAATGTATACTTTTTAAGGAAAGATGATAATCACCGAAACAATTTTTTATAATTTGATGACTAATCTAAAATTGTGACCCATCCCGATATCAAATATCAATAGATTTAAAGTTATTGAATCAAAGTTCAAATTCCAGTATGGCAACAACACTAGTTATCAACAACAACAAACGGACTGCTGTTTTGTTTTTTTTACACAATCATTATTCATAAATAATGTCACTCCATACCCGAAAACATCCCGCTGATGGAATAAAATAGCAGCCATAAAAGTGTAATCTATTAATAGGCCTAATATGACTTATTTTGATTCCCCAGTTTTAGTAAACAAATGAGACGCTGTTTCATTAACTGTTACCAAGATAATCTGATTATCCCGGCCCTGCAGAGAACCTCCTCAGTATTCACAATCATCTCCAGATGTGTACCTTAAGGCAGATATCTTTGAGTTGAGCCTGGACCTCTTTCACCAGACTCATGTTCCTGCTGTTGACAAAGTTCTCCCGACACCACTCCTGTAACAGCAGACGTATACAGATTATAAAGGCAGCCCAGCAACATAACGTAGTTTCTGGATTTTTGCTTCGTCACACATGTGTCCTCGTTCAGCTCTGCTCACCTTGTTGCCGCTGACTTTCTTGAACGCTCTGTAGATGCTGAGCAGCGTCATGTGGTCTCCTTCGCTGGAGGAGAACTTCTTGCGTGCGGCGAGCACCTCCTCCCGCCGGGCGGGAGGGTTGTACAGCACGGTGTCCACCGACAGCAGGGACACGATGCTCAGAATCTCCTCGGAGCAGGAGTAGTCGGGGGACAGCAGGATGGTCTGTGAGACAGGGAAACGTCACACCATAATCGAATTGAGTCGAGCGTGCGACCCATGCGGCGCCGCAGGCTGTCACTTTCAGTCAACACGCGCAGTGTGGCACGCTTTTCTGTTGTTGTTTTTACCTTGGCATATCTGGGCTCCAGAGGGAAACTTGCCATCTTCTTTCCAAGAGCGGTGAGGAAAACCTGCCCCTCCTTCCTCTCGACGGCCCCCAGCAGCTCTAAATGCTCCACGGCCGAGCGGACGGCCTCTGGGATAAACACAGCGGGGTCACTATGACGCACCGACCCGGCTGGATGACTAATACAATGCACGGCAATAGCTTCTTACCTGGCGAGGGCTTGGACATGAAGTCGAAATTCATCACATCTGGAATCCCCAGAGCCATGAGCTGCAGCATCACGCTGGATAGGTTACACCTGCAAGCAAACACACACACACACACACACACACACACACACACACACACACACACACACACACACACACACACACACACACACACACACACACACACACACACACACACACACACACACACACACACACACACACACACACACACACGCAGACCTAAATGCATCAACATGTGGCGGAGGCCATTATCTGTGTGAAGACAAAAGATAAAGATGTCCTACGGCACCTCTGGATCTCGGGCACCGTCGTGGGGGCGAGGTTGTCGAACTCCTGCTCGGTGTAGAGGCGATAGCAGGAGCCGGAGTCCTCCCGGCCGGCCCGGCCGGCTCGCTGCCACGCCTGGGCTTTAGAGACCCGCTGCACGGCCAGCACCTCCAGCCCGCTGTCTGAGAGTCACCGAGCACAGGAAGAGTCACATCAGAGCCAATTAACTGAACAACTAAAACACAACACTCTCATGTAAAGTACAGAAGTATTATCGGCAAAACAGACTGACAGTATCAACAAAATAAAAGTACTAGCAGCTGAGACAGATATGATTATTAATACAGACGCAACAATGTGCAACGGGCATTTTACGGTTTGAAATACTTTATATATAGTTAGATAGATTAGTCCTATGGGTTAAGCAAAATGTTTTCTTACATTAATTTTTTTACTTACAAATTTAAGAAACCAACGGTCTAACCCAGAGACAGCTGAAACATGACACAGGCCCGTCAACGAGACGTGGTTTCAGACATTATTCTTTAATGATGAATGTCATTTTAGAAGCTTATCTTGTGCTTTCTATGTAAAATATTATTCGGGGGAGCAAATAGTCAGTATGACGATCTGATTAATGTAGTGGACAATATTTCCCTCTGACATGTAGTGGAGTACAGGTCTGTGTTGTAGTCGAGACCACCTAAACCAGGACCAAATCATGGCCAAGATCAGTGAGTAACGAGACCGAGACAAGACCAAGACCAACGCACTCCCACACTGCAGGACTCACTTGTGTGTGGAATGTGGAACATTGTGGATCAAGCAAACTGAGAGATCCACATTCCCATAAAAACAACTGAGGATTCCTCTTCATTCATTGATGATTTATATGTATGTGTGTATTTACCATGAGAAATGTCTTGATAAATAATCAAAAGGCATTGTAGAGGTTAATTGTATGCGTGCTAATGTTCATATGTTTTCTATGAGCAGTCACAGTAATGATGTAAACAAATTAATACAAATTAAATAAAAAAATAGAAAGAAAATCCAGAGTCCTCATTTTCTGAGACAAGATTGTTCTTGAACTCTACAACTAGTAGTAGAAATTAGGAGTGAATGGAAAAAGTCAAAAACGAGTACCTCAAAATTGTACTTAAATACAGTACTTGAGCAGACATACTTAGTTACTTCCCACGGATTGCTGTGGACAGACGTGTGATAAAAACTAGGTGGCCTCTTTTTCTGCGATTCATAAAAAGGCACGAGTCATGATTGCATGTTTGAGGATTCAACAGAACGCCGTGCTGAACGTAATGCTGATATGAGAGCGTGTGTGAAGACTGAATCATCTGACCAGGGTTGAAGCTTTTGGCCTTCACCATCCCCGTGTCGATGACGAATTTGATCCCAGAGATTGTGACCGACGTCTCGGCGATGTTGGTGGAGAGGATGACCTTCCTGCACCCCTGAAAATGGTAGAAAGGACAACACTCAGTGCCTCGATATATGTGTATATAGACTTCATTTTATATCAAATGTACACATCGTACAGTTATGTGGCACTTCAAATAACAAGGAGAGCTAAAACAAAGCCAAATACGTGCTTTAAACTAGGGCTGCAACAACGAATCGATAAAATCGATAAAAATCGATTATCAAAAGAGTTGGCAACGAATTTCATTATCGATTCGTTGTGTCGCGCGATTATTACGCCACTCAATAAGTCGTGGAGATGTTTGAGTGTTCAAAGCAGGCCCGGTCGCCTGAACACCGCAGCTTGGAATAACGGAACAGGACTCCGGTTCTGTAGCTGACGCTGACCGGCGTATAAACGTTGCCATGACAACACCGGAAGGTGATTTACGCAATTTGTATTATTTTTAGTTTATTTCTGCAATTATAATACATTACATTTATTGCCATTTTGGGTACCTTGTGTTAAACTCGTAACCGTTTTGCCGTTGTTTTACTTATGATAGACGAGCTTTTGTTTTTGTAACATGACCATTAAACCGGAAGTTAAGCGGAGCTCAGAAAGATGAGAAATGGCGGGTGAAAACAGCGAACTTTTTCTTCCCATTCTGTTATTCTACTACTGGTCTACCAGGCGAACACGGTAAAGTTTATTCAGTTAACTCATTAAAGTACTGTTATACTTGTAGGTGATGAGAGACAGAGTATTTTGGGTAACCCACTGAACCCCACTCCTGATATTAGTCTATTTCTTTTTTTAAATTATTACTTTAACAGCTCAGGGATGTTCAAGCAACCTGTTTGTGCACTTTCTGAAGATGTTTTGCACTGTGAATTTACACTGTCAGCTCTGTTTTTGAAAAAAGGGTTAGAAATTAATGCTTTTTTGTTTTTTTATCAGATTCATCGATTAATCGAACAAATAATCGACAGATTAATCGATTATTAAAATAATCGTTAGTTGCAGCCATACTTTAAACACATTTTGACACTGTTTGAGCACAATGTGTGTTCTCTCTCTCTCTCTCTCCTCTCTCTCTCTCTCTCTCTCTCTCCTCTCTCTCTCTCTCTCTCTCTCGTCTCTCTCTCTCTCTCTCTCTCTCTCTCTCTCTCTCTCTCTCTCTCTCTCTCTCTCTCAGCTCCGTTTCTCCTGCACGCTCACTGTTGCCGTTACCTTGGGAGCCGCCTGGAAGACCCTGAGCTGCTGTGCCGGGGGCAGCGATGCGTACAGAGCGATAACTAGCATCGGACCGCAGCCGTCCGGCAGATGCTTGGCGATGTCCCGGCATGTCCTCGCCAGGGCCTCGATCTCCTCCTGACCCGTCATGAAGACTAAGATGTCATGGGACGGCGGTGCCTCCTGCGTGTAAACAAAAAGGCCGCGTTCTGTTCCAGTGTCGAGTACAATCATCGCAGAATATGAGCACGGTCTGTTTACTCGCAGGTTTGTGTTTTTGTATAATGCTAAAGGAAAGAGACTCTATGGGTATTACACATGAGTGATTAAACACAAATTAAAAAGGAGAAAAAAAAGCCCTGTTACAACGTGACGTAGCTAAATGCTGCGAAATTACAGACACCTTCCTCACAAACAAGGGGCATGGTTAGCAGCGCGTTATAGTATCACATTAGCTTTCTTGAGTTAAGTTGCAACATTTCTGTAGTTCTGTAGGAAAGCATCAGCTGCGTATGCATGGAGATAATAGGCTACCAGAGCACTGAGGAAGTGCAAAACAAACACTCCTAAATGATATACATATATTAATATATATTCCTGTGGCTTTAATTGTGGAATTGCAATTAACTCTGTAAACTGAAGACTCGACTTTTTCTGGTGTTTTCTGAAGAAGTGTCTGTGTGTAGTAAAAACTAAAAGAAATATTACTGATATTAAAAGTTTTTGAAGAAAGCTAAAAATGTGTGGCGATTGGCCTGGGCTGACATTAGATTCCCGGTCCGGCCCTGACCTGATGGATCTGGAAGACGGAGACGAGCGCAGCCTGCAGGTAGTCGGACTGGGGGTGCTTGGTGTAGTAGATCTGAATGGGATGCTGCCGGCCCTCCAGGTACAGCACAGGCGACTTGTTGAAGTACTCGGAGAACAAATCCACATCCATCGTGGCTGACATCACTATGATCTGTGCGGGTCAAACACAAAACAGAGACGCTGCCGTTTGGGTTGATATAAGGAGAGGCATATGCAGTGTTAGGGATTAGACCGGTGTACAATATCTCATTGAAACCGGGACAACTGGAACCCCTACCTTCAGGGGAATCTTGTTAAGCTCTCTGCGCCTGCGCTGAGCAGTCTTAACCACGCCGAACAGCACATCCGTGTGCACGGTGCGCTCGTGAGCCTCGTCCAGGACCACCACGGTGTAGCGCAGCAGCAAGGGGTCGCCGATGGCCTCGCGCAGGAGCATGCCGTCCGTCATGAACTTTAGCTTCGTCTCCGAGGAGGTGACGTCCTCGAAGCGCACCGTGTAACCGACCTGGAAGGAAGTTGGGTTGGTTTACCGTAAACTGATGAGAGTGCTGATACGAAAAGTCTGTTCTTGACCTCACAGATAGAATTCACACAAGGAGCTTTAGGTGACACAGGATGTAAACATGGGAGACATGTTATTTGTACATACCAGCTTGCCGAGCGGAGTCTTCTTCTCCTCTGCCACCCTTGCTGCCAGTGAGATCGCAGCGACTCTACGGGGCTGAGTGATGGCAACGATGCCCTGTCGGCCGATGCCGGCCTCATACAGATACTGGGGGATCTGAGTGGTCTTCCCGGAGCCAGTCTCCCCTGATGCGTGAGAGAAAAGGGGTCAAAGTTAGACAGCGATCAGGTGCTTCACTTTAAATCTGTAGAGTAGAAATAACATTTTGTGAGCACGATGTTCACCCAGATATGATACAACTCACTTATATAGTTGAAATAACAACTCAGGCTATAACATTTATAGAAATAGGGCTAGCTGATGTGAATTAGAGAACAAGATTTATCGAAATTCACTGATTAAAACTGAGCTGCATCGTCATAATATCACCACGCTGACCATATAGTTGTATTTTAGAGCGGATCGTCCCTTTAATCGAGTCGCACAAACAGCGGCTAACGTTGTTAGCAGCATGAGCTAACTGTAGCAGCAAGCTCCTCACCTATGAGAATAGCATTGTGAAGCTGTCTCAGCTGGTTCAGCAGCTGAGGTTTCGCCTGGTAGATGGGAAGTTGTTTCCTCTGCACGTCTAGATTGGTGGCATTCCCCTTTCTAGGCAGCAGCATTCCAGGTTTATTCCTATCGAGGCGGAAAAAAACAGACCCCGGCTTGAATTTTTTAGCCGGAGGAGGGTCGGGGTCGTGGGGCATGGTCTAGAAAAGGTGACTCTCGGAGCGAAACCTTTGCGGTTCTTGTTTGAGGTTTTTGTAACGTTTAAAATGAACGTTAACGCGTTTCTCATGCTCACTGACAGACCAGCAAAGCGTCACTGCGGATGTTTTGCTACCTCTGCAAAGAAAACGTCCCCACGTGGTAAGATTTCGGCGCAGAAGTTTGACGTCATAAGGGCTGTGTGAAACTTAAACCAGAGTACGGACTGGCAGGTATTCACAGGTTCATTGGTTTGACAAGGTGCATACTATCACACCCTGTTTTCTAAATATTAGGACCTGAAATATTGTATGGAAGATTTAAAATGCCTAAAATAAAAACAAATAAGATAATGAAAAATGCATTTACTGTGTCACAAATAAATGAAAAACATTCATTAAAATTACAATTATTATTTTGTCATTATCAACTGAGTGACGATTCATTTCCATACCACGATAAAATCAAATCACAACAATGAAAACAAACTGAAAAGGTGCATTGCAGGTCAGTATTGTCCATCAGAAGACAGCATAGACCTGCCAGTACTAAATGCAATTGTCAGTGGCGTGAGGTTCACAAGGAGGTGCGTGCAAGCTCCCAGCAACAAAGCACTGCTGTTGAGCGTTTTTTTTGTCTAAGTGATGGCAACAGGTACTGGCCCGAAAAAGCACCTCACCCTTACACAATCACCCTCTTTTTATTAACAAAATTGTAACCTTTCACTCAACATATGGAAAGTCTAAAGAAACCGTATGATCGTTCATTCATTAAAATATTTGATCGTATCCATGTGTGGAGAGCCATCAGGAGGTCAGTCAAAAAAAGTTCAGCTCTCAGCTGTCTTAGCTGGACTGAAGACGTGTGAGGAAGCCCAGTATGTACCCAGTAAGGCCTTTTCAAAGGAATGAATAGGGGGGGGCATCTTTGAAAGCAGTATCCAGTTCCCCTTAATACATCCATGGGTACAAGGAACCTTTCCTTTTTTTGATGGAGAAATGCACTGTGAATGCCAAAATGAAATGCAACTTCTTATCAGCACTGACACAAGCCGATGGCAGCCATGACAGACTGTCACATTGCAACAGCTTCCTGTGAGCTAACCGGCTGCCGGGACACCAATATTTACTGCACACTGAGTAGCATTTGTGACTGTCTGCGGTATCAAGGGATGTAATGTGCTGCAGGAAGCTGCATACATCTGGGTAATTGTTGACAAAGAATCAGTGTCAGCAGTGTTGGTTACAAAACACTGAGTGGTTTAATGCAGGAGGACAATTTGATGACTTCTGATAAGATGTCTGGAAGGTACACTTGCCTGAAGGGTAATGCATGTGAGCATGTCCCACTGGCTAGCTAGCTAGCTCACGACGGTGACAGCTGATAACCGAGTCGTCGCGGAAGCGTAACTTCCACTATCTGGTTCCCACTCAGGCGAACGTTAGCTCTGTAAGCACATGTGCCGTAGTTTTTACTACTGTTAGCGCCGTTTGCCACCGGCTCAGGTGTAGCCATGTTGAGAGCCATTGAGAAGCAATCGAAATGCTCCTAATCTCCTGTTAAGCACCTTTAACTTTACGTCACTTTGCTTGGTTTGTTTTTGTCCAGGCATTTTTTAATATTTCATACATTATTGAAGGTTACTGTGTTAGGGAATTCAGCAGTGCGTTGTCATTCCTAGGATGTCAAATGCTGATGCTTTGTCACGACGCTCGACGTCCAATGCTAACGCACGAGGCACCCTTCAGCATTAGTATGAGACGCACCAGGCTTTCAAGTAACTGCGATGTAAACTCATCCGTGTCATTTTTAGACTCTTTAGAAAATGCTTCGGGAGTATCATGACGTAGCATAAAGACCACAAAACGTTCTGACGTTAAACAACAACATTTACGTCCGGTGCCAGGCGGAAGAATGTGTCCAGGCAGTGCAGCTCACGCATACACAGCATCTTATCGCCATGGCTTTACTTTTTAAGGACTCACTATCGTTTTGAAAGGCTTTCTGCAGGTTTCTGTAAGGTAACCATCAAAGCACTGCCCCCCCCCCCCCCCCCATGTTCTTGGTAAAAGTTGTTAAGCAACACACAGGAAATTATGCAACTAACACTTGATAACTTGGTACAAAAATACAGCAGAAACGGTTTGACTTCAGAGCAAGGATACAGTTAATGTCCTGGCTGGATTATCTGTATTATTTCCAATTAGCGGCTCATTTCTAATGCTGTTATTGTTTTGTTCTGCACTAACGCTCTGAATTCAAGCGAAACGAAGGCCTGCGTGACTCCACTTAATTACTTTTTCCTCGTAGTGAAACATTAGCAATCATCTTTTAGAATTAATTCATGACAGTAGTTTACAACCTGCCAGTCATATTCTACACCACGGTAAGAAAGGTTACAATTTCGGGCTCCTTCGTTACCTATAATATTAATTGTGCACCACGGTAAGAAAGGTTACAATTTCGGGCTCCTTCGTTACCTATAATATATCTGGAATTGCCTTTTTAGTCTCCGAGGGTGCAATGTCAGTCTGTCTCTCGGTTTGTACACCGCTTTGGTCCAGACCGAATTATCTCTGCAACTATTGGATGAATTGCCACAACACGTACTTATATTCATTGTTCCCAGAAGAGGAATCCTTTGTTGATCTTCTGACTTTTCATAGCGGCGCCATAATAAACGCGTCAGCTAAGTTGATGTAATGTAATGACGTTGGCTTGCCCCCACCTTCGCATTCCCCAAGAGAAAAGAATCTGAATTGCCCAGCTGGTTGTTTAAAGTTGCCATCCCTGTGAGCATGTTAGCATGTAGCTCCAAGTAGGGCTGCTAGCATTAGCTGCAGACTCTTAGCCTTGCTTTTCAACAGAGAACCATGTATCTCCCAGCGTCCCTTTTAAAAGCATTTTCTGCAAATTGGACCTCAATACATTGTTCCTACTGTGGCGAACATCCACGGAAAGATGATGAAACTGGAATGTAATAAATACAACAATGACAAAATCTTAATAACTTCTTTCAGGAACTGCTCTCAGGAACCTTAATCACTTAATGGTTGAACTCTCAATTTACCATGTGCCTGGAGTCTTGACACTCAAACCATTAAGGTTGAGTGGACCATGTTTAATGACCCCACCTTTATTACGAGCAGCTCCATTCCTGAGGGACACAGAGACACATGCAATTTCTAATAATGATTTGCTAGTCCTAGTCTTAGTAAGTCCTTGTATTCTATATATATCTATTAAATCTACCTCAGAGTAACAAATTTACCGTATTGGCAAACCGTTCACAGATGGACTCTGTTAACCGTTTTGTTTGCTTTTGTTCTGTCGTCGTACAAAACTCATCTCACATTACTGACTTACTATAGTGCGTCTTTATACATTAATTGTGCAAGCTTGAAGTTCAACAAATCTCGAACAGTGGAAACATCTGAGCTTATAAAAGTTATGTATAGTTAAGTTCATGATAGGCAATGCTGTTTACAATTCTCTTAGTTTCCTGCGATGTAATCTGGATGTTGATTGTTCTGCCAGCAGCTTATATCTTAACCACAGCTCAGACCACAATCCTGTTTGTCCAAGAGGAAGAACCTCTTTTCTTGTCTCTCACACAGGACACTGATTTGTGCTGAAATGTTGAGATTAATCTTATCCATTCATTTATTATGCATATAGGTACACATGTACTGTATATTTACATAGCTCTGTCCGTCAGAGCTCTCAGGTGAAAACAATACAATTTCCAGAAGTAAATGAGTTCAATGTTTCTAGGCAAAATAAATTTAAGTCAGGTAATAAAATAATCTTAGATAGAAATATCTTAGACCTAAAGATCTAAAAATTGAAATTGAAATCAAAACTAATATAAAAGGTGCTTCACAAGCTTCCCTGGTGCTTCTCAAACTCTCAACGCTGCATAAATCTTTTGAACTAAATTGAATGTAAAAATGTCCATCGATTGATAGACATCAATCAATGATATGAGTCACGGATTACCTGGTCACATGCAATCCTTTTCATTTGTTCGTGGTTCATTGTTTTTATTTACATATCTTGATTGAATTAATTCTCATTTATTAAATCTGCTACCAGCAGCAACGCTACACTACACAGCAGTTTAGGTTAATATTGTAGATGGTCATACAGCCCCCCTGTTTTTGCAATCCATGCTAAATCGTTGCAATCCTGCCAAATCCTTGCAATCCGACCAGATTCTCAGCATGGCCATTTTGTGGCGAACATATTGATTTGGAATGGGCTTTAACCAGATTTAGGTTTGAATTTCAAACACGATTCCAAAAGAAGATGTTCTATTTGCTAATCTCTGGAGATTAGAAAGTGGGAAACACATTTTGCAGATGGGAAACCTGCTCTGTCATATTCCAATTCATGCATACCAAAATGATATTTTTTTATCAATGTGCGTTTCCTTTCCCCTCTATGACAGGAGAGAAAGTGAACATTTTTGAGAGAGTTGAGAAACCCCAAAGTGGTTTCCGCACAAAATGATAAAACATAAGAGGGCTTAATGTCTGAAAACGGTGCCACGAGAGCGGGCAAATAAGCTGAACCGTGGAATACACACTTTTGTGGTTTGTGTCTCTGACATAGCGTGCAGGAAGAGAGTGTCGTTTGATTGCGCAGGGAGAGAAGGAGGTCCAGCGCTGGTGTGGCAGCTGTTGAGTTATTTGAGTCAAGAGTGAATTTCAAAGCTGTCTTATTTTTTTTAATTAATTTGGTGCTGCATGAAACAGAAAAACAGGGTGCAATGAAAGAAAAGTCAGGAGATACAGCAGTGTGGTGACTGGGGAAGAGGCACATAATGTGACTGACTGAAAACAGAGTGACCCTGTGCAGAGAGAGAGAGAGAGAGAGAGAGAGAGAGAGAGAAAGAAAGAGAGAGAGAGAAAGAGAAAGAGAGAGAGAGAGAAAGTGGGAGGGAGGAAGTCATACACTTGAGGACTTCTCATGAAGTGCGTCAGACGTTACTTATGAGAGGAGGCAGAGAGGACCTTCGCCACCAGTGAGGAACTACAGCAGAGGTGACCAGGAGGGGAAGCGGAGTGCTTGTATGCAAGTGGGGCAAAGAGAGAGAGAGAGAGAGAGAGAGAGAGAGAGAGAGAGAGAGAGAGAGAGAGAGAGAGAGAGAGAGAGACCCTCCTCTCTGCAGGGCCAGCCGATGAGAGAAGATGAAAAGCCAAATTGCCAACGCCTTCTCCGACTTCTTCTTCGAGTACGAGACCCCGCGCCAGGTGCTGGTGAGGGACAGGAGGGTGGGAGTGGTGTGCCGTCTGATCCAGCTGGGGGTTCTGGCTTACATCATCGGGTAAGATCATCCCTCGTTCACTGTCGTGTTCAGAGGGGCAACAGGAAGCCTTTAGTTTGCATTGTCATGTTCCAACTTGCGTGAAGTGAGAGTGTGTGTTGCGAAATGACCTTTTAGAGTGACCCTTCAAATTCCAACAACTTTTTCTTGTTGTTGTTGTTGTTGCTGCTGCTGGCTGGGTTGTTTTTAAGTGACATAACCCTGATGTCTTAATTCTGCTTCCATGATTTAAAAACAAATCATCACATGCTGTTCAAATTGTTAGAAACACATTATTCACAAAGGCAGACTTCTTATTTGACTCCTGGTGGGTGCCACCAATGGCCAGAGACACACGCTGTAACTTGCCAGGTATACTGTTGACACAGCAGATAGGAACTGCAAACAGACGTGAAGTAGTGACAGATTGAGTCACTGCCGAACAGGCAAGAGCATATCTTGATATGTTGCGCTTCTCAAGTCGAAACACAAAAAAAAACCAGCATGCTTGTTATCTTACGCACGCTACATCTCACAAATCATGCTTTGACATGTTGGAGTTCCTGGATACTCATTCTGTGGAAGGGCGCACGCCTGTTTGAGTTAGTTGGAAACTACCCACTGACCGTGCATGTCTGCACTTGTGCGCGAGTGCGTCTTCACCTCTGTGCAGCAGAACCCGAGGAGCGGCTTGTGATGAACAGGCTGAGGCGTATGTGCTAACACACATTAGAATCAACTGCTGCCCAATTCGATGCCAAGCAGGCTCGGGCACACGTTACCTTCTGCTGGTGACGCGGACAGAGACACGTGATAGAGACGGACACATTCAAGAATACCTTCTCTAAGTTGTTAATGTTAGGTTGTAGGCGTTCCACTTTTGCTTTGTGTTTGGGGTCCATATCTTTGGTCATGGTGCTTCAGAGTCAGGGCACAACTAATGTGGAAGCTCATTTTCTTTCAGTTCAAATCTTGAAAAGTCTTAAACTGGTGAAACAGGATTTTAGTTTCCTCTGTGAGCTGATATTGAAGAGAGAGAAAGGGAACAGCCACGGTGACATTCAGAGGTTTTGTCTCTTTTGGCATTAAGGGCTCCCGGAGCATGACAGAGCTCGCTCTTCTGCTGTCACCCCACCTGTCACGTGTCTTTTTGGTGATGGGCATGAAATGAGATGTGATTATGAGGCTTCTCCTCCTCGGGTCGGCGCAGAAGTCGGCCTGCGTCTCGCAATGCACGAGCGAATCTGCAAAATATATGAATTTATTGTCATTGTTTGTACAGTTATTTTATGGATATATTTTGCGCTTTCATTAACTGACAACTTCATTCTGGTGTATGAAAACGTGTGCATCCTTGGCCTCCTATTTGCGTAATTCTCACAAAAAAAAACTAATCCCACATGAAAGGTTTTTTTAATAATTTTTGATAAATCAATTTGAAGTAAGTCTCTTCCTTAACCCAGAAAGCAACGACTAATTTAACGGGGAACAGCAGCCTCGGCGAACCGTAATTAATTCTCGTCTCGTCACTTTTAAGTCGACCTAAATGCCCCATCTACTGTTTGCATTTCGTCGTGATTAGCTCAAGTGTGATTGTCTTTTTTTTCATTCAACACTAATCTCAAAGCCACAGTATGGTGGGAAGAAAAGCCCTCCGCACATCAAGGAGCCTCCTCCTCCTCCTCCTCCTCTCTGCTCTGCTTCTGTCGGAGCAGATACAGATCTCACTTAGAATGCTGTTTTGGGAGATTCCTCCATTATTTCACGCTCATGGGTTTCTTTATTCCATTAATGTGCTCTATTTTTTTTCCTCCTCTGCCTTTTGAATGTATAGCGCCAACTTACTCGATTTGATCTGCCTGACTGATAGAAGTTGTGGCTTTTAGCTCATTGTGCAAACGCTACCTTACATTTCAGTCTGCAGCTGGAAGGATGTTTCTGCTCATCTGTTGCTGGATCACTGTGCACGGACAAATGGACCGCAGTACATGCTGCCCTGTAGGCTTTCTGCTTTTCACACAGTATATGAAACAGCTCTGGATGTGCGGATTGCACGTGTTTGTACATACAGTATCTTCCCAGTGCACACCAGCTGTTATTCCTATATCTCCTGGGCAGACACACAGATAGAGCCATACAAGGAGTAGCTTCACTCTGCAGAAATGTAAAAAGTACTGCGCCCGAGTGTGACCAAAACAAACCGGAAATATTGAATCTGTAGATCATCACCTCAGGAGCAACTCAGATCTTTTTGCTCAAGTCAAAATACCAAGAAAAGAATGAAGGAATACTAAACATCCTGCGTTCTAAAGCCCATCAGCAAAATGTATACGTTAGGGAATAAGTACTTGTCCTGCATACAATTGGACACTGTAACTGTTATATTATTATTAATAGATTGTTACGGATTTATTAATGTGTAAGCAGCATGCCACTGTTGCAGCTGCTAAAAGTGCATCTGCTTTATGTCCCTTTAGGTAGTTTAGTGCAGCGAGACATCTTGCGAGATGATAAATGAGAGAGGAAAGAACTGCTACTTACAGTATTCTCTGATGTTTTCTCTAATCTTTGCTTTTTCTGTGAGACTTTGAATAATTGATCCACTTCAGGCCTCAGATGGTCATTTAAATGAAACAATGTGAGAAGTTTAGAAGGGAAACGCCTCTTTGTTTGAACTGCTAACAACTCATAGACATCTGACAAGGAGCCCCAACTGGCAACAAGCCGAAAACATTGGGAACCGCTCAAACAAATACCCCCCCCCCCCCTTTCATATTTACCAGCCCAGTCGCCAGGAAGAAATGTTGGTATTGTACGTTTCTGCAAACCACAGGTGTGTTTTTTTCCATTCGGTCAGAGCAAGCGACGTAGTTTATTGAGCGACTGTTATTAAAATGTACGTAGTATAATAACCGGTATAAAAAGTGAGAAAGTCCACCAAGGGCAGATAAACAGGAGACCACTGTTCATCTCCCGTGTGAAACTAAAACTAGACGTTGACCTAACGCTTGTTACACAATGTTACGTAAGAAAGTCTGCTGAGCGCGGCTGCTATTTATTCAAGCTAGTTACCAACGCACTCGTCAAATACCGACGCTTGGTCAGTGCTCTTAAGCGTCAAACTATTCTCTTGGTACCCCGCTAGAGTCAGTTTTGGACTTGTCAGGGACGGCGTGTCAGCATACACTCACTACATGCATAGTTCCGTCACATGCAAATGAAACTTTGCGCTCCACAGGATGTTAGGTCGAGGTAACATTGAGTTAGGTTTCAGGAAAGACGTTAACTTGAGTGTCAAACGAGTCACATGACTAGCAACTTATGTGAGTCACGTGACTAACGACGTTAACGACAAAATGTGCTTGTTTACTTTTGCCTTCGCATGGGACAACGGGCTGTAGCGACGGTGTTACAAGTGTTACAGGTGTTACTTCATGTTGTGTCGTTATTATTTGAACACAAATCGTGATCTTTTTTCTAACTTTAATCAAGTAGTTTTGTTGCCTAAACCTAACAAATCGTTTCACAACGCTAACCACGCAGCATTGAGCGACATTGCGCGTTTCTCCAAGCGTAATACGAGGCTGTATTTATGGAACGTATGTGTTTGGTTCAGAAACATCGGCATTGAACGCGGTTAAACACGCAAAGCAAACACTTCACCCGAGCGAACGCCTCCTTGTTGCTGATTGGCCGGAAGAGTGTTATGTGGCTCAGTCTAAGCCACTTTATTTGTTTCCCATTTTCAAAGCCAGGGCTGTATATGAACAGCGCAGGAGATGTTCTCTGAGTTTGATGAAGTGTATGAGATTAGAATCGCTGACTGCACCTTTAATTACAGAAAATTGGTTATTTTCTTCACAATCAGTATTCCTGGAAGAGGATCTAGATTGAATCTTTTTGCACTGATAAACATCGAAGCTGCCATTTCAATATGACATTCAGATTCCTCAGAATTACACGCCGGGTAACGTTTCATTATCGCTCATGGGCAACAATCAGCACTGCTAAACCACAGCTGTGGTACAAGGGCGGTACTCATTTGACTGTTTCGGGGCAATAAACTCAAGAGCAACTACTGAAGGGGACAGCAAAAGTGCTGTTGTAAAAGTAAAAAACATTAAATGTACATAGAGGAAACCCTAAAACATACTGGATAATTGGTACTTAACTAAAAGTTGTAAGACTTTAACAGTTTTTTAACAGTCTGAGATTTAATAACGGACCTGATACGATGCTCTCTGTGTCTCCCACAGGTGGGTGTTCATCTACGAGAAAGGCTACCAGTCCACAGACATAGCAGTGAGCTCCGTCTACACCAAAATGAAAGGAGTGGGCTACACCAGCGGCGTGAACGAAAGTGGGAGAGTCTGGGATGTGGCCGACTACGTCTTCCCACCGCAGGTTGGTGACTGGTTGCCCGCTGAGCGTACAACTCGCGATTGGTCAAGAATTTGTTTTGCACCTGGTACAAGTCACTGAGCATGGTTGGGATTGTAGTACATCTGGGTCAGAGTCAGATGTCGTGAAGTCAACCTCCACCGTCCGTGAATCAAACTGTCAGAGTGAATAAACATCAGGCTGAGTCAGACCAGCAACGTAGAAACGCTTTGAAGAAAGCTGGTCGGTGGTCAGATAGTGACAAAGTTCGAGGTGTAGTCATGCTTTTAAAAACATACATATTAGCTTAATTTGTATGCCAGATCCAAACAGTGATGACACTAAGATGCAGCGCACACACAGGCTGAAAGTCAATTTGTCCTGGATGATAATCTGGCTTTGTCAACATCAAGGTCTCCTTACTTTCCAAAAGCCGTTGTGTGCATCCTGTAAAGAACTGATCAAACAACCTAACCAAGAGAAACTCTTATGTCATACTGTATTTATATATCTCTGTTTATCTAAAATGTTGCTGTGTCCGGTTATCTGTGGTAAAGAATACAAAGAGACACAGTGAAGAGTGTCGTGTTTGCTTTGAGATTTAGGCGTGGGCCTTTTTTGGCCCATGGCTTGGTATGATAAACCCAACCTACAAGATGAAAAGGTCTCTTTAGGGATAATGCCGTACACTTTGATTACAAAGTTGATCTCTTTGAACGTCGGTTCTGAATGTGAGGATCAACTCAATGGTCAACAGCACGAAAATAGCATTATGTGGTAGAGCCCTGCAGCAAAACATTATCAATGATACCACCTGACATCGAGAAAATTCCCACGGAAGTAAAAGAGTAGATTAAACTAGATTAATCAAAACTGATAAAACTAGAGTTTCTGCTAAGTTTGAATTCAGCTGTCCCAAACACACACGTTTGCGCGAAGGACACATTGATAAAGTTCACTAATTAGCATATTTAAACTCCTTGCTCATGGCCCAAAAATCGTAAACCACAACTTGACGGAGTTTTTATTGAGCAGATTAAACGCTCAAGATATGATGTAAAGTAATTGTAAGCACATTGTAATCGCTGTCTGGCAGGAAGTTAGATGAGAAGATTGAAACATCTAACTCAGCAAAAAAAAAAAAAAAAGAAGCAAAGAACGTCTATGTTCAATGATTCTTTTAAGGTTAAAACGCAACATGAAAACAAACAAGGCGTGACTTTTTGGGACTGATTAATGTTTGAAGGGCTGTCTGCCATAAACTTTAGCATGGTGCCTAGCAACTACTGCATTTTATGGCATATATAAAAGAGATTAAAAAAATGTAACATATTACTTCTTATAATCCTCAACCTCAGGGAGACGCATCTTTTGTGGTGATGACAAATTACATCATAACTGAAGGTCAGAAGATGGGAAAGTGTCCAGAGGTAGGTGGAAACGTTTCTTTCCCTTCGTCTCTCCTTGTCCCTCTGACTTCAACACTTCCATAAATAGTCAAACTAAACAGGAATTCCAAGACTGTTTCTGTAATTGGGTAATTGGGTAGTAGTCAAATAGCGTCTTTTTTCAACTAAATGACCTCAAGATGACATAAACAGCAGTTTCTGTATGCTGCCAAACATCGCAGTAAATGCTAAACTTTGTTGTTTCCCCAATCTCTTTGTTTGCAACAGCTCCCAGGGAAGCACAGCTGCAGCTCAAACTCTGACTGTGAAGGAGGGACACTCAAACGTACGGGACATGGTAAATGCTGACGGCCCGACAGTGTGGGACATCAGCAGCCCCCACTGAACCGTCTGTCCATCTGTGGCCGAACTCAGATCAGTCCAGATCTTTGGCTCTCTGTCGTCTGGTTCTGTTCTCAGCCCTTCTCATATTTGAACTTCTTAAAGCCGTGTGACAGGATGTGACAGGAACCAAGATGCATCAAGGGGGAGGTAGCGAATCATGCACGGTTATGGAGCGGAGTGTTTGCAGAGAGGGTTGTGGCTCCTGAGAACTCCTATAGGACGAGCTCACACAGTAGAAACTAAAATACTCTGAGTCAGCTCAGGTAAACATTTAGATGTAGCTCGTGCATTGCTCTTGTCCAGCGCAGAGAAAAAAAAGGACCTACTATCAACAACCTCAGTCTTAACAACCAAACACAGTATGTTGTGTTTGTGTGTGTGTGTGTCTTGTTGAGCATTGAAGTAAAACCCTGCCTTAAGCAAGTAGACACATGCATGTACTGTATATACAATCACAGATGTCACAATAACTCCTGTGCATGGGGGCCGACACAAATCATAAGCACACAGAGACCTACGTTAAATACAATCAGCCGTTCAGACAAGAGCTTCTTTAATAGGTCCAAACACAGCAGGGCCATTTCAAAGAGCAGTTACGTGAATTTATTGTCCTCCATCTGTCCCGGGGTTAACTTCGGAGCCTTTGAAGCCTTTGTGCCCCGCATCGACTTTAATAAGACCAATGTTAGCCAGAGCTTTAGATCTGTCTGTTTCAGACCAGTCAAATTCACCTCGAGGTGCCAGTATCCCTTTAGAGGCGGCTCGCTGTCTCTACGCTCGTGGACGAGTAAACACGGGGGGGGGCGCCCCCGTAGCCAAACAGACTGTTGGGCTCCAGTGAACGGAGCTGAGCGAGCAAACACCCGCTGCTAGAACTGTCCGTGAACTCAACCAGCACTCGATGAGAGTGACTGATAGCGACAAAGCTAATCACATGGAGAAAGATTCTATGTTAGGATCGGGAGATAAAGGAAAGAGCTACTTCAGCGCTTGCTTGCTTTTGCGCTTGCTGCTGATGCTAATTCAAGATAGGGCGATAAAAAGTTAACGCTAGAGCCCCTCCAGTCCTTCTTTTCCTACTGCTGCTCGAGAAGAAATACCCTGTTTGAAGTGTCTGGTGATGGTGATGAATAGTGTGTCTCTATTTCAAGGGCAAATGACGGGAGTCTGCGTGAATGCCACGAAGACCTGCGAGGTGTTGGCTTGGTGCCCCGTTGAGAACGATCACAACATACCAGAGTATGTGGACACACTGTATTATTCAAACTGCAAGTTCAAAACTGACTTGCAACGCACGTGACGATTGCATTTGTGATGATCCTGTGCCGTTGATGCTCTTCTCTCTTCTCTTTATTCCCATCTAGTCCTCCTATGTTGATGTCCGCAGAGAACTACACACTGTTCATCAAAAATTCTGTAACGTTCCCCATATTTGGCGTCTCAAGGTGATTACTTCATTCATATTGAATTAATTGTAGCTCAGCAGATTCTACAAATGTTTCCAAAGCCAGATAGATAAATATAAATGTTGCATATGTTGTCGCAGCTTTATCCTATATAGGATAATTAATAGTAAATAAAAAGAAGAAACAAAAAAATTGACCAGACAGGTAAGAGCTTAATTGCATTATGGGAACTGTAGGATCCTGTGTTTTGACTCATTCTAGGAACTGAAAGTCAGGATATTTCGGCTTCTACTGCACGAATTTGGACTTTTCTTTTTTAAATTTAAAATGTAAAAATTTTCTTTAAGATTTTCAAAAACTAAACAAATCATGCAGAAATCATATGAACAAAGTGCACTTTGAGGTTATCGTGTTTGTCTTGTAATTTCAGGAGTAACCTGGTGGAGGGTATCGATAATGATTACATCAGCAAATGCCTCCATGACCAAAAGGATGCTCCACTGTGCCCCATATTCAGACTGGGAGACATAGTGTCAATGTCTGGCTTCAACTTCGAAACAATAGCCCGAGTGGTGAGTCGCCTGATCTCCACTCAACACTGACTGGCTAGATGAATTGTTCTGGTGGAGAGGCAGATTTCTACTCCATCTAGTCACAGCTGCACACGTGTTGTCTCTTTTGTTTCCCCGTGTTATATTATAACATTATGCCGTGCTTGTGTCCTGGCAGGGAGGGGCCATTGGTATTGTGGTCGACTGGACATGTAACCTGGACGTGGATGTAAAACACTGTAAACCAAAGTACAACTTCCACGGTTTGTACGGAAACCCTGCTGAGACCGACAAAGCCAGAGCTTCAGTGGGCTACAATTTCAGGTGTGTAGGTATACTTCCCTGAACTGAAACAGACTCGGGTGTTTTTACACTGCAGAAATACTTCTTATATGATGTGTGAATATATTGGGAAATACACTTATTTGCTTTCTCACTGATAGATAAGAAGATTCATACCAGCAGCAGGTTAGCTTAGCTTGGATTAGCATAAAGATCAGAACCAGGGGGGAAACAGCTGGTCTGGTTTTATGGGGTACATAAAGCCCCATAAAACTATAAAGATTTACTCTTCACTTTTTTGTAGATATTAAAGGAACAATATAAAACGTGTTGATTAGCGTGTGCTTGTAAGTGGACTTTGATACCCTTGGACACAGCTAGGCTAGCTGTTTGCGCCTGTTTTCAGTCTTTATGCTAAGCTAAGCTAATGTTTGCTGGTCTTAGCTTCATATTGACCAGACAGACACGAGAGCGGCATCGATCTCTTCATCTAACTCTCGGCATTATGTACAGGAAAGCGAATAAGTGTATTTCCCAAAATGTTGAACAATCTTTTTAATAGAGGTTTGATACTCTAACGTATTAGCAATGTCCTGCTCCAGTGTGTTCAACTAACTGTCTTGACAAATGGCAACAAAATACTGCAGATGGAAATGTCTATCACGGTGATATAACGTCAAGATATTCCAATAATTACTATTACTATTTTTTTTTCTTTTTATCCCATCGGCTTCCCTTGATCAAAAGCCAATGGGATTCTTCCTTTGGATTTTGGATTGTTCCAGAAAAGAAGCTCTGTAGCAAGTTTATAAAAAGCCAACGTTAGTTTAGTGTGAAAAGGTTGGTCTATAAACCAACTACAGCTACTTGATAGCAACCGCCTTTTATAAGACATTTAAAAGCTTCAAAATGCACAAATCCCATCCAATTATGATCAACCTTTTTATTAACAGTTCGTTAAATTCTGACGGTTTAAAGCCTCTGTGTTTTGCAGTGGTTCAAAGCTCCTTTAAATCTCATATAGATGATAGGGAATATGTGGGGAAATGCAAATATTTACCAAAGACATGGGCACGTACATTCTGTATGTAACATATTGTGATGATCCTCATGGCTGTGTGTAGGTATGCAAAGCATTTTTTGGAGAACAGTATTCAGAAGAGAACCCTTCTCAAAGTGTTTGGCATCCGGCTGGACATCATCGTGCAGTCACTGGTGAGTAACGCATCTAAACATTTCTAGTCGGATGAATTTCTGACATGAGAATTACTAAAATGCTTAATCATCTGTGCTCCGTCCCTCACAGGCCAGAAAGTTTGACATCATCCCAACACTGACCGCGATAGGCTCTGGTGTGGGCATCTTTGGAGTGGTATGTCGGAGCCTGACTGCCTGCCATCATTGATTTATTATCCGTGGAACACTTTGAACACAAACTGAAATAACTCTTGACGTTACAGGCGACCGTGGTGTGTGACCTGGTGCTGCTCTATTTGCTACCGAAAAGAGAATTTTACAAGAACATGAAATTCAAACAAACAGACACATATGTACAGGTAAGCTGTGATTGTGTAACTTCAGTTTGAACACAAGATGGCAGCAGAGAGGCCTTTAACGGAAGCAATTCTTTATCTGAACATCTTTTGTATGCATTCCAGTTCTTGTGAAGTCAGAACTAGAACCCCCCCCCCCCCCCCCCCCAGCACACAGGAGCAGCTGTGTTTATACCCATAACATCCACCGGCAGTGCAGGATCATCCACGCTTGTTCCACAGTACTATCTGATGACAGATGAAATCTTCTCCCATCCCTCCCCCTGACACAGTTGCCCCTCTTTAACTGAAACAGGCGGAACATTTCTTTGTATTTGCAGCATGACAGCGAGTTGCTTGGTTTAGAAACAAGTGACTATTACTCCCACGAAGCAAATGCAAGACAAGTCCAGGGCACTGGCCGGCCCAACGTGAGTGCACGTAGACGTCTAGACAGTAGAGTAGATTCTCCACGTATTCTATGGTGTGATGTTGAGGAGAATCCTCGTTTTTTCGTCACGAGAGAGGTCTTAAATGGCTTTCCATCCCACAGGATCCAGATTCGGAGGGATGTAGCACAGAAACAGAGTTATCGAAAGTAAGATTCATACATTTATTACAACAAACAAAATCTTGTTTGCTTTTGTTTCTGTGATGGCTGATGTTTTATTTATCCATTTCGTCCAGTAGAAGTGACCTGGGAGAAGACTTTTGAGGTGGTACTTTGAAGGAGTACTGACGCGGGACGCTACAAGATGACACGCACACACACACACACACACACACACACGCTCTAAATGGACTCTGCATTGGACATAAAAGACATTCTCGGTGTCCTCTCTTTCTTCAGCATCTTCTACCAACAACATCCTCCACTCTCTTAACAGCCAACCTGAGTGACTGTGACTCTCTCTGTTGTATGTAGAGCTTTAGTGTGACTCAGCTGTACATGTGTACCCTTTTTGTTTCTAAGGGCGTAGCTCGGTTTGCTTTTGTTTCACACTTTTGGGTGTAACGTTTACCTCCACATTGTCCGTGCTGGTTAAAAGAACACGTTGGTGCATCTGTGTGTACAGGATTCACATCCACATCTCATCCATCTCTGTCTTTTGTCAAAACAAGACACACATGACGTCACTGTCGGAGTGACTCATCCCCAGCGTGCACCTTGTGATCTGCAGTTCAATAAAAGATGCACAGTAACATTAGTATTGCTTTTTTTGTCCCCAGTATAGTCGAACAGGAACACAGGCAACATGTCGAGAGAATTCAGATGTTCTTTTTTTATTCTTTATGTCTAGGTGTACAAAAAGCATGCAAAAAATAGCTTCTTTATATATATGTATATATATATATATATATATATATTGGTACATATTTACATTGTAACAGCTGCATTCAACAGGGACGTGCCATGCTTCTGTTTGTGTACGAGCGACGCAAGGACATTCAGAGAAATACACGAGACGGCAGGCACCTTTAACTCTCTCACACACTCTCACACACACACACACACACACACGGACAGTCACATGACGCACACACACACACACGGACAGTCACATGACGCACAGCAGCCATCAGATCGTCACCGACTGATCGTCGTGTACAAACTCACTCCTTTGGATAGAATGATGATCTGACATCATGAGACATTATTCCATTCACTCACTTCCTGCGGTGTGACTACTCATTGATTGGTTTTGTTCTTTGTGTCACTACACTAAGGAAACTAAGCGAGAAAAAGCATTTAGAGTGAACAAAGCTCTGTCAAGGATGCACAATTTTATATTTGTATTTCATTTGTATCTGGACTCAGATCTGTATCTCAATGGTTGTGCTGGTTTTTTTCGAGAGAATAAAGTATGTGAAGTGTCGGGGAGTTCTCCACGAAAAGAACTTTGCAGCATTGAAAGAAAGTCAGACAGGTGACCTTTAAGTTGTGACCATTTCAGTGTATCAATACCACCTTTGGGAAAAATTCAATACAATTTGGCATGCGCAGTCAGAGTTGATACAGTGCAGATGTCATTCAAATGTAGTCACAGCTAATAAAAAGAGCCGACCAGTATGTTTACAAAAAATGAAATGTAGTCGCTAGCTGGAAAAGGGTGTGGCCTATGTAGATTGATCCGACACCTTTTGGAGCTTTCTAAATGGCCACGTGGTGATGTTATTTTTCCATCAAATGTAATAGAAATCAGTTTAAAAGCTTTGGATGAATGTTTAACACGAAGTAACCGTCTCGTCACTGCAGCTGTAGCAGCATTTTGTCACAGGCGGGAGAAAGAGTTACAGCAAAATGAAAACATAGTTTATAAAAAAAACAACAAGTAGCAATGCTGCCACATGCAGAATGATTATCAAAAGCACAGGAGACTGAGAACAGACGGATACACAGTAAACATGGTCTATTACAGGCGAACCACAGTTTTTTTCCTTGATCATAAACTACACAATGTTAAACAGCTGGCAGGTACCAGTAGTGATATAAATATATATATATATATATATGTATGTATATCACTTTAATATGTATCTGGAAGTGCAAATATTTAAATATAAGCAGTAATTTAGTTTTTTTCAACAAGGTCAACTAAAACACAGATAAAAGCAGGGGAATGCCAGGAACGCACCGACGACAGAGACGACAACAATATTGCACCGACGACAAAGACGAACGTCCACACAAACACACTAATGTAAAGCTGTGCAACGTTTTCATCAGCTTAACCGGTTCTTAAGCTGGAACCTTTTGGGTTGAAACAGCCCTCAGTGCCTCCTTTCACTGACACCATCCTCAGCAGAGAGAAGGAACAACATTACTAAATGAATGGCCCTTCATTTCAAACTGCATATACAACATTTCAGACAGGAAATCATCATCCTATACACATTACAGACTCTTACTGCACAATCACACACAAAGTTAGAAAGCTTTTGCATTCCCCGGCATGATCATTCACACAGCGGCTCCACAGCAGTGTGTGAAAGGCTTTCTCATTCACATTGTACCAATCCCTCTGTGTTCTTTGTTTGCATCCTTCACCGGAGGACACTGAGGAAAAGATTAATAGAGGAAATGCCCCCACATCCCCGTTTCTAATCAGCCACACTGTGTAACGGCTCCGAGGTGGACGGGGAGGCTGTTGGCAGCCTGGGCCTCGTCGTGACACGGCGGTTCAAGTGGCTCAAGGGCCACTCTCTCTCTCTCTCTCTCTCTCAGGGGGGAAAGGGGGGGGGGCAGGCCAGCAACAGAGCGAGGAAAGAAACAAAAATGGAGTTATGCAAACATTTATCTGAGGCAGAGCTGCCGCGGAGGCGGAAATGTTCTCATTGATTTGAGTCGGCGGAGACGAAACAGCCCACAGATTTGGCCGCCTTTTTACCACCTTGAATGGCAAACAAATGACTCAAATATATAAAAAAAAATGTATAATCATTTGTCATTCATCACCAACATGTGTGATCTCACCGGATTGGAATGCTAACAAACTAGTTATCTATAGGGACTGATTATCTACAGTATATTTTATTATGGGCTTGAGGGGCTGTAATCTAATTTAAATTCAACCCAATGTATGTTGTATAACTGTACTTCTCGTATATCTAAAAAATACAAATACTACAATCATTTTCACAATGTGCATTTGAAGTGGAATTAACGATTCCTAAATTGATGGCAAACATAAAAGAGTGAAATGTAACTATAACACCAGCCTACTTCAGACGACACATCTAGCGATCATTTAAAAAACCTTTGTTGTTCCGATGCTGAGGGAGGAAAGGACTTTTGATCGGATAACATTTTGTGATCGGGGAACAATGAATCTTAAACAGTGACAGGACTGTTGTCCTCTTCATAAGACAAAGCTCACCTTCATGACCCGCTGTGCACACCTGAACCATTGTTTGAGACGATTGAATTCCCTTTGTTTCTAATAAGTCTGCAATGGGAATACTGAAATATCAATTTGGGGCGTTAGAAAATAAAAAGACCTTTCGCTGCTCTACCTCCCTCCCCCTTTTTTGACCTCCCCTTCCCCTTCGGAGTTTTTCAATTTCTTGTGAAAGAGCACTCATTGAAGTTTATTTTGGTCAATGACATTATTCATGCCTTCAAATGTGCTTCTGCATCCAAGACTGCTGTATAATAATACATTCTCATTTGTAAAAGGAAGTATTTAAGGTACAGGCCATTGGAGTAGTTCACGGGCCTTTTTTGTGGGGGGGTTGAGTCCGTTCACACAACATTCACTTCCAAAAGCTCCAGTTTCTCACGCAATTACTTCACATCTAATCAAATGGCACAGTAAGAAATGAAAGAAACGAGACGGCTAGAGAGCAGGAATCAGCAGACAAACAAGAGCGTGAAATGACTTCAAACAGAGAAATAATTGCACATTACACAGCAGCGAAAGTCACTTTGAAATGTGCTCGAGCGTGGCAAAGTCGCTGTCCGTTCCGTGCGATGGCCCTTCGACTGCCGACTTCCTTTTTCCCTTCCTGCCAGAGAAGTTCACCCACCCGGGCCTGAGGACTGTGAAGGACTTCAGCTCCAAAAAGTAAAAGCTACCGATGGCACGGACACGAGAACAGGGCTGCGAGAACACCGACGATACCTCGAGACATCTATGTACAATGTTAATGACGTGAAAAATTAAATTTAGAAAAAGCCCCGTCGTTCACTGAGACAGTATAGTGTCATTAACATGCTGAAGTCTGTGAGGACTATTCGCTCAGTCAGGCTGGCTATGAGTGGGACAGCTGGCTATAAGCAGTCTGAAGATGAGGTCTAACTGTTCATCCATGCAGACGAGTGAAAAGAACAAATCTCAGCTTGACAGTGTTCCTCCTACATTACAGTGTAATGCCCGCTGACAAACGTGTGCGTGTGTCTGTTCTTCAGCAGAGTTCCTCTCCTTGGTTCACTGATGCCAATCACAACAGTAAGTGGTTAACAGCAGTCAACATTGTGGATCAAAGTCAGTGCCCAGAGACTCCGCGGTGGAGGAGGACGATGGAGGGGGGAGAGAAAGGATGCTCCGAGGCTAACGAAGCAAAGACGATAGCGAGCCGGAGTTCGAGCGTAAACGAAAGCGATTAAGCGGGTTTAACAACCGCCAGTCTGTCCAGTGCGTAGAACGATACGCCTGTAGCGTGTCACTGATTTGAAGGGAACGTGTGGATGAAGGGGGGAGCGCACGTGTGAAGAGAGCGCTCCCCCACAAAGCTCTGTGGAAAGACTCAAGAGGAGGGCTCGTCTTCGTGCAGGTCCTCCAGCTCTCCGTCTCTGGGTCCGTCTCCCGTGCTGCTCTTTCTGCAACAAGATAGAGAGACAGCGGTCAATATGAGCACTCCCAGATATCTGAATGATGGTACTATTAAGGCCGTGCTTCATCTCTCCAAATGCAGCAAAACCAGAGAAGCGTTTTTTTTGTCACATGACGAATGTTAAAAGACGGCATTAAATGACAGCAGCAGGGAGATGAGGGAACTTTGGGGGAGGTGACATCCGGGGGAAGGGTAAGGCTGCTCAATCACTTGTCATGATGGGAGGAGTCTAAGATGATGATGGGCGCGGCGGCTGGTAGATGTTGGACAGACTGCGCTGCACAAAGTGTTACCTGAGAGAGGGGTGCAGTTTTAAAGTGGGCCGGAAGGGCCAAGAGTCCCTGCAGCACAGTGGGAGAAAAGATGGGTGGAAAAAAAAAAAAAGGTCACAGGTGAGAGGGCAAAGGTCACCTCAGGGCAGGGGGAGGGTCAAAGGCAACACACTTCACCTCCTCAACCTGAAAATGCTACATGTATGTGTGGCTTTGAGATTAGTGTAAATTGATCAACCAACAGTTCAATAATCAATGATGATTCGTTTGTCCACTTCATACCGATATAAAGCACATATTTTAGGACTTTGACTGCTCAGACAAAAAACAAAAACTTGATTTTTAAAAGGGGCAGATAATAAAATGCTACGTGTGAGCCATATAGTTTTTTTTGTTAGTCCTCCTATTAATCAATACGGTTTATAATTCATGGTGACATGAAGATCAAGACTCGGACTGAAGGACTAAACATTCCAGTTGAGCTCAGTTTTTCCCCCTCCATTCTCCAGCAGGGGGCAGTGTTGTCTCAAACTCCCTCCACGTCCTCTAGAAACAACCTTCACCTTAGACGGCAGCTCTCTGACTGCCGACAGTGCAACAGGGGAAACCTCGGCCTAGATAGAGGAGCAATCATCTAACAGAACCCCTCTCAACGCGACATTAGAGCCTCCCCAGTCACCACGACAAAGTCTGCCGGACACGTAACACAGATCACTGTCCCAACGGCACCCGCTGTACAGCAGGGCACAGCTATAGATGCTCCAGCTTGGCCCTTGGCTGTACTGTTCACGTTGGATTTGCACGACGGGTCAAGACGTTTGCCCGTTGTTTTCCCCCGGTGATGCGTTCAATCAGTGTTACAGAAAATTCAAGGTCAGCCAGAGGCACCGGTAGATCTCTATTAATCTCTGTCACTCTGAATCCCTCTACCCATGAAAGCTGGATGCAACACACAAAAGAAACACTTATAAAAGCTGGAAGCTTCGCTGCTGACAATGAAAGAATGAATTATGGTGCTATGGCAACGCAAAGCAGCTGCTGCTGCTGCGGGGCTGAATGTTAGTTAACCTGATACAGCAGAAAAGAAGAGACAGGTGTGAAGTCTGTGTCAGAGTCTCAAGCAATCTCAGGGTTGTATTTTGCTTTATTTTCCCGGATGAGATATACAGGTATTACGTGCTCGAGGGATGTCTGGACGTGGATGACCGTCAGGACGGAGCGCGCTTACATGAGCAGGCTGCCAGGCGCAGACATGGACCTCTCCTCTCTCCTGCTCGGACACTCGAAGGGGTTGCTGAAGGAGCGCTTCCTCAGCATGGCTCTCACCAAGATCTGAAACATTCACAAGCACAGGACAGTTGCGACGACGTGCAAAAGCTCCGCTGTGGTCCTGCACGGAGGACAGAGCAGAGTAGATTCAGTGGGAGCAAACGTTACGTTTATAACGTATATACAAAATAAAAACTTTTCAGGATTCCCTACATCTGATAGATCAATACTTAATACATCCTATATTGACAATGTTTGTTATTGCACTTTTGCATGGCTGGTATATTTTGATGGTAAACTCATTCATGCTAATGTTAATATCTTGCTAACTTCATATAAGTCCAGTATAGAAGTATAAGTATAAGTATAAGTATAGAAGCCATCATTGGGGTTGTGAGAATGTTCTAACCTCTTCGTTGGCTTGTTAACAGTCAATCTATAGTGTGCTATAGATCCAGGGATCGATGGCATTAATATTTCAAATGTGCCCTTTAATAGGCGCTGCTATGCTGTGCGTGCCTGTATATGCGACTATGTGAGCTTGTTTCCAAATCGGTGCCACATTGGAGCATTTATGGAGCCGGATGATGTAGAATCTGGATTTCCCCAATTCAGGGAAGTTGTTTCCTTGCAGTGGGCGTTGGGGTTTATGTGAATGAAAGGGTTTTAACCTCACTGTGATAAAGGAATACACACCTTTACAACTGGGGCATCAACTTGTTTTTTTCTGGTTCAGAGTTGAACACTGTTAAGAGGCAGCCTTGTCCTTGCGACCAAGGCTGCCTTCTAAAAAGTAAAATCACTATGTTGCAGTGTTTTGTCACCATCATGGTTAACAGAGGACTGCAATTGTTAGGGAGCAGCCTCTCTTCACCTCTCTTGGAAATCATGAGCAAAGACACATCGCCGTACACAAAAAGCACCCGGCGAATGGAGGACGCTCAGGGTTCCTTACCACGGCAGAGAGGCTGGGAACAAACTTGACGGAGTTCTTGATTTCCTCCTCTGTCACCTCCACCACAGAGCAGTGCTCCTCCTCCAGAGGCAAGGGCTTCGTGCCTCCCTGGGTCACCCACTGGTCCATCTAAACACACACACACACACACACACACACACACACACACACACACACACACACACACACACACACACACACACACACACACACACACACACACACACACACACACACACACACACACACACACACACACACACACACACACACACACACACACACACACACGTCTATAATATACTGTATCTAGGATTCTGTATCTAGGATTCTAGGATGACGTTTGCAACATCTTTACAGGAAGTCTGGCTCTCCGCTCTGAGTCCATTGTCACATGTTTAAAATATTCCAAAGGGCGACTGCACAGCATGCATATTTCACACTATTATTGATTTATACATGAGCATTTTCTGCCAACCAGCCATCTGCTTTGATTTATGTTGTTGAGCTACTAAAACCCAACTGTAAAGATTTAAAAGTAGCTGGAGACACATAATCTATCACGGTGACCAACAAGCCAGAGTTTATTTTTTTCAAACTTTTTCTATAATTTTTCTCTAAAATATTTTTCTAGAAACGTCTTTTTCAGCGAGTTTTTCAAGAGTAGAAAATGCATTTGCTGGGAACTATTCTCCATCCTGGCCTTGGTGCTCATGTGATCATTAACAACAGAAAGACACCGTTTCTGGGATTGACGCGAGACAAACTAGTTTCTATAACCATAGTAATGAACAAACATGTCTCTCAGTGTTATGTAGTGCTGCAGAGATGCCACATTTTTGTAGGCCAACCAGGAAGTTAGCATTGCACCGGTTCCCTTGACAAAAATACAATGGGATTTTTCCATTGTATTTTGTATTATTAGAGAAAATAAACAAATGTTTATGATACTTGCACGTTTTGTTCAGCAAGATAATCTTCACAAATGGATACCACTTCTATGATTTTTAAGGAGCAAATTAAATCGGCAGCCGCAAAAAGCTAATGCTAGGCTATAAGCTAATGCTAGTCTATGAACTAACTCGACCATGGAGGACTAGTGTTCTTGTGATGACGTCTCATTTAGCCACTTGTTAGGAAAGCACCTTATTTAAGACACGAAAAAGCAAGAAAATTCACGATAGGGATATTTACTGACTTTTAAGTTCTAGAACAAAATGTTGAAATGTCTTAAGCTCGTCTTCACCACTGACTTTATTTCAGGTATCTAACCAAAATCCCATTCAAAAACCCATTCCACTTTAAGACGAGGGAACCGGAAGTGTAAAACTCATTCCTGCAGCACTCTATGGCTCATTGGTGTGTTTATACTAGTAGGATCAGTTCTTTGTTGTTTTTGGTCTTTTGATAGGTTGACAATACGAAACACATCTCCAGACGTATCCCTTAAAATAGCAGCAGACATCCTGACGCATTCAAGTGCTCGTTGGGAAGCTTTGACATACAGAACTTCCAAGATGACAAAAAAGGTACACGCTAGTAATTCAAACTCTATTTTCTATGTAAGTAAATGCACCGTGTAGCACAGGGGCTAAAACATGTTTAGCTTTAAATTAAATTAAAATGTAATGTTAGCAAATTAAATTGTTACCAAAAAACTTCTCTTTATTTCTTTCTTTAACATTAAAGGGTAATAAGCTGCATTTTGTAACTTTTGTCAAGAGAAGTGCTTGTGTATGCACAAGGTTATGCATGATGCCTAAATATCTCTCGTTCCATAAACACAGAGTCTCTGGTGAGAAAATGACTCACTGACGCATGATTAAATTGTGTCATGGAAACACCATGGGGAGTGGGGACCTGTCATGGCTGGTCCTGGACCTCCCCCTGTATCACTGACTCAGTGTTAACGCAGTCCTCCACAGGGACAAAAGGGTTTCATCATGCCGACTTAATTCTAGTGTAAATACCACAGTGAGGTCAGAGTCTTTTGAGCCAATCACAGGAGATTGTGTGTGTGTCTGAACATTAACAATGACATCCTCGCTGTGGTTGTGCTCAAGGTAGCTGCCCGTCAACCTGAACAAACCTCTGCGTAGTTACCTTGATCTCAGGGATGGTGATCCTGGTGTCTGGGTTCTTGTCCAGCATCCGCAAGACCAGGGTCCGCAGCTCTTCACTGATCTTTGGCCTGCACAAAACACAGAACAGAGACTTGAGAATGTAGTTGTTGATGGAGAAAACAATTGGCTTTTGAAGTAACTTAAAACAATTCATAGCAGCGATTCTCAACCAGGGACAACCATAGTTTAGAGATACGTAGGAAGATTGTGCAGTAGCTCCAGCTGCTCAACTAATTTGAAAAAATTGTAAATATGTCCTCATATTAATTCAGCTGCAACATCTGAACAGTTGAGAGTGTGGAAAATAGAAAATAGTTAGCAAGCACACAGAGAGTTTAGCAACAGAACAGTTAGCTAAAGGTACTGCAAAAACTGTTGAAATAATTCGCTAAAAGTAATGGATAAACTGTTGAAATGGTTAGCTAAAAGAAATGGATAAACTGTTGAAATGGTTAGCTAAAAGTAATGGATAAACTGTTGAAATGGTTAGCTAAAAGAAATGGATAAACTGTTGAAATGGTTAGCTAAAAGTAATGGATAAACTGTTGAAATGGTTAGCTAAAAGTAATGGATAAACTGTTGAAATGGTTAGCTAAAAGTAACGGATAAACAGTTGAAATGGTTAGCTAAAAGAAATGGACAAACTGTTGAAATGGTTAGCTAAAAGTAGAAATGATTAGCTAAAAGTAATGGATAAACAGTTTAAATGATTAGCTAAAAGTAATGGATAAACTGTTGAAATGGTTAGCTAAAAGTAACGGATAAACAGTTGAAATGGTTAGCTAAAAGTAGAAATGGTTAGCTAAAAGTAACGGATAAACAGTTTAAATGGTTAGCTAAAAGTAATGGATAAACAGTTTAAATGATTAGCTAAAAGTAATGGATAAACTGTTGAAACGGTTAGCTAAAAGTAACGGATAAACAGTTGAAATGGTTAGCTAAAAGTAGAAATGGTTAGCTAAAAGTAACGGATAAACAGTTTAAATGGTTAGCTAAAAGTAACGGATAAACAGTTGAAATGGTTAGCTAAAAGAAATGGACAAACTGTTGAAATGGTTAGCTAAAAGTAGAAATGGTTAGCTAAAAGTAACGGATAAACAGTTTAAATGGTTAGCTAAAAGTAATGGATAAACAGTTTAAATGATTAGCTAAAAGTAATGGATAAACTGTTGAAATGGTTAGCTAAAAGGATAATGGATAAATAAAGAAATACAAGTAAATGGTTAAAAAAAGGTGGATGTCATTGAGGGGGTTCTTAAGATCTGACAGGGCTGTGGGGATTCAGTAAAAACAGGTTGGGATCACTGGTTTATGGGCCTTTTTGTCCTGCTAGGACTTAAAGAGCTACAAATGCAATTTGAAGTCAGTTCAAACAGTGACCTAAAACCTGTGGATCACCAATAACTGAGTTTACCATGTTTATGAAGACGCACTTTCCCTGACACTGATAAAATAACATTAGCGTGTATGATAGGAATAGAGGTCATTAGTGTCTGACTAAAATAGATTTATGTGAGCTCAATGCACTACACCTACAGTATAATGGCCCTCAGCGCTGTCGACAAGGTGCTGCTTACTCTCACAGATCGGTACAGTGTGGAGATGAATCCATTAGGCGATGTGATACTCTGTAGGGGAAAGTTCGTCCATTAAGCATCGCCCTCTTCTTGAACAGTCTTGGAGTCTCTTAAGCCCACTGGGGGAAGACACTTATCACTGACAATATGATACCCTGTCCTTACACACACTCCAACTGCCACTCATAGCCCTTTCACCAGTGCTGTGTTTACACTTCACCAGTGCTTTCCCTCAGTCCATCACCACTGCCAGACTTCCTGTTTTCCTATCTTTATTTGTCTCCGTCTATTCTAGCGTTATTCACTCAAAAAACAACTTCCATGTTGACCTTTCAGGCAAAGTGAAGATAGAGGATGCAACACAAATTTGCTTTTTCCTTGCTTGTTTTGATCATATAAAGGGGACATTTACTGTGTGTCATACTGGCTGCTGTGCCAAGCTATTCATGTTTTTGCAGATGCAATTTGAAACTGAAAGAAAAGAGGAAGATGGCTTTGCGACTGAGATGCAGTTGAGAAGATAGCAAACGGGCGAAGGCGATGATTACAGCTGTGGACTGGAGGTGGCTGAGACATCGCTGCTGTCTCTTTTAATAAAGTGGAGGAGAGGCAAAGACGCAGGGGATGGACTTACGTTTCTGGGAAATCCACAAGCCTGGTCCTTATCTTGTTGTGCAGAGCCAATATGTACTCGTCAATAAATGGGCACTGCAGGTGGAGGAGAGGAAAGACAAGTGAGAAAAACAAGGAAGTATTAGTGCCAGGGATAATATGTACCCCAAAAGACAACTAAGACAAATAACAGCACGAATCAGCTCCGAGCATTACTAAAATAAATGAGACAGCTAGACTAGACGGCTGTTCATCAAACATAAAAAAAATAGATAGTGTTCCTGTTGCCCAGCCTTTGATGCTACCTTTAGTGGACCAGATGAAAGAAGAAAAAGAAAATGTGCAGACTTGCCTTGCCAAAGACGAAACAGTAGAGAGTGACCCCCATGGCCCACACGTCCAGCGCCTTTAAGAAAGTGCCAGCAGTGACATTAATTGCAACATGATGGCAAACAGACTGAAAAACATACATCTAGAGATTAAAACACCTCGTTGCACAAACTAACAGGTCGACCTAAATCAATGCAGATTGCCTACAGTGATTTATGGGACAATTTAAGGTTGTTGTTTTAATATTTTGGGGGGGGGGGGGGGGGGTCTACCGTCAAGATACCTTGTAAATGGATGCGCGTGATCAGGTAACAGATGCACTGCAGCGATCCATCACGCTCTCCCTGGATGAATAGCTCTCCTAGGAATCCATTTATGTTCCTAGATATGAAATTATAAAACTAGCCCTCTGAGCCTGCGTTATCTATCATAATGCCACAGACATTTTGCTGTGAGACGAGGTGCTGCGTGACTGGCATGTTCTGATGGCCTGATGGACTACTGGGACTGACAACCTGGGTTGAAGTGGCATAATAGTGTCAGATATTCGATATTTTGCTGTTGATTTACACCACAAAAAAAACCCAAAATCACACATTTTGGTGCATAATGGACACAAAGGCTCTCTGGAGCATGGCATGGACAAATCGATATCAGGAAGAATGCGAGACTAATAGGACTGCATAGATTTCCACAGGCACTTGAACCGCTCCAACATCCTTTCTGTCTGCAATCAAAGATTCTATTCTGGTAATTTTGCAAAGAAATTCGTTGTAGAGGCAGGTGGAAATCAAAGCAATCATGGCGGGTAATCCTTGACAAACGCGACTGATCGTCACTTGACTGTAAAAGTAGGAACCGTATAATGATGTGAAACATTCCCGAATCAATACGAGGTGTGTAAAGCCGATGGCCTTATTCCATGTCTTGACTCCGGTAATGGTTTTGTGCTCAGCTGCTTCACTGGCTTCCTCGTTATTTATACCAGCTAACCCACACAGGGGAAAAGACTGACAATGACAATTTGCTCCATGGATTAGCAGGCCGGCAAAGGTCTGAAAGCTCATCTTGGTTTTATTGGTTCTCATTTTCCAATCATGAGGTCTCCGGCTTAGACCGACACCAGCAGCTGCTGTAATCACAGGTCTTCAGACCCGGGCTCGCTCACCGGATGGAGTCAACTCACTTTTCCGCTGAAGCTCTTCCGCGCGTCTGAAAGGGTCTCTGGTGCCATGAATGCAGGAGTGCCCGCAGTGCTGGACAGCATGGCGTCGTTGCCCTCAAACTGGTTGCTGACCCCAAAGTCCGCTATCTTCACATGGCCGTCGTCCCCCAGCAGCAAATTGGAGGGCTTAATGTCCCGGTGGACAATCTTCTGGTAGTGCACTGAGGGTAAGAGGAAGTAAACAGTCAGACCTTTAGAACTACAGACAAACAGCATCCAGATGATTTTATTTTTTCCTGGACCTTTAACAGCAGAGGGGATAAAAAAAACTACATTTTGTAGCTGAAAATCACTACAATCTGGCCATCAGTTGTAAAGATATCTTGCAAGAAATCAGTTTGGACCAATCACCATCTGACTGACCGCTATCTATCTAGTGTCCTCATATTTAACGTGTTCAATATGGACATACACACTACAAAATCATTGAGTGTGATTCACGCTTGTATATAATGCAGAAATGAGCGTGTGATTTGCGTTTTTGGATTATGCCAGTTCATAAACTGTTGCTTCAACCAAAAGGAATGATGCGAATACTGTGAACCTAAGCTCAGCTTAGACAGAAAGTGTTAAGGCTTCGAGATGTACTCAACAGCTATCTGGAGCTAAGCCCTGGACACTTCCCTGACTGGATAAGTGGGGCCCACTTGTCTGAAGGAGGTCTTATTAAAACATGAGGCACTTGACTTATTAAAAGCCGAGATAATTAAAAGTCGTCAGCAGCACTAATAATACTTAAATTAGAAACACACAACGTCAATGACCTCCTGTCTGGCAAATGAGCTCAAATTTAAGCTCATTTAGGTTTTAGAAGACATGCTGCACTTATTAGAGACATTGCCTACTTTGGGGGTTTATTAAGGAGCCTTTAAGTGTTCAACTAAATTAATAAAGCAATTTAAAAATAATAGTCAATGAATACATTGTGAATATATATATATAAGAATTTAAGAAATTGTTAAAACTCAGCTCATTACTATAAAGTATGAAAACTCATAAAATAACATTTCATGAGTTGAGTTTTAATGATGACTTCATTATTTCATAAATTGTTGGTTAATACATTTACATTCATATGATGCTATGGTTTGTGGTTAGGAAATTCATTCTTACTGTAAAACATTACTTCTATACACTCTAATCCACAGGTTGTGTTTTTTAAGAGGGTCGGCAAAAAAAAGCTAAGTGGCAGGAAATAGCTTTTCATCTGGAACCTTAGCTGAGCCTCAACTGAGACCAATGACTCACGAGGTGTAAGCACTCAAAAACCGCCGTGTGCAAAAACTAAAAGCGTATACTCTGCTTTTACATGTAATTTAGTTTTGGAAAAAAACTCTTCTGATTCTCTGTAGCCTTGTTTTTAAGGTGGACCAGCTCAGAGAGAGGCAGCATTGACCCCTAATCATTAGGCCCATAGCCAGGTGGAATGGATCTACAGCAAATGAGGACACAGCTTTCACTGAGCAGAGGCTCGATACTGATGAGGTGGACGGCAGAAATGTGCAGCCGGACCCCGGGGGCATGGGAACAGAGGGTCAAGAACATGTTGTTCCATTAGATTAGAGAATGCAACCACGTCATTTATGTTTTTAAGAGTAGTGAGAGATCATGCCGTTGGAGAGACACAGTGCCCCAAATGTTCCTGCTTTTATACTTTGAGTTTGATAATGGGTATGATAAAGAGGGATATATTTAGAAATGGAATACCCAATGCTATCCTGGCCGCTAGGAACAAAAACTGCATGTAGCCTTTTAGGTGTGAGTGGGGAACCGGGGAATTCATAGCTACAAATGCATAAATTAGTGTCTGTTAAACGCTTCACAGATGTGTTTCAAAGACTCAAAGACAGGCCTTGTTCGGCATGAGATACTTACGGTACTCTATGCCGAGGATGATGTCTCTGAAGTATAACCTCGCCTGCTCTTCTGTCAAAGGATTGTCTGTGGGCACTTCCATCACTGGACTGCAAAAGGCACGCACCGGAGAAAACAAACACACAGACAGCGAGGCAGACAAATCCATTACGTGTGTCAGCTGTTCTGTCATTTGCATGGGAATTTAAATTCCATATGTAAAGACATTCAAATACAGATATGCATCTGAGACATCCTGATCAAACATCACTGATACTCAAATACTGTGATACAGACAATCTTTATCTTCTTTGTATAGATCCCAAAACCAACAGCACCCAAAAACAACTTGTTATATGTTTGGATGAGTGAACAGGACTCCCTGTTCTATACGGTTACAGCTTTCTTCATCTCCATCAATATTATTATTCTGTGACGCTGTGCAGCAGTTCCCTGGTTCGATTGTGATTAAAAGTGGTGTAACACCAATAGAGTTCAGGGCTGCCAATTAATGATTATTTCCATCACAGATTAATCATTTGGTTGTCTTTTTGGTTTAGAATTTGAACTCCACACCCTATTTAGCGTAAATATCTGTAATACACGTTAAGTGTATATTAATAAAACTCCTATGTAGAAAATTTATATTATCCAATAATATTAAACTCTGTATTATTTACGTGTTAGTGGTTGCGTCACAAACATAAAAAGGACGATCACAGAGAATTTTAACTAGATATATCGAAACAATTCTAAATTTCACTTAATGTTTCATTACAAAGTATTGAATTGTAGTTTGTTTTCTTTCTTACGTTTTTGGAAAAACTAAATACTTGATGAACTATACGATATATTTTAGCGGATCACAATTTGCCATTTTAAAAGTGTTACAGAAAATGTTATAAAATTCATGAATTGATTGTTTATACAGTGAGTATAAATGCTAAATAGCAGGGGATACAATGGAGTGTTGTAACTTTTCAATTCATTAACTAATCCTTTCCTCAGCACAATGTCTTAAGAAATAAAAATGCCCATAACAATATCCCAGATCGCCAGGTAACGTCTTCAAATTGCTTGTTTCATCCAACCGATCCAAAACATGAGAGCAAAAGCTCTCATTATGAAGAAATCAATAAATAGTACAAAATGTATACATAACTAATCTATGCAAATATGTGAAATGATACCAGCTACCCCCTCCCACCTCCATTCGCTAACAAAAAGTTGCAGATCATCAGAATTCGCTGATTTTCTATTTAATTTTTTTTGTGTGCGAAGGAACAGCTCGTGCATCAGGACGTGAATCACGTACACGGACTACCGGCACCAGTAATAACCGTGAAAACCAAAGAACGTTATGATTCCTTTTGAAGCCGGGGACGGAACAAACCCCTGCACTGTGTCAGCTCGGAGCGATGAGGGAGAACACTGCGGAGATGGATGCAGGGACGGAGTGAGGAAGAAATTGAGGAGGTGAAGGTAGAGGAGGATGAGCTTTAAAATAATAAAGAAAAAATTACAAAAGGACATGTTCTCTACTCACCCCTTAGGCATCAGATCAAACACTGTCAGAAAAAGGCAATAAGAAGGGACACGTAAGACCACACAATGTATTTGTTCATTCATTCAGCTGGGATTGACACCTCAGCAGCACATTATTATCATGAACATAGCAGCACTACGAGCATGAAGAGTTTGACGTTTCACACTAATACAGGCTGTGACCTGGCACTGTGACCTGGCACCGCTGATGGAAGATTTTTTTCTTTTTTGCATAATGTGTGAGCCCTGAGGTGTTGTGGAAGGAAAACTGAGATGATCTGAATTATGAATAAGTCATATGAACACTTATTGGTGGCATATGTGCCGAGTGCCAAAGGCTGAGAGAGAGGGTGAAAATAGGGCGGAAGATTTGGACAAAGAAAATATGTTCTGCATACCCATGTGAAGGTTGTCCTCCGCTGGATCATCCAGCACCTGCAACATTAACATTGGCATGAGTGAAGACTTTCCACTTGAAAATGTAAAAAACAACATGTGCCAATTCTTGTCGGTATCAGTTAAGAAGCTGACAGTAAGTGAGTCTGATCTTGCTTATCAAGGACTGAGCAGAGTTATAGGAAGGCGTCGTGATGATAGCGGCCTTGATACGTTTGAAAATGACCTTTTGGGCTTTTCTTTGTTCTCATATGTAAGCTGCTTGTAATTCTCAACAGTCAGGACATTGGTGAGAGCTGTAATTTAAAACACCGGCATTAGGGGGGGTTGTGCAAATTCACAACTCTGCAGTTGGCCGGTTTTGCCCTGGGGCCAAAGTGAGCTTTTGGGCCCTTTTTAGCCCCCAATTCATCTGGCTCTCTGTTCAGTGTGCCATTAAAACTGAAGGACACTTCATGGCTTTAAAACTAGATCTTGACACAAAAACCCTCCTAAAGACAGAGGAGCTAGCCCCGAGCTGCTAGCTTGAGGCTACATTAGCCACTACCAGCATAACCATGAATGTATAAAGTCTGTTTAGAGGTCTCAGGGAGTACTACTGTGAAAAAAGGTTGTACAGAGTGTGCAGTTTAATGAATTAATGAATACATTACTACAAGTTTGAAAATGATAAAAAAAATGATTTCGATAAACAGATTCTACATTCATATGCAGAATCTGTAGTCGACGGAACAACATGTCGGTATCTGAAACTTTCGTGCTTCCGTTTGTAGTCTGAGTAGTATTGACCAATCACGTTGAAGCAGTTTTTGGTTGAATGCAGGTGAACAGTCCGTGTGGTAAGTAAAACAATCAGAACGCATTTGCCAAAATGCAATCTCTGAACCCGATCATCATCTGATGATGATTTATTACTTTTTATTGGTTTAGCTTGTAAACTCGCTACTTTTAAAACAATCCGGTCTCGCAACTACATTTTACAACTTTTAGGACCTAATGATTTACATAAGGGCTACTTTATTGTTCGTACTGGGATGTTGATTCACCTAAAAAAATGATCTGCTGATTAACAGGCATCTCTTTCCAAGGCTGCTGTTCACAGCTCCCACAAAACCCAGGGACACAGTCCATCTGGAGCCTTGCCTTAAACGCAACCTATTATATATATATATAGTATATACAGTATACACAGTGTATATATATACATATATATTCCTGGTGAATTTAAAGGACCACAGTGAAGATAAACATCTGCTAAGGACACAGAGTAGCGGGAAAACCAGGACAGGATATCTCCTCTGAAGCAAGAGGAAGACTGTTTACTCACGTCCGTTTCAACGTGGCCATGAAACATTTAACAGCTGAATACTTGTTCATACTGTCTCATAGAGTAAGACATACAACTGTTCTTTTTGCACCATTGTTTCTCTAAAAGCGCAAAAAGCTATTAACGGTAAATCAGCTGTTGAGTGCAAAGTGCAAACCGTTAGTAGGCTCGTAGTTGTTGGAGCTGTTCTAATGACTAATGCAGTTCCTAAGATGCATTAAAAGGGTTTCTTGATTTGTGGGAAATTACATACTTGGCACTTTTAAAGTGTCTACTCTCAAAACAACGGCATGCCTTGGCGAGTATGGTGGTCGATCTCTTCCCAACGCTCTGTGACAAAGGACCATGTCACTGTCATCAGATTTAATCTGTCGGCGTGGGCTTTCATGTTTCAAAAGTATATTCTTCATAAGACGGACCGGAATGCAGCCTCACAGGAATCAGTTTGGAAACCCATAATGAATGTGAGCCTGACCCAAGCACAGCCCATTCAAATGGATGAACAGAGAGAGATGGAGCAGGTTTTTCCCATTGCCCACTTACATATGCCCATTATGAGAGTGGGGGCGGACAAAGGAGAGAAAAGATGAGGGTGTGTGTGTGTGTGTGTGTGTGTGTGTGTGTGTGTGTGTGTGTGTGTGTGTGTGAGAGAGTGTGTGTGTGTGTGTGTGTGTGTCCTCACTGCTGGAGTGAGCACACGGGAGCAGTGCTCAGCTTTTACTTGAAAACTCTGTCACTCTCTCAACGCAAGAGCGAGCCAGACAGTTCTCCTACCGACTGGCTCCCTGAGGTAGACTCCCGACAATGACGGTGATGCCCGCCGCCCCCCCCACCCCCCCCGCCATCTGCCCAAGATGAAAAAAAAACACTCAGATGATATCGCAAGGGAGCGCAGGGCATCTTGAGTCACGTCTCGAAAATCAGCCGCCTCTGTAGAAAGTCTATCCATCATCAAAATTCCCCAGCTCGACCCAAGTTTGAGAGCGTTGGCTGTTGTCGATCTAACAAAAGCGGAAGATTTGTTTTCCCCCCCAGAATATGTCGCCTAAACATCATGAAAGGTCCAGTGATAGAAGTGTGATGGATGTGCTGGAGGGTTAATCTCTTTTCTCCCACCTGTTTCCTTGCAGCACAGGGTTTATCCACCTTTTTTGGTCTAATAGAAACTGACATGACATAAATACAAAGCGGAAGTCAGGGAACACAGCAAGAAAGGTTATCTGAAGAAACAGTGGTAAAGGTTAATCCTGACCACATTGGATTTAAGCCTGTTGTGGATGTCCACATGCTGTTATCAGACAAATTATTATGAAATGGCACATTTCCTCATCGCAAGATGACATTTCTTATTCAACTCCTAATTTTAAAGAAACGGAAGGGACAGGTATGTGGTCTTTGGCCGGTGGACCCTATATCTCTACCGTCTCCCAATCTTCTGTCCCATCAACAACTTCAATTGATAGCATATGAGCAAATGCACTGATAGCCTATTTAACTGAGGAGGAGTGCTGCTGCGTGTCACTGTGTGTTACAAGCAGAGTGTAAGCACATCTTACTATCCGAATAGTGCAACCTTTAAATAGCAGGACAATACTGCACCATTGACTTTAGAGCAGGCTTTGGATGGTCAATGACGCATCACGATGTCATCCCTAGCGCTCCGCTGGTACAGTAGCATGTCTAAAAACAGCTTAGGGCTTATTCTTATCCTGGTCCAAAAATGCTTATTCAAAGAACCCTGAATGAGCTCTTATCAAGTCAAAATTGACAGATTAATAAAAAATAGGCAACACAAGCAAGAAAACATTACCATATCTAATTAATTAATATATAATAATATTCCCAGCATTAATGGGCCGTTGAAGGACCAGTGTGTAGCATTTTGGGGGAACTATTAGCTCAAAAAGGAATATAATATTCATAATTATGGTTTCATTAGTGTATTATCACCTGAAACTACGAATAGTTGTGTTTTAATTAAGTTAGAATGAGCCCTTCATATATACCTAAGGAGCAGGTTCTCTTCCACAGAGGGGCTGCCATGTTTCTACAGCAGCCTCCAAGGGACAAAGCAAACACTGGCTATAGGCAGAGCCTTTTGCGCTTTTATATTGAAGCGGCAGCATACACTTGCTGGTTGAAGGATCTTCTTCATGCTTAATTAAAAAGGGAGGGGTATTCATCTTTTTGCTATCTGCAACCTTAGTGCTCGATGCCACTAAATCCTACACACTGGTACTTCAAGTCTAGTATCAATAAGACTAATTCATTGGTTGGCGTCTGGCAGCAACCATTTACTGTTTCATGTTTAACATAAAAACCAGGGCTCAGAGAATAGAGATGCTCTCACCTCCACCAGCTTGACAATGTTGAGATGGTCCAGTTTTTTAAGGATGGCAATCTCTTGGTAGACTCTCTCCAGGGGTCCTAAGATTTTGGGCTGCTCTCCTTGGGCCGCCTTGGGTCCCCTCGGGGGTGGGCGACCTGCAGACCGCCACACAAATCACACATGCAACTTTGATTCACTTTTTTAAATGAAATGAAATGTATTATAGTGATCATATACATTGTACATACACATGAAATGTAACCTCTGCATTTAGCCCATCCCTAGCTTATTGGGAGCAGTGGGCTGCTGAAAAGCGCCCGGGGAGCAGTTAGGGGTTCAGTGTCTTGCTCAGGGACACTTTGGCACAGGACCCTCTCTAGCCAATGAGCCACGGCCGCCCTCCTTGATTGGAGCAATCATTAAACATGATGATCTAAACATCTGGCAGGGTGTTTGTGAGTATTATGGTTGTGGTTTGCTTGTGTGATGTGTAATCATTGTGGGTATTTGGTATCAGCGGATCTATACATATTTAACTAGTAACCCCTCGAGAAGTTTAGGAAATGTGTTTGTTCTTTGCCTTATGTGAAACCTGTTCCCTTTGACACGATGAATGATTTAACTTGTTAAGAGCTCTGTTAGTTGTCTCATGCTGCATTAAAAGATCACATGTCAATGTGCTTTTGTAGCTGCCAAATGCTGTCGTTAACTGACATTCAACCCAACATGACACACACACACACACCTTCAGTGTTTGTAACTGAGATTAGGTAACTTCCTTGTTCACGTCCTTTGTAAACACTCGTACAGACACAGTGTCTGTTGAGGAGAATAGAAGAAGGACTTACGTGGGAAACCACACTGCTTCATTAACTTCTTCTTGGACACCAACTTCATGGCCTAGGAAAGAGGAACACGAGTTTAATCACAGCGTGTTCACATGCAGCTCGTATCAACAGTGAAGAGAAGCCGTGCACCAAGCAACGATTAATAACAGAAAAGAAAAGAAAACTAGGAGCTGAAAGCAGGTATACCAAAGAATAAAATAAAATGTTTAGTGTTCTCACATGTGCCTTCATGAAAGCCAGAAACACAAACGTCTTAAAGTCAATGGATGAATATCTGTGTTATTATGCTTTTTTTATTTTTTAAAAGGTCAGGAGTAAAGGCCTGAGTCAACTAAATCTCTCATGGAAAAGAGCATGAATCAGTTTATAAAGTACAGCTGTGTGTGTGTGCGTGTGTGCGTGCGTGTATATGTGTGTGTGTGTGTGTGTGCGTGTGTGTGTCGTTACCAGGAATTGGCTATGCTAAAGAGGAAGCAGTTTCTTTTTAAGACAGAAACCAGGTTTGGCAAGAATCCTTGGCTGTACACAGTTTCTATTGTGTGTGTGTGTGTGTGTGTGTGTGTGTGTGTGTGTGTGTGTGTGTGTGTGTGTGTGTGTGTGTGTGTGTGTGTGTGTGTGTGTGTGTGTGTAGACTTGTGGGAGGTTGGTAAATGATTCAGCCACAGTGATCAAGCAGTTAAAAATATTATATGCAGAGAGCAATATTCAGAATTATTGCAGCCATTTCGGTTGTAACGTTCATGTCGCTATACTCAGACAATTACATTATTCACACCAGAGTTCATTACAGAATCTGGCATTGATGGTGAAGCTCCAGTAAATAGCCGTCATCGTAAAAGCTAAAATTCTGACTGTGGGTAGGAGGTGTGTCATTGCAGTTTTAATCACAGTAAATGCATTTCACCAAACGACGGGAATGACTTCATTTTGCTTTTAAACAAAGTATGGCAATAACTGTGGAAAACACAATATAAGAGGTTATGTGAGTTCAGTTGTGCTAAGGAGGTATTGGTGAGTGGTATGTGGTGATGATCAAAGGCAGCCAAAAGTATGACAGCAGGACCTTTATTTTGTAGGAGGTGTCATATAAAAAGGTTTAAGAATGATGTCAGTCCCCATGTTGTTCCCTCACGGTGCCATTTCTGAATTATTCAGCACTCAAATCTGTAGACAAACAAGTCCTCTGAGTAAAAAAGACTTCCGCGCTGCGCCTTAAGTTTGCTCAGAGATGAAAATCAAGAATGTTACACCCAAAAAATTGTAGTTTGTGAGCTAACCTTTTCTTTCCTAGTGTTGACATTAGGGCGTGATTAACCTCCTCTGGTCACTTAGCTTATGCTAATTAGAGCAAACAAAGCTCATCCATGTGGGAATGGCGGACTCTGCCACTAACAATGAAAACTACCCTGACCATAATAGCATAACAAAATAATATGATTATAACTTTAAAGCCCTTAAGATTTCAGTTTATACAACAATGGGCTTCATTGATTCATATTACCACCATTATTATTATTTTGAAAGTGAAAGCAATTTACTGATCTGTTAGTCCACAAAGTAAATCATCGCCTCGCGGTTGTACGCCTCCGCCAACCAGTCAAGATGCAGTTTACATCTATGACTGTCCAAAATGTCACCACTTCCTCATTTTATCTTATCAGACATTTGCAGGAAATTGTCATGATTAACTCAAACGTGATGTAAGGTCACAGTGACCTTTGACCACCAAAATCTAAACAGTTCATCCATGAATCCTGCCAATAACTAGGACGCCACAACAAACACATGCAGGATTCAAAGAACTTTAGTATTCTGTTGATACGTTGGACAATAAAACTTCCATACCTACATGGAAGAGATAAGAAAGATAAGTCTTCAAATTATTCAATCCAATGGCATTATCATTCATCCTAAAAAGGTGCACATAGCTCTCAACATGGCAGCGGCTAGAGGCTAACATTGCTAACAGCGCAAACAACGGCAACCGTGTTGACAGAACTAGCAGAGTTCAACTGGGGGGGAACCGGAGGGTCGGAGCTACGCTCTCGCGGCGGCGCTACGCTCTCGCGGCGGCACAGTCCTTATCAGCTGTAACTGCCATATTAGCGCAGTGCAGAGCAGCGGCTATAAGCTAGCCAATGGAATCAAATACACTAAAATGCACGCACGGCCAGTCCAGCTACGTAAACAGAGCACAGATAAGCTCAGCTAACAACACACAGAGAGAGCGACTTCATTCTCTGCTGAGGTAGACATTACTCCACTATATCTTTATGCAAACAGTTGTTTGCTGCTGTATTAATGCTCTGAAAATCCAATTTAGCACCTTTAACTGACCATGGTTGCATTATCAACATATTGTAAATATTCATCAGTGTTTTCATTAGGAGGTTGAGAACCTGGCATCACCATTAAGTGCTACAACTTAATATGAAAATACATAATTTAAAATGGTAATTTCTACTTAATAATCCTCATATATTTTTAAGAAATAAAGCCCATGTGTACCAGGTAAATACAGCTGAACTACTAGAGATCATTTTCCTTCAGTCTGGTATGTGTGCTCTGCAGATGCTCCGCATGCAAATATCCAATCAGATTTGTGTGAGACCAACTCAGATTGCCAGGAAATGGAATCACCCTTCCATGCCGTCATTACTCATCTGCTCCTCTCCTGATTCCTGTCATTGTTATTTCCGCTGTCATTTGAGCCGGCCTGCAATAAGCCGCAGTTTGTCCCGGAAGGTAACGTTTACAGTCAGTGTCAACAATCAGCATCAAATGCAAGAACGCTTCCGCACCGACCAGGAACTAAGACGCACGACAAGAAAAACTAAGCACACAGCAAACATGAGGGCTTTATATACGTCTGCACACACAGAGACACTGAGGGCAGATGGGACGGATGGAGGAGGAGGAAAACATTTGTTGCATTGGACATAAGCTTTTCAATGTTCAGGATTCTGTGGTTTCAGACTCAGTGATTCTGATGAAAGGAAAATCTCTGAGGCTCCGTTTGCACCTGTCTCTGAGAAAATATGTTTATATACTGCTAATATGTGTTGGTGATTTTAAAAGGAAACCTTTTTTTTTGTAGTGTGGGAAGAGTTTGTGTACCGCGCACTAGAGGAGGTGGGTGAACAAAGCAAAGCACTTTTGTCATGGTAGCGCAATTTTTAACCTGAATTCTAGGAAATCCAACAAAAATAAAATGTAAATGAATATGTATTTTGATACACTTCTGTATGTGAATACAAGGAGTTGGGCACATCTAGATAAACAGTTCTCAATTCTCCGGTCAGGTGCCAATAAACCATTATTAAACCATGTAAATAATGCCCCTTTAAGGCTACGGAACTAATATGGTTTAACATGTTGGGTAAACCAAGACCATGGTCTTTCCCACACCTTAATCCAGATCCGTGAGGGGCCTAAACATAACAATAAATAGGAAATCTGGAAATACATTGTCAGTTAACATTTGCCAGACGTGATGGTTTCCACTTTATGGTGATAAAAAAGGGCAAACCGGGCATCTTTACATTTCTTACAAGATGTTTTTACTGCTGGCAATTGTTAAAATGCAATTTCTCTGACAGGTCGCCATCATTTAAAGCCGCATGTCATTATTCCTCCAGAGGGTAGAGTCTATATAACAAATCCCTTGTTATAACATGTTCCTCATGTTACCGGGCTCGTCTGAGTCCTTACATAAACTCCTGTTGTTTACCGTTCGGCCCATTTTACAAGCTGGCGTTTTCAATACCGGCTTGTGTTCAGCTCCTAGCTCTTACTGGCTCCAGTTCAAAAGTACATCTTAAACCCAACCAGGGCTGGCAGCTTTCGTCGACATGACTCATCCAAACACTTGTATTGTTGTTACTGTTCAGGGCGGCTTAGTTGTGTTCAAACATAAAAAATGGCTTACAATTGGAGGGGCCGAGTGTGCATGGCAAATCCCCTCGATGGAAACGCCTAAAATGACATCTTGTCAGCGGACCGGCTCATATCCAGACTGTCTATCGAGAATTGACCTCAAAGCAGCCATACCCGGCACACGAAGCACCAGCAGCACCGCTTTGAAGACACATAACAGAGTCTTGGATGCACTTTAAGCGGCACCAGAAGCCACTTTCATTTCCCAAGTTTCGGCCAAGGCAACTGATGCAATTTGAGGGGATGGAACTCACAGCAAACGTGTGTGGGAAAAAAAAATCAAAATCAATACCACTAGTGTTAAACTCTTCTGTCTAGAGACAATAGAGGCTGAGAGGCTTGATGAAGAATCAGAGGAGAGCTGTGGCTGTGTGGCAGAAGGACTAATAATCACAGAGAAGTTGCTGAAATGTGAAAGGATTACGTTGGCTTACGTAATGTTTGTCATCATCCTCATTGTAGGCGAGTTTGACCACACCGTAGGAGCCCTGCAATGCAACGACAGACAGGTTCATTTTCTCATATGGACACACTCGTTCACAGCAACACATAGGTCAGTACGTTTTGTGGTTCAGCTCCGGATTAAAAAGAAGAAAACTGATACCAAAGGCATCACTTTGAGAAACAGACGGCGGCATCACACTGACAGAATGTTTTGAAGGCAGCAGTTTCCATTCAAAAACAACATTTTGTATTCTTTGGCAGCACAGAATGGCTCCTCCCACACACACACACGCACATACACACAGCCCCAGGATGTTTGTGCTTGCCATCATAATCCTTATTTTTTTCCAAGCATGGTTTCCTCTCTTGATAAGTGCAAACAAGTAGCCTAACAGAACACTCACAGAAATGAATTAAAGCGAGTTGTATCACCTTTGATGTCTTTTACAGCCAAATTTGTCAGCTGGCTGATGGTAAGTGTCTACGGATTAGAAGAAAGTGGTCGTGTGGATGGACAAAGAGCCATTTGTGAGCCTTAGTCCGCGCACGCAAACGTAGGCGACAAGGTTTTATAAATGTCACAGATCAAAAGCATTCGTGTTTCCCCCCTAGGTTGTTATCCACTGTGTTAACTCCTGACATGTTTTCCAAGTAGAGAGGGTTTGATATCACGGTTTCATTTCTGAAAACAAACTTCAACATTTGAACATATAAATCTCCATCTGATACTCATTTTTCCTCTCTTTCAAATCTACTGTTTTATCCATCAATATGTCTGCTGTTAATAAGCCCTTTGACTGCTGTTCGATAATCTAAAAACAGCACTTCGCCCTTTACAATTTGCCAGTTTCTTAAATTTTCATCTCAGTTGCTGCCACAGTGAATTCCCCTATGTGTTAACCAAAAAAAGTGTTTATCCTCCAAGCGTCGCTTTTTGAAATGCAAAACTTGAGTCGATCCTGTGTGCTGACAGATTTAGTAACGCTGCAGCTCGGTGTCTCCAGTGAAGTTTGAAATGCTGCAGCATACAACATTAGTTCTATCGCACACTTTGGATTTTGCGTTTCTCATTTCCTCCTCCTTTCGAGATCCAATCTAGCGTTTTGTCAATCTGAGACATTTGGTCTTTGGTAGCCATGCTAGAGGTTTGGCAGAGCTGGTCGGTCCGTCCACTTCAGTGTAGACCAAAATATCTCGATTAGATGAATTGCTCTGCAATTTTGCGCTGACATTTATAGTCCCCAGAGGATGAATCCGAATGACTTTGGTTATCGCCGGGCTTGTCATCAGGCACCACCATGAGGTTTGAATTCCCCTCAACATGGAGCCGGCTGCTAACAGCTAACTTTGCCAACAGCACGAACTGTGCAAACAACGGCAACAGTGCTAGCAGCGCTAACAGTTACTTGCTGCTATATTAATGCTCCGAGTCCCGTATATAGAACATTTAACATCAACATGTTATCATTGTGACTGTCAGCATGTTAGCATGCTGATGTTAGCATTTAGCTCAAAGCACTGCTGTGCCTAAGTACGGCCTCAGAGCTGGTGGCGTGGCTGTAGACTCTGTCTTGTTTGATAGTAGGACATTAGCATATTTCTATATTTCTAACTAAAGCCAAGTACAAAAGGTAGATGTGGCCAACAACGCAGACAAATTGTGGAGCAAAATGTAAAGTAACACTGGACTGTTTTGAACTAGCTAATTTTCAAGTATGTATAACTAACTATACTGTGGGTGGATAGTAGGGGTGTAAAAATATATATTTCGTTCTCGTGGCTAACGCAGGGCACGCAGGCATTAAAAAAAACATGCATATCGCAATATCACCAAATTGAATCGTTAAACCCTGTATCATGATACGTATGGTATCACCAGATTCTTACACTCCCTAGGTGGTTTTCACCTCAACAGTTCCAAAAACAAGCCCTCTTTTCTACGTTGTATATTAATGTTACTCATATATTTTACTTGTAAAATGTAAGAATCAAGCAACATAATAAAGAGAACTCACAACTTTTAGTATGGACATGCTGCGAACGGGATCTTTCTCACTTAACAGATAAATTGAGCAAAGGGTCAATCCCCTCAAAGCTGCTGCTACTTTCCTAAAAGCTCTCCAAATTAAACAAACAGTAGAAAACCGACGAACTTACCTTTCCAATCTCACTCTTCAGCTTATACTGGTTCAACTGGATACAGTCCTGTGAGGGAGGGGAGAGAAAAGGCGTGGACACAAGGAACTAATTCATTGAAAAAATAAAACAAAACAAAACAAAAAAAATAACATGACAGAACACTTCCATCACATAAAGCAAAGAGAAATATGGCCGCCTTTTTGGTACGGGAACAAATGTCCCCAGTGTGTGTGTGTGTGTATATATATATATATATACGTATATGTATATATATATATATATATATATATATATATATATATGTGTGTGTAGAGAGTCATTTATTTCTGAGATGTAGGCAACGACGCAGTCTGTAGTTTCTGTTTACTGTCTGAAAAATCCATTAGAGTGCTACTGCTTAAATGGGTGATTTGCAGTTCCATAGCAACCACTGCTACAGCACAGAGTCAGCCAGGGGCACGGCAGAGGAGGGCACACCACTGGGAGGGGAGGGGGGGGGGGGGGGGGGGGGGGGGGGGTCTGTGTCTTGTGTGTGTGTGTGTGTGTGTGTGTGTGTGTGTGTGTGTGTGTGTGTGTGTGTGTGTGTGTGTGTGTGTGTGTGAGCAGAAGCAGTGCCTGAGGCTTGATACTGGGACGTGTTTATTAAAACAATGGAGGAGGTCGGAGAACACAGATGTAACAACACAAACTGGTGTGGCGTAGGGCCGGACTTCACTCGCCACCAGGCAAGGTATTTTAGGAAATACGACATTATGTAGTTGGTTACATAATACGCCGGTTATGTAGCCCAGTACTGAGCATTTCTGCTTTAGATATAAGGACTGAGCATCGGAGGGTTATGCACTGTAGGCAACGACGGTGTCAAGTACTGTGGGCAGGGATTACCACAAAGAGAAGAGAGATAGAATAGGAGACGGGGCTTTGGTGAAGCAGGGGAAGAACTTTTAGAAAAGGATCACTTTGATTGGTTGAAAAGGAGACGAAGAGAATAAAGAAAATAGGGCGACGAAGGATTAAGGAAAAGGCAAATGGGGAGAATCCAAAGAAAAGAGCAGTAGGAGGGATTGTCTGAGAGGGCTTCCTTCCACTGGGTTCACAGTTTGCCAGCACATGCTCAGAAGGCGCTGCACTGCAGTTAATACTCGGTCAGGACCGATGGCCAAGGAGGGCTGTGCAGAAAAGCCTTAAATACACACATGCACACGATTCAAAGTCAGGCGCTTCACTGGGCCACGATAAATCTTTAGAGGGACTCTCTCGGTCACACTGTCGCGTTGGACTGCTACCAGTGCAGCCCTGCAGTCTTTCCCTCAGTATGCAACACACCCACCTCTCATCTCCCCTATTCCCTTCACATTACACTCTGTCCTGCACCGCGCCTGATCCGTACCAAACTCCCCACCCACACCTCTCCATCCATCACTCAGCTATGATCAATATCAGTGCATAACAAATGCATCACTGCCACGGTGGCGTCCAAAATCAATGGCCATGAATTTCGTTCTAATGGCGAATAATGAGCCTCAGGAAGTACGTAATAAAACGGGAACTTGTGTTTGACAGTACTTAAAGCCTGTAAGTGTGAAGTCGTTTCCTCAACTTGTCATTTTAACATGAATTTTGATAGAACGGGGCAAAATGTCCTCGGGAGGAAAGATGACAATTTACTTAAAGATGAAATATCAAAGGAACACACATGTATTTAGTTCTATAAGCACATCCTTTACTGTGCTAATGTACTGTGAAGACGAACAGACAGCGACACTCATCTTTGCCCGCGGGGCTGCCAAAGTTACTAATCCTCAAATTTCTTTCTGCCGCTGCTTATTTTAATACACAATTAGTCGGACGTAACGGATACAAAGTACAAGACCGTGTGAACTTTTCAGAGGAAACTTCCAAAAGAGACTCATCATTGCGAGCTCTAACGCTCACAGTTCACACAGATCACACTGTCAATTAGTTTCCAACATCATCACGGCCATTTCTATTCCTTTTTTCATTTTGGTGTAATACAAAGTGGCCGTGAATACAAATACGAGCGGGGGGGGGGGGGGGGGGGACTCATCGGAAAAGAGCTGCAGAAATCAATTTGAAAAAAAACTGGGTGCTGTAGATCCCTATGATTAATGGCTACATAAATAAACTTGACTTGATATCCTGTTTTGAGACAAATTATTATGCACCCAAGCAGGAAGGCCCACAATTAACCCTGTGTTTTTGTGTGCTTTAAAAAAAACACTTTAACCCACAAAAAGGAGAAGCAAAAATATTCAAAAAAATGCACCCCGCTTCACGAGGGGACAGAAAAAATATTCACATTACATGCATGTGTACAAAACAAATGTGATGAGAAAGTCAGGGGTGAGAACCCCCCCAAAAAAAGAGTTCCATGCAACGCACAGAGAAAACAAAGGGAGCTAGAAGCTTCGGTGCTTTAATTAAACCATTAAACAAGCTATATACACACACAGTGTTTCCTCATGTGGCTCACTGCGGGACTTCCCAAATTGTCAGGGAGGACATTTTTATGTCTATACTGTTGATGGTGGGGAGATAAAAGTAACACACACAAGCAGAAAAACATGCATGTGTGTGCAATTCTTATATATTTCCCCATTGTGGTAACTGCTGTTGTATTAAGTAACAGAAAACACTCAAAATGTCAGCCATAAAGGATGTTTGTGCATGCAAGAAATGCTCCCCCCCCCCAACCGCCTCTCTGCTGTGTCATACTGTAGATCCAGTGCGAGCTGGGGAAACTCAAGCGACATGAGTTCCTTTTCATGGTTCAGTGCGGGAAGCGGCAACTCCATATTCAGATAGGAGAGGACCCAATGGCAGGTCTGCGAGTCTGAGGCAGCAGTCTGTTGAATTCAGAGGGGTTCCACATCCTGGCAGCTGTCATGAATATTTAATGCTCAGTCTGAATTGGAAAAAGTCAGAGGAAAATGGAGATCTGGCTGTCACCCGCAGCGACAGGGTCCTCTTAGTTTTCATGGGGAAGCACAACGAGTTGAAGGTTTCCAGCTACACGTTTCCCAATGCTGTCTGAATAAGGGCACTCATCATTATTGATGACAACTGCATAGGTACAGTTTTAAGTCATAATTCATAGACAAACAAATGCTTATTCACCTTCTTAGTTAGAGGATCAATACCTCTCTGATGTTTATACACTAAATATGAAGCTACCACCAGCAGCTGGTTAGCTTAGCTTAGCACAAAAGCTAGCCGGGTTCTGTCATCGATGTGCCGCCCCCTCTAAAGCTCACTAAAACGTTTTATATATTGGTCGTTTGTTCCATACAAAAACCTAAATGTAAAAACAGGAAGTTGTGGGACTACAAGTGGGACGATTTTGTGACACAGTGACCTCCAGGAGTCTCCACTGGTTGCCTGGCAACTTTACGGTGTTAATAAAGGTTCTTTTGAGGTGCGTGGATTCTTTTTACTGTTTGACAGAAGAAAGCCATAGCCTCTTCCCTGTTTACAATCTTTGCGCTAAGCTAAATCTAAGCTAAGCTAAAGTCTCCCGGCTCCACCATAATATTTAGCATTAAGACAGAGTGGTATCAATCTTTGCATCCAAGTCTCGACAGGAAGGCAAATCTCCCAAAATGTAAAGAATTCCTTCAAGGTAACTGCTGAGTGCTGAATAGTGAAACCCTAACCACAAAACAATATTTAACAATCTAAAAAGCTAATAAGACACAATGTTCATCACTTACACAATCTTCCGTTACAGTAAGCAGACAAAAAGAGTCCGGTAGCTTTAATTGTAATTGTTAGAATGTATGCTGATAACACACCGCCAAAATGTATGCCAAAAATTTATTTATTTATTTACAAAGACAATGCAGAAAAAAATCAAAAAGACAACATGGAGGTTTATTGACATGATGTTTGAGGCCTTGCGGAACTTAAATACTTCAAAGTGGACTAAAGACAGAAGAGGAAGTCCACAGTGTGCGAGACCTTCTGTAGTGAATGAGACACTTCAGCAGGAAGTGTCTCAACATATCTCTAAATAGGCCAGTGTTTTTCAATTGCAGCCTTTCACCGAGATGTTTCGAAACCAATGAGTTTGCATCCAACACATCTTCAGTTTTGATACGGTGTGTCCATCACTCTTGCCTCCCTCAAACCGTGGGAAAGCAGGCGATAAAGCAGGTGGAAACTCCATCTCCTTCTTTTACTGGAGGTGTCGTAAACAAATGCAACAGGCATGTGGAGTTCCCAGTGTAACAGCCAGCGAGACGACAAGAGGTGACTGTTTACAAGCCAAACTAAATCTAAAACCACTGTATCTAAAATAAAACACAAAAAACGGTATTACCTGTCACCAATGTTGTATCAAATTTCTCATCATTTATACAAACAGACAGACGTGCACACAGGGAAACGAGTAGAAACGCTCCAAATGATTACCCGGACAAATCAATAGCTGCTCCCACCCCCCCTCCCCCCTCACTTCATTAACGGTGCTGGCCAGAAGGCATTTCATGTCTGTCTGATCAAAGGTGATCTCGGCAAAGCCAACGTGGGAACAAAATGCTCTCGAATTGCGGAGCGTGGAGTAATATACGGGCTGCACATCCGGTGACAGGAGCTGGCATGATGAGGCAGGATGTCTGCATGATGGGTGCTAATGGGAGACTATTAGTGTGCGAGAACCGGCTCACGCTTCGCTCTCCCTGACATGTTGTCCGCTGGCCTTCTGTTCCTGGTGATAATGCACAGATCTTGAGCTATACGGTGCTCGTATCCAATTATGACAACTGCTCTCGTAAGCGCAACAGAGCTGCTTTCTCTCAGCTTGGTGGATTGCAGGTGACGGATCGTTTTAGAGAGTGTGTGTGTAAGGTGAAAGAAGGTTGGATTTTTCTAGATGACTCATCTTTGAGCAGTGTGACCAGAATAATTTTGTGTGCAACTTAAGGCCTTGTTAATGGTTATTTATTTATTATTATTTAATATGAATTAAAATGACTTGGCGTCCTTACCTGGGCGTCTGATATGGACACGCGTTTAGACTCCACGGTGGGCCTGCGAGCCACACGAGGGGACACGTGCATGTATCCTCCTCCGGGGCCCGATGACAGGTACGTGCCTCTCTCCTGCAGCGACAGCTTCCTCCCAGTCAGGTGAGGCCGCAACGCACGGGTCCTCTTGGCCTGAGCCCCGTCCTGCTGAGCCCCGCCGTTCCTCACGCCGTTGGCGGCGGAGCCGTCCGAGTCTTCCGTCCTCATGGCAGCCATGATGTCCGAGAGACTGCCGGTCTGTTTGTCAGAGTCGGGGTCCGGCCTCTCGCGGCCGGGGTCACTGCTCATTGCCATGGCGGGTGGGGGCGCAGGAGCAGGTGGCGGGGAGAGTACCGGGGATCGCCCACCAGCATCAACGTGACCCGAGCCAGCCTCCAGTCGCCACGCTCAGCGTTCCACCAGAGCTGGGAAGAAAGAAAGACAGGCTGTGAGCTAAAGTCAGCTGCAGGAAGAGCAGTTGTTGAACAATATCTACACATTTCTATCAAGTCATCTGGATTTAAAATTCTTGTCAAACTTGACTGGATTCACGCATTGTTTGTTTTCTTCTCACATAATTACAAGAATGCAGCGATATACTGGCTTCAAGCTAAATGCTAAGGTCAGCATGCTTGCATACTCACAATGACGACGTTAACGTGATGTCTAGCAGGTAGAATATTTACGTGCTAACTTTGTCTAATTAGCACTAATCACAAAGCTGAAGCTGATGGGAATGCACTAAATGAACACTTACTTATTACAATTCAGCCTAGTGGGAATATAAATACAAGTCATAAGTACACGTTTGTACTCGAGCTGCACCTACAGATACTGATATCTGATATTGGTACGATACAGACTCAACTAGCTTGATCAGGTATCTTTGACAATAGGCCAATCTGGTATCGGATACCATTATCTTTATAAACAACAATTAAGTAATTTCATATCTATGTCTTTAATTGTTACAATATGTTTTACAAAGTTAGGAAAGCAATGTTGAGGTGAAGCCTGATGTTGCCTTCCACATAAAAGAATGTTCTCAGTCTCTTCCACACAGCTTATCAATCAAACACTGGCATCGGATGGATACTCAGTATCGGCTGCTACCCAAAGCTCACGTATCGTTAACAGTATTGGGGATGAAAAAGTCGGATTAATGCATCCCTAGTCCAAACCAAATTTCATGGTTGAGATATTTCACTGAAAACCACAAACGTCCTCCTGCTGGTGGCGCTAGAGGAAAAGTAAAGGGATCACCGAAGTCATTAAGGGCCCCGATCGCAGCGGCATGCGTCGCAACAGACACGGCCGCTTCAAATTCGCCCCGTGGCAAAGTGAGTCTGGCAACACCGAACATGGACCAAAGTGAGCGACTGACCAACACTGCCACCCTGACAGCTACACGGTTAGTGATGGCTAAGAAAAGCAGCTCTTTTGACAACGTACTTCCAAAAAATTGTATAATAATAAGTTGGTATAATGAATATTGCTACACCTATTGACATGGTTTAGCTGAAATGTCTTTCTGTGGTGTTTAAGGCCGTGTTACAGTTTCAAAAGTCAAAGTTTATTTGATTGCTGTAGCCCAATAATACTCGGCTTGACTGGCTCATCATATTCTTGGTCATCATAACTAACCCTGTATGGATGTGATGTGCTTGCTATCATTGCAGCGTGGCTCGGCTCAGGTTAAGCCCTTTGTAGAACATGAACAAACACCAACAGAGAATGAATGCCATCGAAATGAAAACCGTTGAATTCTATCTATTCTGTGTCCGGCTGGCCATTTCCAGCAGCGAGAGCACCTGTGAGACTTGAGTTTAATCACGCAGTCAGAAAAAAGAGGAAATGTCCTCTCTCTCTTTGTGGTGGGTTCAGTTACTTACAGCAGTCATGCGCTCATAAATTGAAATAAATGTCCCCCCCCGGATAAAAACCCAACCCAAATGCTGCAGAGCTAATTCTGCTTCATGCCTGTGGCCACAGCGTGCATGCGCACGAAATGCTTGCGGTTGGACTGACACACAAAGAAATGCACACATGCAAACAACTGATTGTACTGTGTGCACACAGTATGTGTGTACATAAACCCAGACATTTAAGCGGGATTTATTTATTGTGCCGTGTCTCTTTCATCTCTAATGAAAATCAAGTCAGCGGGCGGATTGCCACAGACGGGGAATATCAAAGCTCTCTCGTACATCTGGTTTTGTTCTGCAGATGGAAGAACACAGATATGCAAATTGAGCTCAAGCCCGACCAGCCAAGGACAAGCACAGGGCACTCAAACAGGCCTCCATCCATGCAACAGTCGGAATCAAGAGGTTGTTTTCTTCTGCCAAGGACAAAGTCAGTTCTGTGGACATTTGACAAGAGGTGGTCAGTAAATGGGCCATGTTATGCTATTCCTGAAGTGTGTCAGGAAGGTAGAGCTTCAAATTCAAAAATATCACAGTGTTCCACTTTGTCCAGGTGGGTCACACTCATTCATCCGTTTGCACAGCGGTGGCTCCATGCCAACTGCAGTGTCTCACATTCTGTGCCATGTTCGCATAGCTCTAGGGATGGCATGAGGCTCGTTCGAGCCACACAACATGTTTTGAGATCTAGACTTCCACAGAAAATTAGGATTTTCTACAAAACGTGGCGTTTGTTGTTTGTTGGCGCCTCGATCTCGTGAAGGCAACGTTGCCCACGTCTGCATGGAGTCAGAGCAATCTAGGATCAAGTTGGACACTAATCTAACCGTCATGAATCGTGCGGCGATCGCCGGTGATCGATTCAGGCCGGGCTCATCTCATATCAGCCTAATGTAGTCGATCGGACAGTCCAGACTGAAATATCTTAAAAGGGGACAGTATGTAGGATTTGGATGCATCTAGCGGTGTGGTTGCAGATTGTAACCGGCTGAGTACCCCTCCACTCACTCCTCCCTTTCCAAGACTTCTGAAATATAAGTGCAAGTGCAAAACCAATATAACTTGGACTGCAATTATGTTTTACAGACACAATATCGGTGATATTTTAAACTAGTGACACTCCCTTCAATCTAAGCCGTACTTTGTGTTTTGTGTAACACAAAGAACAGCTGTGGTAGATGGGGATGTCATTAGTTTTGCAGGTATTTGGTCATAAACCAAAATAAAAAAATAAAACCTGATGATGGCGCCAGAAAGAAAAGTTAAAAGGATCACCAACTTTTTTACAATTCATCCTGAGGGGAACGTGAATAGTAGTTGAAGTAATATTTTGAAAACAGGTTTGTGACGGGCCGGCACGTATGTTAACAAAGACATGAGGAACTGAAGCACAAAAACTGAACTTGGTAAAAAAGGTTGATTTACCGGCATAAAGATGTACAGTCACCTGTCACCTGTAATATAACTACTAATACCAATGAGAAAATAAAAAAAGCTTTTCAGCGGCCAGCAGCAAGGGGGAATTCATTGTTCGTCTCCCGACTCATTTGAAAAAACTAAATGGAAAAATATATTCTGCTAACATATTCTGCTAATTCTTATCACAACTGGTGATTATCTGTCTCTTGAAACGGGTTGCTCTCCACTGCAGCAGCATTCAGCCCGCTGAGCAATATATGCTGGTAGGAGTCGGAGGAGCAGCAGTGGTCTGGTCACCAATTTCAGACTTGTATTTGTTTGCAGAAGCACGTAACCACACGTTGTCATTATGCCTAATTTTTGTAATTGGGTTACATTTTTTTTTGCACTGCAATCATCCATCCATCATCGTCAATGTTTGAGATAAAATCAAACACTTTTGCCTCGAGCTGTTATGATACCGGTACCAGTATCTGGAATGCCTCCAATACAGCCTAGAATGCTGGATCTGGTATTGGCGAGTACACAAGTCCATGCACCAACCAGATATCACGTGATCATGCATCAGCTCTTTTTGCAAAAAACAAATCCATGTTGAAATCAGCAAAGAGGAGAGCTAGTTAAGGTTAGCTGTTAGCAGCTGGTGGGCAAGCACGGTCCAGTAGACCTAAATAAAGGAGCTAACAGCTAACACACGGAGGTAGCAGTGAGTTACATTTTGATGCATTCAAGGGCCATTGAGTAAAAGTTAGTATTTTGCCAGAGAAAATGACTACGTTATTATCATAATGTGGTCAAATGTAATCTTGTGAAATGTTGTTTTTGGCAAGAAACCTTCAAACCAAAGCTGTTTGAAGGAGGTATTTAACAACAATATAAAAAAGAGAGAATTATGACCCGTTTTTTGTTTTTAAATGTACAGGTATTGGATCAGTACTCAGTGTCTGCTGATACGCAGGTTCATGTAATCAATAAATCATTATGGAGAAGGAAAAAATGGTATCGGAACATCTCCATGTTACATAACTGCAAACTGTGACTTGGCATATTGTTAGACTAAGCCAAGGACCATGCATAGTAAAACTCAGTGGTGGGCCGTCAGGGCCTGCAAAGCCTTCTCTGCTGGCCTAAACAGAATCACAAAGTTATAGCTATTTTATAATTGAATATTTTTTCTTAAATACATTTAATTTTTTCTTATATGTATTATAATTTTTACAAATATTTTTCCCATTATCTTATTTTCTCATTGCACAGCTACTGTGCTCCTCAGTTGCTCTGCTTCCAGTGCAGCTTGTTTTAAGTAGAGCTTTTATCCAATCAGATTTCACGTCTATGTCTCTAGTAAGAAGAGAGGCCCAGGCCTGCAGACTCACCCAGTGCTGGCATGTGCAGTTTAAGTTGAATGGGGACGATATTGTTGATTGACATAGTCTTCAACCAATCAGATCTTTAGTTTGAGGAAGGAGGAGAAACGGATTTAGTGGCGGAGTTACTGGGAACGCTTTTCTCAAGAAGGACATTTCTGAACAAACTGGACAGTAAGAAACGACCCCACAGCTAGCAGCCCTGACCAGCCAGGAAAAGGATTTGTATGCAGCTTCGGAGAAGCGTTGCACATGTCATGGCTGTGAATGTGTTTCATTTGAACTGAGCGTCTGTACTTTTGGAGAGACTCGAGTGGATCTACAACTCAACGACCACGTTCGCAGGGAAACAGCTCCACAACCGCGGCCCGCCCTTCGCCGGTCCACGGCCGAAGACGACCACCGGCGGCGGAAGACCGACAACGACCGGCGAAATATAACTGGGGAGGCTCGACTGGCATCGATGAATGGATAAGGACTTCTTACTGGAACTGATGTACTGGGATTAAACTCTTTGTCAACAAAGAAAGGAGGATAGACAGCATTTGGTAAGTGAACTTCGTTTGTTTTCCTCTACTGTTCATTTGTCTATCGTGGCGTTTTTATGAATAACATTTGAATGGCTCGTGCTCGTGTGGTGGAATGCGTGGATCCGCTGCAGGTCTGCTGGATTGATTTGTTGCTTTGTTGTCATACGAATATATGGGACTGCTCTTGTGAGTTTGTCATTGTGTTACATTGATTTGGACTGTATTGTCCGTTAATGACGCAGCGTCCCGTCATGCTCGTATTCATTCAATGCACTCTGCATTTCGTGTTTTGTATGCTAGGTGTTGAACTTCATGTAACATTTTATTTCATTTGTCAAATGTTGCAGTGTTATGTGAATATGTGGCTTTTACACGAAACAAATAATAACCCGTAGCTGTGACGTTATAATGAGGTTATTAGAAGTGTAGAACAGCACTGAAGGCCCAGGTATAAAATCCACGGCCCGCCACTGGTAAAACTATTAAATGTCTTTGTATAAAAGCTGCAAGAAGCAATATTTGAAGCTTCAGCACATTGTGTCAAAAGATCCTGGAAGAGGAGTAATGTTGATTTCATTTTAACCTTGATATCCACAACCAGGAAATCCACACACTCGTATCCTTATCCAGTAATAACACATCTGCCATCTCACACTAATGCTCCAATACTCATCCATCCAGGATTACGAGGTATATTCGTATCTTCATTTTTGCCACTGCCAGAGCTGTTTGAATAAATTACTTCTGGGTCGTTGAATAAAATCGAAATGCTCGACAGTTTTATCTGCATGATCAAACTCCCTTCACAAAAGGAACACGGACAGAAAATCAGATGTTTGTCAAACAAAGTTCACCACTTTTATCATTTATATACTTCACATGGGCGCCTCAGTTTGTTTACCGAATTAAAGATGTCGCACAGTATACACAGAGGGGAAAGAAAATGGATTGATTGAACCAGAGAGAAGCTTGAAAACCACATCTGAATATGAAGTGCTTTCAATAACTGCCATCTTTCAACTAGTTTGGATGGAGAAGCTGCAGCGGAGCCAATTACAGTAAGAGGAGAGCGTGGGCTGTAGAGGGCGAAAAAATGATTCCATTTGGCTCCATTAGTGAACCACTTTCACCCTTAACCTGGCTTTTATTTGTCTCAGTCATCATGTTGTTGTTGTGAGTGCTAGACAGCAAACAGACGTCCGTGGCTCAAAAATCAGAATCAAAATCCTTTAGTTGCTGGGACGACAAAAAAGCAGAGCAGCCTGGAACCTAATGCACATGAAGAAAACTTGTTCATTTATCTTGGTCCTGATGTTTTTCTTTACCTCCTCTGGCCTCCTTGACAAAGTGCAAAGAACAAGCAAGTGCACCAGTGTATATTCAACAGAGAACTGAAAACCTCTGGGTGTAGCCAACACAGACGACTGACCTTGCAGACCTGCAGTGGTTTGTGTTCTGAAAAACACAGTGTCTATGCACGTATCTGCAGTATGATGTCGAGAGCCGAGGGCACGGCTTTGCGTGGAAATCATATACCTGGTGCTCTGCAGTGAATTTCTACTTCACCGTGTTCTCTTGCATCCCAACTTATTATCAGCTTTGAAGCGGAATAGTTCAGGTGAGGTGCACCTCCTCGCTCAGCTGGATCAAAAGCAATCAACTCTGATTGTTCACTGATTACAACGATGTGATTGGAAGACAATCAGCACTGCAATGATTGGTTTTTTTGGACACATGAAAAACATACTGAAATTTGTAATGTGTTTCTTGTATCCTTTTTTTAAGATATGATGCTTGTGTAGCAAGAAATGAGGAAGGATACATTTGTTTACAATCTCTCACTTAAAACTGATTAGTGATCAACTATTTTGATAATCGGTTAACCATTTAGGTCAGTTTTCAAGAGAAAGCGCAAAACATTTACTTTTTGAGAGGCTGATGATGGACATTTTTCACCGTTTTCTGTTTCACAAACCAAACGAGGAATCGAATTAGAAAATAACAAGTCCTCTAATTTAAACATCATAATAAGTCATCCCTCCACGCCTTCTAGAGCCACTAATAGAAGCGTTTTCTCAACATAATTATCTGTCCCTTTAAAAACTAATGAAAAATAAGAATACAATCGCTGAACCATCCATCCATTCTGACCTCTTCCCTATTCGGTCTTTGTCGCTCTTTAGCATTCCTCTGTTTGGCTGACATTTAAAGTAGAGATGTCTCAATATTATTTTTCCATTCCTGAACTTGTCAGTACAGATCCAATACTTGTGCGTTAAAAAACAGGTCATAATTCCCTCTCTAATATCTATTTTATATTGATGTGGAAACATCTCCATCAACGTTATTCAATTCAAGTTTCTCGGCAAAAAGAAAGGTAACAAGATTTGAACAAAACATCATTTAGCGCCATTGTCAGGTTTTAATTTGACCAATACTTTGGTTTATGACCAAATACCTGCTAAACTAATGACATTCCATCAGTAACAGCTGTTATTTGTGTTAAATAATGCAAATACTTACATGGGTAGCATGCTAACATTTGCTAGTTAGCGCAAAACAAAAAGTACAGGCTAGATTGATGGGAGTGTCACTAGTTCTGCTGGTATTTTCCAAAGTATTGGACAAATAGAAGTTTAATGATGCCACGTTTGCACACATCACGATTTTTACTAATTGGACCTCGAATGCAGCACAATGTAACTCAATGCAACCTCCGTTAACGTTGGCTGTTAGCTTCGTTATTTAGCCAAGCAGGCATTGTTATGATAAACGGACCTGGAAAACAAACTGCAAGGTAGCATACAGTTACCACGCTATGTAAATGTCAGCTGATCAGCCGATCTTAGCCTTGACACCCCACCCCGCGCATCACAGAGAAGACCAAGGTATGAACATTTACAGTCCTACTCATGCTGAGGCAGTGAGACTACATCACACTGTTTGATCTCTGTGTGATCCGTTCCGTTATGCCTGGCACTCTGAAGGCTGCCATTTGCATCTTGATGATCAAAAGTTGATTTCAGGGCCAGAGGGACCATTACGATATTCAACGCTACACTGCACTGCACTCGCTGGCTATACACAGTTTTATATTCACTTTTCCCAGCTTAAAAAAAAACACATTTAAATTAAAGAACAAATGTCAGGAATAATTGTGTGTCTAAATAAAGAGCACTGCTATAAAGTTAACCTCATTTGCACAATGAAATCTACTAATTAGAACATTTAAGCACATTAGAGTCACAGTTTGACCAGCACAGATTTTTAAGGAGGAGATGTTATGACATATATGTCACAAACCTGCAGATATCACGATATCTTTTTTTAATGCGAGACCATTTAAAGGCAATTTCTAAATAACAAGGATTCAGTGCTCCCCATGCAGTATTTTACAGTCTTGGCTGGGTGGAAATCAAGTGACAATAATAATAATCTCAACTAATATAGTTGTTTTAGGCAGTGAGCATCTGGTTTGTTTCCAATAAAGACAACGCACATTTAACTGCAGGGTTTTATGGACTACAGACACTATTCTCACTGGCTCTTATCTTGTTTTGTTATTATTACAGGCCACAATCAGGGAACTGGCTGCTCTTGATGGATGATAGAGCGAGCCTACAGTACAGCTGCTTGGATTTGCAAGGCTTTTGTGCACAACTGCCCACTCAACTGCCCCACACACATGCACACACAAATATATGCACGCACACACACACACACACACACACACACACACACACACTCACACACACACACACACACACACGTGTCACAGAATTAGCGTTTCCCATGTTTTCCTGTTGTGGTAGCACACAATGATTATGCCTCATCATCTTTGACTGAGTGAGCATCATTCATATGGAGCAGTGTGTGCAGCATCTTAAGGGCCTCTGGAGACGGTGAGAGAACTCAGCAATCAAATATCAACTGTGATCAAGGGAAACTCTCAGCACCACGAATGCTGGTGAATATAACGACTCGCCACATCACACCCGCGAGCAGACTACAGCCCCAAGAGCACAGTGGCGATCCCCTGACTGATAAAAACACATCATCCTGCAAGTGACCTTTGACCCTTGAAATTAACTTAGTCTTTGAACAAAGTGAAAAGAACAACCACAGTAAACAATAGATTGTAAATACGTAAAATATTCGAAATTTAGTTCATTTCAAATCATTTGTTTTGCTTTGCAACCATGAATGTTTCAATGAAAAGTAAGTTGTGATTGGTGTTTGTTAGTCGGTTGTTGACGTTCCTGACCTCCAGCGGCTGCAGTAAATCTCTTTTGTCCATGTTGAGCAAAGGAGGAAACGGTAGCTGTGTTTCCTTTTTCAAATTTGTATGCGCATTTCGATACAACTTCTCAATTTCTATTTAGCACAAACCTGTTAATGACAATACATGAACCGTGTTACTCGTAAACATGTAGCATCGTGTTATTACAGGGCTACAATAAAACATGGGACTTTGACTTTGGGACGGCTTCCTGTTTTCTACAGACAGTCAATGTTGATTTATTTTAACCCTAGCCTGACTCACCAGTTGCATAGAAGCAGTTGCATAGTCGGCAACCTGCGGCTCCGGAGCCGCATGCAGCTCTTCAGCCCCTCTGTTGCGGCTCCCTGAGTCTACATCCACACTAATACGTTTTAAACGATCTCTGTCCAAACGGCGTTTCAGCATCGTTTTCTAGATGATCTCCGTCCAGACTTAAACGCCTGAAATCGAATATCACGTTACTATTCACGTACACTGGGCATGCGGGTGGGTGCCGGTGTAAACAGGAAGTAGATTGGTTGCTCAAAGCCGCAAACGTGACTTCAGACGGCCGCGCCGTAGGTCTGATAACACAACGCTGGACACGCTGCTCGCTAATTGCTCCATTAACAGCTGCTTCCTCCACAGAAATGCAGACTCTACTGGACAACAGCTGGTAGTAAAGACAACAAGGTCAGTATTACCTGACCTTAAATAAAAATGTTTTAATACTTTGTAAACTAAAATGTGCTACACATCCTATTACGCCTGTCAAGAGCCTTTCCCTGCATGTGGCTAATCATGATTTTCAGACCCCCGCCCTCGGTAAACTATCAATGGATAAATCCAAAAAAAGAAAAGTCACGGAGGAAAATAGAGAGTTTAATTCTGCGTGGACGTATTAATTTGCTTTCACTGCCAATGATGCTGGCTTACCCGTGTGCTTGATATGTGCGATTTCTCAACTGCTGCAGCAAACTGAGCAAGTTTTTTTCTCCTCTTCATAAGAGTTTGATATTGTTCTAAAATTGCAATAAAATGTCAAAAATTGTCTATTCTTGTTCCATATTTTCATAAATACAACAAACTATAGTTTTGTATATATAATATAACTATATATAAAACTTTATAAGCTGTGATATCAAATAGCTTTTGCGGCTCCAGACGAATTTTAATTGGAGGAAAACAGGGCAAAATGGCTCTTTGGATAGTGAAGGTTGCCAACCCCTGTTTTAAAGAAATACAAACAAGCCAGAGCTTTTCTTCCCTTATAGCAGAATGATAATGTGTGGAGACAGACCTTTCTTTAGACTAAGGTCGTTCCTACCCGTAGCAAAGTGGTTATAATTGTAACCATAACATCAAGGGTCCCATAACCTTAAAAAGGTTGTAATCTTAACCCAAACCACAATGTTTCCCTGAACCTAACCAAGTTGTTTTTGTGCTGAAAAATAACCAACACCTGTAAACAGACTTTGATGTGTAAAATTGGTGAGTTCCCCATTTTATTTTTGGAACAGCAACAGCGTGCTGTCGATGGGGGCTTTGGACCAGAGATCACGTTTTGAAGGTCCTGGACCAACAATGTATTTTGTTGTTTAATTTGAAGGAACTGTTGATGACATGTTGAATACAAGCTACTGCTAAAAACACACTGTAAGGTATACCACTATAGTTAGTCTGTACTTAATTGAGCATATAGTCCTTGTGATGCTACCGTCATGTGCAAATATGTCTGTTTTTGTGGGGTTGAAAAAAATATATACTGTATAGGTCTCTTAATGATATTATATTCCACCATAGGACTGTAGAGCTTCGTCATGTCTTTGTGTACATTGGACAAGTGGAAAAAAGTCAGTGTGTAAGTGTAAGTGCTAAATACCCAAAGCAAAAAAAGCCCAGGTCCTCATTGTTGATATTGCAATGACAAACAATTCAAACAGGCAGCAAAGGAAGTTCATGTCTGTCAACAAAACCACCTCCACGAAATCTAGCTTTTAAAACACACGGGACCTAACACCGTAATTGCAGGCCTTTCCCAGTACAAAACACTTTCCCGTGTTTACACCTGTTACAGATTAAATCGCTGGAACTCTTTAATTCAATCCACAGGATTAACAAGCTACTGTACGAGACACAACTCGCTGTAGCAGTAAACCTGTTAAAGCCAGTGTTGTATAGCCAATCAGGCTAGACACTGGGCACAGGCTCCACGAGCGCCGATCAATCTGACTGGACAGAAATACACTTCGGGACAATCCCCACCCAAATCCAGGGCCACCCTCTCTGAGGTTGGCTGCCTCAGGCAATAGTAAGCCCAGGATTAAACAGGATAGAGGAGTGCAAACTGGCAAGTTGGGTGAGCCAATTAATTCTCCTCTACTCAGACACTGACAATGAGTCTGCAGCTTCCAGCATGGCTGACCTTCCAGGAATCCCAGAAATGTGGCCTGACAAGGGTCCCTCTAACGAGGACAGACCGGTTCATAAATACAGATTCTATCTTTTCAGGTGGGGCGGGCCCTTGGTGGTGGCTCCACCCTCCAGTGATCCAGTAGCTCGACCTGCTACTAGCTGATCCTCTATTTTTAGAGGGAGTTAGTGCCGCCCAGTCCAGAAGGGATAGCAAGAGAGGCCGAAAGGGTTAATATAGAAGATGAACACAGTGCAGCCCATCTTCCACCGACCCTCAAAATCCCCATTCAGAGCTTTCAATACCACGACTCCAGAAATCTGTGATGATGTGAACCTGCAGAGGATTAATCTGTTGCAGCTGAAAATGAGAATCCATCTATCATTTCCGTTGGGAGTGATACTCAGTGCCCTCTAAATCCCTCAGAGGCAGAATATCCCTCAGTGATCTCTATCCCTTCTTTTCACCGCTGTTAGAAAACCTGCTGCAGCTTACTCTAATTCGCTCTGGTGAGCTGTAGCCAGATAACAAGTCCAGCTTCCACTCTTTATTACAGACTCAATATAAATGCATACTTTATGATCAAGTGCTGAACCTAGTTCTTAAACACTCATGGTACTTTTCTTTTTTTTTAATCTGGAGATTAAAAGGAGTGTGTCCTGCCCAAGCGGTTCTGCAGAGTGAAGCCGATGCAGAAGTGTCGTGAAACTTGCATTCTCTCTACTGACCAGCAAGGGGGCGAATCCTCCGGTTGCAAAAAGAAGTCAGATTGTATGGAAGTCTATGAGAAAATGACTCTACTTCTCACTTGATTTATTCCCTCAGTAAACATTGTAAACATGAGTTTATGGTCTCAATCTCTAGTTTCAAGTCTTCTTCAATACAGCATGATGTACATTTCGTAAATTATGGTCCATTTAGAGTCAAATAGATCATAAAGCAGAGTATGTTTTAGGGCGGGCTTACTGTGATTGACAGGTTGCTGCCGCTACCAGAGCCGTATCCGGCGTGTCTACGTCACTCATCCGCAGTCCAAATATGGCAATTTTCGTTCATCGGTTGCAAAAAACAACAACATGGCGACGGCGAAATTTAAGAACTCAAAGCTTCATAACGGCGGTCCACAAACAAGTATGTAACATCACGATGACTACGTCCACTTCTTATATGCAGTCTGTGGTCCAGCCGTGCTAGTAGCTCTGTGAGACTGTGCAGTAATGTTTACGCTAAATGCTCATCAGCATGGCAACATGCTCACAGTGACAATGCTAACATTCTGAAGTTAAGCAGGTCACATCTTAGTTTACATTAGTTAACATTTGTTAACTAGGATTTAACATTGAGGCTGATGGGAACCATTAGCATGGTTGACAACTCTTAAGTTCTCAGCGTGAGACAACTGCTTTCAAGCTTTGTCTCACCCTCTCATGCCACACAAGCTATTCTCCTGCCAAACCCCTTCGTGAACAACAGAGCGATGGGTTTTCCAGAAATGTCAGTAGTGATGCTAATGTGTGTTGCTCTTAACTGTTTCTACGTAGTATCCTCTCCTTCGCAGTCCTCTGGGTACCATGAATGTCTGTACAGAATGTTAACGGCAGCCATCAAATAGCTGTTGAGATATTTCAGTCTGGACCAAAGTGGTGGACTGACCGACGGACCTTGCCATGCCCAGATCCACGGCGCTAGCATGGCAAAAAACGCAAACCAAAACATTTGGATAGGAATCCAAAACTGTCTCAAAGGTAATACTAAGCTAAAACCAACACACTGTCAATAAAGACAACTTCCACCAGTCGTGCAGGCTCCCCTTGTTGTGCTTTGTAGATTTTATGGTCGACAATATTTTCCAGTTAAAAGACATAGAACAGTGTGTCCAGTATTTACCGTTTGACATTTGTTGTTTGTTTGACCACACACACACACACACACTGTTAGGATGATCCAAAGTGACGCAGTAAGTGAACCCAGATGTCCTTACACAGCACGTAGCCGCAGGTGTCTTACCCTCAGCATGTCTTTGTGTGGTTGTGTGTGTGTGTGTGTGTGTGTGTGTGTGTGTGTGTGTGTGTGTGTGTGTGTGTGTGTGTGTGTGTGTGTGTGTGTGTGTGTGTGTGTGTGTTTGCGGGTGTGCTCTGACTGTGTGTGAAGTCGTGCAGGTGCAGATCACAATGTAGGTTTTCTAAAACGGCAGCATGGCTGATGTTCACGGCTCACGGCCTGTAGAAAATGATCCAATGAACACAGTTACTAAGATAATTACACTTGCTGTGTTTTGGGAATTTATTTAAAATTAACAAAGACTGTAGTCGATAGTGATCTGGCTTATTTTCTTCTGTGACTTAGTTTGACAATTGATGTTAAGTCACGTTGGAGCGTCACTACTTTCTGCAGCGGCTGAGCTCCTTCCTGGACTGTATTTCAGAGTCATCACTGAAGAAGAGGAGGAACAGCTCTTTCCTCTGGCTTATCTGTCTCTCTACACATTTAAACACCAAAACAAAATTAGATTTATTTTCTAGCTCTTATCTCTTCGGAGCAGGTTCCTAAATGTGCACAAACAAACAAAAAGAAATTGGAAAAACAAACCTCTCAGAAACTAAATCAGACTTTAGGTTGTGTTCTTTGTTTGGGGGAAGGTCAGAGGCAGTGGACTGCAGAGGCATCACCATTAACAGGCTGCTGGGATTAACAGAAGGAGCAGATGTTTATCCCAGCAGCCCTTTGGTGACTCATCCTAAAAAATGTTCCTCGTTGAAGACAGAGGACCGTTATTGTCGTTACATAATGATCATTTGGTTAAACACCCTCATCCACACTTCTTATTATGAGTTGTGTCACCGCCAAGTCATAAATATATATTTATTAATGTAATAAAGGTTTCCTTGATACATACTTAGTTTTAATGATTAATTTGCACATGGTACAGCATAGCTAATTTCATTAATTCATTTCTACGTGTTTTCAGGCATGAATGCCCGAAGAAAATGCTGTTTTTCAGCCTCTAAAATATCAAGATTTGCCTTTTTTCTGATTTATACAAGTTTAAACTAAATATGTTTAGCTTTTAAACCTTTGTTCGGAAAGAACAAGTCATTTGAAGACTTCATCTTGGAGTCAAAGAAGCTAGGATGGATATTTTTTTACTTATTTCGGATATGTTGTAGACTAAACAATTGAGAAAATAACCTGCAAATTATTCGATAACGAAAATAATCATAAGTTGCAGGCCTATTTTATTCTAATTTTCACATACACAGACTGCAGAGAACCAAAGAGAACAGACAACTGGTTGAGATGATTTTCTTTTTAAATTCACTTTTATTTTTGTTGGTGTTTTTAAGGACCATTTGAGCCCTCTGAGCTGCGAGCCTCTTTCTCCCTTCATCAATAATGATGGCAGCCGTATTAAAGAGCCTCTCATTCTCCAGCCTGGTGCAAGCTACAAAGAGAAATATAGATGCTGGAGCCAGGGGAGGGGAGACGAGCTTGGTCGATTCTTCAGAACTGGATGGGATATGAGGATTGGTTTGCTCACTAAAATAGGTAGCTTTCTCAAAAGGAGAGCGCTGTCAGCTGGCCCAGGGTCAGATTCTGCTTCTCACTCCTCCAGGATTTCATCAGAAAGACTACCAGCCTCTGTTCTTTCGTGCAGTTCCATCATCCACGCGGAGAGGGATGTTTCTACCGGCCTATTGCATGAAAACCTGAGCAGAAATAGCAACGCTTGCAATGTAGAGACACTGAAGTACTGTCAGCAGGGATCTTAGCGGAGGTTTAAGCTCCTTCTCTTTAGCTGGCAGAACTAACTGAAATCATAGACCCGCCTTTGGAGCCTCGAGAGCCGATTCCTCCTCCAGCAACTCTGTCACTGCTAAGCATTGGTAGACAATCTGCCAGAGCCTCCTCCACCAAGACTGCACACACACACACACACACACACACACGATTTATAGAGGTAGAGACGGAAAAAGCTTTTTTTAAACATTACCAATTTTGTTTTTGTCAGGGCACAGGCAGTACTGGAGAAATAGATGTTAAATTAACATTAAGCTTTGCCAGCTACTTACAGGCCACAACATATATATATATATATATATAGTTCCATCGATTGTGGACACCAAACAAAGGAAGTGCGGGTCTGGGTGGTGGTAGCAGGGACCAGCATCCTTTTACATGTCACCAACCCTGAACTGATTGTTCCCAGCTCGCCATATAAACACGGACAGAAAATAAAACTCACATTCTTCAGGGACGAGAGCTACAATAAACCTAACAAAAGAGTTACTCACTACATCTGACAAAGCATGTTGAGGTTTAATCCAGGACTCTGCACTGTTTAGGATTTTACAGTCCAAGGGCCAGACATGCAAACAATGTGTACCCATAATAGCCATACATGCACTATTTCCCTCACTCAAATCATAATATGGTCCGCATGCGAATTTCATTTAGTGTGTTGTACCCTCGGCTGCTCCTGTCCGCATGTTGACGTGTCCTTGGACAAGATGATGACGGCGCTATATGATAAGTTATGGGGATAACCAAATCTTATTTCAATTCATCCTGAGGAGAACATGAATTTCTGAATTAAATATCATGGCAATTCATCCGACAAAACCATGAATGTCAACATGTTAGTGGTGGTAGAGCGTATCGCCAAAACCATTAGAGTTCGTCCTCGGGGGACCACGACCGAACATACTGAATTTAATGGCAATCCATAAAATAGCTAAAAGATATTTGAGTCTGGGCCGATGAGTTGGGCGGTCCGACATCGTTACCTCTAGAGCCATGCTGCTAGCATGTACACACAACAAATAGCAGCAAAACAGAATATAAATACACATGACAATTGCTATGCGTAGGAGTCGGCACATTACAAAGTAATACGCTGTCGTTGCTGATGCCAACTCAACACAATGGTGACACCTTCAGCTGCATGAAAATGGAACAAATCCATCTCTTATATATAGAAGCTAGAGTGTGCACCCACTGTTTGCAATACACACCTGGTCATTGTATCGCACAATTAAGTCCACCCTCGAATCGGATGTAAACACAGCATATGGCACCTGTTAATGCATACCTCATTACGTGAACCTATAGCTGCCACATGTGGGTTGGGTGGCAAACTACAAAAAGCCTCCACGAGTGTGGGCATTCACGTCAAGTATTTGCTATTTTGAACCATTTATTATTCATGACAAAAATGTCAATATATTTCTGCACGTTGTTATCCCTCTCCAGAGGGGAATGAAATGATGTAGAACAGATGGTAACCTGGGAAGTCGAAAGGACTTTGGCTGTCTACAGTAAACCCAGAGGAGTCCACTGTGACGAGGGCCCACAGAGGAAAAGCTGGTGTCAGAGTGTGTGGACGAGACGGCACAAGCCTCTCTGGAGGACAGACACAAACTCAACCAGCCATCAATTATTTCAGTTAGCTCACCGGCCACACGGAAATAACAGCAAGGCTCTGGGAACACGCAGCGGAATAACATCTTCAGGGCATTTAGAAAAGACATTCAGCTTTGACACCTTCAAGGAACCGTGTGCAACATTTAGGGGGATTAATTGACAGAAATGAGTAATGTTTGATTCAGTGTATAATCACCTGAAACTAAGGATCGTAGTGTTTACGTTAGCTTAGAAAAAGCCACATATATCTATATGGGGAGCGAGTCCTCTTCCACAGAGTCCGCCATGTTGCACCGCCATGTTTCTACAGCAGTCCAGAAAGGACAAACTTAGCACTGGCTCTAGCGAGAGCCTTTCGCATTTGTACGTCATCTGAAGGTGGAGATGGGTACCAAAACTCGGTATTAAATGGGCGCCAGCGCTAAATCGTTAAAGACCAGAGAATTGATAAGCCCCGACATTACTGGTGCTTGTTATTATTACTTTTCAATGTTTTGGTGTAGTTTATTATCAATCTGCAGTGCACATCTCTGCTCTCTCTGTCAACTTCAACCACACACACACACACACACACACACACACACACACACACACACACACACACACACACACACACACAGTGTAGAACGTTCAGTGAACCAGGTCAGGTGAAGGATACTTGAGTTAACGGCAACTACGCTCGTTACTGAGTAAAAAGACAATACATCTGTTGAACAAGAACCAACATGTAAACAAAAGTGAAACCTAATTCAATCGGCTCCGTCCGCAGCCTCTCATCCTACGCCGCTATGTTTACGCAAGCACAGCACTAAAGATCAGTCAAATCATTCAATTTTTTTACAAACAAGCTTAAACAGAAGAGTCAGTCTGTAGTCTGTTCATCTTACTTTTTTGTGAACAGCTGAGACAAAGCAGCCAGGGTGACAGAGGACAGGAGGAATGACCTCTCAGACCTCTCTGTCCTTTATACTTTATAAACTACTTTATAAAAAAGAAATGTGATTTATTTTATTGACATTTTTTATTTGTTTCCAGTGAGATATTAATGACTTCATATAAAGACTTTACTGTTGTCAGCATTACTGTTGCTGCTTTATGTATTTAGTCATGAAGAAGCACAGACTATTGATTAGAGAAAGTCCTCGTAGAAATAAAATCCTAAAGATAACTACCCCTACCTGAAGTCCACTGTAGTTCTCAAACACGCGTGGACAGGGAGGGGTGAGCGGAGGGTAACCCAGATGGTTGCAATCTGCAAGACACCACTGGATGCCACTAAATCTTACACACGGTTCCTTTAAGACAGTTTAGGATGTACTTGTCTTGCAACTGTTAGATATTCAGCGTTAAAGGTGACAGAGCTACAATAAAAGTATCTATTAAATACTATTGATAGAAAATACAGTTTGACGATTCAGTGGCATCCTTAACCCTTCAGGCTGGTCAAACAGCAGGACCACGTTAATGGGTTTCTTCTTTGTCTTCATCTTTGCTAAAGATTCTGGTTTGACTTCCACCTTCTTAGGGCTGATGTTCTGATAGAAGACATAAACTGGTGGAGGTTCCCAGCGGGGGCCTCATTCACGCTGATGTCACCAACACACACAGGCTAATGAGAACGTGGGGAGAAGTGCTTGGATGAGGTGAATTCACAGATCTGAGAATCCCCAGAGTCCTCGCTGGCCGTGCTCTGAATATTGAGGGCTAATGTGAAGATGGGGTTGTGCGCCTGGCAGATCGCCATCTAATCTAAGGACCTGGGAATGTATTCACGTAACCACCCTCTACAAACACCCAAAAATATTGGTGTCATAATTATATGTCTATTAACGTGGCCGACATTTGAGTGAAATTCATGAAACTATGAGTCTAAAGCTATGCTAGCCGCTCTGTTAGGTTGTACAGTAGCCACAGCAGTGCTCTGTGCTAAATGCTAACTTCAGCACGCTAGCATACCCACAATAATGCTAACAGGCAGATGTTTACCAAGTTAGTTTAGCATTATACTCTGATATTCTCTATTGGCAATTCTGAATTGGTTTTCCATCCAGAAAAGCCTTAAGAGACCTTCCATCATTATTGATCCACAATGGTGCAATTGTGCTCTAAATATTTAGTGTATTGTTTTTTTCTCGTAGGTTTAAATCTGGGCCCTCTGCAGTCTACCAAGTGGTTAGATTTAATAGGTGTAAACTGTGATATGTTCAGCTAATATTCCCTGATCCAGCTCCCATAGTGCTCACCCAACACTAACCTTCTGAATAGTGAAGAAAGAAGAGCTTTGCTAAAGCAACACGTTGCCTATTAAAACGTCTATTATTGTACACTTGACACTGAAACTGGAAGCGGTTCGTATTTAAATTCTGCACACATCTTGATGCTATGCTTCCACTTTCTTTTTTCACTGACTGGTGATTTCCTGCCATCTTTATCAACTATTGCTCATGAGGGATCTTTGTCTTTCTGTCTCTTCCCTTTTCATTGTCAGTCTGGCTGAACCATTGTACAGCGTTTTGTTCTCAATGTACAAAATAAACCTGTCATACAAAATGACACCTATTTGTAACAGGGACTTACAATCTAAAAGCATGAAGGACGACTGCAAAATAGAATAGTCCTCTGAGACATCTGACTGTACCCAATTAAACTTTTGAAAGGCAATGTGTGTACTGTCTATATACTCTCTATTTGTCATGCTTTGATGAGTATATAGAATATATTCACACACACATACATATATAGAAATATATTGTATATTGTATAACAGTACAGTAAAAATGCCCCCTTACAAATTTTGATGTCTGACAGCAACTCAACTGAATGTCTTACTTAGGTCGTTTTATATTTTGTGGATTATTTGAAGTTGGACAGAATCACTTCAGCATGTGCTGTTTAAGTGAAGGCCTAATTTGTGTCCAATGTGGACACAATTTATGGGGCGCACGCTGCCTCAGAGCTGGGAAGCAAGAAAGAGTTGGCGAGAGACTCTGGCACAATCCGAAGGCTCTATTTAAAGGAATACTCCAGCAATAAAGTATTAGGTATGCCAAATGTTAGGGGAAATTAATAAGACTACCGCTGCAGTAACATATACAGACAAAAAGTAGTGGGCAGTCTCTGGCCTGTGTCTGCTGAGTTAATTTACAAAATCTGCTCCGACTGGACAGTTGCTTTGTGATGTTGCCACAATAAAAAAAAAGAGCCATGTCTTGTTTTAATTTCTTGTTACACGGTTTCTTTCCCCAAGTACAGAATAGCTGCAACAATGATACCTGAGGAGGCAAGACTGATACACAGGACAATGTGTCTGAACAACATTTCATGTCAATTCATCCAATAATTATTTTAGTCTGGACCAAAGTGGTGGACTGGCAGACCGACATCGCCACACAAAATTCATGGAGCAGAGGCCAAGGTTCTCAGACTTTTTATTCAATAGTATTGGTGAAGACCCCAAAACACTGGGCCCTACATTTCCCATAATGCACTTGGATAATTATGTTATTTGGTGCCAAGACGGGTAAATGTCTTTACGTCTTTCAAAGTCAACACCGCCGGTTTATAATTCAGGCTTACTATTATGCATTTGTTGTCTCCAAGTCCAAGCTGTGATAAGCTGGGTGACATCACTAAGTCACAAAGTCATCAGGGTGATTTTCTCAGACGTTGGAAAGCTCCTCCCAGAGCCACAGACGGCATTATACAACAGTTTTTGAAGGATGAGTAGCACTCAACTGACTCAAACTGACCTTGTACAATTTTAAAAATAGTAGTAATAGAGTGTCCCTGTAACAAGATCACAGGGCAGGGACACATCTCAAGGACTGGATTGAGATGATGAACTGAAGACTGATTTGAAAATATGCTACAAAACATATGGCGCTTTAGCTCACGCAAATGGTGCATCAATTGATTCTCTAATACACAACAACTAAATGGAAGATAAACACCCCTTCACAAATAATGACATGGATTACACATTATTCTGAACCTGCTTTCTCCCAGACCCCGCAACACAGGTGAAAAGCTTGCCTGTATTTCTGTTAACTTTGTATTAAAGCATCGTGAAAGATCACTCCGGAGCGATTCCACAAGCACAACTGGAGAACTTCAAGGGATTGAAGGCTGACAGCACAGAGGAGATGGCGGCCGCTGTGCTGACAGTACCAGCTTAGTAACAGAAACTCCCACAGCTGTGATATGAAAGTCTGTCAGACATCAAATAAAGAGCTCATCACTGTGGATTCCACGAGGTGGAGCGCCTTAACACTTGAGTCTGGAAAAAATAGTTCAGTCACACATTACAAGTTGTCCTACATCTCTGAGGGGAACTACTCAGTTAAAGTGTTTACACCGCTTTCCTGCAAATGTTTCTTTTTCTAAATGTCTCATTAAAAGGTGCTTAATATAAAAAGCATGGCATATCTATTGCCTCCTCACAGCTCTCAACATGGCGAAGGCCGAGCTGGTGGCTCACAGCTAACGGTGCAAACAATGCTAACAGTGCAAATAACGCTATCAGAGCAAATAAGGCTGTCAGAGCAAATAACGCTAACAGAACAAATAACGCTAACAGAGCAAATAACGCTATCAGAGCAAATAAGGCTGTCAGAGCAAATAACGCTAACAGAACAAATAACGCTAACAGAGCAAATAACGCTAATAGAGCAAATAACGCTAACAGAGCAAATAACGCTAATAGAACAATTAACGCTAACAGAGCAATTAATGCTAATAGAGCAAATAACGCCAACAGTGCAAATAACGCCAACAGTGCAAATAACGCTAACAGAGCAAATAATGCTAACAGTGTTTTGCCTGTGGGGGGAACAGGAGATTAGGTGCTACGCTTCTGCAAGGATGTCGTTGATCGGAACGGCGTTAGTGAGCTCATCAATGGGGCACTCTCACAAGCACCAAAAGACAAGCGCAGCCAGCCAAGCTATGACAATAAGGAACAGAGAAGCTCGGATAACACCACAGAGGGATAGTGACTTCATTCTCTGCTCAGGTAGATATTACTCCACTATATATTTACATAAACAAAAGGTATTTGCTGCCGAATTTAAAGCTCTAAATATCGTAAAGAGAACCTTTCAGCTTGGTGTCTCCAAAAACAAAAGAAAAGTGAAACTGACTTCATGTTTTAATCCTAGGCTGCCTTTTGGTGTCGTCATACTTTTAATGGTTGTACGTCAAAGCATCAAACCCTTCTAATGCCTCACCCCTCTTGGTCAAGTCCATGCTCTGATTTCAATTTCCATCCATTCTGAGTGCTTGTCCATTTGTATTCATGGCCAACCACACACACACACACACACACACGCACACATAAAACCCACTGATAACGATCACTTGTGGGATACATCCAGATATTGTAAAATATATGGGTGTTTTGTTTTGTCTATATAAAAGAAAAGCACTTCCTTCAGATTGTACGTAGCTCTACAGTGATTTAGTGATCACGACCAATTGGTAAGAAGCGGAAATAGACAAACTGCTGCAATAAGAGAAGCAGCACGACACAGCAGTGTTCACCAACCAGCACAGACCAGTCGAGGAGCAGACTAGCTGCCTGACATAACATGGGTGGATGACGTCCAGGCCTCGGTGTTAAATGGTTCATGACATTTATTAAAGACTCTAGTAAGAACACGTAAACCTGCACACATTCACACAAGGATACACATACACACAAACACACACACAATGCTGATTTATGTCCCTTGCCTCATTCAAGTGATTTCCCAGAGGGGCTGAAGGAGCCGCGAGCTGCTCACATGTCCTCTTTTTCCAGGGGCTGGGTCGCAGCTCCGGGATGATTACCAAAGGCCCACGTGAAGAAGAGTTACAGCTGTCAGTACACTCAGCAACAAGAGAAAAAAAGTGGACAAGAGAAGCAGAAGTGATGCTGGAGTGGCTAATTAACACCATGCAAAACAGTAGAGATGCAAACACGAGTCAAAATGACTCGAGACGGCACACTTCTGTTCAGTCAGATTGCCCCTTCTCCATCAAAAGACAAAAAAAAAATCCATACAAAAAAAAAACCAAACAGCTATTGGCACATTTCTAGGAACATGTTGTTTGTTTTTTTATGGTTGTTCCATACACATAACCGGACAAACCACAATTTTGCTGCAAGATTCAACAATTGCCCTGGTACAACAGGACCAAATGCCAAGCAGCAACATGATCCTGGGTCGCAAGGATTGGAAAAGCATTTAATCTCAAAGTCCTGACACAAGCCAATCATACAGCATGCCGCAGTCCCTTTTCTGCTTTCCTGGCATTTAGGGCTCATAAAGTTGCATGCAAAACATAATGTGAATGCACAAGAGGGGAAGTTGAACTGCTCAGCAATAACACACACACACACACGCGCGCACAGTCTTCAGCACATTCAGCAAAACCCAAATTATAAATACCGGCCGGTGAAGAAGACAGTGAAAATGGTTTTCTCCTTGCTGAGCGGACACTACACAGACTCAATGCTTGAGAACAAAAGCGGGCAGTTATTCGTCGCATGTCGTTCATGTACTCGATGTTTAAAAAAAATGTTTTTAAAAAGGTGCAGCGCTGGAGAGTCGATTCATTTTGAAGTCATCCTTCAAGTAAATTCAAAGGAAACAATTCAGCCCTGTGCCTCATGAATGAGGGATTAAACGACTTGTGAACAGGCTAAAATGAGCACCACTTGAGGCCGACATGATGAAGCCATCGCTCATTTAAATTAGACACAAAGTCACTTCAGAAACCATCTTCCATTCTTTCGGGGGCCTTAGAACAGAGAAACCCTGAGTGACTTTCTGCTGTCACACGTAACCTTCCACCAGGGCTCCCTAAACATGCTGCAACAAGCCCCTATTCAAATTATTACAGATGTCAGCTTTCATTTCAATTGTTTAATCATTGTGTCATCAAAATGTTGAACATATTGAATAATGCTCATTTCTTTTAACCAGAGCTCAAAGAGGACATATTTTAAGAGCTTATTTTGTCCTTCTAACCCAAAGATGTCCAATTTACAATATCAAAAACTGAACTATTGTATTGTAACAGTATTGTCCGGTTATCTTTATTAACAACCCTTTTAGTTCATATATAAATGTGAATGTAGGTAAATAAGGACGCATGCATGAATGTATGCACATACAGATATTTGTGCTCATACGTGTTTATGTATGTGTACAAACATGAATATGAAATATATATATTTTTAATCTTTTTTTTTCTTGTTCTCTTTTGTTTGCATCTCTGAGTGTATAAAGTACAACAATAATAGTAATAATTGCAAATACAGTTTGCACATTCTGTGGATGCACTTATTTATGAGTTTATTGCAATAAACAGATATACACAGGCTCCCATGAATAGGCCAATGGGCCAGAAAGGGAAACCTGTGATCAAAGCACCTCCCTGACTGTCACTGGACTAATTCCTAGAGGGGACCACTTTGTTCGCCTCAAGAGGTCCCTGGAGGGACCCCGGGTCCCCAGTTTGTAAAGCACAACGGGGTGTGAGGATACAGCAGTTCAGCACAGGTGCATGACAGAGTCACATTATTGGCGTGCATTTCAGTGCAGCTTCCAATTTCACGGTCCAAAGTGCGTGCCCGCGCGCGTGTGTAAAGTGGTAAAAAAAAAAAAGGTCCATATATCCGTATGTGCCCTCCGGTGAGCGATTCACTGAACAACAATAAACCACGGCGATGAAACACGTGCGGTGAGCTCCATCTGCATTGCACGAGCAGAGCTATACTTCCCCTATACACCCCCCCATTGCGAGCCATGACTAACAGCGATGCATTTGAGATGAGATGATCTTTAAAGTTTCACTCACCCGTGTTTGAGCCCCTCGGGAGCGGCGGTTCCAGTCAAGAGGGATCCAGAAGGGACGTCCCGGTTCGGACGCGCGGCGCCTCTTTGATCCACTTCACTCACAGCCGATTATCAGCACGGGCTCGCGGGGTGAGGCGACCGTGCAGGGCTTCTGCGCGAGATGTGCGGCAGGAATCAGCTGCTGACCTGAGATGTGTCCCATGTGGCACACCCCTCTCTTCCGGGAAAAACACGGACGGACCAGCCGACACTACTCGCCTCTGGTCTGCTGTGAAGCCGCAGAGTGAATCCACCCAGCGGCTGAATGTTTGCACACCGCCCGCACAGCTGGCTGTAGTTGCACCACTGCAATGTGCACCCTGCAGGAGAACAAGGGGGCTGGTCACACACACACACAAACGCGCGCGCGCGCGCACATACACACGCACACACTTTGAGACTGCCTTGAAGCACGTCGAGAGCACACGGATAACCCCAACTTTTATTATTCGACAAGAAATGAATCCACGGGTCCTAAGACCCGCCCTGTTCCCGCGGCACGCCGTGCCATTATTCACTGCTCTATTTAAACATTTATTATTTACATGATAAAATACAGCATCACACGTTGACGAAATACGATTGCACTCCATCACTACGGTCACCACACGTGGATTTACCAACACCGCTACTCTATTAGACATCGGATTCAACAAGCAGTGGATTTAATGAAAGCAAAAGTGCAAATAGCGCCCCTGCTGGCCGTGTTTCTCTCATCTCCCGATTGAGACAATTCAAACGAACGTCTCAGTAATTAGTGAAGATAAGCAGAACGGTCATCTGTGACTGCAGAGGGTAACGGTATAATTACTGGCTCCACTGTAGCCGACTGAACATGTTGGGCAATACATTCATCAACTGTGGCCATCGCAATTAATTAGCAGAAGATTAACCTGTTATTTCCCTCAAAGGGATATTTTCCTGCACCTCACCTCACATATTTACACCTCAGAGCTGCTGAGCGGCTGAGCCGAGCGACAGATAATGGAGATTGAGATAGAGAGAAATAATCACGTTGATGGTGCATGTACGAGACTCGTTATTTATATATATACATATATATGTATATAACATATCAAAGTATGGCAAATAGAGAGTATACATACACTGCCTTTTAAAAGTTGAATTACAGAGGACTATTCTATTTTTCAATCGTCCTTCATGCTTTTAGGTCGTAAGTCCTCGTTACAAATAGATGTCATTTTGTAAGAAGGGTTTATTTTGTACACTGAGAACAATGATTTGTGTTTTACAATTCTTTTAAGTAGTTCAAAAACAATTCATTTAAGTAGTTCAAAATTCTTAAAATCACAGTCTACTCATTTTCCCTCTGGAAGTTTCATTTTTCCACAATATAATTGTACCATTGTATGTCAGTTTAATATTGGACGTTCACTCTCACAAGGTGAGTAAAGAGAAACAGATGAATGTGATAACAGCGTTGAACTTAAAGTCAGCACATAATCAGAACAGAAGCGTTTCATGGTTACTTTACTAGAAAGCTTGTGTTCAAACAAGAATTATTTTGAAATAAAAAGCAGTGCCATTTGTAATATTTCCTTATAAAAAGGCAAACACATCTCCATCATGTTTTTCTTTGTTGTTGTTTTTTGGGAGAATAACAACAAAAAAAGATATGTATTTTCACATAAACTACAAAAAAAACTATAAATAAACAATTAAAAAATATTCAATTAAATGAATCATTTATTTTGTTGTACTTTTGTCATGTACAGATATGCAATGGTAAATCTCTGTTTGATCATGTGCTTCATAACTATAACTAGTAGTATACTAGGTAACTATAGCGTGCACTGGGAACATCATCGCTACTCAACACCACTGCACATACATCATGTTGGACAGTGACACTGTCCAGGTGAAGTGACCGCTAACTTACACTATTGAGTGGAGGGGTACTTTAAAGCTTTATTGATCACCCAGGAACATCCGGAGTCCAGATATCCAGATATGAATATGAAACATGTCGGCCTTGTTGTGATTTACAATGTAAATATTTACTGCAGTCTCCTGTTGCATAGAGTCTCCCTGACAGGTTTTGGCATTTGGAAGCTAAAGTCCAGACAGACACAGTTCTCCCCATTATTCATATTCAATAGTAGTCCACACAAGCAAGTGGTCCAGACCGGTTAACATTGTCTGCTATGGAGTACAGTCCATGGACCACTTCAAGGAAACTATTTCTGAACATACAACATCCTTTACTGAGTGTTCTCCAGTTTACACATGAGACACATTGAGACACACTATTCTAACATTCTCCACGTATAACTGATGATTGTGACATGCGGTGAAAACAGGAACACTATACTGGAGGATGTACTGAATGTCAATAGTAGACTAACTCATGCTAACGTTTCTAGCAGGCCAGTTTCCACATGATCCTCTTTAAATAAAAATACTATTCATTATCCCTATCTCCTCCTCTAATCCCCAAAACCGCCATCCCTCTTCTGAATACTCTCACTGTGTGTTCATTGAGTTTGTAACAGAGAAACATTGATATCTTCTCACTATAACACCATGATTTTTGAATAATCTAACTGTATTTGTTCACGAGCAGGCTGTAGACTTTAACCAGTGGAGGAGGAAGTATTCAGATCAGTTACAAGTAAGATGCCTGTTGAAAATGTTACTTAACCAAAAGTAAGAAAGTTTGTGTTGTATTTGGATTAAGTGGAGCTAACTTTTTATCAGTTGTGCATTATTTTTATTGTTTTGTATCTTAAAATCAAATGGATTTTTTGCTATTTTATACTGTATATATAAATCGCTAAATTGATTGTTTGATTTTTTTGCATTGTAGAACTTCAGAAAAGTAAAAACATAATAATAATAATAATAATAATAATAATGATAATAATGACAACGAAATGCAGCAAATCTTTGCGTTTGAGAAGGAACCTTCAAACGTCTGGCATTTTTGCATAAACGTTTAAATCAAAATAGTTGCCAATACATCTTCTAATTGATAAACAACTAACTAGATATACTGTTGAGTAGTATAATCTATAACAACTCATCTTATTTCATAAGATCTTCATATGTTTTGTATGTAAAGTCTTTTTACTTGTAAAGTAGCTACTACCTGCACTGCATGTATATGGAAGAATAAATTTGTATACAAGTACATCACACAGCACTTGAGTAAATGTACATTCACAAATGGCTTTAACCTAAAGTTACTGTAAAGTCACTGTAAACACTGCATAGTACATGAGACAGCCTCTGAGAGTAGGCAACTTTCCCTTCCGTCAAGCAGCCGTGGGGGAAATCCATTCAAGTTTACTCAGTGTCTTGGCAACAGCTTCAGCCTCACGGCACAATGCTGGCTGACACCGCGGGATAAGGGGGCAGGGTGTCCTCCCTCGCAGCACAACCACCGCCAACATTTCAAGTATCTTTCCAAACTTTTCTGTCTCAAGGCACTTTTCCACAAGTCTGTCCTCACAGAGCCCGCTGTACAGCGTGAGCCGTAGTGTAATCCAGCCGACACACAGCCGAGTCTAATGCATGTCTATAGTGCATGAGCAAGATCATTGGCTAAGACCTGGGACTCCTGCTTTGTGTCAGAGCTTTATTCTGGTTTGACACCAGTGACGATTTTAGTGATTTTTCAACGTGTCTTTTACAAAAGGTAAACAATTCATAATCAATAATCAGAAAAGCAAAGTTGTGTGTGTGTCATTTTTAACCTGCACAAAGACCGGGAGTGTTAAGGTGTTTTGTTGTGTTTCATCAATTCATTTCTGTCTTTCACCTTAGTATAAAAAAAAAGGAAGTACTCATCCACGAATAACCCTCATCACAGGGACTCTCCATGCTTTGTGCTCTAGAGAGCACCACTGTCCTGATGTGTTGCTGTGACTTTAGCAGAGCGCCCAATGCAATCACAGGACGTTCTGCATCCTCATATTTCAGGCAAAAGTAGGCAAAAAAGACAACAACCCTACTCTATCACAACACCTTCATCTCTTCATCGTTGTGTTTTCTCAGCAGCCACGTGTGTGTGTGTGTGTGTGTGTGTGTGTGTGTGTGTGTGTGTGTGTGTGTGTGTGTGTGTGTGTGTGCGTGTTTGTGTGTCTTTCACTGGGACTCGGCCCCTGCTGACTTCCCTCCATCCTGCATCCCTCTCAGGCTCAGGGTGGAAACTATTGGGCTCGTACTAATGAGATCCTATTCCATTTCCCCTGCAGCTCTCGGGATTCCCACCTTCTCTCCAGGAACTTCCCCCAGAGAGGGTGTGTGTCACTCTCACATGTGAGAGATCTGAGGGAAACCGTGACGAAGCACTTCCAGGCTGCGTGGTAAGTGATCGCCAGACAGGTGAATGGAGACGGATCATTTGACCCTGACAGTCCTCGAATAGATCCTTCGTTACACAACAAAACCAGTCCCCCCCCCCCCTTCTTCTTGAGCAGGATGGGTTACATATGAAACATCCTTACATGACCTTACAGCTTCATACACACAGGAAAGGTGGCGTAACATCCCCCCCTGCTGGTTCAAAAGCATCAGTGCCCACACTGTTATTTTTCTGGTGAGTTAGTAAGGAGATCAGATGAGTCATACCCTGTACTCCTGTTTATCTGTCTAAACAAGTACATTCCCTGAGGCTTTTTCATTCTTGAGTGTCAGACCACTGGCACTGGTTTGTTTTCAGTTTCTTAGTAATTATCTCTGATGTTTTGCACATTTGACCTTGTTTAGGTTATTTGACTTCTGATTTGCAAACCTCTTGGGATTTAAAGGTATCGTTTTTAGGTCATCTTTAATGTGTTTTTATGTACACAGTGGTTTTATTACTGTAGTATGATGTGGGGACTGTTGTCGTTATGAGCTCACCAAGGCAAAGTCCCCCCACCGGCACTGAGGATCTGTGAAGAGGATGTGAGTCGGCTCTTTCGCAGACAGAAGATCAGGAAAGCACCAGGCCCAGACGGTGTCCCCCCCTCCTGCCTGAAAGTCTGTGCTGACCAGCTGGCCCCCATCTTCACGGAGATCTTCAACCGAGCACTGGAGCTGTGTGAAGTCCCCTCATGCTTCAAATGCTCCACAATCATCCCGGTCCCCAAGAAATCCTCCATCACAGGACCCCTGCTGGACCCCCTGCAGTTTGCCTACCATGCAAACAGGTCAGTGGATGATGCAGTCAACATGGGACTGCATCACATGCTGCAACACCTCGACTGCCCAGGGACATATGCAAGGGTTCTTTTTGTGGACTTCAGCTCAGCGTTCAACACCATCATCCTGGAAATACTTGAACCCAAACTCTCCCTGCTCACTGTGCCAGCCTCCACCTGTTAATGGATCACAAACTTCCTGACTGACAGGACGCAGCAGGTGAGGCTGGGAAAGATCACATCCAGCACCCGGACTATCAGCACTGGCGCCCCCCAGGGATGTGTGCTCTCACCACTGCTCTTCTCCTTCTACACCAACGACTGCTCCTCAGAGGACCCGTCTGTTAGACTCCTGAAGTTCGCAGACAACACAACGGTCATCGGCCTCATCAGGGACGGTGATGAGTCTGCGTACAGATGGGAGGCTGAACAGCTGGTCCTCTGGTGTGGTCAGAACAACCTGGAGCTGAACAGGCTCCAAACTGTGGAAATGACAGTGGACTTCAGGAGGAGCCCCCCAACACTGCCCCCCCCCCTCACCATAATCAACAACAACCGATAGTCGACAAGTACCTTAAGGGAAAGTTGAAAAGAACTTTGAAGAGAGAGTTCAAGAGGGCGTGAAACCGTTGAGAGGTAAACGGGTGGGGTCCGCGCAGTCTGCGCGGGGGATTCAACTCGGTGGGAACGGGACGGCCGCGCGGTGCGGGACGATCTCCTCGTGGGACCTCTCCCCGAAGCTGGCGCATGTGTAGCGATTGTGTGGAAGCCAAAGGCAATGAATCTCAGGGGCAGCATCAACCAAGGATGCAAGGAAGGGAGATTCAAGAAGAAGAGTGTTCAACACGATTATGGCCCAAACCTCTTCACGTCAGCAAACGGGTTTTCCATGCATGAGCGGCGACACAACACAGACGATTATAACGGTGAAGGATCAGGCTAGAGCGGCGGTATACGTTTCAAGGCGGCAACAGCATATGATCGGAGGAGGAAGTGAAGAGATTGGCGGCCGAAGCGCAAGATAAGGTAACGGTTGCCCGCAGTAGGGTCCTAGCCGTTTCTCTTGGTACCGGCAATCAGCGGAGCAGGTGAGAAGCAATATGAGGCAAATGCAATCAACCACTGCTTAGGGAGGAAAAAGAAACACTATCCAGTTGAAGAGAGGTGAAGGTTCCATCACCATTGTTACCAAAGGTGTACGTCAAAGACGATTTGAGAGAGAACGGTAACAGGGGCAAATGGTGTGGCTGGTAATGTTTCGAGAATCCCTGTCATGGAAGACGATTGTTCCCTAAAGCAATCGAATTGCCGCTTCCGTCTTGGCCCGAGAGATAGGCCGTAGACCAGGCCACGTCTCTGGAGGTCAAGACAACATCCGATCTATATGCAATGAATGTTGGAGGAAAGCAGGGGGACCCCATATCCCCCCTGCTCCCTAACAAAGCCTTGGGTACGCTAACCAGGGCAATCGAACGCTGGGGCCAGGATTTCACCGGGGAATCGAAATCCATTACCGCAGTGGCATTCTCAGAGAATCACTGAGCGCTACCTGTGAAGGCCCTGATGGAAATCGATGGGATCAGTCGAAGCAATAAATAAGTGTATCTTCCAGTATACACGGACGGTTTGCTATACTCCAAGGAGTCCTCCAGGGACTTAGCATTCCGGAAATGGTATCAATGGTCCCGTTGATACAGACCCAGTAAATCCTGGGTCTGAGCAAAGTTCGAAGCCGGAGCGTTGCTAAACTCTTAGTTCGTAGGGTGATCATGTATTCCCTGAATATTTTGAGAACCTCATGAACAGAGAGGGGAGTAGGTCGCTACTCCAATACGAAAGGCTTCTCTATGACTGACGAGAGAGGTCTAAAGGCTGCGTAGTAGAACCATAAGCAGGACTGGTTCAAGTGTAAGAATGGCTCCTGAAAGGTGCAGCCACGAAAGGGAGGAATATGGTTTAACGCATGTTCTACTGAGTTGTTCCCCAGGATGGTTGCGTTGTGTAGGGGACATGCGAATGCTTGAATAGGAATTGAGGAACGAGGAATGAGTCTACTGGTCATAAGCGACGGTGGAGTCCCCAGCTTGATAGACTAACACGATGTGAGGAATATGGTATTACGGATGTTTTATCCAATGTTGCTCGCGGGGGTGAGATCTAGCAGGTATGGAGCTGCAATAGCGCTATAGGCACGGCTCATTGGTCTCCAAGAGAAGGTGAACCTTACGGTCATAAGCGAAAACAGGTACCCAGCACGATGTGATAACATGGAAGGGAGGAATATGGGGTCACCCATGTTGCTCGATGGGTTGATCACGGAGTGTATGGAGCTATGGGTGCGCTACAGATACGGTTTACGGAGCCTTGAAATCAATTCTGGGCACAAGCGAAGATGAGTACCCAGCAGGCCAGGCTTCCGCGAGGGTACGTAACACGCCATGCCCACCAGCATGCCTAAAGGTTACGTATGAGGGTGGGGCTCGGCTTGTATGGAGCGGCAGTTGCGCTATAGTCACGA